>NC_086208.1:7998214-8655000 GCF_035770615.1 Melospiza melodia melodia | reverse complement strand
TTCCCTTTCTTGCATTCATTGCAAACAGTGATCTTTACCCACTTTGAAACATTCCCAGGAATAAGATCTTCCTTGAGTATAACAGAGAAGTTCTGCCAAAAAAAAGGAAAAAAAGAAGAAACCCAAACCCAAACCAAACAATATAAAAGGAATATACAAACAAAACAACCCCTACAAAATAAATAAGAATTATAAAGCTTTTTTTTAAGTAACCTTAACAATTATCAAACTAGTAAGTTCTGCCTTATCACATAGACTCTCTATACAACATAACCCTAAAGATTTATTACTATGAGGTATTTGGAGGAATTGGTAAAAGCGATGCACGGCCTGTCTGGGCTCAGGGACTCAAGCTGCTTTGGGGGAAAGGAGAGGGAACCTTTGGTTTGTCAGCAAGAAAGTGGAAAAAAACATTTTCCTTTGGTATCAAAGAAAGTTTCATTGCATGGTTGCACGGCAAAAAGCACCACGGTGAAGAATTATTCCTTTTTTCATTAGTGGCCTTTCTAACAGGCTGAGGTATTCAAAGAGTATAAGGTGAGAGATAAAGAGGTCAACAGCGGTTTAACACTTTGGTTCAAGCAAGGCACTCGTCCTATGAGTTTACAAAGTTTGCAACATGTTTGCCAAGAGCTTTATTATTATTATTATCCTTATCATCGTCAGTAGTAGCAGTTGTAGCAAGAGAATTATTCATAAGGTTATTAGCATTACCACTAAGAATGAAGACAAGGTTACACACTGAGTGAAGGTGAGGAAGGGGGTCAGGGGATGGGGGCAAGAAGGAGGATGAGTTCCCTTTCCAGACCAAGGCCGTGCATGAAAAATCTTTGGTATTCTTTGGTATCATCAATGTGATTAAAATCACCAATGGAAATCGAGTGAGGTAGCGTCTTTGGTTCACACTATAAATAGTAGATCTTTACACACTTTTTTTTTCTTTTTTTTTTCTTTTTTTTTTAACACGTGGAAGTAGCTATTCCTTACCTTTTGCTTCTTTGTCTTTAGCAAATAGTTACCAAATGTATTGTAAAGCTAACCACACCACAATAATAAACCAGGAGGCTAAGCAAAGTCTCAAAATTAGCCCCTGGGCCTTTGAATGCACCCAAACGCAGTGAGATAGAAAAGGGTAAGTGCTTTCTCTTTGTTTGCTAAATGCATAGTTTTCATCCCTATGTACAAAGGAGGAGGAAGAGGAGGAGGATAGGAGGAAGAGTAGTAGAAAGAAGGAACGTTTTTGGGGTAAAAATGTCCTGTTTACAACTCAGGTGAGGAGAGGTGTCCTAAGACTCTTTGGTATTAGCTCAGCAGTGTTAGTGAGCGCTCTGGGCAGCAGCAGCAGCAGCCCCGGGCAGTGCCCAGGAGCAGCGCGGTGCCCAGGGCAGCGCTGGGGCTGCTCTCGGGCCAGGCCACCCTGCCTGCCTGCCGGGGAATTCGCTCCTGGCCTGGGGCGCAGGAGCAACTTCCCCAGCACAGGCCCCGTGTCTGGCCGGCTCCGGGGGGTTTGCTTTACCTGAGTAAGGAGAGGAGGCTGCAGCCCTGGGGAGCACACAGGGCTGAAGGAGCGCTCTGGGGCAGGCTGAAGGAGGACTTGCTTTTTTAAGTTTGTTTTGTTTTTTTCCTAGAAATCTAAATGATGCCATTTACAATGGGGATGGATGAGGACAGTTCACCTCTTGGCCAGCCTCTCCCTGTGGGTCACTGCAGTCGTGTTTGGATGCAGCCTGTTTGCTGAATGCATGTTCCTAATGCCCTCCTGCCCTTGGAGTCACCTTTGACTGAAGCCCCATCTCCTGATGCTCCCAGACTGTTTTGGGTTCTGCTCCCTCTCCTATTCCTTCCTGGCAGAGTTTTGGATCCTCTTGTCGAATTTGAAACCAATTTCCATTTTGTCAGGAATGAAATGAGCTGAAAGACTGACACTAACAGGCAGAGACAGGTTTCCTGGGAAATGTTAAATGCAGCATCAGAGGAAACTCCCCTTCAAGGATGCCCTGTTGGGTGATGGCACCGGGCAGAGCAAGGGAGCACCAGGTAACCTGTCTGTGCTTCAGTCGGTGTGGCTGGACAGTCTGCTCAGAGGTAACACAGCTTTCCAGCTACACTGAGCAGTTCCAGAGTTATTTGCTTCATGTTTTGAAGGAATTTGAGGAGAATTGTGTTCTTTGCCTATTCAGAGTATGAGGCGCATATTGCTCATGGGAAGAGTGGTTTGTTCCTAATGGCTTAGAGAAAACCAAAAGGTTTATATCTACTTAAACAGACATGTAAAAAACCCAAAACACTTAAAATCTACAACTTGTGCATCAGTTTTAGTGTGTGTGGACATGTGTGTGTGCACGTGTATACATACATACACCCCATCAAAATGTGTGTGCATGTACATATACACAGTCCTGTTTGTCTAGGGGCTTGCATGTGTGTGTATCAGAGATCCTGAAATTGCATATTGGGTGCAAATTTAATGCTGGTATGAAAGTTCTCTTTGGTTTCAGCAAGTAGTCTATAAAGACAATACAATGGAAATACTAAAAATGCGGCAATGTACTTTGAATTTCCCTGCATTTTTTAAACTCTCAAGTTTTAAATAAATAAGGCTTTATTCTCTAAACTATAGGTACGTCACAAAGCAGTGTTTTGCTGGAAAAAAACGAAACCTTTAGTTATCACTGTCCTTTACTAACCTTGCACTAATGAGACTGCATTCATAAGGTACTTCCTATGTGAGCTTATCAATGTTTCCATGTCAATTATGTCTCCATGGGGATGGAACACTTCAAAAGAAAGCTTGCTAAAATTTAAGGTAAGCTAGAGACTCAAAAAAGTCCAGATTAGATGCCATTTTCATAGATAATTGCCTTGTCAGCCTTAAAGTGGGTTTAACATACTGAAATACGGAGAAATATTCAGTGCCAAAAATATTGGGTTTATTTAACTTTATTTTAGTAAAGAGATATTTCACCTGTATTCTAAACACTGGGTGGAAACAAACTGTATACCCTGAACCTTGACTAGACCCTGTCCTCTTGGGAAACAACTGGTGCTACAGAAGTTGTTCTACTTTGGTGTCACTGGTATTTTGAGTGGGCTTCATCCCCCAAACCAGTATCTGCTACTGTTTATAGTATTTGGATTCTAGTTTACCTTGAATTTTCCTTTGTCTTTTTTTTTTCCTTAAAAACAAAAAGGTTGGAAGTAAGATTATCTATTTCTAGTCCTTGCATTGGGCCGATACCTGCATATTTGCTTATTTTGGAATTTAATATACCTAGCATAATTACTACAGTAATTTGAAAGACCAGTTAGAAATCTAACAGGCACATGTATGGTTCTTAAAGTCTATTTCCCCTTTACATTAAAATTTAATATGCAGATATTTCACGCTTTTCTCTTTAATTTTATCAGAGTAGGAACGGGATGATTTCTCTCCTATGGGTCTGTTAGCAACAGAGCGTTTAAAGCTTTTCAGCTACAAACTTCAAACTATTTCATGCATTATCCTAAGAGATGAGCAAGAAAGAATGCACGGGACACCAGCTCAGCCTGCCACACGTAGACACACAGCCACAAAACATCGGGCTGTATCGCTGTGCCACGAGAATTTTGCTCTTGACTCCAGAGATCCCAATTCCTCCTTCCAAAAGCACTCCTGGAGCTCCCCTTGGAGCTCCTCCCACGTAAACTGATGTTCTACCACTGCTTCCAGCAGGAAAGGACCACGAGCCGGCAAAGCTGTTACTATTCCTTCGCCTGGTAAAGTCGATAGGTAAAAAAAAAAGCTCGCTAATGTCAAAGAGTATCGATCAGACGCTGAGCCCTGCGGTTTTGCATCCCTCAATTCCTTTCATTTTTGCATCCCGAGTGCCTCAGGTCCCCTGCTCGCAGGCTAGATGGCAGAGCTGAGCCACGCTGGAGCTCCAGCCGGGACCCGCCTGGGGACAGTGCCACACACACGGTGTGTCACACACAGTGCCATACACACGGTGTCACACACACGGTGTCACACACACGGTGTCACACACGGCTCCCTCTTGTGCTCCCGTTGGAGTCAGTGAGGAAAGGGCTCACTGAGTTCAATGGAAGCAGCATCCCGTTCTGGTTCCCGTGCTCTCCTCGGGTGACATTCTTTCTTGCCAATCACAGAAAGAAACGATAATGTGGTTTTACTAATTGCAAATAACAGTCTTGATTACAAGTTTTATGTGTTATACAGTTAGATTAGTTTATACCTATAACTCTACATAGTATTTGTGTAAAAATAGCTTTGGAATATTAAAATCATTGCAATAAAATACCTGCAATACAATTATTAAATGTGTTCTTTGGTAGCTAGTCGATTTTTTTTTTATGGATGGAATAGTTTTCCTTTTTTTAAATCTGAACATTCCTTAACAAACAAAGAGAATGCACTGGTTTAGGTACCATTCAAAATTTCTTTGCCTAGTTTGAACTTGTTTCGAGGCATTGCACCAGCCAAGTTCAAACAGTGAAACAGCAAAAATCACACTACCGTTCCAAGGAATTCAGACGACTCCACGCTCTGGGGGCCGTGCCCTGGCACAGCCCTCTCTGGAGACCAGCCCTAAGTCCCTACCCACTGGGTGCACGCAGGACGGACACACTGACACCTCCATGGCAACTGCTGTGGCCGTGAAGAGCTGTATCCAAAGAGATGTCTGCTCAATGACAGGAAATCACTACGCTCCAAACCACTACACAGCCAAGTACGGTGAGGATGATGATGGGCAAAGGTGTGAGACCAGTGGTCTGTTCCTCTTCTCTTTGCTTTCCGTTCCGTTCCCTCCATTTCGCTTCCTTCTTCCTCTCTGTTTTTTTTGCAAGTCGTCATCCTACTAAAGTGTGTGTCTTAGAACAAAGTCATAATGCAGGTGAAATAAGTCTTTGGTTTCTTTGGACTTATAAATATTTTTTTTCAAATAGTTTTAAGTATAAACCTGCTATTTTGAGGTCCTGGTCTGTCTTTATTTTATTTATTTATTTATTTTTTAAAGCTTTTCCACCGAGGTTTCAGTTCGTGGTTATTCCTTCATGCTTTGGTACAAGTGCTTGATGAAGAAGATGAGTTGCCTGAATTGGAGCTGCCCTCGTCTTGCCACTTATCCAGACTCCTCCTCCGTGCATTCATGAAAAAGTTGCTGACGGTGCTCAGCTCCAACCCGAGCTGCTGGGAAATGGTGATTTGTAACTCTTTGGACGGACGCTTGTTCTCCTTGAATATTGCATGTAGAGTTCGACGCTGCACGTCGGTGAAGACCAGCCGAGGCTTCTTGGGCGTGTTCCCTCTGTCCTTGCCGTGCTCCTGTTCTTTCCTCTTGCACGCTGCAAGAGAGGGGAGCACAATTAGAGGGGGCTGCCAGAGCAGTGGGGGAGCACAGTGCAGGGCAAATCAGGGAAAAAGGACTGTTCATGTCAGCTTCTGAGTTTGGACAGGATGTGGGACTTTTACATCTCTAACTCATTGTAAACCATTACAAGCAAAAGGAATAAAAGTTAGAAAATTGTTCTGTGTTGTCTGTTAAAACTCAGCAAATGCTGTTACTAAGAACTTACATTTTGATACCATCTTTAGTGCTGAGAATTTAGCTATTAAATATCTCTAGGAGGTAGAGTGGAATTTCAGGGAACTCTAAAGTTAACCTTGGTCATACTTTCCACCATTATTAGCTGCTTTCAATCCATTTCTGTAGCTTTTTGTTGACTGAGAATTAATAAACTATGAGAAAGCAGGATACTACTACAGTCTTACAGGCCAAATAAATTCTGAACAAAATAAACATGTTTTGTCATGAAAAACAATGGTATAGAAAATCTTCATTTTAGAATTGTTCCTTATTTCATCTAATCATCCCTTCTTTCCCTTTGAGAATGTTATTTTGCTCTACATTAATAAAGGGTGCTTGCAATTTGCAATCTGCCTCCCAGAGCACATTCCAGGCAGGATCTGATGGGATGTGAGGGAGACTCCCAGATCCCTCTGTCAGCCTTTGACCATGTGCCAGCTCATCTTAGCATTTTGCCAGGATAAAAGCTTCCTTGGGAGGCCAGATTCCTCTGTCTCACTTTCAAAATGCTCTGAAGCTCTCTGTTTCCCTTCATTCCCTGACAATGTCCTTTAATTCTGATTGAGAGATGTGTTTCTGAAGGCAATATGAATGTTCTTTCTCTGGGTCTGTCTAGTCCTGGCTTCTGTGGAGATCAGTACTGACTACATGAAGAATTTTGTGCAGGATCTCTACTTACAGCATGATTGTTGGAATGAAAACAACAAATTACTTTGCAAAGGTCCTTTCTACAGCTTGTATTACTATCAAGAGCTGGCCCTGGCATGAGGGATTCGTTGCTCATGGGAGGTATAAAAATAGTCATTCACCTTTTGTACCTGAGAAATGGGAACTGCACAGATCAGGAGCCCAGAGCTGTGAGGGCTCCTTGTGCTGGCCCAGGCAGGGACCAAGGCACTGGTGGCTCAGTCCCCTCTGAGGAGAGGCTTTTGAAAATGTCCCTAGCAATATATATTCCAGCCACATACTCTCTCCTGAGAAATCACACATCAATCAAATAGACTGGGCTGCCAAGCTCACGTCTCCTACAGGTATTTTTATCTGAAAGCCTTTGAAGAATACTTTGAAGTTACATCCTGACCTCTAAACCACCGTGGAGCTTCTGGGCTAAAAACCGGGTTTCCTGATGCACATGAGACCCTACTGAAGCCAAACTGTTGAATTCACTGTGGGGATTGGTTCCTGCTGAAATAATCTGCATCCCCACTGGAGGCTGACATGGGCAAACCAAGGGTTAAAAATGCCTTTTCAAGAATAGTCTGTTATTTTCTGCCACATATTCAGAATGAAGATACCAACAGCATTTCAGTCTTTTATTTATCTCTGACCATAATCAGAAATTCCTGGGAGAGCAGCTGCAGGAGCTCAGCTTTACAACAGCCTCAGCCTCCAGCTCTGGCTGCCCCTGCTAACAGGCTCAGGCAGAAAAGAAGACAAACCAAGTGCAGACAACATTTACTGTGCTTCATTTCTGCTCATGCTGCTTTACACCTCCCTTTCTCAAAGGCTACACAAATTCCATCTTCTGCCTAGATACTCCATCCAGATCATAATTTGTCACAAAATCCTAATGGCACAGCTAGCGTGATCCGAGTCAGCGCTGTGCAATGCTTCAGTGTGAATCACCACATCACAAATGACAGCCACAGCAGTAGGTGCAGAGCCAGCTCAATTAGTGATGGGAGCCTCTGGGGCTTCGACCACAAGCTGCTACATGAGCTCTCTGAAATAGCAGGGAATAACAAAAAAACAACCATCTATTGGGAAACTGGCTTGCATAACGCATTGTCTTCCTGAACTTGTGCTCATTTCCTGAAATGTAGTATTCCTGAACAATTATTTCCACGGACAGTGTCCCAAGAGCTACAATATACCTTGCTCCTCAACTTTAATTGTATCAAAACCCTCTTAATTAATGCTAGTGACATCACAGAGGTAAGAAAAAATAGCTCATTACTAGGGAGAAAAAATAAAACCTATCCAGTCAATGATACAAATAAGCCTATTTTACTTTTTTTTGCAACTATTTTCAGCTCTATTTCCATTAGTATTTGCCAGAGGCAGATTGAGGGCAAAAATTTCCCAACACACTCAATTGTTCCAGGAGCCCTTGCACTGCCAGGCTCAGGTTGTGAGCAGCAGGAGTGGATAGCACCTCTCATCTTCTGCCTTGTCCAGGCCCAGGAATATTAATAGCACTTAAAAATAAATAATAGTGATAATGAAAAACTGTAATAGGGTTTCCTTGCGATCGTTTTCCCTGCACTGGAGCCAATCAATTTTAATAATAAATTGTAGCTTCCAGCTTGCCAGAGAACAAATGCACACCACGGGATAAAATCTGCTCCAAGAGGAGAGTGGATGCAGAGCAGGCACAGAGATGGGCCTGGCAAGGTGGGGCTGCCAGGCTCTCTGAGCCAGGCCATGCCTGCTCAGGCCAGCTCCTACCCTAGTGCCAGGGCCTCCCCTAATGTCCACTGAGGTCAGAGATGTCAGCTGAAATGTTTTTTTTTGGAAAAACACCAGAGCCTGTCCTCACAGCGATTTATCACACACTCCATCTCTCTTTTATCTTACACAGCAGAAGATAATAACAGTAATTTGCACTGATGTCCTTCTCGTGCCCCTGCCCTTGAGCACTGTGAGAGGACCCTCTCCCAGAGCACAGAACCTGGATTCAGGTGCTTTGCAGGGTGCTGTGCACCTCCCCAGGACACACCTGCTGGCTCCCTGCCCTCACTGCCTGCTGCAGGAGCCCTGTTCTTTGTCTCCAGGGTGCCCCAGCTGAGCAATGCTCCATGTGAGGCCTTTTGAAAAAGCCTTTAAGAAAAAAGAAAAGCAGAGGATAAAGGAAGAGTCACCCTGACTCTGGCAGCACACGGGCAGATATGACAATGTAATATTATCAGTGCCAGAAGGAGCCTTATAAATCCAGTCCTGAACTCCGGCCTCTCCCAGTCACTTCCATCTTCCTCTGCCCTGAGCAACAGATATTTTTGACACTTGCAATTCTCCTGACACAACCCATCAATCTATTTTTGCCTCCCTTTGTTCCTTCTAAGGCACCCGAGGGATTTGCTCAAGCAAACTTGCCAGGCCCTGTGGGGTCTGTGCATGCCAGGGCGGCCCAGGAGCCTGGGCATGGAGCAGAAATGGGCTCCACCTCTGCAGCCCCAGCTGCAGCTCTGCCCTGCCAGGGCTGGGAACAGGACCCTTTCCCCTATGAAAATGCACTAATTGCATCTTTAGGTCGAGACAGTGAAGAGGATGCTTTGCCTACCTGTGATATAAATGGCATTATTCAGTCAGTGTAAAAGTCAAGATGATAGTAAGCTCAGGTGTTAACCCTGATGCTTGATCTAATGTTTCATCCCTAGAGGATGGATTTCTTTTTAAAATTGAAGGAAAAACCCCTGATTACTATGGATGTGGTGTGCACACATGTGCCTTGCTGTTTCTGGCAAACTCCAGTTTTCCTTTCTAAAAAAACAGAAGCAAAGAATAAAACTGGTGATGCTCTCAATAAACCTAATTTCCCATGGGTTCTCGTTTGGTTTGTGAACAAAGTAAAATATCACCACAAGTTCTGTTGACTGCTTTTCTGGAAGACTGTCACTGCAGCAGAGGGAACAACAATGGAGAATTTTACTTGGGCAAGCCCTGCCCCAAGCCCTGTGGCTGCTTTTGGTGTCAGAAGGGAACTCTCCCTGAGAGAGGCATCGCTCAGCTGGTGGCCACTGTGGTGCCAGCACAGAACAAGCTCTGACAGGGCATGCAGGGGTGCAGACACGGAGGCAGATGGTGGATTTGGGGTCTCAGAGAGCTGTGCCCACACAGGCACAGCCAGGCCAAAGCCACCATTACTTGATGGCCACCAAGTGCCTTGTATGAGATGATGTCTTTTACCCCTCCTCCTGCAGAAGTCCTTTAGTTATCCCAACCTTGTGTCTACAGGACTGTCTTAAAGACATAAAAAGCCCTTTTAGAAGTCTCTCTTTACATGTATTTTCTAATCTCTGCTGTGTCAGGTCCAGAAAGCTCAGCTACAGTCTGAACTGCATCCACCTAGGAACCCCTTTCCAAATCATCTGCTTCTAGTTTTGAAACACCACACAGTATCCAATAACATGTGTGGAGAGTGAAAGCTTCACTGGTATTGACTGGAGAATATCCTGAAGGATATTCTTCTGTAGGAGGCTCTACCTTCTGGTGCAGAAAGCAGCTGTGTTTCTGCTTCCTCAGGAGCAGAAACTGCTGGAGGACTTTGGCCATCACAGATGGTTCTAATCACACTGGCTACAACAGCTCAGTGGAAACCAGTAGCCAAAAGCTTATGGTAAATTCATGGTGCAAATAACTCACAATAAAGTGTGATAAGGTACATCCTTATCACATGAATAACACCTCTGGGGCTTGCAGAGAGACACACAAACAACAGACCTTTCCCAATTATCAAAACCTTCATATTTGGGGGCATATGAAAACAAAATAAAAGGACATAGGAGACACAGGCTACCTGAGGGTTAGATGTCCCCACATGAACTAAACACAAGCAAATCTGTTTCACCTGAATAATAGCCACAACTGCTGGGTGACATCACTCTGATACATCACAGTGTAGTGGTGACCTGCACTGCCCCAGGTTCCTCAAAGGTGCTTGGGAAATGGAATCCCTCTGGAAAGGCATTCTATGAGAGAGCCTCCACTCATGGAGGCAGCTCATAGCAGGTCACAGACAGCACTGAGGCTTGGGAGAGCATTTCCCTCAGCTCCAGCCCACTGTGGGGTAAGGCCGTGCACAGCTTTCAGGGATGAAAGTCCACCTGGGACACAGGTTGCTCCCCAAAGCTTTCTCCTGTCAACTGAAAAGAGCATGGTCTACTCTGAAACGTGAGCCCACACTAAATTCTCTCTTTTTAATCCTGACATTATTCAGCATTTGGCACTTGTTTCTCTAGTGATTTGCATTTACGCTTATTCAGGGTATAGGTGTCTCCATATGCCCAGAGATCTTCTGATCTGTGTCTCTTTTCTCTGCCATCAAATCCAAGGAATACTCTTTTGTTGTTTCATAACATCAAAAGGGATGAAAATACCTTTGTGTGTATGGGAAGCTCACAGGATGACATCACCCCACCAACATACAGATCCCAGCTGAGCCAGAACAGTAAACATCTCACTCCTGGCACTGTATTAAAATGAGTGACCTTAATTTGCTGCCCCTGGAATAATGAAGTGAATCTGGCTGAGGAGTGCTGACTCGGCAGTTGGGATTCAGGGGTTTACACAAACTCGGTGTTGATGGATCTGCAACCACTTCAGCAAACTGACATCACCGTTACACAATGTGGTGCTAAGTGGATCAATCAGGGGAAAGCACCTGATTTCCCTGCGATATCATTTAAAGCAAACGTTAAAATTCTTTAGCTGGCTCTTTAGTTAACCATATTAGTGTGACAAATATTTCTTAGCGTAGCATAAGTAATTAGAATTTAATCACTTAAACTGCATCTTAATTACCTCAAATGAATTGAAAGGACATTTAATAGCAAAGATTAAATTGCCTTAATGAACGATTTTTGCGACTACATCAATATTTTAACCGCGTCGGCCGGGCCCGGCCCCCGCCCCGCGCCGCAGCGGCACCGGCGGGCCCCGGCCGCGGGGGGGCGCCCGCTCCGCGCCACGGGAGCGCCGCGGGAGGAGCGCGGGAGCGAGCGGGGGGGGCCGGGTGAGCATCCCGCGGCACCGCATCCCAACCCCGGTACCGCATCCCAACCCCCGGTACCGCATCCCAACCCCGGTACCGCATCCCAACCCCCGGTACCGCATCCCAACCCCCGGTACCGTACCGCATCCCAGCGCGGGGCCCGGGTGCGCATCCCGCGGTACCACACCGCACGGTACCGCATCCCAGCCCCCGGTACCGCATCCCAGCGCACAGTACCGCACCGCATCCCAGCCCCGGTACCGCATCCCAGCGCACGGTACCGCATCCCAGCGCACGGTACCGCACCGCACGGAACCGCATCCCAGTCCCCGGTACCGCATCCCAGCGCACGGTACCGCATCCCATCCCACCGCGGGGCCCGGGTGAGCATCCCGCGGTACCGCACCGCACGGTACCGCATCCCAGCGCGCTGCATCGCGTCCCATTGCACCGCGGGGCTCGGCTCCGCATCCTACTGCACAGCACGGTACCGCACCGCGTCCCATTGCGCCGCGGGCCTCCGCGCCGCATCCCATGGCACTGCACCGCACAGTACCGCATCGCATCACATCACACCGCACCCCACAGCGGGGACCGTACCACATCCCGCGGCATGGCATCACATCCCACCGCACCGCGGGGCTCAGCACCGCATCCCACCGCACGGCACGTTCCCTCCCTAAGGCATCACAGCACGCCGTGGGCTCCGCGCCGCGCCCTGGGCTCCTCACCAAGGCACGGCATCCCGCTGGGGAGAGCCAGCCGCTCCGCTCCGTTCCGTTCCGCTGCACTCCGCATAGCGCAAGCCGGAAAACGCCGCCCGTTCGTGCTCTGCTCTGCCCCGCTTATGCGCCGCGCCCCGCCTACGCGGGCCGGCCCCCCCGGCCGGGCAGCACCGCCCGCTGCGCACCTGGCCGTGCCCTCCACACCCTCCGCGTGTCCCGCCCCCGGCCCGCCCCGCCCCGCGGGACAGACCCCGCGCCCGCCCCGCTGCCCCGGCCCCGAGTGTGCGAGCGAATCCCCCTGTGAGCCTCCGCGGCGTTCGGGGGCTGACTCCGGCGCGTTCCGCCCCCTCCCGCATCCCCAGGCAGAGACTTTGCTACAGCAGCCGAAAATTGAGTTTCTGAGCGCTGGAAACGACGCAAAAGCTTCACTGCAACATTGAGTATGGCCAGATTCACTGAAAAACTCGGGTCGTTTCTCTGGTTCCGCTCCTACAGGCTGCCGCTTCCCCGGCTCCAATTTTTTAGTTCTCCGTCAATTCCAATTTTTTCAAAATAACGAGATATGTTTCAAATAAAGGAGAAATGAGTTAGTGATGGCATAAAGGAGTTTCTCCGGCTGGGGAGGACATTAAGGAAGCCGTTTGGGAACCTGCCTGTGCGGGGGGAAACGGGGGAAAAGGGGCTGCGGGCAACCCTCCCGCCTGTGGCTCAGTTCTTACCGACGGGTTTTTAATGCGTGTGACAACGAGTGCAGAATTCTGCACCCTAAAAACATCCAAAACCTGAGCCCGGGCTCACTTCAGTGGCTTTCTGCACCCAAGAGTTTAGGAAGAGCCCCCTGTGCCATCCAATTCACTACTTTATGGGAAGCAGCTGCATTTCCAGCCCCACCAGCCGCGCTCTGCGCCCCGCGGTGCTGCCCGCAGCCCTGCGGAACAGCAGCCGTCCATCGAGCTGTAATTCCGTTCGGGCTGCACGGAAAATGTCACCACTGAGGCTTCCTATCACCTAAAGTGAGGGGAGGGGGGAAAGGAAAACTACTGTTCCGTTAATAAATAGTTCCTATAAATTAATCTTTCAGCATCATAAAACTGACTTCTTCTTAACCAAAACGGCTCAAGTCAGCTGTGCTTCCAAAGAGAGTCTGTCAGCATCGGTCACTTCTCAGTCCGGGTATGATTAATCCAGGTAGATTTATGTCTGAAACGCGAATCTACATTTATCGATTTGATCATGGAAGCGCCCGACACGCGGCCGTGCTGGGTCCCGGTCGGTCCTCAGGAAAAGCTCCCCTCGATGCCTGCAGTCTCCAGGGGAAATTCACCAGCACCTCAGCAACGGCTCCTACTCTCCAGTCACCTTAGAACTCCCGGAGTTCTCGTCCCTCGTGTGGAGTCCATGCGGACCCTCCGGCTCCAGGGGCAGGTGAGGGCTGCCCGAGGCAGAGCCGGAGCGGGGGGTTAACGCCGGTATGGGCAAAGCCAGGCGCCGGAGCACACCTGGCCTATGATTTCCAGATGATTTTGTCTCAATCTGATTATCACGTTCCTTCCTGGCTATGTACAAGGCAGATCGCGCAGAACCCAGCTGAGCACCGGCAGGAGCGCGGGCTCCTTACCGGTGTCACCTGCAGCGGGCACAATCCCGGTGCCACTCACCTCTCCTCTCCTCCTGGGGCACCCCGACCCCTCCGGCTGAGTTACCGTGCTGGGGGAAGCTCGCTCCCCTCTGGCCACGCAGTTCGCAGGCGCTCATGCCCAAAACAGGGCCTCGGGGCTCTGTGCTGCCGGGAGCCGAGCCGCCCCGCCGCGGGCAGCCCGTGCGCTCGGCCCGGCGCTGGCCGCAGCACCGCGGCGCTAATTGCCGGCTGCAGCTACGGACAATCGATGCGGTGCCGCTCCCCATCGGGGCCGCCAGCCGTGGGGAGGCCCAGCAAGCACCTGCGCCCGGGCGGCCTCGTCCATGAGCCGGGAGGGGCTGGCCCGGGAGCGGGGCGGGAGGCGGAGCTGGGGCCGGGCCGTGCCGGCGGCCGCTGTTCGTGGTGCTGAACTCCAGCAGGGCCTCACTCGCCCCGCGCGGAGCCAGCCCGGTGGCGGCGCGGGGCCCTCCGCTCGCAGCGCTCCCCGGAGCCGCCGCCGCTGCCCGGTGCCCGGTGCGGGCGGGTGCCCGGTCCGGCGGGGCCGCTCCCGCCCGCTGGCCGTCAGTAGATGGCGCAGAACCCCCGGGAACCGAGGGGCGACCGGCGATGGCTGCGGACGGCGCGATGGCCCCGGCGGGTCGGGGCGGGCACCGCGCCCGCAGCCCGGCTGTGTGACCCGGGGCGGCCCCGGCGGCACCCACGGGCGGCACCAGCCCTGATTTGAGGCTGCTGGATTCAAACGGCAGCGAGGGTGGGAGCGGGCACGGCCCCGGGTGCCGCCCCGCCACGCGGCGCTAATTAAAACAAACAAACAGCGGCGAACGCACGCACGAACACGCGGCGGGGCCGAGCAGCGCCGAGGGGCGGGGGCTGTGCCAGGACGGGCCCGGCCCGGTGCGGAGGAACGCGGCTCGCCCGGCCCCGCTCCTCCTCCCGCTGGGCAAACATTAACGAAGGGCAAACGCGGCTGTAAATCAATCCCGCCGAAGGACACGGCCGGCAAACAAGCGCGCCCCAGCGCTGCCCCGGCTGTGCACCGGGCACGGCTGCTCCGGGCGCTCTCCCACCTCCGATCCCTCCGGCCCAGGCACCGCACCGGCAGCAGCGAGGCCGCTGTCACGGCCCGAGGTGCGCCGAGCCAGGCCCGAGCTGTCCCGTCCGGGCGGCCCGCAGGGTCGGGAGGGGCAGGGCCTCTCCCCCGGGCCCGGTCCGCGCTCGGAGTGTCGCCGGTGAAGGCCCCGGTCGAAGCCCCCCGCCTCCCTGATGCAAACGCCTTTATGCAAAGTGCCCGCAGGGTAAATATTAAACAGCCCCTAATGAGGCCACCGGGGCCGGGGCGGCCCAGACCTTCCCGGTGCGCTCGGGGGCGGCGGCGGGCGAGAGGTGCAAACGGCGTCATTAGATTTCATATTTAATGTGGAAAACGCTCTGATTACTCCATCGATTTCTTTACAGTTAATTTGGCGAGAATTTCTCGCCGGCTTCCCAAGGCTTCAGCTTAGCCGGGATTCACGTCGGGAGGGAGAAAGGAGAAGAGGAGGGGAGGAAAAGAGGTGCAGCTATGAAAAATAGCAGTCAGGGCGCGGGCAAACATGGAGCAGCTTTGGAGGGACGGGCTGTCCCCTCCTGAGAGCCGCGGGCGAGCGCGGGGTCCCCTCGGTGCCTCCCGCTGCTGCCCCGCTCGGGGAACCTTCGGGACGAGCCCGCTCGGAGGGCGCACATGGCGAAGGACACCCTCCGGCAGTGGATTCTAAAGAACCTCGGGCTCCCTTACACCCCTCTGGGGCCTTCACAAAATGTGTTTCTGCCGCATTTTCCCCGGGCGCTACCCTTCCTCCCGAGCGAGGCCGGCGAGCAGTCGCAGTTCCAACAATGAATGGCTCGAAGCAGATTATTTTTTCCTGAACAAGAAAAAGTCGCGGTTTTTTCTTCCTTTATCCTCTCCTGTTTCCTCTTTCTCACACACACGGAAAAAAAAAATCCAACAAACTGAAATGAATTCAGCCTCAAATCCCAGCAGGCTACAGGAGGGATGTACTTTTTCTTTTAATTGTATTTATTTTTTCGGCTCCCTTCACAGCCCTTCCAAATGTCAATGAAGGCGAGAGAGAGGGAGGGAAAACTAACAGAGAGACAGTCAAATAGATAAATATTCAGTGATAGAGAGGAGAGAGAGAGTGGGACAGACAAAGGAAAAAAGAACAGAGAAGAGAAGGGAGATGGGATGAATAAGATGGAGGCTGGAAGAGGTCAGCTTTGCAATTAGCAGTTCTGCTTACATTTCAAGAGACAGCCCAGGAAGTGTCAAGACCTCAATCCTGCTTCCATGTAACTACCAATTTTTCTTCTATTTGTCGGAGCTTCTGTAATCTGGGAGGTAGGAATCCCCCAGGGACGGCTGGAAGGGGCAAATACTCAAGATAAAGTGCAAGGCGAGACCACGAGGCCTAAAATAAGCAGGCTGCATCCCCCGCACTGCCTCCCGGTTGTTGTCTGCAGGAAATCAGAAAGGGAAGAAATGAAGGCGGCTCTGGGTATTTATCCACCTGATAATTCTCTAAACGCCCGGGAGTGAGTTATAATTTGGACATGAAATTTAATTTGCGTCGGCCGCAGTAATTTATGTTATTTTGAATTGATGTTCATACATCAATATCAATCGGGGCAGATTTTTACCACTTAGTAAGATCATCACACATTTAAAACCTGCACAAAATAAAATCGATACTTTATGCATTTACAGCCGGCAGCGCGGCGCGGAGGGGCGCGCAGGCTGCGCGGGGCGGGGCGGGGGCCCCGGCACCGCCCCACGGACAGGGACGCAACTCTATGCAAATGCCACGTGCTGCCGGAGCCCGGGTGGGCAGCGCCCGGGGAGGCCCGGAGCCCCCGGTACGCGGGGAGAGCTGTGCGGGCCCGGCCAGGAGCCCCCGGTACGCGGGAGAGCTGTGCGGGCCCGGCCCGGAGCCCCGGTACGCGGGAGAGCTGTGCGGGCCCGGCCCGGAGCCCCGGTACGCGGGAGAGCTGTGCGGGCCCGGCCCGGAGCCCCGGTACGCGGGAGAGCTCAGAGGGCCCGGCCCGGAGCCCCCGGTACGCGGGGAGAGCTGTGCGGGCCCGGCCCGGAGCCCCGGTACGCGGGAGAGCTCAGAGGGCCCGGCCCGGAGCCCCGGTACGCGGGAGAGCTGTGCGGGCCCGGCCCGGAGCCCCGGTACGCGGGGAGAGCTCAGAGGGCCCGGCCCGGAGCCCCGGTACGCGGGGAGAGCTCAGAGGGCCCGGCCCGGAGCCCCGGTACGCGGGAGAGCTGCGCGGGCCCGGCCCGGAGCCCCCGGGGCGCGGGAGAGCTCTGCTCGGGATGCTCTACATCCCGACCCCCCCGTGCTGCCAGCCCCTCTCGGCCCCGGGGAAGCCGTTTCTGTGAGGTGCCAGCTTTGGGGTTTCATCGGAAAGGGAAGGCGGAATAATGAGGCTTTGTCTCTCTAACGGGATTACCGGGATCCGTTTATGAGAGGGCAGCGCTGAGGTGGCTGGAGGAAGGGGCGGTCTGGGGGCAGCAGCGAACAATGGGACCCTCCGGACCCGGCAGCTGGGCAGAGCACGGCCGCCTCCCTCCTTCCCTCCGTCCCTCCCGGCCTGCAGCCGCCGGGGCTGGCAGAGCTCCCCGGCCGGCAGCGCCAGCGAAGGGATGCCAGCAGGCTCCGAATCGAGGGGTTGTTTCCAGTATCGATCTATGCAAATGAGCGGAGATTCAGGTCGACCAAATTGTCGTAAAAACACGCTCCAAATCGAAGAAAGTTCGCCTTAGCAATCGTTACGGGGAGATTGGAAACACAAACTCCATCCTCCTCTCGTGGGTAGCACCAGCAAGACGAGGGTTTTTCGCTGGTGGGGTGGCTGCTGAGGGAGGGAAGGCGGAAAGGGCAATTTCTGAGACCTCAGACCTTTGAAACCGACTCGGCAGGAGTGGAAGCCAAAGAGAGCAACGTCCTCCACCGGCGGGCACCTACGGGCCAGCTACAGCGGGGAGGGAGGCCCTGCCCCGGACCCTTCCTAGCCCTGCTTTAGGTTTCTGGAACAAGGTGGTTGACTGAAAACAGGCACGGAGCACGGGGGTGGCCCAGCCGCGTCCCTGCACACCCGGGGAACCCTCGCAAGTTCTCACCGTCTCGGTAGTCGAAAGCGCAAGACCCGTTGAGCTTTTGAAAGGAGAAAGATTTGGCCCTTCCCTTATTTTTGTCTGTGAAACGGATCAGTGACCCTGGCTCCAACTCGGATTGACTGTCTTGCGTTCTCCAGGGACAAATTAATGGAGACCTATCACTTAATTAACAAACCCTCACTCACGGTATATTAAAGCCGGGCTCTGCACCCGGAGCGCAGACGGGAGGCTTTGGGAGGCGGTGGCAGGGCACAGGTCCGGCCCGGAACGGCCATGTCTGAGCGGACAATACGGGACCCGCTCGGGAGCACCCCGGGCAGCGGGGCAGCGGAACCGCGACACGGCCGGTTCGTGTCACGGAGAGACATCCACGCGAAACTCACAGTGCGCGGCCTAATGATAACTACAACCAGTTTAAAAAAAATGAAATCAAACGAATTTAGCCACCAGCATTTCTCAGGCACCGCTCACCCGCCGGGCTCGGCTCATTCGAACCAAACGCGTGTCCCAGCTCACCCAGCCCCAGCGGGACGCGGGCCCCGAGCCCCGCCGCGACCCCGAGCCCACCGCCCCCGCACAAAGCAGGGGCACCGACTGCTCTCGGCGGGCATTACCGGGGCTCCCCCGCACCCCGTCCGCGGGCCCGGTTCAGCCGCCGATTCCAGCATTTCCGCCTCGCCCTCCGCGCTCCGGGCAGCGCTGCCGCCGGCCCGAGCGGCTTTCGGCGGCGTCCCGTTACCGAGCGCGCTGGGCGACCTCCTGCCCGCGGCAAGGGAGCCTGGCCCGGGGAACGGGGAGAGCCGGGGCGCCGCACTGCGCTGCCCCAGCCCCGAGCCCCGAGCCCCGAGCCCCGGCTCGGCTTTGTCTGAGGAACCGGACGGTGCCCGTGCACCGAGCAGAGACAGGGAGAGGGCAAGGGAGAGAAATGGAGTGGCGGAACGGGGATCGGTGCTGCTCTTCAGGGACGGGCAGGGACCGGGGCGGCCTGCCCAGGCCCGAGGCCCCGCTCTGCCGCTGCCGTGCCCCGAACACCCCGCAGCGGGCTCACCTGCAAGCCGCAGAGCAGACATCCGCTGAAACTCCGGCTCCTGGAGCCACTTCCACATTCTGCGGAAGGTCTCCCGGCCGGATTTGAGCTTGCTCCAGGGCTTGGGGTTCCTCAGCAGGTCTGAGAGCGTCCCTTGAGAGCGGCACAGCACCCTCTGGGCGAAGATAGCCTGGGGGATGCTGTACCGCTTGAGCTCGGTGGTGATCCTCTGAGCTACTTCTTTGGTATTGATTTCTTCCATTTGCCCTGAATTACTTCCACTGTTGACCTGCGAACCAGTTACAGAAGGGTTTTGCTCCCTGGCAGAGCCCAGGATCTGCCCGTGGCTCTGGGCATTCAGGTGGGCATGGGGGTGGTGTGGGATCCCGTTGATAGGCACCATGCCAGCGGAGGTGGGGGTGAGGTGTTGGTCGCCATGCCTGGCTAACATGGCAGGGTGGTGGGCTTCAAATCCGTTTGGGGTGAGCATTTTCTCGGCGGGCATGGTGGCACTGGGATGAGCGTAGTGGGGCAGCCCTTGCTGGGAGTTGTGGATGCTCCCCAGGCCCGATCCAGACAACGGAGAGAGGCTCTGCCCCATGCCGGTAACATCCTTGTGGTAGGGGGTGTAGAGATTGTTCATAGACGCCAGACCCCTCTCGTCCCGCATGAGCGTGAAGCTGCCGCTCACGTTGCCCGGTATCCGCTGGTGGGGATGGTGATGGTGGTGATGGTGGTGGTGGTGGTGAGGGAACTTGTCCGAGACCGTCGAGATGGGAGGTAGAGGCTGCAGAGGGGTTAACGTGGTGTAGGTGCTGCTCATGCTCATGCCGGGGGGTGTCTCGCAGGCCATGGTCATGGTGGGGTGCAGGGGGCCGGTCAGGGCGTGCTCGGGCGGCCGGTGGTGGTGGTGGTAGTCGCCGCCGTCGAGGATGGACGCCATGCCCATGGAGCGCGGGTGGGCCGGCAGGTGGCTGCCGCGGTGGGCCACCGCGCTCCGGTGGTGGGGGCTGCCGCTCATCAGGTCGGCGGCGGCGGGCACCGGCTCATGGCTCACCCCGTGCAGATCGCCGATGTTCTCCATCGCCAGCTGCGCGTTCATCGTCGGCCGTGCGGGCGGCGGGACCGCACATCTATCTGGTGGGCGGCGGGGCGTCCCGGAGCTCTTGGCGGCGGCCGGTTGCTCCCGCGGGCCGGCGGCGGTGGGCGAGCGCTGCGGGCTGGTGGTGGCGGTGCTGCTGCTGCTGTTGCTGCTGGGGCTGCTGGCTTTTTCCCGGTTTCGGTTGGTTCTTTTTGTTTTTTTCTTTTAATTTTTATTTCGTGGCAATATATTTATTTGTTTTTTCCCGCTGCTGGCTGGCGCCGCCGGGCCGGTCCTAGGGCCGCCGCTCCCTCAGGCCGGGCCCCGCAGCCGCGGCCGCGGCGGGTGTGTGGCCGCGTCCCTCGCCATCCCCAGCCATGGCTCTGTCTCTGTCTCTGCCCCGCGCTCCGGCTCCGCTCCGTGCTGCAGCGCCGCCGCCGCCCGCACCGCGCATGCGCGCGGCGCCCCCGCCCGCCCCGCCCCGCCCCGTGACGTCAGCGCCGCTATTAAGCGGGCGAGCCCCGCGCGGCGGCGCCCAGAGCTGGAGGTGCCGCCGCTGCTGCCCCGGGCCCGCCGCCCCCGCCCCGGGCACAAAGGGCCCAGAGCCCGCCCCCGCTGCCGGCCAGGGACACCCGCCCCGCCCCTTCGGTGACTCCGCGTTTTCCGTGAGCGCGGAGCCTCCTCACCGGGAGCTTCCGGAGGTGACACCGGACCGCCCTGCCCCGCGGCGCCCGCGGGCCGTGCCCCCCCGTGTCCCCCGCACTCCCCGCCGTATGTGCCCACGCTGTCCCGCTATCGCTCCTCTCAGGTGCCCTGCGGGGAAACTTCCCGTTGCCCGGCCCGGGGATGGGCGGTGGGAGCCGCACGGCGCCGCGTCCCGGGGCCGGCCCCGCGGCTCCGCTCCCGCACCCCTCCCGCAGCCCTGCCGGGGGTGCCGCGGGTCCGGCCCGGCGGTGCGTGGGGAGGGACGCCCCCCTGCAGCCCCCGCCGGGACCCCGGGCGTGCCCGGCAGTGCAAGGCGAGCATATGTCCCGAGGCGCCCAGCAGCCGGACATGCCGCTGGTTTTCTTTTATTTTTTCTTCAAAAAGAAAGAAAAGGAGGCGGAGGAGAAAGAACAAGCGAGCTCACCCGCCGGCCCCCCTCGTTAGCTAAGGTGCCTTTATGCTGGAAGAAAGGGCAGATGTGCCTATTGTTCGCCCATTAACAATAACGAACCACGCCGGGCAGAGTGCAGCGTGTGCGCGGCGCCGAGCGGCGGGAGGGACGGGCCGAGCCGAGCCGAGCCGCGGGAGAGCCGCGGGGCCGCAGCCGGGCGGCACCGGGCCGGCAGCGCACAAAGGCCCCCGCCGCTTCCCCCCGCTCCGCTCTCGGGGACCGCGGTGTCTCTCGGCACCCTGCGGAGCCGCCTGTCCCTATCGTCCCCATGGCCAGGCCCGGGGACAGCGAGCAGATCTGCGCCGCGCTGGGGCTCGGGCCGGGCCCCCGGTGTCTTTTCCATGGAGCGGGGATAGGAGCTGAGCACCTGTCCCGGCAAAGCCCACCGGCGGCGCGCAGAGCCGCTGCGTCCCGCGGGACCCGCGCAGGGCTCTGTGCGGGGGCATTGTCACCGTCCCGCGTTCCGCTGAGAGCTCCGAGACCCCTTCCTTGGCAAGAGGCAGGAGCCGCTGCCAGCGGTCCCCGGGGAACGCAGGGACAGAGACAGGAGCCGCTCCTGGGGCAGGGTCCCCATGGCAGCCGGCTGAAAGCCCCTGGGGTTACTTTTCTCGGAGTTACTGCCATAACTTTAGTGACAGGGCCTGCGGAGAGTCCCCTCGGTGCGAGGGCAAGGGCACGGCTCGGGGTCCCGTGGGGTCTCACTGTTCTCCGGTTCACCGAGGCAGCGAGACCCCTGGCCCCGCACTTTGAGCCCAAAGCACCGCACCGGCGGCCTCGGCTCGTAGCCCCACGGCCGGAGCCGGGCCTGGCCCCGCTCCGTCCCTGCTGCCCGTCCCCGCGCCCGCGGGAGCAGCTGTGCCCCCGCCGCGGGGTGCGGACCGCGCCTCGCACCGGAGCGCCCGGCCCGGCCTCCCGCACCCCCGCCCCGCAGCGGGACCCGGAGCTGAGCGGAGCCCCCGGTGCCTCCCGCACTCCCGGGCGCTCACGGGACTGTGCCCCCAGCGTGGGGAATGCACCGGGACCGGCCCCGAGCGTGGCTGCGGGCTCACAGCCTGCGTGTGCCTGCGCTCGGAGATCAAAAATCACCAGGCGCTCGGAGGCTCGCAGGAAACTTTCAGAATCTCAACTATCCTCTGTGTCTGTGGTGCGTGTATGGCCCTGCAAGCGAGTATACTTTTCGCCTCTGTAAATTCAGAATTTGCACAGCGGTTTTATGTATTTCCTGAAATTAACACACATACACCCATACATACAAACACTTTTAAGAATTCTGAGCTACTGAACCCCGTCTCCGAAAGAAATCAATTGCTCACTACCGTTCATTTTCCCTGGGTGCAAGGACTTCCCCGTATTTTATTTTGTGCAAAAAAAAAAAAAAAAAAAAAAAATCCCACGTACAGATCCCGCACTGTTGCTGCCACCCCAGCCGTCCCCATCCTAAACGCTTCCACAACTCTCTAAATTTTTGTAACGTTGGCGCTGACAGTATCTCCATTTCTAATAGCAAGGAATAGATAAGGAGATGTATATCTGCCAAAGAAGAAAAAATAAACCTGAAACCTAATCAATGATCTCAGAAAATGTTTAGGATGAAATAAAATAAAATACAGTAGAATACAAAATTAAAATGCAATAAAATACAGTAATAAAATAATCGAGAACGTTTTGAGCCCGAAGTGAACAGCTGTGATTGTTTCCCAAGCCAACGCAAGGTGATGTCACAGATCTAATCGAAACATTGTCAGCTTCTTCATTATCAATATCTGTACACAATTTACAGTTTAATTAAAAATATTTAATCTCAGTGTATTTAGCGATTAGTTATCAAAGCAAACGTCACAGCGAATATGTTACTTCCTCGAGTTTGTAGGAAATTGCAACATCCAATTTTTCTTCAAGAAATGAGTATAAACCCGACCGCTAACAATTTGGAGAGTCCTGTGACACGCCGGCCACCGTCGAGGTTAAATCTCTAGCCTTAGAAAAGAGTGACCGTACAAACGCACCCAGCTCCCCCCAGCCCTACATGCATCTTTTATTTTTAAAATCTTTTTTCCGTTACTCTGGGCTGACCCAAGGACGAAGCGGCTCCGGCGCGCAACAGCCGCGGGCGCGGAGGACAGAGCAGCATCTGGGCCCGACCGCCCCGGTCCCGTCTCAGCCGCAGGGTGCCCCGGGAGCCCGCGATGGGCTCGCAGGAGCCCGGGACAGGGCAGACGAGGCCGGCACACTCCCCGCATTCTCTCTTCTCCGCCGTCGGGGTGCCGTGCGTGGGCTCCCCTCGTCGCGGAGCCGGCGCGGTTCCCCCGCGGAGCTTCCCGCCCCACTGGCGAAGGGCGAGCGCCGGGGAGAGCTCATTTCGGTGCGCTAATCAATTACTGCTTGTGCAGTCAAGTACCATATATTTAACAGAATAATCGTTACCGCCCTTAAGTCTTTATTTGATCAGCAGATACTCGGAGCGGACTTAAAACGCAACTTTGCTTGTTTGAATTGCGTGGCGTGTGTGTGCTTTTTAAATCCGAGCTAATGACACCATGAAACGGCCGTAATCTCCCGCCTGACGCCAGCAAACACCGCGCGGGCACCGGGGCCCGCCCGACGTGGCGGCCCGGCCGGGGCAGCGGCCACAGCGCGCTGCAACCGACCGGACACAATTGCTTTTCTTCCCTTTTTCTTTTCTTCTCTCTCTCTCTCTCTTTTTTTTTTTTTTTCCTTTTCCTTTATTTTCTTTTTCCCCCCTTTAATTTATTTTTATTTGTATTATACTTTTCCACTTTGATTTTCTTTTAATGGCGTGTTAGGGGGCTGCCGCCGCCCGCGCCCTCCGCGCCTCCTGTGCGGTGACAGCTTGCGGCACCGGGTCCCCTCGCACGGGGAGCGTGTCAAAGGTGACGCTCGAAGGCTCCCAAAGCCAACAGCTGCCGGGGGGGATTAACTTTTCCAGACTTTCCCCTGTCGAGCTTCTTGGAAACTTGCTTGGCGACAAAAACATATACATCTGTCGGGGGCAGGCAGAGAACAGAGGGCTGCGCCGGCCGGGGCAGGTGGGGGAGGGCCTGGCTTTCAGGGGAAGCTGCGGCGCGGCGGGGGCTCGCTGCGGGTGCCCGCCGGGGGGGTCCTGCCCTTCCCCTCTCCCCCGGGCCCGACTTCTGCCCGAGGGGAGCCCCGCGGAACCCGGGGTCGGCAGCGCGGGGGCTGAACTCGCTCCCAGCCGGCCCCTGCCACCCGCCTAAGGGCGCTGGGCTCTTCCCTTCTCCCCTCTGGAGCCCCACGGTGGGGTCTGGCCGGCCGAAGGACGCGGAGCTGGGAGAGGGCACCGAGCGAGCCCGGGCGCTGCCCGGCCGAGCCGCCGCGATCCCTCTGCAGCCGCGCTCTCCCGCACCCCCCGGAGCAAACCGCAGCGCTTGTTAATGAAGGAACTTATGGAAGATTGCAAAACACCGTAAATAATTTAGCATTGTATTTCAGGAAAAAAAATAGCTTTCTTAAATCATCTCCTCAATATAACTTGCAGACTTACAGTATGGCCCTGGTAAGTCTAAATTTTTAAAGTAGCAATACTCAAAGAGACAGAGATGTCTGTATTAATTATTTATCCGCTGGTGCCTTCCTTCGTTTCTAACTTATTATTAATTAGGCGCCTCTAGTCTTTCGCAGAGAGCTCCACAGAGCCAGTTGCAGCTTTAAATATGAATTAAAAGCAAATCCAAGCTACTGTAATGCGAAAATTATTCCGTGTCTTCTATGGCAGAGATGAATAGCTGCGCAAATCAATACTGTGAAGCTATGCTCCAAACGACAGGGTTATTGATAGCTTATATTAATGATGTTAATGATGGAAAAAGGAAAACAAGAACCCGACCAACTTATAAACTTTTTATCTGCTGAAAACCCCGCAATCAAGAGGACAGGAGCATGAATTAAGGGGGCTGCAGATAATAAGAACATTATTTATGAAACCGGATAAATGACTTCTGATAGTTTGATGCGTTTGAACTCTACACTTGCCGCCTTCTCGGAGGCAGGCTGGGACCGGCGGGGCGCTGCCCCTCGCCGGGGCGGCCCCGGGCCCCAGGGGATGTGCGATCCACGCACAATCCACGCACGGTACACGCGGTGGCGGCGCGGCGGGCGGCACCCCTGGGCTGTGGATCCTGCGAGGATGCCCGGGAAAGCCGCAGGGAAACCCTCCCGGGGCCAAAGGACGCGCTCCTCACGGGCACCGCCGCCAGCTGTGCCCGGCGATGGCCTGCGGGGCGTCCCCGGCACGGCCGGGCAGAGCAGGGGGGACGGGAGGAGGAGAGAGGGAAGGAGCCGCGCTCCTCCTCCCCTGCAGCCACCGCCCACGGCGCTCCGCGACCCGCGGGGCCGGGCCGAGCCTCCCCCGCCGAGCCGGGGTTCGCGGGCAGGAGCTGCCGGCGGGTCCGGCCCGGCCCGTCCCACGGCGGGACGCTGCTGCTGCCCCGGTGCTGCCCCGGTGCTGCCCCGGTGCTGCCCCCTCCCCTCACCGGGCCGGGCCGGGAGAGCCACGGGGGCGCCTGCCCTCTCCACCGCCCCTCGCCCCACGGGTACCCCCAAACAGGAGGGATGCTCGGGGTCACAGCGGCGCGGGCTGTCCGAGCCCACGGAGGGGGACACAATGGGGATCAATAGGCTTTGGGGAACTATTCTTCAGGGTCATTACTCAGGGAAAGGTGCAGTTAAATCCCCGGGGTGCACGGAGGTGATGCTGTGCCAGGCCCGGGAAGGGCACCTGGCCGCGCAGGCAGCACGTGGCGCCGAGCTAGCAATTAAGGCAGGGACACGTTTTAATCTGGCAGCGCTGCTCGCAGCGCCCTGGGTTCTCAGCTGAGATCTTTATTAGTTACATGTAGGAGCGAATATAGTCCGTCACTTTTTTTTTTTTTTATCCTTTTCTCCCCTTCCGCGGACGCCAGACAGAGGGTTCTGTAAAGTCTTCGCCTTTGTAATTATTCGTATTAGACATTTTCCCATGCAATGCTCTTCCTTTGCCTGTCCTAGCGCATTTTATAAAATTCTTTGTCTAGATGCCGTCTCAGATATACATGATCAATCTCATAGATAATTTCCCCCGTACTTTAAAAACCTAATGGTTTAAGAAATATTTTAAAAAATATATTTTTGTAATTATTATTTTTTAAAAAAGCTTCCACCAGAAGAAAGTCGCACTTGTTTCCAAAAACAATTCACAGCAGATAGTGTAGATATCACTTAATTCCTACAGAAATCAATGTGAAAATTAGATTTATTGGCTACTTACATTGTTAAAAATGACAAAGTGCTCCCTTTTATTTTCATAAAACCACAGAAGACCGAAAATCATTTAATAAAGAATCCACCTAGTTTAATTTCACTGTAGGTCTCTTGCATCGAAACCAATTCTTCGAGCCTCTCCCTCATAAACCTGCCTTCTATTCTAGTATTAAGAGCAAAAATAATATTCTCAAAGAGAGTTAAAATAGTAGCATTTTTTTGCTGGCTGAAAAACCTTTCACGCCGTTAGCTGAATGGGGTCATGTAAATAAAACAGGATCTGCGTTTCAAATCGTTCGGTGTTCTCTACTAGCCCCAAAGATTTGGTGATTTCTATTTGTATTTTTAAAAACAAAATTCCCCTTTAAAAAATATTTAATTAGTGTATTTCTAAGAAACGGGAGGGAGAAGAGAAGAGAAGAGGAGAGCGAAGGGCCGGCGCTGTCGGCGCCGCCGGGCGTGTGGCGGCCGAGGCGGTGCGGGGCCGGCGGCGCGGCCGCTTCTGCTCCCGGTACTTGTTGGGTTTGGCTGCGAGGGAACGGAGCGGCGGGCAGGGGCGGCGGGCAGCCCCGAGCCACGGGCAGCTCCCGAGCCACGGGCAGCCCCGAGCTGTGCGCATCCCCGCACCCCGGCCGCTCCGCAGGGCCCGGCGCAGGCTGGGGGTGCGCTGCCTTCCCCCCGCGCCCTGCTGCCCTCTCCTCGGCAGGGCCAGGCCGGGGGGAGCGCTCCGGGCCGTGCCGGGCCGTGCCGGGGGCTCGGGCAGCGCCCGCCCTCCCGTCCTGGCCGCTACGCGGCACCGCGCCTAAGGCCGCCGGGATTTAGGATCCGCGCCCCGGCCTGGGAGAGCGTCGATAAAATTCTGCGTATCAAATGAGCAATCATTTGTTGTGGTTACGTGTTGGGTAATGAAAGATGTTAGCAGGATCAATAAAAATGAAAACACTTTTACTTACATCTTGAATTACTGTTTTAAGGAGTGAGCTGTGGTGATGCAACAAACCAGAGAAAGATCTACAACCATCAAATGTCTTCAAATGAAATCAAAATGAACGCGTGTCACCCTGGGCTCAGCCCGGCCCCCGGCCGAAAGCTCTCCCTGTTCGTGCACCCTGCGAGGGCAGAGCCGGCCCGGGCCGGGCCCGGCTCCCCTTGGCAGTGTCATCCCACCACGTCGGCTTATTTCTATTTCGAAAGAAAAACTGAGCTATCTTCCGGGGTGTCTAAAGGTCAAATAACAGGTCGTAGCCCGAGGCAAATGGGAATTTTAGAGGGACGAGGAGCCAGCCAGCTCCACGGCATCCTAAAAACTTTCCCTCGGCGGCCGCTAAATAATAAAATATCTAGGCATCTCTATGGTTTATTCCCCGCGTACAGCGAGCCGGCAGGCACACGCTCGGGCATCCGTGCGACTGGGCTGTGCAGCGCACGAACCTGCGGAGGAACCTGCTCGCAATCGATCCCCCGACCCGCAATGGCCGGCGCAGCGCTGCTTAGCCCGGCTGAAATAAAAGCGGGGCCCTTATTAGCAGAAAATTATCGGCATCGATTTCGGGGACATTCACGGTGAATTTAGCAAGGAATGGCCCCAAACATGGAGGCTGCCGGTGCTCCGGGACCGCTCCCGCTCTCGGACGCGCCGGCGGGCAGCGGCCGCAGCCTGCGCGGGGCTGCGCGGCGGCGGAGCGGGTGCGGAGCAGCCCGGTGCCTACGCGCGGCCCCCGCGCAAGGAGCGCGGGCCGCTCTGCGGGTGCGGAGGCTCCGGACGAGGCTCCCTGCCCCGCCTGCGCGCACCCCGCTCCGCGGGCGCGGAGGAGGCCGCGGGCGCCGCTCGGGCCCCGCTCCGCCGTCCCTGCGCGGCCGCGGCCGCCCCGGCGCGCCCCGCCCCGCCCCGCCCGCCGGCCCCGCCGCCCGCGCCGTGCCCCGCTGGGCACGCTTACCCCGCGTCCGCCGCACGCCGCCGGGACGGCCATCCGCTGCTGCGGGCTCGCCTCCTAGATTGTCCCTAGGAGGAGAAAACTCAAAGTAAAAAAAAAAAAAAATTCTATCTGCATAATTTCAAATGAGAACGAGAGGAAGAAAAAGAAGAAGAAGGGAAAAAATGGAAAAAAAAAAAAAAAAAAAGGGCAAACGCCGCGGCTGCCACGCCAGTCCCATTTAAAAAAATAAAGCACCAAACCCTCACAAGGTGTAGGAGAGATCTTTTATTGGACCAACTTAAACGCAAGAATTTACAGCCAGAATTACACGATCTTCATCAGCCCAACAGGCACCAGAGGCAGAGGCACAGGCAGCAATTTGTGTATTCCCTGGGTCTGCACGAGCTGAGATGGTTTTGGTGGAGAAAGGGGATGGGAGAGAGGATGGACCCTCTTTCCCTCCAAAGAGCCTCAGTTTGTTGCTCAGGTAAAAATAAAAATAGGAAAAAGAAAAAAGAAAAAACCACAACGAAAAATCTCTTCAGCGCCCCATTTTGCTCCATCTTTAAGTCCAGTTCAGGATCAATTCCTTCCCTTACATCCCCAGCCATAAGCCAACAGCTTCCAGCTAAACCTTTTAAAGGTTAAAAGGAACAAAAATAGAAATAATAATCAAGGGGTTTTTCTTCTCCTCCTGCTTGTAGGACAGCGCATTTTGGTCAGTCTAGCCTTGCATTTAGGGATGCTACTTGCATTTGAATAGCTGCCTGGCTGGTTATGGATCGGGAGGCTATGAGAGGAATCAGTATGCAAATTGTTTCAGTTACAATCGAAGGGTTCGATCTGGAGAAGGTGCCTGAGCGGAAGTCGCTGTCAGCCAGCGGTGCATTAGGCTGCCATTGCCTCCGCCGTCTGGGCCTGCTCTCCCTTTCCCTCACCCTTTTTTATGCTTGTGTACAGGTTTCTCCGGCGGTAATTAAAACATACACACAAATCAGGGGCTGCTGCATATCACGTTGGTGCCTTTTGCAGGCTGCGGGCACAGGGAGAGGGGGAGTGGAGAGAATATATCGCCGTGCTGCTGGGGTTATTATTATGCAGCAAGGGTGAGGCGATCAGTGAAATAAAACATTTATAAATGGTTTCGTGCTTACAGTAGGAGAGGTGGGTTGTGAGGGGGGGGCGCCCGGGCGCTGATCACACAGTGCAGGCTGCAAATCGATAACCCTTTCCTTGTAATCCCAGTAATTGTGGGAATCACGGCTCTCCGTTAAAGGGACAGCGGGCTGCAGCGGGGGGCTGCGCTAGCACAGCCTCTGCTCCCCAGCACCAGCCCGGGCTGCCAGCCCTGCCTGCGAGGCAGCTGGCACGGCTAAGGGCACGGGGCAGGGGCACCCTGGCACCACCGAGCACTTCCACAGAGCCCTCGGCGGCTGCAGCGAGGCCCTTCCTGTCACCTGTGGCATCCTCCTCCAGAACCCCCGGCCAGAGGCACGGAGGGGAGCGAGGGCAGCCCGGGGTGCAGGCCGGGGAAGGGGCCGCTCACAGCTGTGCCTGCCCTGACCAGGCTCCCTGTGGCTGCCCCACGTCCCCACGGAGCCCAGACAGCCCAGCTCCTTCCTCTGTCCTGGCACTGCCAGGAGCTGCCTTGAGAGGCATTGGGCGCTCTGCACTGCTCAGGTCTCCCCGGATTTAGTGCTATTTTGTCGTGTGGCAGAGGGATGAGAAGAACTGGTGCTGGAATCAGGCCATTGTGATCTGTCCCTGCCCAGCCCTGGGCACTGCCCCACGTCCCCAGGTGTGTGCCTGCGGCTCGGGGTGCCAGCAGCCTCGGGGCCGGCCGGCGAGGGGGCTGCGTGGGCAGGAGCAGGGCCCCATGCCCCCGGCGCTGCTGCCCTCTCGCTGCCGCTGACCATCTGTCATTCAATTAGGGCTGGGAGGCAGCTGAGGGCTGGGGGGAGCGGGGCTGGGGGTCAGCGACCCCGCGCACAACGGCCTGCTGCCTCGCCGGGCGGGAGAAGTTCAAATGTTAAATGCTCTCCGGCCCCGGCTCATCCAGGCCACTCGCCTTTGCAGGCAGCCGAGGGGTGAAGGGCATCAGTCATTAGCACTTAGATTTCAGCTCCGAGGCTGACCCTGCCTTCTGTTGGGGGATTTTGGCCTGAAAAGCCTTAACCCTTCCAGGGCGGCCCCCTCCCTCCTGCAGCCCGCACCCGGGTAGCCCCAGGCCGGTGCTGCCTGACCAGGCTGCTCCCCACAGCTCCGGGGCTGCCCCCCTCGGGCAGGTGGGTTTGGGCAGAGTGGGGGTCCCTGCAGCCCTGCCCGCTCCCCTGACCCTGCAAAGGGCGAGGCAGGGACACGGGGCAGAGAGAGCCCGGCTGGACACGGCACACGCGGCCTGCCCACCCACGGCTGCACCGCCTGCCGGGCCCACACCCCCGCGCCCTCCTACAAACGCACCAGAACAAATTGATGAATTGAGATTCCACTATGCTAATTTGGACATTATAAATATTTAACTATCAACCCTAGCAGCCAGCCAGAGAGGGCTCCTCTCTTCTTTACATGCCACTTAATCTAAAGTAAATGTTTGCCCCAGAAGTGGCTAGGGCAATCTGAACATCTCATTCCCTGCCCCTGACTCCCTCAGGGGAGCCCTGAGGGTACAAAAGGGGGTCTTGTCACGTTTGACTCCTTTTGCAGAGTCTCCCTGGTAGCCTTCCTCCTTGTTTTGGGTGTGTTAAGAAGCTCAGCTCAGGCAGAGATCGAACTGTGGCTTCTGCCCAGGAGGATTCTGACACGGTGGCCCAAATCAGAGGTCTCTGGCCACATCACCTGACACTGGGCTGCTCTGTCTGGAGCAGATTTCATGTGTATTCAGAGATGGAGAGATTCCTGACTTTGAATCAAGACAATGAAGAATGAGTTTTCATTCTCTTTCAATGAAAACAAATTCCTCTGTCCCATGAAAACCCACAATATTTATAATTTCAGTGGGATTATACCTAGCAAGTGAACCCCTCTATATCCTCCATTTCAAGGACAGATTGTATATCCCTCATGGCATCAGCATTTGGTGTGTTTGGTAGATTTTCATGTTTTATATACTTACTGTTTGCTGCTGAAGGATAGTAATTTTCTCTTTCAACATGGTAACACATCACAAGTGTTTGTTAATGATCGCAGAGCTTTGTTTTTCTGAAGGGTTTGAGCAGCTCTTTGGAACTCTTGTCTGTAACAGTCTTGCAAGTTATTCACCGTAGAGGCTGTGGAAGCAAAAGAAAATGTCACCCAGAGTAGTGCAGGGATTTGTGGGGCTCCAAACAGCTCATCTGGGGCTTGGGCTGGCATTTTTAAGGCATTTGTGTGGCAGCAGCTCACTCACATGATGGTAGGTCCTGGGAAGTTGCCTTTCTGTTCCTGAGCTCTGTTAATTCGTTAGTGAGAAGCTCAGGGTATCTGTTACTTGTGCTGACTCAGTCTCTCACCTGCTGGCCAAAAGTGAAGTTCTCTAAAGAGGAGTGCCCTGGTGCTTTGGTACCTCCTTGGGGCAGACACAATGTACCCCTGTGAGCTCACATCCCTCCTGACAGCCCTGGCCAAGCACAGAGCATGGCATCAGACAAAGGCAAAAACTGTGCTAGATGTGTCCAGAAAACATGAGAACAGCCATGGGTGTTATGAGTTGAGCATGCACAGGAGCATGACATCAATCCCTACAGTAAAATACACACAAGAACAGGAGATGATGCCTCGCCTGCAATGAACCTGCAGATCTGTGTGGCTTCCCTCACAGCCTCCTCCCTCAGCTATGTACAAACACAGGGAATGCTGGTGTATTTTTGTGCTCTCTCATTCTCCCTGCCTAGGAGGAGCTGGCAGCAGGCTGGTGAGGTGCTGGGAGCAGGGACAGTGCAGCCCATGAGGGTGTAAAAGCAGGCTGGGTGCTGCACTGGAGATGTGAACACTAGTTTGCTGCAGGGTCAGATATTGGATTACCAGCAAAAGTTGATCCCGGTCACATGATAGATCTTACATTTGCTGTCATAAAATCTATCATTATTTAATAGGCATGGAAATCAAATTCTTCTGTGGACTATGAAGCAAGAATCTTTTAAAAATGTCTGTTTACCACAACAGACAACATATTGATCATTAGTTTTGAGACCTCACAGACGATTCAGAGATGTGTGTGAACACAAGCTGGCAACTTGCTTTGCTCTATTCACTGCTCAAAATCAAACCCCACCAACACTCAGCTTTTCAGCTTTCCAATCAGGTGGATTTTAATTTCTTTACTTAAAGACTACTGTTTTGTTAAAGACAAATAACAAGAAAATCATAAAGGACCAACCTGCCTTCTGGTGATGCTGCTGTCTGCAGTGATACTGACAGGTACACACAGTGAGAAGACACTCCTGTCTTTTGCCACAGAAGAAAAACTGCCTTCTCTGAATGCAGCTGACCTGGTATTTACCACTGTGAACAGCCTCATCCATTTTGGCAGCACAAAGGGGCTGATCTCCTCCTGACTTGAGTCAATATAATTTTTTTCCCTGGTATTAGGGGCACTGGGATGGGTGGAAGATGGACCAGGTTGCTTTACTCTTTGCAAAGCCTACAAGTACTGTTTCCATCCTTCAGCCTCCCCATTTCTGCCTTGGGATCCCTGGATGAGAGTTGTGAGATGAAACTGAAAGGAAAAGTTGCAATGCTGCTGTGGAGCATGTAGGAACCTGGCAGAACCTGCTCTCCTCCAGCCAGTGACAAAGGTGTGTCTGTCTGTCCCTCCTCTGTGCCCTGGCAAGGCAGTCCAGGTCATGACAAAGGGCTCCGGGTAAGGATCACTAACAGCAAATCACTGACTGGTGATTGGTACCAGATTTCCTGACAGAGACAGTAAGTCATCTCACAGGGGTTGCTGTGGAGTGTTTGTAGATGTGTTTTTCCATCCCCATGAGCTGCCATGGCCCCCAGGCTGAGCCCCCTGGCCCCAGCAGCCAGTGACACCCAGCACTGAGCACAGGAGGGGGAACCAGTCCTATCTCCCTCTAGCTTTAGAACTAGCACAGTCTTTAATCTGTGCATATTTTAAGGTGTGGGGATCCCATAAATCCTTTCACATCTGGGATCACTTGTAATGGCCAGTGTCAGGAGTTTACAGAGGAGCTTTCCTAAGATCTAGTGCCCAGAATCAATAGCAGCTGCAACTCCAGCCGGGGGGATAGGCTGAATCTCGATTTGATTCTCAGGTGTTTTCAATTGTATTTCCAGCAAAAAATTACTGTTGTTAAGTGATTCTGCTGGTCTGGTCGTGCCTTTTGAAGTTGCCTTTATTTCTTTGAGCTCAGATTCCTTGAGATCCTCTAGGTGCTCCGTCCCCAAGCCCGCATGTATCTAATAAACCTGACAGCTTCCCAGCAGATGTCTCTATCTTCTTCATTTTCTCCTTTATCAAGGGGACAGACTTCACTGGAGAGTACATCTCAGCAAGTGAGGCCAGTGCAGGCTCTTTAGAGAGCTCCCAGAGGCCCAAGGCATCTACTCCAGCCATGAAAGGGCGAGGGGACCCTGTGTGGCAAGGCAGGGTTTGACACACACACCCTGCAGCTCCCATTCCTTCATTCCTCACTTTCCCCTTGCCCTGGCAGCATCAGCTCCCATCTGCCTGCAAGGATTCAGGCTGCTCTGGGGTGAACTTCTTGAGGTTTCAGCCACGTGGGGATCATTAACAGCATCACCATTCTTGTTTGTGCTCTGCCTGGGACCACCAGGAAAATGGAGTCTGGAGAAAAGGGCTCTGTTGTACAGCCTTGGGCACAGTGTGCTGCCAGGACTGCTGGCTGGACTCTGCCCTCTCCACGAGGTGCTTCTGGGTCTGTGCTAAATCACAGGCAAGTTGGGGCCAGACTTCCCTTGGCTGTCCCTGCTTGCTCTGAAGTGCCTACATCTGAATTCCTTGTGGGTGGAAGAAAGGAACATGGAGGTGATGGGCAGCATCTGTAATAGGAAATTGCTGTCTGCAGATGTGTGTGTGAAGGAAAGCCTGTGTCAGAAAATGGTATCAAGGCATAAATTCCACAAGTGAGTGAATCCATCTGAATGTAAGACACAGGTTGTGCATTTTCCTCAAGAAGGAGCTGAACAGCTTCAAGGATATCAATCCATTTTATGAATGACATGGTTTCCCTAGCATTGCCTATGCTTACTCTGTAGGAGAGAAGACAACAGCCAAATAAACAGGTGTTTGGCCTATCTTGGACCAGGTTTTGAATCTTTTCTCCCTTTGCATTCAGGTGGAGCTATGCTGACTGACTCAAGTTTTGCTTGAGTAAGGAGTTTGATTACATTCCTCTTTGGAAGGAGCATTGTCCAAGCTGACACACCTCCTGAAAAACACACCATTCTCTCCTGGCTGGCTCTGCAGGTGTGTGGTGTGCAGTGGAAGATGCTCCTGCTCTTCTAAAATAAGGTTTTGCCTGTTGACTACAATGGAAAGCAACTTGTTACCACGTCTAAGCATAGAAATTTCTTCTGCCTTTGCTTTGCACAAATGGAAATCTGATCGCTCCTTCTAATCTTCCCCAGTACACCTGGTGTGTGAGGGACCAGTGACAACCTGGCCCTGATAAAGACTTCAAGAGTGCACCTATTATCTATATCCCAGAAAACCTCCCATCATGTGGGAATAGTTAAAAGTAGGAAAATATATAACAGGTCATCCGTCTTTCAGCTGCACTCAGCCCAAGTGGGAGCAGATTGACACAGCTGGGTGCAGCCATGCCCCAGAGCCTGCAAAGGCTGCAGCTGGACAGAGCACAGCTGTTCACCTGCCAGGCCTGGCTGCCAGCTCTGGGGTGGCCAAAGCCCTGGCGCTGCTTTCTGCCCTCCCACTCTGATGAGGCACGGAGCCCCAGGCTGGGTTTGGCTCCCTGTCCTGGAGGTGTGTGCAGTGATGGGACCTCTCCTTGGTGCAGCCCTGGCGCCGTGCTGAGGGCTGGGAGCTGGCTGTGCCTGGGACAGGGCTCCTGGGCGCTGCCAGCCCTCCCTGCCAGCCAGGCCTGGTGCTGCAGAGCAGCTGGGTGCTGAGCAGTGCAAGCCTTCCTCTGTGCACTGCTCTCTGGGTGCTGGCTGTGCACAGCATCATTGTGGGCAGGCTGTGACCCCTGGCCCCAGTGCACATGGCTGCATGAAAACAATTAATCTTTTGGAGAGCAGTGAAAGGAAACATTAGTGCCTCGACCCCTAACACAGGTGAGCATCACTGCCCAGTGTGGAGGTTTGTGTGCACAGGGAGCTTTTGCTGACTGCAAGCTTTTTCAGGCTTGTGGGTCTGTAAGAAAAGGCAGAGACAGATGGAGAAATGGATACAGGGATGCAGAGAAACACTGCATTCTCCTGGACAAGCCCTGAGGAAAGCCAGTGTGTCCTGGTGGGTGCAGGCTGCCCAGGGGGGCTGGGAGAGGAGGGCAGCAAACACCCCTTGCTCTGATCCCTGCTGTGGAAAAGGGAATGTGGCATGGCTGTTTGCTCCTGGCAGATAACCTGGAAGCCATCTAACAAATACCCCAGCTTCACCTATTATCCCAGAAGGAATCAACCATCTGCAGCTTTGCTAGCTGTGCTGGACAGGAAGGGATAGCTCATTAGCAATTTATACATTTGGTTTGTCTCCTAAAATGGCTCTTTCCAGCAGCAGGGATGTGTCATTTCCCTGTTGGGATGCTCCTGCTTTCACAGTGCTGGCTCCCAGGCCAATCACTCTCAGCAGGAGCTGAGCTCCCAGCGTATGTAAATGACATAAATAAGCTGCAGGAGCAGGGTCACATAACTGTTTTGTTAGGTTCTGCCCTGTCAGCCCTATTTCATGGATCCTGCCAGAATATTAACATGTTTGCATATGTAAATGTGTTAAAGAGAGCATCAGCTGAGGGAATACATTAAACCCGGTCGTCCTTCCAAGTTGATTTAATCTGACAGCACCTCCATTAAAAAAATAAAAAGCATCAGTTTTCCTTTTGTGACTTGATGTACAGTAATTAGCTTGTTAGAGCAGGAAACACCTCCTTTCATAATTGATTTTGCACCCCTTTTACTTGGATATCTCTGACAAGCTGTTTCTTGCTCCCCAAGGACACCATCAGTACTTCCCATGTGTTTGGAATTTCATGAATGTGAATAATGAATATGATTTATCCCTCCCACACTCCCATGCACAGATAATATATGTAGCCAATTTGTGAACTGGACCTCACATCAGAAAGATTGGTGTCAAAGTATTAATAGTGTAGTGACCAAACGTGCACAGGAATCAGGGCCCAGCTAAGCAGAGATTTTTGGGGCATTAGTGAGGAGGGAACAGGTTGCACCACATGTTTGTCACTGGGGAGGAAAGAAAGAATGAAGATTTTCTCAGTGGTCCTGTGTATCTAAGTTAGCATGCCAAATTGGTTGCTTATTACAGCTGGCACAGTGCCTTAGTGGGCTAATGTGTTAATAATGTGTAATGTTTCTCTTAGGCAATGGCACCACTCTTCATTAGCACATCTCAAGCCCTGTCACTGTTGCTTAGCTCGACATTTTGTTTCTGATGTTCCAGCGAGGGTATTTGAAATCAGGGTTTCAGATCTGCTAATACATGTCACACACTCTTTAAAAATGGATTTTAAAAGGGCCTCAATAATTTTATGGCTACTAATAACATTTGTAGCTATGTGAGCTAAGCTAATGATAAGAGTAATCAAATTTCATGTTTCACGGCATAAAATGAGCAACTGTAGGGGTCAGGAAGGTATTCACTCGCTGCCCTCCTCCCCTGGGAACTCTGTCTTTTCCGGTTGGTTCAGGAGATGAGCAGTGTTTGGGACATGAAACAGCACAGTGCTGCAGGGAAGTCCAGGCCTTGCACTGTACATGGCAAGGATCTTCTCTGTAAGAATCAGAATTCTGCTTTCAGCGGGCAAATGGAGCAAAACATTTGGATGATAGATTTGTTTCACACTGATTACCTCTCACTCAACCTCCAATACATGGGGTTGAGTCTCCCCATTTTTGTGCCTGTTTACTCAAGTCCCCTAAACTTGGATATTTCAGCCTTATGTTTCTGAGAGGCCCCAGCACAGCCACATAATTCACATCTTAATTCTTCAATCAATAAAGGTGCTCGCTTAGACTTCCCTCAAATTTCTGTTTTCACTCGCTGTATTAGCAAGTTTCTTCTGAGCATTTCCTTAACACTGGGAGTAACTGAGAGGCATCCAAGGGCACGTGGAGCCCCCAGCAAACACCTTCCCTGGCAGCTGTCCCTGCAGGGCTGCAGTGGGGAGAGGAATCAGTGCCTGCAGGTTGCCCTGCCCTGGCCCAGAGCCTGGCTGCAGCGTGCCCAGGTGCTGAGGGGCAGGGCTGGAGCCTGAGCCTGGTACTTGGCAGGGCAGCAAACTGTGTAACTGCTGCCTGCCTTTGATAGAGGCTTCCCCTCCCTTTGCCAAATAGTGCCAACAGCACTTCCTAGCACCCATACTTTTAGTGTGATGTGTTTTTTAAAGCCTTTTAGTGCATTGCACCAGCGATGAGCCTAAAAGGACTCACTTAACACAATGCCTTATAAACCAGATTGGAGATGTGCTGAATAAAGTAACCCAGCAGAGACAGCCAAAAAGCTATCTGAATTTTCTTTTGAACAGGAAAACAGCTTTTATTTTTTTAAAAAAAGCTAATTTCCAGAAAACCTTGGCATCAGGCATTTTTTGAAGCTCAGAGTAGGTTGCCACGAGGAGGGGGCCTCTGGTACATCAGGGAACATAATGGGAAAGGCTGAAGTAAAAGAGCCTTTAATTGAGGCCTTCAGAATGGTAAGTATAACACTGCCTTGCTCTGTTTAGGGGATTTTGAGTATCTCTACCATCAAGGCTACATTTGTCTGTAGGATTAATCACTTTTTGATCCAGAGGGTTTAAGACAGACAGCTTACTAGGAATGTGCTGCATGGCTCTCCCAAGCTGGCAATTAGCTTTGTTTCTTCCTATTGTCTTGTTTATTATACCCTTCTCCATCTCTTTTTCTTTTTTTCTGACCAAAATGTTAATATACAAATTAATTTTTAATCCAATTATAATCCATCTTTAACTGTGCAGAGGGTTTTTAATAAAGTCTCTGTGTCAAATACAGAAAATGAAAGACTCCTGCTGCCGAGCAGAGAGCTGGTTTGTGTATAGATGATACTGTAAAAAAGATTGGGAAAACTCAAAGACATAATTTTGCTCTATTTTAGGGCTTTATCTCTAGACTTGCTGAGGTTCTCCTACTTGCTGGAAGACCTCAAGAATCTGAATTATACCCATTACATTTGACCTGGATGCAAACAGGGTTTCTTTGGACATTGTTTGTACCTCATATGAAAGAAAAAATATGACAAGGTAGCTGTGTGTGGGCACCCACTCAGGTTCTTTCAGAGGCTCAGAAATGATCTCCTGCCCTTGATAGGCTCTTTTCCCCTGAATATCAGAGAAAGCACATATCCCTGTGTCCCATCACACAACCTTTTCTCCATACCCCTAGTCCTTAGAGGCTAGCACAGAAGATGGATGATGTCTCTATTTCCTTATCATGTGTGCTGTATGAATGGGAGTGGACAAGCAGGAAACGGTCCTTGAGCTCTAGACCAAAAACACCCCTCAATGCTGTGTTTGGGAGGCATCCATGTGAAGTTCTCACATGGAATTGCACATATATGGGACTTGTGAGCTGCCAGCAAATAGCACAACACCAGGCAAAGCCCCCCAGACCTGGCAGCTTGCTTTGGGCTGGAAACAACCCAAATATACTTGAATGCTACCTAAGGGCTTAGAGTTTTCCTGTTTCCAGAAGCAGCTTGGCCCTGAATCTGTAGGGTGGCCTTGGTTAACCAAGTTCACAGCTCTGCATCCATTTCCCCCCTGGGTACCCACGGGAGTGATGCTGGCCACTTTGATCCAGCATTTTGCTCTACCCTGAGGACAAGCACAATCTCAGGACTGAATATTTCTGTGTAGAACAGCACACAGTTGATGTAAGTACAGAGTCCCCAGCCAAAGCTTACTGACATACATGGGACTGCAATGAATTGACTTTGGTCAGTTTTGGATCAGAGCTCAAAGCTGTAAAATGTCTTTGACCTTATAACATCCCCAGTGTGAAGTTACTAGCAGGTCAGAACTAGATGCAGCACGTACTGTGCTTTTCTGTCACAAACAGTTTGTCTTCCCTTTTCTTGGCTCTTCTTTTAATAAATGTAACCCCTTCTCCTATGGCTCAGGCATTGTGCTGAGGCACGCCGACAAATGTTCTCAGGTTTTAAAATATTCGGTATTAAAGAGATCAGGCCAGATGTGCTCTGCTGCCTTCATCACTCTGGGTTGTGTACTCTGTGTTGAAATGATTATTGTCATCACCCAGTGAAAGGCAGCTGATGAAAGACTCTCTCCCCCTGTGATGAGCTATCTATCCACCCCTGCCTGGTGCAGAGTGCACGGGTTTTGTTTTTGAATGATCTATTGCTGTGTCAAAGTGGCTTATGTGCTGCTTAAACTTGCACTGGTGAATGATAGAGAGTGTGCATTAAACACTCTCCCTGCAATGGGAGCTGTATTTTCTCATCTCCATCTTTGGGAGCACCAAAGCCCATCCCTGCAGGAGCCCAGCAGGAGCTCCTGGAGCAGTGTCTGGGTGTGCCTGTGCCCACACTGGGCACTTCTATAGAAATACTGCTGGGCACCATTTAGACTCTTCCTAGAGGACACAACTGCGCTTTTTGCCCACCCCATTCTGTTGATAAAGGAAACTGTTCAACATGACACATTACAAAATATTCTGTGTTTGGGTGCATTTCCCATAAATTCTTTCCTGTTCTCAAGCAGTATAGCTTTTGCTTTTCCCATTTTACTCCACTTTATTACTTTTGTTTTTTTTTTCCAATTTTTGCAAGGTTAGCAACAATTGCTAAGAAGAGATAGAAAAAGGGAGATTCCATTTTGGGTCTACTGACAGACTCCCAAACCATCTTCCAAGAAAGTGTTTGATAACTAAAACACATTAAACCAACATCTGCCTTGAAAAAGGTTTTGATTGGAAAACTCAAAGCCTTCCTCCCTTCTACAGTCCTTCAGTATATCTGGTAAATTCCAGCATCTCTGAGCAGAGCCCATAACATGAATAAGACCTTTCCTAACAACTGAGAAAAATTAAAAAACCCAAGACACAGATATTTTCCTCATGTAGTGACACAATCAAATACATAACCAAAAATAATGTAATGAAAAATCTGGGTCAGAAAAAGGAGCACTTCAGCCTGGAAAAATAGTTTTCTGACCTTCTGGATTTCCTCTATTAGAGGACTACTGTGCAGTGAGCAAACCCTATTTCTTACAACAAAGAAATTTAGCAATCTGGAGGCTGTGTCACCTTGCTGGCAGAAACACTGAGCAGCAATAGTGCTGAAAGTCAACACTAATAGCTGACACCAAATTAAACTGCCAGGGTTTGTGTGATGTAGTTCTGTCACCCTTTGACACATTTGATGTGAATTCAGAGGCTTCTGCTGTAAACTCATCAGCAGAGCTCATGACGCATCATCTTTACATATCTGTCCATCCACATTTGTCAGCAAACTGTGAGCCTCAAATGACTCCAGCCATTGGGATATAGATTGCTTTACCTTCACATATAGTAAATAGAGTGTTTTAACACTTGTGATACCCTCAGCTCCAGCTTTTAACTGACTAGGTCTTGTTAGCTGCACTCCAGCCCTTCTGCTGAACGTGGTGATTGATGAGGGCTGATGATGGCAGTGGGGTGGCCCAGCCCTCCCTCACTTGTGCCTCAAATCATCTCCAGTTTGCCCATGCAGAAGAGCAGCAGGCACACTCCTAAGTGTCTTCATGAAGTGCCTGATTGAAAGGCCACAGCCAATTAGGTTGAGCTGAAATGGACACTTGCAGGATGTCTTTGCCTCTCAGTTCCCTGCGTGGTGCCTGCAGAGAGCAAGCACTAGAAAATGCTGCCAGCCCTCACATGTGCCTGCATCACCCAACAGCCTTAGAGCCAGCGTTCCAGCCTGGGAACCAGGCAGGGTGGCTGTGCCCCCACTTCCCAGCTTTGCACCAGGAATGGCCCCAGCAAGTGCCAGGGCTCAGATCCTGAGCAGCAAGCTGCTCACAAATGCCAGGCATGCTGCTCAGGCAGCTGTTGACTGGTGACAAATAAATAATCTCCAGGTAAAACAACATGGCGTTTCAAAACACAAACAACCCCCCACATGTGATTCTCTCTGGGCAATCCAAAAGGGATTTCTAATATTTTGTTTTCTCTAAACCAGTTAGTTTTTTTGCAGTTTCTGATTGATGCCTTTTGGTCAAGAACTCCTAATTTTCCTGTTAATTTTGGACTTACCAAGATAAGGAAAGCAGGTGCCCTCAGATGACAACAAATTCTGCTGGGTTGTATGTGAGTGCTGGACTTGATGTGATGCTGAAGAGACTCCCCAGGTTTGTGTCTTCCCTATGGACCAGAAAGGAAAAAAGAGTCTGCAGTTTCTGCTTATGTCTCCATGGTATTTAACATATTTCTATCTTCAATAGCATCTTATTTGCCACATATTGCCCTGGTATTGTAACATCTTGTTCTACTGACTGGCTTTGCTATCAGTGTAAATTACCACGGACAGAAAGCTGTATTTAGGCTCACAGGAGGAACAAACAGACCAAGAACAAGAAATCAGATTATTTTTTTATAAGTCCATTTTAACATATGGTTTAAAAGACTACCTTTATAAGGTAGTATGCATCAAATCACACTTATTCAAGTGTAAGCTAAAAGAGAATGGGAACAGAAACATGATGTCCTACAAGAAAAACCACTCTATTTTCACCCTGTCTCCAAATCTCCTGCTTGCATAATAACTGGCATAAAAACATTGCACAGTGTCCCATGTTCCAATAACACTTTGTATCACTAGAATCATCTCCAAAAATGCTGATAGAAAATTACATTTGCTCTTAAAAATGATGAACTCCATAATTTTGTAAAAAATTTGGGAAAAAAGTATAAGCTTTAAAAATATTTCCCATCAACTTCCACTGATGCTTTGTGAGCAGCCCCATTTGAAAACTGCTGTGGAGTGCCACTTGGCTAGTGTGATGGAAGCAGCTTGAGTTCTCAGACTGAGCACCTGGGATTTATTTAATTTGACACCTTGAACATCATACTCTTGTCCTCTGGAAATGTCTCCTTGTCAGGATTTGTTCCAAGGTCTGCAAGAACTGAGTGCAGCATTAAACCAGAATTTGGAACATCCTTTCTTTCTCTGCTTGGTGTGGAGTGGTTCCTACCCTAGGTGCCACATGTGGGTGGCCAGGAGGGACCAGCCTGGCCAAATGATGCAGCTGAGAGTCACAGCCTCACCCTGCACAGCCTTGGGGCATCTGGGGCTCATCCAGGCACAGGGGGATTGTAATGGAAACGCTGACAGCTCTTAATAGTTATGACATCCCTGTAATTACTGCACAGAGCCTTCTGGCATGCAAACAATATTAGGCTGCATCTTGTGCCTGACTTGTTTTATCTCTGTGGCAAAGCTCCTGAGGACAGGACATCATTGCTTCTCCTCACGTTTTTCAAGCACTGGTTGTGCTCTCAGCAGCTTGCAGGTACTTACAAACAGCAGTGGCAATTGGACTGATTCAATGCTTATTTCAGTTGCCAGATCTCCTGTTAATAGGCCGTAGAGCCCAGATACCCAGTGCAAGGTGCTCAGTGGACTGCAGCTCTCTCTGCAGTGTCCTAGAGAAGAGAAACCTTAAACCTGCACCTACAGAAACTATTTATAAATGCACCTGACTTTAGCTTTTGTGTCATGTCATCACCGGGACCAGGGCTCTTTGTCCTTTCTTGCACCTTCCTGGTTGGCAGCAGGGAAATATAATTCTCTGCCTGCAAAGGGACTTGTCCCACCTCCTGTATTTGGCACTTTCTAAAGCAATGAACAATACAAGTCTTATGAGTACATTTTATGGCACTCTTGGCCAGGTAAAGGTTTAAATCAGATGAGTTAAAATGGGTCATGAGATGTAAAGCAGCCATCTCTGACATTACCTGGACAGTGGCCAGTGCAGCACAGCACTCCTGCAATGTGTGTGAGCCATAACCACCTGCAGATAACACTCCTTGACAAGCAAAACCAGCAGCTGAGCAGCAGCTCCTGCCTGCCCTCACACCTCACCCCAAACCCTGGAATAGTGAAGGAAAGGCTGCAGCTCCAATGAAGCAGGCCCTGGGGAACAGGGAATGAGGCCCGGAGATTGTTCCCCACTCAGAGTCCAGCTCTAGGGTGCCACCTTGTCCTGCATCTCCTTCCCCTGGCGCAGCAGCCAGCGCCATGTCCCACACCCAGCCCAGAGGTGGCTGCATTTCCAGGGCTGCCCCAGCAGCAGCCAGGGGGTGTGTGCCTGGAGGGTTTCACAGCCCACCAGAGGAATATTTAAACTAATTTAAATAAGTTCTCTGGATAATTAGATATCGTAGCACCCTCTTCTGGCTTCCTGCATTCCCCGGGCTCTGGCTGTGTCTCCTCTTTGAGACCATTTGACCCACCTGGGTTTCCTGGTCACAGTTTTGAAGTTGCACCCATCCCAACCCTCTCCCAATTTCTATAACCTCATGGCTTTCTAGGAGAAGGACTCCTCAAGCTCATGTTCATTTCCCACACAGAGTCCCTTCACAATTAACCTTTTTGTGCAACCTTTTCTTATTTTTTTTCACCGACTGGTGATCATGGAAAAGCCCTGACTGAGCACATTTGGTGCAGCTCTGGCTGTGCTGCTGTGGAGAGGGTTACCCCTGAAAGCAGAGAGGGATCCTGTGTGAGGAGAGGAGCTGCCCCAGCCCTTGGGCAGCAGCAGGGTGGGGAGGGTCCCCACCCACCCCCAGTGCTGCTGCTAAGGCAGTCAGGGACCTCCACACAGGTTTTGGGGGTGCTGCTTCCTCTCTGGTGTCCTCGTTGTGAACCCAGAAACAAGCAATTATAATTCATAATGTGAGTGTGCAAAATTCCCTCTAAGAGCTAATTAACTGTGAGGACTAATATTTCTGGTTAAGGGGCCACAAATGTCATTATACCATGATAAAATAAACTCTTGAAAAATAATTCACTTTTAAAATAAAACATTGCTTTCCTTTTACCCAGTAGGTTAAAGTACTTTGTTCCAGGGTATCAGCTTTAAATTTTTCATGTCAGGGTAAAAAGTAATTTTTTAATTATAATTTTAATGCAACTGACCATATTTCGTAATGATACATTTTGAACCCAACTTGTAAAGATGTCAAAAGAAAATATGTCTATTCCATAGAACAGACATAGAAATATCTGAATCATAAGACCACGGTTGAAATAAAATAGTGCTTTTAGAAGTGCCAATTATTTATTTTAACTGTGATATTACAGCTGTCATTAGCACCGTGGGAAATATTTTCTGTATTATTAGGGAAGTTTCAAATTTACCAGTTTCAAACCTGACAGAATTTACAGGAATACCAAGTACCAGGTTATGGCTCCTCTGAAGCAGGTCTGGTGGCAAAATTCAGCCTCAAATCCACTTTAACCTGTTCCCTTCCCTTTGTCCCTTCAGGGGTCAAAGCCATTCTCCCCTGCCCACCCAACATCCTTCACTTCATCCCAGGGGCTCTGGGCAGGTCAGACCCTGCCAGGGAAAGGGGAATTGCCTTTGTTTGAGAGGGTGAAGAGCAGGAACCATCAGCACATCCTGCAAACAGGGAATGGGAGCGGGGCTGGGAGGTGCAGCAGGGAGGTGCCACCAGCCCCAGGGAGTGTCACCAGCATATACAGTGTCACCAGCCCTAGGGAGTGGCACCAGCACTCAGGGAGTGCCACCAGCCCCAGGGAGTGCCACCAGCATATAGGGAGTGCCACCAGCCCCCAGGGCAGCAGTGCCCAGCTCATCAAGGCTCCTAATAACCTCCCTTTGAAGCACTACTTAGAGGTTGTACTTACTCATCCCTTTGGCTTTAATACTGGTGTTCAGCTAGCCCAAATCACTCCTCAGCCCTTTTTGGTGGCTGCTTTTTGGCACCTCTTGCTGTTAACTCAGTATAGTTTGTACACCCAAAAGGTCTAACTGGGGTGCTCTGTTTAGCTGTCTCCCTCATTCACTTGCATGCACCAAACCTGGTGCAGGCACCTTTAGGTGTTTCTGCCTCAGATGTTCTCCTGCAGCCTTACATCCCTCACTGTGGGATGTGTGAGCCCCATGAGCTGGTGCTGGAGGAGCACAGCTGGCAGGAGGTGCTGCCTTAGTGACAGCAGCAGAAGCATCATCCTTCCTCCCTTGCACACAAACTTCTCTTTCCCCATTTATCATGGTCCAAAGGTCCAAGGTAGCTGCTCTACCACTTCCACGGCTCTGCTGAAGTTTTATGTCCTGGAATTGCTGTCAAGTTTAATGTTAGCATTTTATATAATGAAATAGCAGCTGCTACACCTCTGCAACCTGCATGAATTCACACTGAAAAGATTGAAAATTTCAGGTGAATTTTCCCAAACTCTTCAGACCTTTACCAATGGCCTTACATTGGATTAAAAGCAGAAGTAAGCAGTATTTACTTGGGAAACTGAGCACCAGACATACCTGGAGAATTCTTTCTGAACCTAATATCAATGTATTTGAGAGGAAACCATCAGAATATTTACCCTTTTGTACAGCTTCATCGACCTTTTCTTACAACCTCTTGTTAGCTTTTCCCTTTACAGGTTTTTGGTATAGATCCTTGGGTTATAAGTCTGCAGTTCTCTGACATGTTATTGCTTTGTAGAAAGGAAGGTCTCTTTGTTTTACACTTTTAAAATACAAAACCTAGGAATGATTGCCTGTTCTGTAATATTTTTACATAAGCGTGGGCTCATTGACAAAACTCTCATTGGCTTTGAGGGTTACAAAAACAATGTTTGAATTTAAAAAGAAAATTTAAAAAGAAAACATTATTATGCTTAAAGGTGACAGTCTGATGTTTCCAGTACCTTAAAATCTGATAGAGCCAGTGGTTTACCTAAAAGCCAAACCTATGTCCCTTATGGTAATGAGCTCTAACTGGAGGTCCCTCTGAACCACCTGAGGACAATTTCCAGCATTTTCAAAACCAACTGAGAGCTGATGGGTTGCTTCACATTTTTTTTTTTGCATAGTTCATTTTATAATTGCTGTGAGCAATCCCAGAGGAGCCCACTCTTCAGTCTGGTGGGGGAAGCTGCACCTTAAGGTCTCGTTACATTTGCAGATCTGAACATTTTAATTCATTCCCCTTCTGGCAAGTGGAAACTGAGCTAAGCCCAAAGGCACAAGGTGTAGCTGTGATGCTGAAGCAGAGCTGATGAGCAGAGGATGCAGAGCCCAGAGTTACCCCTGGTCCCTCTGCATTCACTTGCATGCCCACAGCAGTGCTGGGGTCACAGGTTCAGCGCTGCGGCACCAAACCCTCTGCAGAGCTGTGCCTGAGCCCATCCCTGGGGTGCCAAAGGAGCTTATGCTGCACTAGGAAGAGAGGAAGAAAAATGCCTCCGTGACTAGTAAGTCTAAAATGTGTATTATTGTCAAAGAAACAATAGCAGCATCAGCTGCTGCTGCTGCCCAGGAGCAGAGCAGTGTCATTAAGGCACAGGGCAGGGCACCTCGGGGGCAGGCAGTGCTGCTGCTGCCTCTGCAGCCCTGGGAGGCACTGCCAGAGCAGCTGAGCTTCTGGAGCAGGGGCATGGCAGAAATCTGCCACTGGGACATGCTCTTCCTTCTCCAGAGAACACAATGAACTGACTCATAACTGACCAACCTGGAAAACACAGCGGGCTGTGGTGCTCCTCTAGTTCTTATTTAGCTGGCAATTTGCCTCATGTTTTTCAGTGACTATATTTTCAAGTGGCCCTGCACTGCTGATTGCTCTACCACGCTTCAGACATGTTTGAAATGTCCTTATTTGAATTATGACTCGCAACATCTGTATTTAAAACCATATACTTCACCTTCACTCTCCACAATCAATATTGTTAACAGGGATAAAGTTATGGAGGGATGACAGAAAATATTTGCTCATTTCTCCCTGCACAGTCCTGCCCAGCCCTGCATTAGCCCGTCCCCGATCTCACTCACTCTGCGCCCAGGGATGCAGCTTCCACTGGACTCTGGCAGCAGAGGGATGTGCTGCTGGCAGTGCTCTGGACAGGTTTTTCCAGAGGCCGAGGATCCTCCTGTCCCTGTAGCCCTGCCTTTTGTCCAGCAGCACACTCCCTGTGGGGAGTGCTGCTCCCTGGGCTGGTGCTCGTGTCACCCTCTCTGTCAGGTGCCAGGGGACTGCTCTGCCTGCTGCATATCTGGCTGCACTGCCCTCTAAAACTACATTGTGTAAAGATCATCCAAGTCCTTTCCAGATATTCCAGTAAGGCTTTTAAGAGCAGGCTTATCTGATGTAAACTGATGCAGCTCCATCAAGTCAATGGAGTGATGTTGTATTATAGCTAAAGCCTTCATTTGTTGGTTTTTATAATTGAATATACAACTCTTCCAATTTCAGGTAACAGACACCTTCATTTCCGCATTGGCAAGGGGTTGATTTATTCCAATAAATATTGACCTGCTGTGATGAAGCATTCTTATTATCAGGATGTATTGGTACAGCACAGATATATCGATAGATTTTCAGCTCAATGTTGTATAAACATTTTACAATGACATATTTTGAACTTACACTGACATGTTTCTAAAATATTTGTGGTGGTGAGGAAGCTGTGAGCTCAGTCACTTATCTCTGACATGGCAAGGGCTGGGAGAATGACCAAAGATTCACTAGAATTTTGGGCTCTTATCAGTTGTTTTGCATGTACAAACCCAAGCACAGGTCAGGAGTCTGTTTGCAGTGGGGACCCACTTGCAAAATTTGCTCCATAAATCATCCTTTGTGCTGTCCATCAATAAAAAAGAATTAATGAAGCCCAAAATTTTCACACTGATTAGAGAAAGGTTGGTTAATTCGCTTTTTAGAAGTTTCCTCACTGGGAAATAGTTCCTAGTTCCACTGTTTTGCTCCTTCCAAGGTCTGGGTAGTGGAGCTAGGCACCCACACCTCCTGCCCACAAGCAGCCTGGTAGTTCAGTCCCAAAGCATGCTGCTGGGAGAGCTTTTGCCCCTGCTATCTGTGAACACAGCCCGTGAAGCTGCAGTGCAAAAGCTCTCTGACATGACAAGCAAAATGGTGAGTAGAGTAAAATGTGGGACCTGAATGGTTTTAAGCATTCTTTCCCTGAGAGCAAGATACTTTCCTTTAAGTGACAGTGAAGCTGCCAGCCCCCTCCCCAAGCAGGATCACTCTCCTGAGGGCTGCTGGCCTGGGCAGGGTTGGAGCTCCTGCTCTGTCCCACTCTGCACACGGAGCACTGGGGGAGGAACAGCCTCTTTCTAATCCTCTAATGGGTGAATTTTAGCTGCTCATTGGTGAGAGGCAATTTCCTAGTCCCAGAAGAAGCAGTATCATCTGAGCTGTCAGCAAGTGGCAGGAGGGATGGATTGTGCCCCTGGCTGTCAGGAGCAAACCTTGCAGCGCTTCCCCCGTGATGGCATGCGGCATCCCCAAACTTTTCTGCACTTGTTTGCTTTATCTTGATTAATAAGCTCAAGTATTCATAAAGCTGAGGCCTGCCATTAAGGAGGTGATAAGCCATAATTTGTAATAAAAGAGCTACCTTTTCCAATTGTCTTTGGCTGAAGCTCAGAGTCCCCCATAATGATTTATTGCCTTACTGCCAGGCTCTTGATAAGTGGACACCAAATGGCTCCTCATTACTCAAATGCTCCTATGCATTCTTGCACCAAAGTCCCTTCCAAGCTCCACTTAGTCCACTTTCTTTCCAAAGAAAATGAATCAAGACCCTTCTCTCAGCAGCCTATAAACTATTTTAGCATAAAAAAATATCATAAATGAGAAAGGAGAAAATCTTGTTTGCTAAAGGGCTGCTGGATGAACTGCCTCTTGCCCTTTTGATAGCATCTTTGAAATGGAAATGGCCAGCTGCCTGACCTTCTGTTCAATGACCCTTTTTGTACAAAGTCAAATTGCAGTGGCTTCACAGCAGCAATTCACCTATGGACATAAACTAGATTTCAGGGGGGTATGGAAGAGGAGGCTTCTATCTGCAGTTTCTTTACAATATTTCTTCCATGTTAGTATTTCCTACATACACATCAAGAATCAAGCTTATAAAATGAATTACTGTTCATAAAAGGTATTTAGACTTATACTTCAGTAGCTTAAATCTCTCTACTTTTTTATATTATGGATGTAACAAGCTGTCTTTAAAAATCATTAATCAAAAAGATTTAGTATGTGAACAGTGCTACATGCAATTTTGAAAAAAATTCTATAATCAGTTATTGGATTGGGGCATTAATTATTTAACTCATTTTATTAGAACTCAAGGAAAAATATCATTCTAAGCAGGATGAAAGATCAGCAAAAACAAAAGAATAGGAAAAAATATAATATTTTTAAATATGTTGAGACTTAAGTGCCCAAATTTAGAAACTGGCTGGCCATGTGAGTTGCCCAAGTACTGTGAGAGCCACATTTGCTGTCCAATTTCTGCTCTCACAGCTCAGCTTATCCTGTGATACAATTGCTTTTTAGGAGCGCTCATTCGTTGTTAAATGTATTTGCCAAATTCAAACCCATTCTTCCAGCTGGGGTAAATCACTCATGCTCTATTATACCAGCTGAGAAGTTGTCCAAGGAGGTTTTGCAGATATCCACAGGAGCATCAGGTTCAGGGTGCTGGTTGGCAGGAGTGGCTGGAAATCCAGTCTGTGCCCTGCCCCACAGCCACACAGCCTTTACCCTCCAGCCCCTCCTCTGCCTCTCTGCCAAGTGCCAAACATCCTCCAGCCGAGGAGAAAAACAGTGGGATGTGTTTGGTTTTACAAGCAGTAAAACCATTTACATTTAGCAGCATTTCAGCTTCATCTAAAATTATGCCTGGATCATGTAAGCATAAGAAATCACTCATAGCTGTCAAAAAAATTAGACCCTTAAGGTAGCTAGTACATTTTCTGATTAAAGAGCAGCCCTGATTGTTGGTTTACAGCTAACAGCTGGTATGTTAAAGCTAAAATCTGAGTGTCAATTAATTCTGTATCAGATCAGCTGAGAAAGACAACTGTGCACAAGCATATGGTCATTGCAGGAGTAAGGCTGCTGAAAGCTGAGGGTGTTTGATGGTTTCAGCCTGTCGCTCCTCACTTATGATATTGTAAATGAGGCCAAAACAGTTTAATTCGTGTAACTGGCAGCCAGAAGCAGTGTTTAATTGAGGGAGAGGGAGGGCTGGCAGCACTGCCAGCTTCTCCTGCGGTTGCTTGATGCACAGTGGATTGTGCCCAGTGGCAAGTTGCCCAGTCCTGTAGCACACGCAAAACCAGTTCATAATTACACCATAATTCAATCTGAAGTCTTGTTTCCAATAAATCCCTCATGAAATTAGCATTCTACCCAGCCCCAGCCCAGACAGCCCCCAGCCCTGCCACCCTTGGATGTGGCATGGGAGGAACCCTGCAGGCTGAAGGAGAACCTGTCCCTCTTGGTGAGGGCATGGTGGTGGCCAGGGCTGTTCTTGGCTACTGGCTGGGACCCTGATGTGCTGCCACTGTGCCCTGTCCTCCTGCTCTTTGGCAATGGGGAGACAGGGCTTTCCTATCTGGGATACACTAATGGCTTGGAAATTTTCCACGTCATTGATTACAATGCAACCTCAAAGGAGAAGGAAAACAACACTCAAAATGAATAAATGGAATACAGCATAAGAGATGACCCTCCTTCTGTTCCTGCTGGCACAGGTCAAGCCAGGAGAAGTTTTATGGCATACTCTTGGGCCCCCAGGTTCAAAAAAGCATCTGTGCATTTGCCTAAGTTTTAAACATGTACTTATGTCCATTCCTACACAACAGCGCTCTCAAATCATGTGGCAACTCTGTCAAGCCATAAAGAATAAAATTTTATAATATTTTGTAGAAACTGTCAAAGGTTTGTTCCAAAAAAGAAGTTTAGGTGAAATTCAGGTTCCTGATTTAAGAAATGCTCCCTGGTTGTATTTTAAAGGTAAAGGTTGTATTAAAGGTTCAAGTGGACACAGGTTCATGCTGCCAGAAGATCCTACAGCATGACCAGGCTCAGGAGGTTGGCACCTCCTGAGGTCCAAGAAGGGGATGATCTTCCATCTGCTCTGCTTTTGTTCATATCCCCCAGCCTTTCCTGTGCTGTCTGGTTTCTCTTTTCACAGAGCTGGGGGAGAGGTGCTGCCATTCCCTTGGTTTTATTTTTCCCAGAGATGCCCTGTGGTTAAGGCAGAGGGAGGCCTGGGTTTCTCCTCTTCTGCCTGAGAGGTTTGTGTACAGGGAGCTGTGGCTACTGAACTGTACTCTTCTACAGGAAAAGCCTGTGAGGGGACCAGGAGGGAAATTGCTCTTCACCCCTCCTGTTGAGAAATGCAATTTGGAAAGGTCCCTGGAGGCAGTGAGAGCAGCCACGAGCCCGAGCATTTCACTGAGAGAGTAGGGCACTCACCTAGCAGGCAGGATGGGCCCCGCTGGCCCCGCACTTCATTCAAGGACTGATGTAATTAAAAAAGACACAAGCAAATAGTCATCTCCTGTTACCTTCTGTATAAAAGCATCTGAAATACTACTGACAGAGAAGGAACTGTCTTTTCAAGTCCCATACATGGAGGTCTCTAAAATGGCCAAGAAGTATTTCACAGATGTTTAGAGGAAAATAAAATTCTCTCTTTGAGCAGAGAACAAGGATGAAACACTCAGACCGAAGGTTAGTGTCCTCCCATATATATAAACCTCCCGGGTCACTGGCTGTTAAGATAGAAATGGTTCCTCCATACTGAAGCACCACAAAGCTGTAGGACTGCTGCATTTACAGGAGAAATAGCAAAGTGTTCCTGAACAGAGTCAAAGCACAGACTCAGATATGGGGAGAGCAGAATGTGAACCCAGGCTCCGGGGTGTGTACATGGCATGGCCAGGCAGGAAGGTTTTTAGAGTTTTTAGAAACTTTTCCAGAGAGACAGATAGATGGATAGATTTATTTTTCCTTCCCTGTTTGGAGTTTGTCCCCGTAACCCCTGCATGTGAGCAGCTCCAAGGAAATGCCCAACACAGACGTGGGGAGCCCCTGAAGGGACACTCCCCTCTCAAGCTGTCCCCATGATCCAGCATCCAAGGACAGGCTTGCCAGGAGTTACCAACCATTCCCCCTATAGCTACAAAACAAAATGCTTATGCTTTCTCTTCACCCATACTGTCCCAGTGAACATGAAACTACAATAACCGCAGCAGTGTGCTGTTTGAAATGAAAATGGCAGCACATTTTCTTCAGGAAAGTCTTTTATCATCTGCCTTTTCACCAGTGGCACTGTGACAGTGAGAATCAGTTAATGCAATCCTCCCAAATCAGCACTAACCCCACAGATGCTGGGAACCTTTGACAGAAGAACTTCATACCGTGGAGGAAGTTACCTGATTCCTAAAGGTCTTTACAAGTTCAGCACTCCCTGTTGTTTCTGCACAGTGGCAGAGCAGGATTAGGGGCATGACACGGACACCACTGCAGACACAAGTGCTGTGCTAATTCCCCTCTGAAAATTATCTGTTGGCTCTGCTTAAAATCCAGGGCTCCTAGGTTAGGGAACAAACACTGTTGTACTCAGATTAAACACCTTTGTTTCCCAAAATAAAAGAAATGATGGAAAGATTAATGAAATCATTTTGCTTGAAAAAACAAGTTGAATCCTGCAGTGCAGCTTTACCAGACTAATGAGCACAACACTGAGGCTGAGCAGAACGCCAGCTAGGAGAAAGGAAAAAGTGGTTCAAAAACCAGTGTGAAACATGCAAATAAAACACCTCCCAGGTTTTATGCTTTGCCCTTATAATCACTGCACTTGCTTTAAAGGATTCTGAAATGCACAATTGCTTATGTGCCCTTATTTTCCCCCAAACATCAGATTGTTTATTGTTTGTGGCAGAAGTAGCACACAGACCACAGCATATGGATTAAAGATGCTGCATCCATATCTGCTTGTTGCTATTATTCTTGGCTTGTGAATATTTTAAAGCACATGCCAACTCTTTGCCTCTGAAAATCAATGCAAGTTTGGCCATTGACTTTACAGAGCTGGATCAGAACTGAAGGTCTGTGCCCCCCACCCCCTTTTTAAATAAGTGGGAATTTTATAGGATAATGGTCCTGGAGCATATTGATTGGCCTCAGCCAGGCTGCACATCGCCCTCACTGGAAACTGTAAAACCTGTAATGGGCTGAACACAATGGGGATGTGAGTGACATGTGCCGAGGGCATTTGGGGCTCAGGGCTGCACTCAGCTCAGGGTGCTGCAGGCTGGGAGGTGTCACAGGAGACACCCAGCAGGCCTGGCAGGGAGCACTGCATGGAGCACAAACATCCATAACCCTGCACTGCTCTGTGGGGTGGCTGACCTCAATGTGACAGCCTCCTGTGCTACTCTGCAGGGACAGCACACCAGGCTGTGTCCCTGCCCACGCTGAGGGGACAGTGCCTGTGCTGGGGGACAGACAGTGCCCTGCACAAAATGCTGTGGGGCTCAGCAAAATGGTGATGTGGAAAACCAGCCACAGCATTTTGTCTTACTACCTCCTTTATGTACCAGCAGTGGTGAATAAGGCAAGTACAGAGGGACCCGTGGGGTTTTGCAGAGGTGATGTGAACCCTACAGAAGTGCTGATAAATACATCAGCCCTGTGCCAACCTTGTCACCTCCCTTAATCAGCCCCTGCCTCATCTGGTGGCTGGGTATTTCTATTTGTTGCTCTGTGCAAAGGACATTCAAATCAGAGCTACATTCAAATCAGAACTACTGTCCTGGAAAAAAAATCTTTCCCCTATAACAACTGATGATGTGAGCCCACATCAGTGGGAGCCTTATTGACTGGTGAGGGTTTTGGATCAGGTCCTCCCCTGTGGTCATTTCCAGAGACAATTATTCTGCTAGCTCCTGCTTTGCCTTCTGTGACGTAGGGCCATTGCTCTGGGGCTGGCCAGGCTCCTGTGCTCTCCTGGAAGCCATTTCCCTTCACTGAACTTTGATTGTGAGGAATGGGTTATTGTCCAGGCTTTGAAAAGCAGACTCTGCAGAACCCTGGCTGGATCCAGACACCCACTCTTTTCACACTCAAAATCAAAACAAAACACTGCTGCATGTGACTGCAAAACTATCTACACGTCTGTGCCTGTTCATCTGAATATGGGAATATGCTCTGTGAAATTTTCTGCTAAAAACATCATGTATTGTCTGCTGCTTCCAAGGTTTCACAGTGCACACACAGGAAATAAAATCTTAGTTTTGCAAAAACCAGAGGATCTTTACTTTTTTTTTTAACCTGACTTCACCTCATTAAAATAACGTTTTAAGTACAGTATTAATGAAAATCTACTGCCATATAAGAGGAACACGGGTGTCAGCCAGAGTAATAATGGTAATGTAAAAATCATAGAAAGTTGATGTGTGACATGTACTAGCCCCATTACACAGGCTATGCACGCACATGCATGATATTCAGGACACCCTCTTATCAGGTTTAATTATATTAGTACCCAGTGCTCATGTGTATCCTGTATAAAAGCAGCCAGGCAATCATTAGGAATAAGCATTGCAAGGTAGAGCAGAGACCGGAGCACAGCGGCAGCGTCTCTCTCGCGGTTTGATTTGACATGCTTGCATAATCACGGATGGGATGCTCCTTCTTGTTTCTTTTTCAGGAACAAACAAAAAATGTCCTAACCTGAAACAATATGATGACAATTTTCCATAAAGGAAGAGGCTGAACTACTTATGGCTACAAAGACAGAGGAGATTGTATTAAAGGACCGTGAATCTGGACCTCTTTGTTGTGTTCGCAGGGATTTTCAGGGTGATTTAGTGTGGATTGATTTGCAGTTTATTCTGCAGCCATTGTTTGTAATGTGCTTTGCAAGCTCATGTACTCTGAACCTTAATTGTTCTAAATTAAACTATGGGGACCAGACAGAACACATTTCAATCAGAATTACAAAATATTGCACCAAATTCCTTTGGGATACATAATCTCTTCCTATGTCTGCAGCGCTTGTATACATGAAGGAGGAGTGAGAAAGCATATTTAGGAAGACATTTTACTATAATTTAATTTACCCTTTTCCATTGGCAAAGCAAACAAGGACAGAGGCAGTGGCAGAAACAGGGAAGTGGTTCTGAAGCTGCCTCACCGTGGTGTTTTTCGCACCCTGAGAGCAGCTGCTGGTGCACAATGCTCTGAGCAGGGAGGGAAACACTGCCAGCAGTGAGGGGCTGGCACTGCCTGGGATCACAGAGATTGGCAGGGCAGGGAAGGCAATAAAAGCTTACTTGGGCTAGCATGGGAGAAAGGAGCAATATAACTTGCATTGATTTGAACGATTCTGAGTGAAAGAACCTCAGATATTAGTAGGGTTGGAGCCCTTTTAAGCCAATATGCCTTTACTGAAAGAGCTCTGTAATATTTGCTTGAAAAATACCTTTGTGTATCCTTGCTAGCACTGACCTGGCTCCTGGCAAGTTGGCAGACAAGGAAACCCCCTTTTTTCCCTCTTATTTTTGTTCAGGTAATTGCTTCCCCAGCTGAAGCTTCTCTGAAGAACCATGATAAAGAAGTTATATATGAAGATTTAATCTGGGAGAAAAACACTCGGTGAGGATGAGAAATAGAGTGAGAGTGCAGCAGTGGTGGCAAAAGCGGGAAAGGATTTTGGGGAAGGGCAGGTGGTGCTAGAGTAAAAAGCATGGCCATAGGAGAATAAGGGCTCAGGACAGCTCTGCCACCCAGTATCAGATTCTGGCCCCACAAAGCTCTTCTGCTCAGTGTGCCAAAGCACTAATAGAAATTTCCTTTTCTATTCAGCACTAAAGTGAGTTAAAATCATTAAAGAACATTATTTTTGGAGTTTACCATAAGAATATTCTTTCTATGCCTGAGTCTGAGCAAGGTAGAGAGTGTCTGCTCTAGAGTCTGGTGGATACTTCAGCATCCCACACTTGGAACAGTCTCAACATATTTTAGGCTATATTCTGCATTGCTATTTGGGTGATTTGAGCTGGGACCTCCCAGCAGCAGGCTATCTCAGCAGCTCTGGGGGCAGAAGTGATGTCAGGATGCTAATGGGCCCCAGGCTGCACTGCCAGGAGACCACCTGAGCCTCCCTGGTGGGGGCAGAGGGGGAGAGAGACAACTCCCAGCTAATGAGGGGCATGGAGCAAGATCTCCTGAGAGGGTCCCTGGACAGAAGCAAACTTTTGTGGCAGAAATAGGAAGGAGATGTGATGAAGGGCAGAGACTGACGAGCCTTGGCCTCAGCAGAGGGGTGAGGAGCTGTTTACATGGCCAGTCCTTGGAAGGCACCCTGATTTTGAGATGGGAATTGAAGTCCTTTTCAAGCTCACGAGTATCAGTGCCTCTTCCTGTCACTTCCAGTCTGGAGAAATACAGATCAACTGAGCAGCAGCTCGACAAGCTCTGGAAAGTCACAAGTGATTTGTCAGAGCTTTTTTGCTGGGAGGTCACAACGAGCATGAGTGTGTTTAGGCACCGTATGTGTCCCTATTTATCCACTGCACCTGTGCTTCCTTGCCGAGCCTGAAAAAAACCCCCTCATACTCAATTTAGCATAGCAGTCTGAATTAGTTAATTTTAGTCAGTTGGTGATTGTTATTGCCAAGATCCACCACTGTTCTGCATTGCACAGGCATTAAAATTAGTGTGAAGATTGACAGCCTTTTCCCAGAAAGAATAAAAGTATCTGCACATTCATGATGAATATAAACAGAAAGGTCAAGACTCAAAAGCCAGCAGTCACCTATATAGTCTCCAAACAGTAGACTGTCTCATAAGGTCACAACTCATTTAAGCCCAGTGCTTCCTATGAATGCTCTGGCAGATGTACATAAGTGAATGGCTTATTTATCATCAAAGCCTTAGCTCAAATATAACTTTATTAAAAACACTAAGTTTTTACTCCTGTTTTAATTTAGACTAAGAAATGAAATTCAATAGTATTAGAAGAAATGACTCAAATGTTCAGATTGAGATAATGCTGGCTGAATATATTGCTTTCAGTGCCTGCAATGGTCTGACAGCCTCTTTCTATCAGTGATTCTCAATCTCTTCAATGTTTATGTATCTAAAATCTTCTGCTGGAGGTAGGGACCCTTATAGTGAAAATTTAAGCCAACTGACAAGAGATTTGCTATCCTTGCTTATCTTTTATAGTACTCTCAATCACAGCCCATGGACCCCAGGTGAAAAACCACTGACTGAGGTATTTACATGGCACTCCTTCCCACAGCACCTGAACACCCACCTCACTATGGATTTATTTTTACTGCAATAATGTGAATAAGAAGAGCACTGGTTTTTCTCATTCCTACCTCCCCTATTTTTTCTAATTCCTACCAACCCAAAGAGCAGAGACATCAAGTAAAAGATTCTAAAACCAGACAGAAATCAAAGATTTGCTGCCCAAAGCCATCCTTATGAACCTACTTAAAGTAAAGAAATCCAGTAACTCTTTTTTCACACTATCCACAGGCAGGACTCTCAGCCACATTTATCCTTTCCACCAGTGATTTGAGCTGCTAGATCCTTATTTACATGTTATTATTTGTTCAGCTTTGAGATCTGGCTTTTCAACATTTCAGAGTGTAAGAGAAGACAGATAAGTGGTGAATTTTAGGGGCAAAAATGAGGTAAGAGCAGTCACTTATAGCAGTAACAAGGCTATCTCATCCAGAGATTTTAGGTTTGGTGCTAAGTTAAAAAAAATAAATTAAAATATCTTTGCTTACAACTGAAGGCACCCTGTGTGTCTCTGCAGCTGGTCTTTGTGGGATCTTGACTGCAGCAGTGCTTCAGAAAGGCTGAGTCCTTGTTTTAACCACTGGCTTATTTAGAGGCACTCATGAATAAAGCCAGCTACACTGAGAGACCTCCTATGTGCTGTCTGGTAACCAAATGAGATGGCAATTTGGTGACTTACAAAAAAAGACATCCCAGTGGGTCCATCCCAGTGTATGTCCAATGGGATAAACACCCCAGTGGCACAAGTGGCAGCCTTGGCACAGAGTAAAGGCCTGGTGAGCACAGACAGGGATTTGCCCATGCTAAATGCTGCTGAAATCCCACTTCCAAAGGACAATCCTCCTGTTCAGAGTGTCAATCCCACCCCCACTGCAAGATGCTTAGGACAAGCCACGGGTAAATAAAATATATGCTGATTACAGAAATGCTTCCTTTTCTTTCCTCTAGAATTGCCATTGGGACAAAAAGCAAAAAGTACTTTTGTGGAGAACAACTCAGCAGCTACAGTTTTGAAGTAAAGCCTATCATTTGTACAGCAAAAATCAAAACAACCTTTTATTTGTCACTGCAGGGAGAAGAAGAAATATGATTCTTGTCTCCTGGCTCTGTAATGTTGTCTTCAGCTGTGCATTTTGTCCAGTTGTGCCTTATCATGTCAGTGAAAGGAGGGTTTCTGCTTCTTTCTTTCTTCCCTTTTCCCAATCTTCCTTCCTTTCTTTCTTTCTCTGCCTCTATTTTTTTTAATATCCCCCTGTTCTTCACCTGACCTCTTGCTCATGTAACATCTGTTTTAAAATGGTCATTCCCTATCACCATTTCTTTTGGGAAACACGTTTCTAAGCCTAAGCATACAAGATTATAGCAGATTTCTTAGCTTACTGTGTAGTGTGTTTCCCATGTGATAGCTTCTCCTCAGGAAAGCTATTCTTTCATGCAGCCATAGCACCAGCATTGATCAGTGGAAAAGTTCAAGGCAGCAACTCATCAAGCACAGCTTCAATACTAGATTCCAGACAAGGTCTGCAATAAATAAGACCAGTAACAAAGCATCATATTTCCTCCTTACACAGAAAACCAACAGTGACAGTGTTCTAAATTTCAGAATATAAGGACAATTTCTTCTCTGCATTGGAGCAAGATGAAAGCTGGAGGTATACTCTCTTTTAATATAAACTATCTTTAAGTAATCATGAATTTTTAGGATGCTAGTCTTTGAAGTGTGCTAGCATATAATTTTAAACGCACAGGTTCTTACTGCAGGAGATTTTTCAGTGCCTTCACTGACTAGGACTTTGCTGTCTGAACACTGTGATATTCTTGAATATGAGCGTTTAGAATATATTATTCTGACCCCAGTGTTAGATCCTGCTTTTTATAAAATATAACAATGGTTCCAGGATTTCAATGTTAGCTAACAAAAAAAGAACAATCTAGTGCTGTAAGCAGATAGGAAAAAAATTCCAAATAGCAGCGCGATAAAAAAATATACACCCTATGAGGCCCTCACAGATTATTGCTATTGATTTCTTTCCTGGAGACGTGGAAATGTTACCAGATGGGGTGTTAGGCAGTAAGTGTGTGGGTGCAAACGCAGTTTATTGCTTGCTGTCTAGAAATCACTGAAAACCTTCACAATTCTGTTTGGCTGTGTCACATAAAAAGGTAAATTTTTTGCCCTACACCAGTCCTTACAAAAAGCTACATGACATGCCATGCAATGAGCATACAGTAAATTTGTCTCTAAGGAAAAGAAAGATCAGCAAGGGAATTAAACACACACAGATACATGCACACGCTTACCAGGGACCATAAAATGCCTCTCACATATTTGAGTATTTGTCCTCATCTTGGTCATATCCTTGCACTATGTTGATTTAAATTAATTTGAAAGACTAAATTGATTTATTTCATGGTTTTCCTCTTTTACTTCTGCCTGGAACATTGGGCTCTGTCCTGTATTTTATGCTTATGGAAGTGCTAATAAGATTTGCTGTAGGTTTCTAAAAGTCAGGTACTGGAGCTGGAGTATAATGCACAACTGTGTCTGACCCCCTTGGGGATGCACCCATTAAAAAAAAAAGGCTGACCTTCTGTCACTTTCTTCCTCCTCCCTTTTAATGATTCCTTCTATATCCTTTTGAGAAGATCTTTACAGCCCTTTGACCCCTGTTAGAACAGGAAGACTTAAACAGCTAAAAGTACCCTCAATATCAGCGGTTGCCAACAGGAGCTCAAGAGGCTTTTTAGGAAATGCCAGAAGACAATAACCTACATTTTCAATGCATTTAGAGACAGGTCCACATTCAATATTGTATAATTCCCCTTTCGTTTGCTTTAGCACAGCACAGGCTGGTGCTGAGCAGGGGCCTGATAGTACAAACAGACATTCCCTGGCAGCAGAGCTGCTCCTTTGGCAGCAAACCCACTGTTAAGGACAAAACAGCAAATCTCTGTTAATTCTGCATGTTACACTACTCTCATCTAGCCTTCAGAAAGGCTGTGTGCGCTGTGGAAGGATCAGGTGGTTCTGGTTTTGCTCTGGCAGCACTGCCACCCTCCCCCTCCCCTCCTGTGAAACTCCACTCTTGCTGCCCCCCGAACCTCATAACATCCTCCAGCCCCGAGCCTGGCATGTGCCACTGCTCCCGGTGAAGAGAGGCAGCTCAGCAAAGCCAGGTCCTGCGAAGCAAAAGCCAGGCTGTGGCTGTGGCTGTTTGCAGCTGGCAGGGAGCACTCTGGCCATCTGCAGCAGAGCAGCCCCGAGCTCACAGCTGGAGCACAGCTGGATACTGAGCTCCGGCATCAGGAGCATCTGGTGGGAGGGAGCAAGGATGGCTCACTAAAACAGCACCAATATGAACCCAAGGGGTGACAGCACCCTGGCAAACCTCTGCTGTGCTCAAGGAGGCTTGGCCAGAGAATGCAATGGAGTCCTCGTGCCTTCCTGCAGTGTTTAGATTCTTCTCTCTCTGGAAGCGCAGTCTCTGATTCTGCCCTGAGCCCCTGCCAGATGAAGTCAAGCAGGACAGCTCTCCTGAGCAGAGCAGAGACTGGCCAGTGCTGAGCTGAAGGTGGGGCCCTGCAGAGCCATGAAATTCCAGCGGAATGAAAATCCCGTGGACTGTTGCAATGGTATCATAATCTCATAATCTCACAGGCATCTCATTATGTGTCACTAAATAAAATATCATTAAGCAGTGTGATGCAGCCATCAGCTTTAAAATTCAGGGAAAAGTCTTTTGGGGTAGTAAAACAGAAAATAAAATAAGCCCACTCAAGTCCCTGAGTCTTATTTCTTTGGGGACACAAACCATAGGAGAAGAGCTGGAGCTGTGCTAAAATTAACCTGAGCCATCTCTCCGGGAGTTTGCAAAATGTTCCCTGATACAACCAAGCCCTTGTGCTGTCAATGCCTCCAAAAAAGAAAGTAAAACCTGAGTTAGACTGAGCAAATCAAGTGAGCAATGGGGATGTGCAGTAAAAAGGCATTTCAAGAAGGGCAACTAAACACAGACACATTGTTTTCTTTTATAATATCACCCAAGACTGGTTAATGCTCACAGTGCATTCTGTCTTTTTTTAGCAGTTTTCTGCTAAAAGAATTAAAAAGAATTTATCCTGATGCAAGTGTGTCTGTGTACTGCAGTGGAGTGCGGCCCCCTTGGCTGCTGAGGGTGAAGTTCCTCTTGTAAGCAAAGAAAACAACTGCCCCTGGTCTGAGGGCATTCATGATATGGAGACTGAGCTGAGTGACCTCACTGGGTCATTTGTAGGCCACTAGGCTTGGAAAATTGATGAAACCAGTCTTCATGGTGGGGATTTCAAAGACATAACAAGGAGATCCCCATATGAGTGATGTACAAGCCCTACAAAAGGAATGGCCATGAATATAATTGGGCATTACCCCACATATAGTGTGATTCTCCAGACAAGGAGGCATTTTGGATACAATTCACTCTCAAGGAAAGAAAGCCTTCTGCTATGGGTTTGCATGACCTGGTGGACAATGCCATAATAGCCAGGTGGCCTGAGTGTCACACTGACAAAGGATGAAACTTAGTCTAATATTTTTCATAAGGGCAGTACTTTTGTAACTTTCAGTGGAAAAAAGCAGCAACCTCAAGGAAGAGAAAAGAAAGAAAAAGGTAAATTTTTCCGGCTGCAAATGAAAAATGAATCACAACATGAGTCTGATAAGGCTCGTGGGCCAAAACAAAGCCCAGCCGAGTCCCCAGCTCTTGCTTTGTCCTCTCTGAGGCACTGTGTCCCTTGGGGACCAATTGTGCAGCTCTGAGTCCTTTTGCCTGGTGGCCTGTCATGGAGTCTGCTAGACTATGACTCACAGCTGCTCCTTCAGAAACATTTATTTTTGTTTGTTCGAATTTATTTCATACACACAGATACAAAAGCCTGGCCCTGTTCTTTCAAGAGGCCTGGAGTGCCCAGGCATTTCATTGTTTTCCATGCATTAGCTTCAGAGGACTTCAGGAGTAGAGGAGTATTTATTTATGGATTAGATTGACAGAGTGCTCCCCACAAGTGCTCCAGATTCATCTCTATTGAACTCTGTGCACTCACTCTGAGGTTCTGATCCTGCAGAGCAAAGGGAACCCACCCCAGTGATGTTCTCAGTCCAGATGTTAAAGCTAAGAATATGTTTAAAGTGTTTGGGGACTGAAGCTCCAGCCTCTAAATATCACATGAAAATAAATGCCCTATGATTCTCACCGGCTCCTCAAGCTGTAAATCTTTTAAGTTTATCATGAAATATTAAATAAGTAAAGCCAACACTACAGTCAAGAATGAGTCTGACACTCAAGTCAGACCTTCTAGCCAGCAATATTCACAGAGTTTGAATTTACATAACCTGTAGAAATTATAGTTTTTAGACATATTATGAAGCTCCTGACATCATAAAAAGGCAGGAATATTCTCTCAGTTTGCATCACTACTTAACTAACCATGAGCCACCAAGTCTTAAATTTCTACTAAGTAAATAAATCTCCCATATCATACAGAATAGACTTCATGTTAGCAAAAAGCCCCCAGTAGAAGCAGTAATCGCAGTAGCTTGTTAATGAAATCCTTCCTTCAAAGGAGTGACTTTAGAATTCGCAATAGCCAATGAAAATTACATGCAAACATTATGGTCATTTGTTATCATTATAAATTGTGATAATGTCATGGCTGACTTACAAAGATGATGACCTGAAAGGCCATGACATTATGACATTACATTTTATCAATAATGAAAAATTGCTTCTTTTGCATGATTGTACCGGAGGTGAGGCAGGACCCTGGAGCTGCTGGCTCCTGCAGACCAGCCCCAGCTCTAGAGAGGGAAACAGGCCAATAAAGAAACACTTGGGGGAGATAAACCAATCAACCAGCTGCAGCAAAACTAGAGATACACATAAAGAACACAGAGTATATTTACCTCATGGTATTTAATTTGAATTTCTGAAGGCCTGGATGATCTATGTCTTGAAAACAACACAGAGGAGATTCACCCAACACAAGAGCTCACAAAAGGTCCTTTCTAGTAGCTAGCTGGCACACTGAAAGCCTTGGGGAGCAATGCAGCTCCTAGAGAGGAGTCCAATGTTTTCAATGGCATTAACTGACAATTCTGTTTCAGTGTTTTTCTAATCCAGCCTCTCTCTTCCCTGCCTAAAGGGCCCCTCTACCCCACAGCTCTAACCATCAGCTTAGGGATGCATAGGACCCTGAGCAGTGTACCAGAGAGAGAGCAGGGAGGAGCAGGATGTTATTCAAGGAAAACAGCTCAGTTGCTGCCACTGGCACACGTGCTTTAATTTGACAACTACACCAACAGCCAAAAATCTGGAGCCCCGCAGGAGACACAGCTCTGCCATGCACAGACACATGATTTCTCTGAATGCACTGAAAGCTCAGCTCTCAGCCACCTGACCCTGCCTGGGTGTTTACACTGAAAGAACATGTAAAGCTGAATCTCCAGTCCCATCTTTCCTGAGGCATGGCAGAGCTGAACGCCCTGAAGAATTGCAGGAGATGTGGCGACCTCCTCTTTCCAGCACACTGTGATGCCCAAACACTTACAGGCAAATCATGATCCCTTCTGCATGCTTCCTCCACACCATCTGCCTCCATTCCTGAAACACAGCAAACATCTGTGCAGGAGAGACAGAGTCCCTCTCCTCAGATACACCTGCCCTTGTCAAACCCTGTCAGGGGGAGAGTGCTGTGCAGCCTCAGCACAGGACCAGAGAACAAATAAGTGACTCTCACACACCCATTAAACTGCTATAATCCTGTGTGCAACTGGTTTCTGCCCTCCTGCCTGCTGTTCCCTCCGTGTAAGAGCTCCCAGTCCATGGCAGGATCTCCTGAGCTCCCCCTGTCCCACCCTGCTGCCCCAGGCCAAGCCCTGAGCAGACAGATGGGCTCTGCCCTGCCTGCTGCTGCCCCTGCACGCAACAAAGGCAGAGGCTGCAAACCCTCAGCCTGAGGTGAATAGGGGCTATAACCTGAGTTTAGAGCCAGCCCGAAATTTCTCCAGCTCCTGGAGACAGTGAGGGGCACATTCAGCAAGCAGAGCCGCCTGCCTGGCAGTGTCCCCTCTGTGTCCCAGCCTGCTGCTGGTGGGACAGGGCTGTGCCCCACTGTAAGGGGGCTGCATTCATAGTGCAGAGATGCCTGCAATAACATCTGCAAAAATGTATGCTCACTGTAATTGTTTTTTGTAGTAATATTTATGAGGACAGTTTTCTGGTGAATATGAAAAGAAATGCCCATAGTGGTTCTGTTACATACTATGGTAAAGTAGAAAAAGGAAAGTTGATAATTTTACCTGCTGGTGTGTCAAGGCTGTAATGTTTCCAGCAGGTCTATGCAGGGATAGCTTCCCAGTAAATCAACACATAGCTGCTTTTATTTTTTTTTTTTTTGTAGAGCTTGAAAACAGAATTAAAAAAAGTTGGAAGCACTGTAGTACCTTGTCTATTCTCAGCTGCACTTTTTCTCTCAGATGGCAGTAGAGAGGCCAATACACACATACCACAGGTTGAAATTTCTAAAATAAAGACTAGAGCATATCTAAAATCTTGACATTTGGGATGCAAAGTACATTTTGTCTAGTTTTATCTTTTATGCAGGTACTTTATGGCAGGAATCTAAAAGACCTATTTATTTGATGCCATTACCTCTCAGTAATAGCTCCTGTACATGTTCTCTCAATGCCACCATTTTGAGTGATTTTTGTGGAAATTAAAAGCAGTAGCACCTGATACCTGAAAATTACAGAAATTGCCTTGATTGTCATGGAAAGGATGGCAACAGCACAAGAGAGCTGCTTGCCAGCACAGGGGGCAGAAGCAGAGAAAGGCTTGACCAGTTTTCACCTAAGAGGTTCACTTTTTGTGTGCATATGGGGTTCTGCTGGAGGTGTGAAATCCCAGGGCATCTGCCAAGATGTATTGCTTAATGTTCTCTGCTTTTCAAAGGTTCAGTAAGCAAAAGGGGTTACCCTGAGCAAGCTGCTATGACCATGACAGGAGCAAAACACCTCTGTGTATAAATTTGAAACCTTTAACCTCCTAACTGTCAAATTTCAATATTTCTGGTCACAATGTTAAATGCACCCTAGCATTTTTATTGAAAGAGTTTTCAGTGTATCGGGATGGAAAAATCAAAGTTTCCTTTTATATTTACACACTGTTAGTAAGCTGTTAAAAGAAGAATAAAGCAAGGTGACTGCCAGCAATATTTTGTATTAGTGTAAGCTTTACAGCTCCAGCATAATAAAACAGCCTCTCTATTTGCTTTGTAACCTGTGACGTACACTCTAAATGACTTATTGTTACTGCTGCTCTAATACAGCCCACATCTTACTAATGATAAACAGACTATGTTGGGGCTAGTCCAAACTGGGCAGAAAGGAATGCAGGAAAAGATAAGATGGGATGAAATGTCTCTTATAAAAACAAATATTTTAATCAAATCTAGTTTTCAAGTCCTTCAAATATCAGTGCTCATCTCACCCATTTATTTTTAGTTATATGCAAAGAGCATGCCCACCATGGCTAGACACAGTGATATTACAGTGCCCTGCCTAGAGATGCCCTTGTATTTATATTTTGGTATCTTTTCCTGCTCTGTCCATTTTTTGTGGATGAATCCTCTATCATTCCATCACAAAGACCTTTATGACAGTAGAAAGGGAGAAAGAAATAATGGCTTTAGAGAGCCATTTCCCCTTCAAACAGTAAGTAAATATTATCAGAGATAGGTGTGACAGTGATGGAGAAACCTGACATGGAGCCATCCCTTCTGGGGCATCACTTGGCTCCTACTCCCTCCAGTGCAGCCACCACCAGCAGCTTCCAGGATGACATTTATGAAGCCTCTCCAAGGTGAGACCTCCTGAAATGTCACCACTGGCAGCAGTTCTGCTGCAGGGTGCTCCCCAGAGCCCCTGATGGAGCCCAGCCTGCTCTGGGTGCAGCTGTGGAACTCAGAGCAGCCCCCACAGGGCTGCCTGTCCTCTGCTCCTAAGCCCTGCACATGTCAGGATTGAACATTTGCTTTTAAGCCCTGCTGCCAAGAAGGAAATTTATTTTGGGGCAATGAGAGGATTACAACCCAGCTTCTGATCTGCCACGACACTGTTTTACACTGGGGTGACTGCTGGCTGGAGTTAAGTTCCTGTGCTTTATGTGGAAGAGATGTAATCAGAACAAGGCTTTAAGCACCTATTTCTTCCACAGAAGTGGCTCTGTCTCACAAAGACAACAGGATGGCAGTACCAGATCTCTCTCAGAACTGGACAGCACAGACCTGTTACTAAATGGCCCAGATTTTTCAGTGGTGAAAGCAACAGAGCTCAGGACTTTTGGACGGGAACATTTTCTTGGGTTGACAACCCAGACTTTTTGTGGGTGGTGGATACAGAGAGAGCCCTGAGTGCTACAGCAGTTCGCTGAGCTTCTTACACAGCTCTGAGCACATATATCAAGGTGTTTAGATTCACCCCTGCTATTCTAACTAAAGCACTGTGGGCATTTCTGTCTGCAAGCTGCAGCAGGATCATCTGCAGGCTCTGTATGCCTAAAGCTTGGTCCTCTCCTCAGCTCTGCATGGACACAGCACTGGCATGTGCAGTGTCACTTCAAAACTAATTTCCAGGACTCAGAATTCTAAGTAAAAGGGCAGCAGAGGACAGGAAAGCAGCCAACTCTCCTCTATTAAATATAGAGAATGTTACATGGAGTGGGTGAGGAGTGGTTGGGTGCAGCAGGGCTCCATCACCTCCCTCTGCTCTCCCCTGTGTCCCCCAGGATACTGCACTGATTATTCTGAGTTGGAGGAGGCTCTAAATGCAGCAAGGGTGTATTTTCTGGTGAGCAGTTTCAGCTGTAAGCATTTCTCAAGGCAGTCCCAGTGTCTGGAAGCTCAGCTCTGGCTGGGGGCCATGGCATGGGAGGCCAGGCTGGGCACAGTGATGCCCAGGAGAGCCCTGAGCATGGGAACCACTCACACAGAACAACTTCACAGGAGCCCTGCAAGGGCACAGCCAAGCCATCCTGTCCACATGGACACAGAGTCCCCAGCTGCTCCTCTGGGGGCAGGTGGTTTTGATTTATTTCAAGGAGGCACATCACTGACAGCTGGGGAAAGGTGTCTCACTGCCCTTTGACCTGTGACTCTGCTTGAAGAAAATGGGATGTCAGAATGCTCTGCTCTGAGGATGAAGTCAGCAGCAGCAACTACTGGCATCAAGATGTTTAGATTCACTTCTTAAACCAGAGATAATTGCCATGGCATTGATAGAAAAAAGGAAAAAAGTGACAATTGCATCTACATTCACCCCATTTTGCATGGAGTTATCAACAGCTCAGGCAGCTCCTGCCTGCTGCTCCACTGCCAGCCCCTGATGGTGCCCATGGTTTTGCCAGGAAATACTTGTAGCCTTACTGGATTTTGCACAGCTCAAAATGTCACTACAACCTGAAAATGAACAATTCTGCCATTCTGACCAGAAAAGAAAGGATGGTCAGTTATGCTCTTAGTCTAATAAAATACAGACAGGTCTCAGACTAAAAAAAGGAAACGAAGTAAAAATAAAAGGTGGTTCTGTCCATATAAAGCACGAAGACCATTTAGTCCTAATAATCCTTTGAAACACCCTATTCAAAAAGGTATTTGGAGTTCTTATCACATTTAGGAACTTACTTAAAACATTTCTGGATTTATCTGAAATCCATTGCTAATTGTGATTGGTTTAGTCTGCTGAAATGCAGGAACCAGAGCATGCAGAAAGTCCTTGGTTTACCAACACTTCCTAAATGTATTGTGACAATGAAAAATAAACTTCATAAATGGTTGTCCAGCACTTATTTATTTACTAGGAGTTATAATGAGATTCAGGCCTTTCAGCCCTAAGAGAGTCTTCACCACAAAACACACCCCGTGCCTGCAGGCAGCATTGCAGGGCATTTTCTAGGTAGGAAAACTTGTGCCAGTGGTGAGGGCACCTGCTTGGCATCATCCCTCGCTTTGCCAGGATGCATGGGGTGACACTGGGAAGGTCATTGAAGCTCTGTGTGCCCTCTGCTCACTCTCTGGAGAGCAGCAGCACAGGGGGGCTCCCACAGAGCCCTGTGGCACCACAGATAAACATCTGGGGCTGTTTGGCAGCTCCTGACTTTGTGCTTTACCAGGCACATGGCTCCCGCTGCTACTGCTCTTGTTTTCAAAACATACAATAATCTCAGTTCGGTCAAATAACAATCAAATACTATAATTTTAACCGTGAAATCAATAGTCATGAAAATGGCCCCAGCTCATTATAGCTCTCTTGGGAAGTTTTCAAATAGATAAGGATAATGGCAGAAGTTGAAGCTAGACTGGATCAAGTACTAATTGCAAAAAAGATGAAGGACAATTTTCGGTCTAAATGTAGAAATATTACTCAGTTATAACTCTGAAATAACATTCACTTTTTGCAAATATTTATGGAGATTCTTGTGTGTTTCTCAAGCTGTTCCTTAATTTCTAAATGGGATCCTCAGCTTCAGCTCAAATGATTCATTGTTGTTCATCTACTTGTTGTGGCTAAAAACTTTATTGTACAGTGGAAGACAAGGAGAAAAACCATGTTTGTGTTGTGTAACCAGCCCAAACACAGCCTAAACCAAATCCCCATACCCAGTGGGCATTGGGCCAAAGCCATAACCAATAAAAGAATAGTTGGAGCAGGCAGCCCAAGGAAAAGCTGTGGCTGAAATTTATATCAACCATTGAGAAAACATTCAGAAATTACCACTTCCATTTTGTGTATTTACAAAGATGCTGAGCAGTTCTCAGCTTCCACAGCAAAGAAAGATCGCATTAGAGAATGTTGCATGTCCTCTAACATTAAAGCCGCCTGAACTCTGAGAAGGAAGGGTTCCTGTCTTTGCAGTGGCCTTGTGAGTGCTGGGAGTTCCTTGAGCATCCCCTCGAATCGCTGGCATTTGGCTCATTTGTGGCGCCTCTATTCGATTGTTGACCGTGTGATTGAATTTAGCATTTAGAGCCATTACCGTGTGTCACGCAGCCTCCCAGTGCGAAACGCGAGAATCCCCTCCCCACACGGGGCCGCAGCGAGGGAGGTGCTGCGGGGGCAGGTCCCGCAGGGCTCGGGCAGGGCAGGCAGGTGGAGAGAGCTGGGGAGATCCCCAGCATCATTTCCTCCTCCTCCCCCTCACTGTTCCCTCTCCAGTGCCCCACTTTGTGTCACTGCCCTCCTGTCCACATAAGGAGCCCTGTGGCATCCACTATGGATGAAGAAAGGGACCTACAGGGTGCACGAGCAGTTCTCCCTACAAGGATAAAAGGTGTGTTTATCATCAGCTAGAGTGTTCTGGCTTGAAGCTGAAACGTGGAAAAATTAAGAATATTATTTCTCTCCTTCCATGACCCATTTCCCTGCTCTGCAGCAACATTAGCAACAGCCAACAAGAAAATCATATCTGCAGAGGAAATTCCTGGGCTTGATTAATGCTGTTTGTCAGTTCAGCTGGGCAGAGTGGGGCTGTGTGGCAGCAAGTCTCAGAGCACAATCCTTCAGGCGAGGCTGAAAGGGCTGTAAACAAGCTATGAAAGTTTGATGACATTCAAATATCTGAATGACTCCTTAAATGGTATAGTGGTTAGGAATTGTCCTGCACAGCTTTTGTAAAGAATTCACAGGGTTAATGACTAAAGAATGGAGTTCTGGTAATCAATATAGTCCTCTGGCTCTATTGATTGGAATTGCCTGCTTATTTTGCAGCTAAGATTTTTTAGCCCATTCAGAACAAAGACACCCTAGGGGACTGTTAAGTAAATAGGCATTTAAGACTTTTTCGTTGCTAAGAAAGTAGTTAATTATTATTAGTGCTTAAAAGTCTCAATTTAGACAGAACTTCCCAATGAACATCATAATTTTGCCACTTTTCTGTATGTTTTATGCAAATGCATGTGTATTGGCAGCTGTTTAGAAGTGTGCACCTATTGGGCTGGACAAGGTGCTGAGGGAAGTTTCCAACCTGGGAGGCCTCAAGACACTGAGTGGCTTTGCAGGGACATGTACACAGAACAGGACCAGGTTCCCAGGCAGTTACAGTGTTTGTAGGGTGAGGACTGTCAAGAAATGTGAATGTGCCTGTTGATCTTCTGCTGAAAGATGACATTCACAGAAGTGAAGGAAGATGAGTGCCTCAAAAGGGAGCTGGGCTTTATAGATACAATAAAAAGAGGAAGTGGTTCACTAAACAAGCAACTTTCTATTTTGCCATACATGCAAAGATTTTCTGCTGATGTCACTGCTTCTGCAGGCCAGAGGTGCAGAGGATCACCAAGGCACCTGAGGCAGCTGCAGTGCAGAGGACACTGTGGCAGGGCAGGGAAAACCACAAATGAATGTTCCTGATCTGGCAGGCAGCATGGCCTCAGCCTCTGAAAGCAGCTGGGAGCTGACTGCCTTCCCTCTAGCAGATTTCAGAGAGCAGGGGAAACTCAAGTTACACATCTCTGATGAAGGGTGTGATCTGTACAGTCAGTCTGGGCCTGCCCTGGCTTGCAGTGCTGCCCTGGCCCTGCACTCCAGCTGAGATGCCTCCTGCAGAACCAGCTGCAAACTCAGCCCCGCACCTGGCCCTCAGACCAACCAAAGCTCCTGCCACATCTCCAATATTGTCACAGTAGAGATAAAATCATTATTACTACCATTCTTTTCTTACAGCCACACAAATTTTAACTTCTTTTTGCCTTTTTTTTTGTCATTTTAAACCAGAAGCTGCTCCTTGCTGACAGAGGAAGGAGAACAGAGTGGTGCTTTCCCACTGAATGGCAGATGGTCGTGGAGCTGCTTTGCATTTTGATGCCACTGTAGTTCCCTTTGCTCTTTGCCTGTTCAACCATTTTTGCTTGTTACACTTAAAGCTGTGAACCCAGTGGATCAGAGAAGAGACATCCATTTGGAACTCAAGCATAGCTGATCTTTTCCATCCCCCTTAAAAATTAATTATCATGGCTGCTTGCTCATATGATAAAAACACAGCTCATGCCCCAGTCAACAAGCACTTATGCACCAGCTGAGACACTGAGAAAACATTACATTTCACATATGATCCAATTAACAGCTTTCTCCCCTGACAATGATTTCCTACCTACTTAGGCTATTATATACAATTTGGTAATATGTGGAAGTATTCATCACGCTTGCATTCCCTGACGCTAATCCTGTTTGGAGATTCTCCTCACTTTCCCCTTCCTAGAATTTAGAGTGGAGATTCCTGACTGCAGCCTGTACAGAGCAATGGCTGGATTTTAGCCATAAGTGATGCTACAAATCCATAAAGTGATGGAAGGGGTATAGTAGCTCTGTTCATAGTTTTACACACATCTTAATTTTGGTTTTACCTTGTACAGCTGTACCCCCAGTACCTTTGTAAATGTGACTTACAAGCTGTGCCTTAGTAAGTGTTAGACTGCTTACCAACACTGGTACTCTCCACTCCTTATCTTGTCCAACTTCTAATGGAGATACTGTCCAAAACCCTGAATCTGAATTTTAAATCTCAGTGCAAATCTGCTGGCAAAAATCCTGGCAAGTGAATGTGAAGGTTTTATTGCAACCAAGTAGCAGTTCCTCATTTTGGTTACTGTTGAGGTCTCTCCATTTGCATAAGCCAGCAAGGAAAATATTTGAATTAATTTTCTGGAAAAGGTTTACTTAAAAAGGAACATTTATGGCAACTGTACAATGATACCTGCTATGGGTGCACAGTCTGAAAATCATTGCAAGTCTCATATAGAGAAGCATTACAACAGATCAACACCTCCCAGGATTTGAGCTGGTTTGCAGCTGATTTCAGATCAGAGCTTTCTTTGCTATAGTTTTATTGAATGCCATAAGGCTGGAGTTGGACAAAATGGGAGGTAGAGAAAATAAGGGGTTTCTCAAGGGTTTCTGAACCTTGGGGGGGCAAATGGGACAGAGCTATCCCTGATTTTGTTTCCACTGTAGAACATTCTTAAAAATTAACAAATGAAAGCCAGATAGCACTGCACAGTCTTTTACAGTGAGTAACACAAATTCAGTCACACTGTAACCTTTTGAAAAATTTTGTAGGGAAAACTTCTGCAAAATTTGGGATAGAGAAAGGAATTCTTCATGACCTTTTGACGAAAAAAAAGTTCAGAAGAATTTCAGGCCGAATAAGACACAGAATTTGACCCAAAAAGGTTGGTATTTTTTTCTTTTTTTTTTAGATTTTTTCTGGATCATCAGTGAAGAAAAATAATCTGATTTGTTATGCAGTGTAAGGACTGCATAACACATTGCACATTGCCAGGAATACGATTGTGAAGAAAGAGCTGTAAACCAGAGCACATTGATATCAAATGTGTAGCTATTAAGCAAGGAGAAAAAGGAAGGTCCAAAGCTAGGGAATTAATGAAATTTTGCCCAAGGGCAGCATTCAAATGTATTTATTTTTGGAATTTGTAGTTTTAACTTTGCTGAAGCCATCTGTTATTTTCATATGTAAATGCTCCTCTCCTCTACTCTTGCTATTCTCTGGGTACATTTTCCTTCTCTCTTTTTTCTTGTTTGCTTGTTTTTGTGCTAACTCCTCAGTAACACATGAGATCTCCCTGAAGTGTGGAGTCAGAGAACATTTTGGGGTGCCAGGTAAGATGAAGTTCACACTGTGACCCTGTAGAAGTTGGGGCTTTACCTTTGCAGACCACAGAGGAAACTTCTGTGAAGTTTCTCCTTCTGTGAAGGAGAACACCAGAATCCTCTGCACAGTTCTTTCTGCATAACTTACTATGAACTTATCATGGAAAGCTGAGGAAAGGCAAAAGTCATTGTTTTTTCAAGGATGAAAGTATTGATGTCCCTGATGGTGAAATGGGTTCAATTTGTAATGTTAACTTGTGAGCCTTGATTACACAGGGAAAAAAAAAAAAAAAAAGAGAAGGAAAACCCCAGAATGTGCAGAAATCTTGACCATGTGGTTCTGTCTTCTCTTTTCCAAGATGAGAGGTCTGGGTTCCTTAATTGACTCTACGGTGTAGGAAATGACATTTGCTTGAAAATGAGTCAAGGTGCTCCCTTTCCATGGAATGCTGAAGTGCCATGCCAGTGCAGCCAGGCACACAGACTGGGGACACCCCAGGTTTCTAACAGCCTGTGCTAGTGACTATATGGAGTGACCCATTCCCACAGATCTCATGAAAATCATGGCCATTTTTATTTTGCATTGAGAATCAAAGTTTGTTTCAGGCCCTGCCAGAGATTCCCCGTGTGACTTTACTACATACCCACAGACTCTTTTTACTTTTAGATCTCCTTCTGTATAATGGGAAAAATTTCAGTGGCCCATCTAAAATAAATCCTTCAACATCCCTTCCAAAAAAGCAATAATACTCGTTAGGGAGATGTAGGTTACATAAGGTGTTTTTTTCACTAGAAATTTCTCCCTCCAGTAGATATGCAAAACATATCTTTATGGTTTGGTTATTTACCATGGTGTTTATGAATTACAGAGAAGTCATCTCATACCTTGGTATTCAGAGTAATGCAACATACTTACTAGAAATCCACCTAAACAATTACTTTTCTGATCTATTGCCAGATTCATTTCATATCAGCTGCAGCAGCTTGCAAAAACTTAACAAATAGCATTTTACATAGGCTTGTAGTCTATATTCAGTTTTATCTGATTATTTTTAGCACAGTGATTTGAGAATCCAAATTACAGCTAAGAAAATGGAAAATTCATTTTCCAACAATGCCTTAAGCTTCACTAGCATTTTAGAGCAGAACATTTCTGTGATGGCCTTTGATTCAATCCAGGCTGAACGAAAGACATTTCATCACCACAGAATGCATTTCTTTATTTGCCTTGGATCTATGATTCTGTCAGTATTGAGAGAAAAGAAAAATCAATGCTGCACTATAAACCTCGGGCAGCCCCTGGCCAACGTGGTCAGCATGGTGTGAGCAAAGGAAATGGCAGGGGAAAAAAATTGACCGCTCAGCAATAGTGTGGCACAGTAACGGACAAAGCTCTGGGCTAATAACAGCTTGCAATTACACATGGAAAGCCAAAGCTTGTAGGGCATTCAGTACGAAGGGGATGTAATACAATTTATTGAACCACCGGTTAGAGTTCTGCAGCTTCTCAATAAAAAAAAAAAGGGCTGTGGACCTGTACTGCTTAAAAGACAGACTTATATGGTGCCAGCAGGGGAAGGAGACTTGAAGAAAGCAGAAAGCCCTTCCTTTTTATGTCTTGGATGGTGAGCAAGTGGGAGAATGCAGCCTATTTATGCTTTCTAAAAATACACTGCGAGGCTTAAAGGGACAGCCCTGCTGCCTGCACGGCTGCCTGCACACACACACACCCCCCTGAGCCACAGTGGCCAAACACATCCAGGCACTGCATTCTAATTCCTCTAACTGCACCTGTGCTGACAGCACACTGCATATCCTGCACTCTGAAAAAGGGGAAAAGCACCATAACAAACATCTTTACTCAGGTACCATTCTTCATCTGAGAGAAGCAAAGTGTTTCTGCAGGAGAGCAGAACATTAAAATACTAATTAACGAGAAGGGGAAATCCTGAACTAAAAAGAGAAATCATTGACATACATGTTTTTGAACAGACAGAAATTAAAAATTATGACTAAAAGCATGTGTTTTATAGTCACCAAAGGAGGTGGAGGCATGTTTGGTAGGTCTGGCTGCAGTAGTGAAGGTCAGCACTGCACACTGAGGCCAACCCCCTCCTGCCCCCCCAGTGCCCTTTGCCAGATGGGACAGCTGGGGACACAGTGGCCACAGGTGGGGCACAGCCTCAGCCCCAGCCACCTGCTCCACTGGGGTTTGTGCCTCTTCCAGGAAGGAGCAGGGTCTGTTAAGAGTGAGGGGCTACAGAGCAGTCCTGGGGAAATACATACAAACACATTGTGTGCAGGGTGCTGTATTTGTGTTTTCGGGGATAAATTATGCTCTTCAGATGTAAAGTTTTGTCACTCAATGGCGTGAAAAGAGGAGGTGCCAGGTATCACCCAGCGTGGGCTGAAGCCCTGTGCTTGTAGGGCTGGGCTCAGCAGAGAGCTTGCTTTGGGAGCAAGTGACCCCACACTTGTACCTCTTTCTGCCTGTGTTAGCATTTGTGCACATTTACCAGACTATCTCTTAGCACCAGTTTTAGGTATTTGATATAATGGCTTCCAAACCAGTAGCAGGTTGCTCAAAGCCCTGTTTTAGAATTAGGATTCATATTTCCCCCTGAGTTAGCACAATACAGCAGGAATATTAATATCCAGCCTCAGATCCTGCACTTCCTGGGGGACCCTGATCTTTGCAGGGCCACCTGGCTCTGGCAATTGCCTGACCGCATTTCTATGCATTGCAAAGAAACACTTTCTAAAATTTTTGGCAAGTGCTGTAGTACTTGTTCCTAAGTATTACAATGATGTGGGGAAGTGTGCATTGAAAACAACTGAAACAACAGCCACAATGTGTCTGGTTATTTTGTGTTCTTGGCTGAAGTCAAGCTCTCCTCACAATGCAGTATAGCCACAAGATTCCTCATCCTCAGTAATAAGTAACAGATTTCCCTTTCTTGTGACCAGAGGAACCAGACCATGGGTACAACTGTGGGATACTATGCCAGCAAAAATCTGGCCCAGAGATACTTTTGCTTAATCTGAAATGTAATTTATAGAGTCCCAGCCTAAATACTTTGCCATTTCATATTTCCACATCTGTCTCTTCTCCTGGTACAATTTAAGGTTCCAGAGGCTCCTCTAGGCTTCCCTGGCACAGCACATCCCTTTCAACCCCAAAAAATATCAGAATTAGTGCCCGAGAGGATGTGCTGTATCTCCTGTGACAATCACGGCAGCCCCGTAGCTCCGTTCCCGTGCAATAAAACCAGCGCAGCGCCGCGGCCGCTCGCAAATCCCCGGCCCGTTATTGTAATTAAGCCCTTCTACAGGACACGGCGCAGGAGATAAGGGATTATCATGAGCCTGGGACGCGAGGGGCTCGCCGCAGGACCGGCATCCCTGGCACACAGGGAGCCCCTGCTCGGAGCCTTCCCTGGGCAGCCCCAGCCGTGGGGGAGGAGGAGGAGGATGCAGCGCTGGCCGTTCCCAATGTCACCTGCAGAGAGCCATTAGCCCGCTCAGCCGTCTATTCCTGCATGCTGAATCAAATTAGTCTAACACAAACAGATGACCTGTGAGCTCAGCCTGCCTCACAGCAAAGTCAAACGGGAGCGAGGGGCAGCGGCAGGCAGGGCCGGCGCTGTGCCCTCCCGCCCGTGTCCCTCTGTCGCCGGCTGTCGCGGCCGCCTCTCCTCCGCAGCCACACGAGCCCTTCTCTCGCGTACCTTGGGCCGGCCGCCTGCCCCTCCATCGCACACGTCCACAGCACACCCGGAGCTGCTGACCTAGAGGTGTTAGCCACTCCGCAGCTGCCGTTCTTCTCACATTAATCCATAGGAATCAATGGACATTTCATTAGAGTAATCAAGTGTGGATGCATCCCGCATTTATATCCCGCACCTCCCCCTTCCCCCCCAGCTGCTTTCACAGGCTAATTGGTCCTACAGCAAAGACTATGTGGATATTTTTCCCTACAGATGAGTGTCAAGAGCAGTTTTTTACTGCTGGTTGAAATACCTATCAATAGAGAGGTAGTATAAAAGCCTTCACCCATCAGGCAGTGTTGCTGATGCTAATACATTATGCACTCTCTGTTCTCACACACTCAACTCTCTCCTTTACGCCTTTTCCCCATACTACTGAGTCATTTATGCAGACTTCCATAAGAGAATTAATCCATTGCGTTTTCCTTAAAAAAAAAAAAAAAAAGGATTGCAATTAACACTTCGCTATCAGTTCCACAACGCATTGAGGGAATTTCTTACATAACTATATTTCATCACCAAGCTTTTAATTTTTTCAGTCAAATCTCTTCATCTTGCTTAATATGATATAATTTCACCAGGCTTATGTGGTTTATGTGCACATTGGTACACAATGACATCTCGTGAGAGGCACCAGCATTGTGTCCAGCACCTCTGCTGCCTGGGAGGGGATGCTCTGCCCAACTCTGCAAATCAGTAGAGCTTTAGCAGGACTCAGGGGGTGCTGAGGAACATCCCGAGAGTTGCTGCTTCTAAAATGTGTATGTGACAGAGGGCTGGTGACCAAGTGGAGTCCTTACGGTTGGGGCACCAAGGGCTTCCTTCAGATGATCTTTTTGAGGCCATGAGAAAACATGATGATACTTGTCTGAACACAAAGTTTGAAAGTGGAATTTTTCATATGATCATGGACTTTCCACTCAAAAATAAATTCAAAAGCTTTTGAAGGTGGACACTTTTTTAAAATGCATAAAATCTTTAGAAATGCCATTGTGGACAAGGAGGCAGAGCAGGGAAGGCAGGCAGTGGCTCAGGGGAGCTGTGCCTCGGCTAAGGTGCCTCTCGAGCAGGGCTGCTGGGGCACAGGGGGTAAGGGCTCTGCACAGGCACCCTCCACTGCAGCAAAGATCAGGGCTGTATGGAAATTCCTCACACTGAACCATTACCCTACACAATGCTTGGCCTGGCCAACCTCCAAGGGGAAGGGCAGGAGCTCAGCAAACAACAGGGATGGGACCTTTGGTGTCCCTTGAAGTAGAAATTAACTTTTCTCACTTGGTAGCTGTATTTGATAGTTAGAAAAATAAGCTGAATTAAAAAAATCACTGACTTGCAGTAAAGCTTATCTTTCTAGTACATTATCTTTCAAGTCATGTCAGACCTGAAAAAAACCCCCATATGATCTGTGCTCTTCTTGAGCACAAGAGTTTCAAGTAACAAAACAAAACAAAAAAAAAAAAAAAAAACAAAAAAAACCCCAAAAACAAACCAGAAAATTCCTTTCTTCTTCATCCCATTTTTAGAACTATTAGCATGACTTACATAGATTTACCCCAGGTGAAAGTGAAGCCCCATTGGCTGCTGGTGTTAGAGTACATTGTTTGTAATATATTTGGCTATATTGCAGGGATGGGGAATTTCTTCTGCCTTCCTGACTTTTCCAATATGGCATGCAATTTTCAAGTTTGTTTAATGAATACTATATAGGCTTTTAAGGGTATTTTTTTTAACTAAACCCTGCTTTTTGCTTATGGCCAAATTCATGAAACTGCAATGAAGAAAAATGAACCTGCTGAAGGGGATTGACCCCACATGCTCAGGACCAGGCCTTTCAAGACTAACGAGAGAGTTTGCATTTGCTTTTCCTGCCAGATCTCTTTCCTGAGGGCACACTGCATAATGCAGAAAGAGCTATGTGAAGTTTGGTGCAGAGGATGGAAACAGGACCATTCAGCTGCTTTACAGAGATGAGGTTCCCTTCCCCTTCCCCCTCCACACGTTTTTCACTGTAAGTGAAAATGAAACTTGTGCTTTTCAGAGGAAATGGCTGCTAAAGGTTAAAGGGTAAGTCTTCCTTGATGCAAGCATACATTTTTGCTAGCTGAATCTTGTCCATGTGGCTAGCAGCACTCACACTGAAATAACTGCAGAGGGCTTAGAAGAAGAGTAGGGAAATAGAGGGCGAGAGCATCAAAAGAACATCCCAAAATTGATTCATCTGCTCTTTTTTATTCCTTCATTTGAGTTCTGGCCACCTTCTTTTCCCTATTCCTCATGCCACTGTAGAAACAAGACCATTATTCAGAGGTAGAGGGTGGAGCTGGGCCCAAAAGGACAGTTCTTGTGCAAGGAAGCAAGAGCATTTCTCCAGGGCTGCCATGGGGCCTTACCTACCTCAAGGGCAGGGAAATTTGGGCAACAGGTAACTGGAGCTTTGACTCCTTGCCCTGCCAACCAACCAGTATATCTGTGCAGCTGAAATACAATATCACACAGCACAATCATTGGGAAAAGAGCAGAGGGAGGAAGGAGGCAGCTGTTGCCCACCCCAGTTCACCTCTCTGCTTGCTTTTGTCCTCAGAGCGCCTGTCATTTGGCTCTTGGGTTTTTTCCTGACACAGTGAAAGAGTGTCTGAATGGTCCTGAAAGCAGTTTCTTGGATATTTTGATATATTCTGTTTAGTGCAATGCTCCTAGGAAATGAGTGACCTCAAGCAAACATACTCATTAGTATCCATGTGGAATTCAGAATATTCCTGGTAACAATCTGTTTTATAAAATACAAACTAGGATGAACAGAAGCCCAACCAAAAACACACCTCCTAATAGCATATAGCTTGCAGAATGCAAATGTGGGCAAGATTGAAGGTATTGACACAGAACATAGATGGAGAGCAATAGAGCACAAATGTATAGCCATAAAATGTACAACCATTTAGCTTTAAATGAAGACATTTAAAGTTGTCATAAGATTGCTGACTCCCTCTCAAATCTGGATTTGTTTTTTCCTCCTATTCCTTCTCTCCCACTTGTCTCTCAAAGCCAAGCACTGAATCCAGCACCTGGGAGATGGGTGAAGGGTTTGTTGTGCTTGCCTAGGGAAAGCTGAAGTTTCATGAAGCAATGTTCCAAAGGATGCAGAGCTGGATGGGCAGAGGGATGGCTGGGGAATGGCTGAGGCCAAGCTCAGTGTTCAGAAGGCTGCAGGTGCCAGATTTTCTCTGGAGGGGTGTCCCAGTGACCCCAGGGCAGCAAATCCTTCCAGTGCCCAGCAGCTCCCCTGCTCCTTGGGGCTGGGGACCTCCCTCCCCAGGCAGCACCAAGGCTCAACACTGAGCAACACAAGTGAAACATCACAGGAAGGGCTCTTGCTCCTTTGAGGTTACTCATAGCCAGGAAAGAATACTTTAATTTCCTTCTAAGAAAGCTGAAGTGGCCCAAGTTAAAAAAGCTCCTTGTGCTTGTTCTGTAAAGCACAACTTATTGATATACATTAAAACCAAAATTCATTCAAAAAGTTCACAGCAGGAAAATAAGAGAAACTAGAGCTTCAGTCTCTGCACATATTAGTTGTTTCCATGCAAGGTAAATTGAGTGGCCTACCTAACAACTGCCCAGATTCACTTTTGCCCTTTTTAAACAGAGTTGCCTTGCCTGATACCATCTGCACCTTTTTTCACACCTCCTTTGGCACAGAGTGACTCTAAGGGGGAGTGTACATACTGCACTGGAATAAACTGAAACTTTCCCAAGAATATAGACAGTGCCAAGAAAAGTGTGAAGCTGCTGACAAAGTTTTCATATGGAGTATTAGAAAATACATTAAGGCGTTTTAAAATTTTTTCTTGATAAATAAAAAAACCCAAACATATGGGAACTATATTGAGATCTCCAGAAATTACCTTTTTTTTGCATTTACCTGCATAAGCAGAAGAAGAGGCAGTCCAGGAAAAAGGTATTCTAAGAAAAACTGGTTATGGTCAAAGGCCAGGGCTGTAATTATTTATAATGTGCAAAAAGCTCATGCACTTTGTTATCACTAGAACCTGTGTGGAGATGGGGATTAGACAGCATCATCATCTATGGCTTTATAAACTAACTGATGGCTTTCCTTGCATTTTAATAGCTGCAGTTGATGTCTTCATTCTCAACTCTGTGAATTATCAGTACAGAGGAACAACAAAACCACCACATTTTGGTAGTCACAGACACTGAATACACCAAATAGTTATTAGTGTAAAGGTTTGAAACAAAGGATAAAAATTTCTCTTAGGTCACATGCCACTCTTATTTTATAGACAATATATTATAATCCATTATTTTCCTAAAACAACAGCATAAAGGTATACATATATATGTAATATATATATTACAGATCTTTTGTAACAGCAAAGCTGCTCAGGACCTACATGGAGAGTAAGGGGCTGACAGCAGAGGATGGGAGCAGATAAAACTCCTTCCAGGAGAGGATCTAGATGGGGCAGGGGAAGGGATTACTTTAATCGCTGTCCCACTCACAGGCTCTGCTGGTCTTCAAAAGGTATTCTTGAGCTGAAGTGTTGGACCTGTTAAGAGGCTCTTCATAAAATATCATGGAGCCCGTTTAGAGAAAATGGATCCACTTCCTTTCATCTGCCTGGAGGGTTTTGGCATTGCTGGGCCTTGAGGGTTTGCTAATGGCAAGAAGAAAGGCTCTAAAGTGGTAGAAGTGGGAAAAGCATAATGCTGATGCAGGCAGGCAGATTGTGCTAAGGTTTCACTTCTGTGACCAAAGTCTTGCAAAGGCCAGCCAGTGAAAATGAGCACAAAACCCAGGATCTGCCACTCTCTGCTTTCCTCAGCTTTAATCATAAACCAAAAGCTTTTGCTATGACAAGCACCCACAGCACAGAGCCCTCCCCTTTGCCCAGGAGTGACAGAATGACCCCTTGGTTAAACTTTGCTTTGGCATTTCTAACCATACTTCCTTTAAAAAAAATTTCAAAGTACAAATGTTGGTTACCTTTTTTGAAAAACTGGCCAGATTTTAAGATGAATCAACTAAAAAAAAAAAAAAAAAAAGGACTACAGAACTTTGCAGTGTGCTTATTGCCTTCCAAAGTGTTGCTGGCAACAGCAATTTTAACATGAAGCAATAAAAGAGGAGGTGTGAGGACTATTGCACTACAACTTGCAGATGGCTGCTCAGCCACAGGGGTTGCAGGGAAGGGTCCCACGAGCTGTGGGGGTCCCATGAACAGTGAATAGCCCCCCTGGCTATTTGGAGCTGGGGCTGAGCACACACTGTCCTGAGCTCCAGCAGCCCTCTGGGCTATCTTCTCTGTTTACACAAGTTGGTGGACTTTCCTCTGCAGCTAAATAGGCTGACAGCCTCAGAGATTGGCTTTGAGTTTTTGGTTTGAACAAATCAATGAGCTACAAGGAAAACTACAAAAACAACAACAAAAGAAATGGTTTCTGAATGTTACCTGAAAAACCACAGAGTTTCAAAAGAAAAATCTCTAGCGAAAAAGATACCTGGAGCAAGGCGAGGGAAGAAGTTCCTCCTGCAGTACATAGATCAGTGCAAAACCATAAAACACTATTTATTGCATACTGCTCTGGACATAAAGACAGACTTGATGAGATTCACTTTTAGGCTGTTTCAGTCCATCAATAGAACTGCCAAATAATTTCCAATGCAATGCAGAAAAACTATAGTTTTATAGTTTTTAAAGTTAGTTTGTGACCCACACTTGTCCTAGCTCTGGAGGACAATAACAGCTCAAGCACTTCCTGAGTGAAATAAAAAGTGAGTAGGAAGATGCACATGGAATTTCAGTTTTCATCATCAAATTTTCAGCCTAATTACATTAAATTTAGGTGATCAACCCTGCACCATGGACCAGTAAGGAAAGGAGTGGACAGAAGAGTGAAGATGACTTGAATATCTTGAGTACAAACATCAACAAAGAAATGTTTATTTATTGATGGTAATAACCCCTACTTCTTACACAGCACTGGAAACAGAGAGCACTGTACAAGCCTTAACTCATCAATGACCTAATGAAAGGTTCAGACAAGGCTCCCACTGGAGCCTGCTGCTGTGGAGGGCCCTGTGCACCTGTAGGGCACTGACTGCCCCAGAGAGGCTTGGGGAGCAGCAGCAGAGGCTGCCCTGCCTGCCAGCAGTGCATCCCAAGGCACAGAGCCACCCCCTCCTTTGGGAACAGCTGGGTGATGAGCTGGGCAGACAGAACAGGTCCCAAGAAGCACCTTTGGTGGGTTCTCAAAGGGAAAAGTGGCAAGGGGCAAGACTCACAAATCTAACACCTTCTGGGTGGTAAATACACATGTAAGACATTTACTTAAGGCAAACTCTCATATATCTGGAAAGCTTTTATTGCTACACTGGCATTGGTGCTGTGCCTGTGAATGAGGTTGTTCCCAAACCAAGCACCCAGAGGAAGGCACTGCCAGCAGAGAGTCTGTGTCTGTTTGTCCTGGAACCACATCCCAGTGCTGCCCTAGCAAGGGGGGTGAGAGATGCAAAGGGAATGAACTTGCTGAGCTGACTACAGAGACTGCAACAGGTTCCCAAGGGTTCTGGCCCATATCCAGCCCAGTAAGAAATGCTTCCCCTGTTTCACTTGGGTACAGCAAGTTCAAATTCAGGCTGAGCTTTAGCCACAGCAGAAAGGGCTGTGAAAGGCAGAGCTGTAAAGCAGCTGCAGGTGAACTGGGTTCTCCATCAGCCACAGGGAGGAAGGAGATCAGCACAATACAGCACATGCAGCCCTGCCACCCTCCCACTCCCACCTGCAGCTGACAGAGCCTGGCTCTTGGCAAGGCTTTCCAGCAGGAAAGTGTTCAGCTGGTTCAAAAGATAATTCTGAATTATTGTTCAGGGCTCAAAATAATAGAAGGGTCATCAGTTTTGTGTGTCTGACTGAGTATGCAAATTTGAGCTGTGAAGAGTAAAGACTTTATTTATTTTAAAATCATGAGGAGGGTTATATGATGCTATATAATCTAATGCTGGGCACCTTTGCAGGTTAGAACTTTCTACAGTAATATTATTTAAAAATATATTTTCATTTATTTTGAATGATTAAGTCTGGCTTGCATGGAAAGGGAGATGCTTCAGCTTTATGAAGGGTTTTCTGTGCATTTTCACAAACTTAGTTGAATTTTTTACGTGTATGTCAAAATGAAGTTATTTATATACATCAAAGAATATTGTGAGTTTTCAAGTCTGAGGTCCAAATTCATGACTGGTGTAACTGCTGTAGAGGTAACTGATAATCTGACCCAGATTCTGGACTTTAGACAAAGTTTATCATCCCTGAGGATTATGTAGAGTTTACTTATCAGGAGAAGAATCCAATCACCTTCCATGCCCCTGGTGTGAGGAGTGGACTTTGCAGCCAGGTTTAGCAGTGGGTACCTTGTCTAGGAAATGTCTCAGTGTGCTCTGTAATAAATGGCACCTGCTAGAGCTGAGTGCTGGCAAGAAATTGTGCTGCCCTGCTCTTGTGTGTGGAGGCATATGTGAGCAGGCTGTGTGTCACTGAGATTTGTAGATAACCAAAGCTGGAAACTCCATGGTTTATAGTTTACTGATACAAGTTCCAGCTTTTCATTGATCTTCATTCACTAAATCTGGACATTTGACTACTAGAAAGAACCAAACAGCTTTTAACTCCATCTCTCCAGTGCCTATGAAAGGCATTGCTTTGTTTTAAGGAAATGATGAAACTGAAGGAGAATCCCTACTTTATGCACCCCAAATATTTGGAGAATTTAAAACCCAGGCTGAACTTGGGTTACATTTGTATTTTGGCTTCCCTTTACATTTTGTAGGGAAGTAATTGATCTGTGTAAAGCACTTCTATCTCATACTGAGAATGGCAGCATGTAGTGCCTCAACAATTAATGTGAAAAATTTCCAATTTTAATTTTCTATTAATGTTAACCTGAGCCATTGTGTGTTCCTGCTCCATTGCTTAGCTGCAGTTGTACTGAGCAGCCATGGAAAACAGATGAAGGATGGGTGGTTATTGCCCAAAATACAACTGGATTTCATAACTAAACCCTTGGAGCTTAGAATTTATGCCAGTGCTATCTGTGACTCTTAAATGCCATTCACCCCTAAGAAGCACCCCAGCTCACACAAAACATTGGTGTGATTCAGCTTGATGTGGTGCTTTCCAGGGTCCAAAGCAGGACTGATATTATAATTTCTAAAAATGAGAGAGGAGAAATAAAATATCTTCATCTAACTGCTAAGGAAAAAGATAATCTGAATCTCTTGAAACTCAGTTAAGTGTGCTACAAACAGATAACTCGGATATGAGGTGAAAACAGCTTGTTGTGTTTCTTTAAAAGGGCCTAGTCAGTCTGCAACGGTATTTTTCTCTTATGCTTGGATATTTTATGTACATAGCTCTATTTTTGGCTTAACAGCTTTCTTGTTTGAACCACTGAAACACATCAGCTAAGCAAAACTGCATTTTGCAGACCCATGACTGAAGTGTTAACATATTGTGGTTTCAGAAAGCATGAAAAGGACAGACTAGAGGAAGGGAAAAATTTTCATCAGGGGATTAATTAGACAAAACAAAGCAATAAGAGACTCCAAAAAGCTCACTCTTCAGAGATTTCCATAATTGTGCTCTTTACAAATGAGTTTAATCACCCGAAGGAAGAGCCAAAGGCAGATGAGGAAGTGGTCAATAAGCAGCAGTAAGTGACCACTGCATTCCTGGGCCATCTCTGCACATCAGGCCCCATATCCTGGTTGTAAAGTGATGCACTAATGAATCCTGACCCATCTTTGCAGCACTGTGCTCAGCTCCTGAGAGCTGCTGCTATTCTGGGGAAAAACCAGTTCCGCTCACATTTCCCCTGTCATCCAGGGCCCGCTAACACTCCTATAGGATGCATATTTTGGAGGTCAAATAAATCAATACAATTCAAAATCAAAACAAATACGGTAAACAAACAGTCTAATGTGATTAACTGAGATGTTTGCCTTCTTTTTCTTCTGGGCTTGGTCCTCACAAGCATTAGTGGCATAAACAACAGAAGGAAACAAAATGAATATGTAAAGTATCTCATCTCTTCCCACATGTAATAAAATGAAAACAAATGTTCTCACTTCTACAAACTCCACCACATCAAATTAATAATGGAAAACATCACATCAAAGCACTCTTTGTGCTCAATAGCCTGTGGCACATTTGGACTCATCAATAGATGTTCAACAATATTACAACTTGTTTAAATCTTGGTAAAGTAGTGTTATGTACTATTGTTATTGACTTTCTTTTTCTAATTATCACCCAAAGGTGACAGATGATACAGCACTAATGATCAGACTGTTTAAGAGCTGAATCAGCTTAGAATCCCAACTCATTAAACCTCAGCAAGACTAAAAGATTCCTTGGACTTTAAGGCTAAAAGCTTCACTCTGCTGACAACATTTTGGTCATTTATACAGGGGACAAAAATGAAGAGATTTAAGGCATTTTTCACTGAGAGCATCTTTGGAGCATTTAAGGATTCTAGTACAAAAAAGTGCCTAAATATTTAAAAGTATATAAAATCTACAGAGCTGTCACAATAAAGCAAATATTTGCAGAACCACTTTTGTTATACTAAACCTTCCCTTGAATCTGTTTCAGCTGATAGTGAAACTTCTTGATTTTAATAGAAGCTGAAGCCAGCAGGAGTTGCAGAGCCATGGCATTTGCTTGAACCCACTTCTCCCAGTGTGGTCAGAAGCAGGGACCCCAATAGCATTTTTATGGTGTGTACCAGTGTACTTCAGCCTTGCACCAAATTCATTATTTTCTTAGCCAGTTTGGCAATGACATGTGGCATTCTTACATCTGTTTTAGAAAATCTGACTAAATTAATATATCCCTTTCTGTTGCTTCATTGGATACAGGCTATATGATGTTCCTGATGCTATCCTGATGTTAGGAAGTGATGGCTTCTCTAACAGCAAGGGCTGGATGACATTTATGAAGCTAAAAGTAAAGTTAATGAAGAGATTAAATTAAACCAAGGGATGGGAATAAACACATCTTTTTTAACTGCATAGAAAAATAAGCTATTAACACTCCCCAACGGCAGTGTTTGATACCAGTGTTTAGTTTGAGGATGTTTGTCCAGAGCAGGTAAATCCTCACCTGGACAAGCTTCCATTTCCGTGGCAGTGACCAGAACTAGAAGCATTGTCCTCCCTTGCAATAAAAGACCTTGCAGTAAACGCCCAAACACTTTAGCTCAGTGTGCTGTCCCTCGGTCATTTGTACATTGGTACATTTCCTAACAAGCTGTGTTACTTCTGCATGGAGACCTACAGGAATTAACCTCTAAAATCAGGCAGTAGTCACTCTAATCTCTGTATTTAGCTTGGCCCATTCCAGCCCCATGTTATAAATCAGAAGAGTAGTTACCCAATTTGCCAGGCCACATTCCTTACAAAGTAAATGAAACTATTATGTGCTATTACAAGGGCAGGATTAGCAACTGAAAACTTCCCTATAAACTGCTATCTAATAATTTATTACAGTTTTGATGTTTCCTGGCAACTGAATAGATTAATAAGTCCATAGTCCACCTCTGATATTCTCTTTCCCCCTATCACAAACTTTTGGACCTTGCAACATTTATTTTCACTTTCATAAAATTCACTGTATCAGAGAGTCAGTGCAGGACTGGCAGTGGTGCCCTAGTTACAGCCCAGGGAAGATTTTACCCCAATTAGACAAAACCCACATGTTAGAATGCCACAGCAATGAGGTGCAGAGAGAATTCTCCTGCCTGATGTGCACACACAGTGAAAACAGAAATATGTATTTGCAAAGCCTCTTCCCACCTTAACTGCTTTCCTGCCATGAGCTTCCCCACTTGTACTCTGCAGCTGTCTTGAGTCAAAAAATGATGGCTTGTTAATTTTTCTACTTCTTTTTAGGACTACCCATGTGCTAATCTGGTCACAGACTCACCACTTCAAAGGCCCTGTGCACCTTGATGAATGTTGTAAATCCCAAATTACACAGGATTTATTTTGGGAAATTGCTTTTTCCTTTTTTCCTCACAAAGTTGATCGAGGCTAAACCTTTTGTTCATTTTGGGTCGGCTTAAGTCTAAGTCCAAATGATACATCTAGCTTTAGTTTTGATAAGGGCAAAATTAAACCCCAGGCTGGATCCTCTGAGTCCCTGCTCTGCAGTCCCCAAAGGCTGCCTGGTACACAGCTTTTCAGCCTCTCCAGCAACCAGAGCTATTTACTTTGGAGTCACAAAATATAAGGACTAAAGATCTTTTTTCAATATTGACATTCAATGGAAAGGTTACTTATTTTTGACAGTCCCTCAAAAGATGTTCCCAACGATTCCCCCATTTCTCCTTCGCTCTGTGTCTTATCCCTGAAGCCTCCAGCTCAAGCACCATTCTTCTTTGCTGCCTGTCAACATGAGCAATTAATGGCTCTGAAGGGTTGCTTTGAATGGCCTGTGAAGTCCCACCCACAGGAACTGGCTCCAAGATAGCAGTGCCAAGTAGTTTCAAGGGAATCCATAGGGGAGCAATAGTTTTACCCAGAGGTCATAATGTTTTGGATAAAATTGTGAATCAGTTTTTAGCTGTGTGCTATGAGCTTCAGGCTACTTTTTAAATTCTCCCCCAAAGCTTACTGTTTTTTACATGAAGAGGCCATATGTCATAATAAACATCAGGCTTAGGAACAGCTCACACTCTAAATGTCAGGCTACAAAGCTACCTTTAAAGATTAAATCTCTGCCCTCTTCAAAAGGGAGGTTGAAGGGAGGGATGAAGAAATCCCAAATACAGAGAGCCTTACAAATAAAGCAAAGTTTACTACTAACAAAACGTATCTTGCAAAAACACACTTGGTGCTTTGCTGTGGGAGCTGCCCTCGATAAAATGTGGGTGTCATTTGAAAAGGACATCATTTCCAATGAATTCTGAAAGTGTCACACAGAGTATTGATCGATCGAGTCTTGCCGTCAGCGTGACCGGGGCCGGCAAAAAGCTATCCCTGTGATCCAATTTTCAGAGCTCACAGACACCTCCAGCCCAGGCAAATGGCGTCAGCAAGTGGCAGGAGGGTCTGGGGGAGGGGAGCTGGAGGGAAACGTGGAGGGGACAGGCTTTGCACCGTCTGCTTGTCTAAGCATTAAATGTTATTAGGCACAAGCATGGCACCCCCTTTGTGTGGGGAGGCTGCTGTATTTCTGCCTTTTGTGTTACTAGCAATGCCCAACCATTTGTACATCAAAAGTAGGGCCTTATCAGCAAGATATACCCCGATAAGATCACGTTTTTTATGATTACATCAGTGTTCAGCCAGTTTCCTGCTTTGCCTACAGACACACACGGTGCCGGGCAAGGGCGACGCAAACACCAGAGCCATTGTTGGCCCAACACCTGTGAGCCAGGGCTGGCTGTGTCACAGGGGTGGCACTGCCCCTGTGTCCCCAGGGTGGGCTGTGGGCAGCAGGAGCATCCCACGTGGAGCACAGAGCCAGCCCTGGGCTCTGCTGAGTGCAGGGCTCGGGTACCAAACAGATCCATCTCACCAGAGAGGCTGCAGAGAGAATTATCAAAACCCTTCCTGAAGCTGAGCATTCAAAAGGAAAGTGTTGTCTCAGCCTGAAGGAATCCTGGCTTGAATCTGAAAGTGCTGGGGATGCCCCCACCACTGCACAATTAAGGATGCACTTTGTTTTTCCTCGTGTTACACAGGGTGGAACATTGTGTGGGATCCCAGCACAACAAATGCTTCCCTGGACTTGCAGGCACCACACGAGTGGAATAACAGGAAAGATAAAAACATGAAAAACAACAATAAAGGGAGAGCCGCCAGGGGAGAGAAATAGGATGATCTGTTGTTTGTATGAAGCCAGTGGGGAACTGCTGCAGGTAAGGAAAAAAAGTTTAAGTGGGATGAGTGAATTACACACATTTTCCTATTACACACCTGATTTCTGTTTGTGGACTCATTGTTACTCAATATGGGAAATATTGGCTCCTGCTGTATTGTTTCCTCTTTGTACTGAGTGACACAAAACCTCTTTCATCACTTTTGCAAGGAAATTACTTCCTTTCCTAAGAATTATTTATATATTAAAATAAAACTAGGAACTGAAATGTTCTATCAGCCATTTCTAGTGTTAAAAACAATGCTATTTTTGAAACAGAAACTGAATTTTACTGACTATATTAATAGTATTTTAAAACAAAAGCTTCAGAATGTAAACAGAAATTTAAAATAATCCATACAGCTTTCATTTTATTAAGGAAAAAAAAAGCGCAACTATTTGCTCCCAGTGGTACTCTATTTAGCAAGCTTCTTTTCTAATTAGCGTCTAATTCTACAATTATTTCTGCTAAATCTGAGGAACTCTCATGTCTGAGTGATTACAGCAAAGAAAAACAAGGCTCCACAACAAGTAACAACAAAAACAACAATAATAATAATAATTTAAATGAATTTCTTTCGTCTAATAAAAATGAAATATTTTGTTTTCAAGAAACACCTAGGGAACTGAAATTCTCATAAGTCACCCAGAAAGATGTTCTAGAGCTGGCACTCCAAATTCACCACTCATAATAAAAAACTAGGAGAGCAGATGCAGTGAAGACACATAGCAAAACTTGCCACAGGATAAACCATGATTGCACAGAGAGCATAGCACCACTTCAAGCCACAAACAAATCAATCAAAGTCAACATCTATTTCCAAGTGATTTGAAATCAGAAAAAAAGTAACTAATTTAATGAATTTTTCATTAGAATTCTTTTGCTCTACCACAGATGAACTAAAAAAATCTACAAAACAGCCATGCAGTGCTTGAGAGAAACCAGAGTCTCCTTACCTTAGAAGCAGCTCCTACCACCCCATCAGAGCTGGGCTAAACTCATGCAACCTGCAAGACCCTATTTAAGCCTCTGCTTATTTTGTGCTGCCTGTGCAGGTGTGTGTGTGTGTCTCTTAACAGCTTCACCTGAACTTTCAGGTGCCTGCCATTTTCCCTAGTAGAGCCCTTTCTCCCAGTGATTTATATTTTTGTTAATTCACTTAATTGCAGAGGTCTGAATTTCTGTATTTTGGTTCTCATAACCAGCTGCAGCTGAATTTTTTTTCAGAAAGTCTGGGTAGGAATGCACATATTTGAAAAGAGCCCCAAAATGATATCAGGGCTGACCAATATGCACAAAATCTGTCACGGTCCACTTCAACAAATACAACTTTTTAAAAATGAAATCTTATCTGGTTTTCAGTACTTGTGTTCAGTGGCAGAGTACAGAATGAGCTCATGTAAAGGGAAGGACTCTGAAGTTCAGTGCTTGACTAAGGCATCACTAACTGCTGATGCATCTGCTGTTGCTCCAGAGGGAAGGGAGCAGAACTGAAGTGTCCATGTGGATTGCACTGGCAGTACCAAAGGGAGAGTGCTCACGGGGAGAATTCTGGCTTTTCTCAGCACTAATGTACCGAGGCCAGAAGTATAAAGTATATTCTCAATAAAATGCATCTCTTCTGGACACTAATACATGGGTAGTCATGAGAAAAATCATGGAATTTTATCCTGAAGGTACCAAGTCAAAGTCCATTCATGGTGAAAGTTCCCATTCACTTCCGTGGGGTTCAATTATGTTCCAAATATTGCAGATGATTTATTCAGAGGCTCACCTGGGCAGCCCACTCTGCTGCAACAGCAGCACTGGGCCAACCAAAGATTAAGCAGATTTTCCCCCTTCATTTAAGATAGTTTCTAATTTTCTACAGCAAGTGGGTATTCCACGGCAAATCACATGGCCTAAATCTGAAAACTAACAGGAAATTAAATTCTTCCCTTTCACCACTGTAAGAACCTAATTTTCTCTTATTTTAGCCCTTTTCAACCATTATTTATACTAACAAGGTGAGGGAGTGTTTACTTTGATGGCTCTCTAATAACCAGATCTGGTGAATCAGGGTCTGACTTTGGGACCCCCAATGCCAGGCTCTGCTGGGTGAGGTATCCATGCAGCTTTCCACAGACATTCCTGGAATAAATCAGAGCATTTTTGGAGCCAGCTCATCTGCCTGTGAATGTAACCTGTAGCAGGGGTAGTGCCATAGCACCTGGCTTTTCACAGTCTTTTCCCTTTCTTGTGCCTGGGGTTGGGATTGTCCCAAGTCTTTCCTCAAAAGCAAGGCTCTGTGATAAAAAACAAGTTATTTGCCAGGACTTCTTGGCTTTCCATGTATAGACAAGAAAACAAAATCTATTCACAGTGAGTTTCCAGTGTGTTAAACAAGCCCATTTTGGGTCCTGCCTAACTCCCCAAACAGTGTCTCTGTGACTACCCCATCCAAAATCACTCCCTAGACTCTCTCTCACACTCTGACTTTCAGGCCTGCAGAGACCTGCTCATGTTTGCCAAAAGGAGTTTCTCTGTAGGCCTTAGTAAGTCTGAATGAAACAAAGATTCCGAAATCAGTCCAGGAAACTGAATTCTTGATTACTTGACTGGCATTACAAAAATTGTGACTTCAGGAGAGCATTTAGGGACTATACCAGGTCCTATTTAACCAGATTAGAAATTTTTATTCTGTTATGGTCAGTGTACATCCCCCTTTGAGCAGAGCAGTGTGTAAGCAGTGGTAATGGTAACACATGGGTAGAAATGGTGTTACAGAGTCTTTCTTGGTGAGAGGAAGAAGCTGGCCCCAAATCCATTGCTTCTGAGGGCTAAGAGAGCCAGAATCTCAGTTACAAGAGGTTAAAAAGGTCCATCTATCTTCAAAGAGTGGAGCAAGCAGCAGTTCATGGAGACTGAAGGAAATGTAAGTCCTGGAGGGGATGCTGTGGAAGGGAGGAAGCCTGAAGCTAGATTACTTGTCTGGCTCTGCAGGAGCCACAGCACAGTGAAGATCATCCCTGCATTTGAAAAGTACCAACTGAAGAGCAGCCACCCTCTGAACCTGAATGGGCACACAGAGGCACACAGCAAGTCCATCTGTTCCACCCCATGCAAATCCTTTGCCTTTGAAAGGAAAGGAGGATGCAGCTCATGCCAGCTTTCCCCAAGCACCTCTGGCACTGCTCGTGTGCCTGCGCCGCTCTCATTAAGGAGAGAATGAAGGTGTGATGCTCTGAATGAGCGTCTCTGCCCACATTATGTCAAATCCTTCATAGAAAGGGAAAAAATCCAACTGTGGGGTAGCAAACCCCTGCCCGTCTTCAATCAATCCTCACTAGCACCAGGCATCTAGTCAATTTTTATTCAGTCTTCTGTAGCCTGACTTCAATGGAGTGGCACAGCAGGGCCAGCGCCAGCAGCTGCCAGCGCCCTGTGCCGAGGAGGAGGAGGAGGAGGAGGAGGAGGAGGAGGAGGAGGAGGAGGAGGAGGAGGAGGAGGAGGAGGAGGAGTAGGAGCAGAGCCAGCCAAGCCCAGGGAGGGCTATGCAGGGGCCTCAGGAGTGTTTCAATCTGTGCCCCAGCCCTTCATCATAAACTCAAGGTTCAAAGCCTTGCTGGACTGCTGGCCGCTGATCCCATCTCAAGGTGATAGTCACCTCTAGCCCTTGTGCAAACTGCAAACCCACTGTCCATCCATCTTAGAGCAGCTTGACACTGGCTTCTCTACCCATTTTACAGCCAGCGAACATTTCCTATTGATTTATTGATTTCTGTCTGCCTGTGGAAGGAGCTCAGAACAGACTCTATGTGCTCTTGCAGCCTCCTGAATAGATTTTTTTCTCCCTTTTTCTCTTTTTATCCAAGCTGTGTTAGCAGTCTGTGGTGAAGCAGGAATTAGACCATGCGGGAGCCCAATTTGCTACTGGTGAATGTGCCAGGCTTTTCTTCCTCTCCCTGCCCGGCACACACGCCTCTGCTCCCACTTTCTGCCTCCTGTCTCCTTTGCCTGCAGGAGAGCTGGCAGATCCCTGCCTGTTCCAGCAGTTCATCTCAGCTCAAAACCTCTGCTGCTTCCCTTCAGATCTTTTCCCTATCATTAAGAGGTGTTTGATGTGCACGTAAACACAACTTGTAATTGCAAATCCTTGATTTCTACAGGCTCAGAGAAATTTCTTCTTTTCTGAGTCAATCAGGAAAGGGCACACTTCCCAACTGCACAAACCTCTGTGTGCTTTAATAGACACATGCTTTATGAACTTCAAAGCCCAAGGGGACAGGATGGCTCCAAAGATCTGAATCAGGGAAGGGGTGTAGTGTGCTTTCCACCTCCAACTTGCCAGCCCAAGTCCAGCCCAGTGACTGAAAGTCATTCCTGGCTGATCAGAGCCCTACATGAGATCAGTACCTGCCACAGGACGGCTCCCAGCAGGCAGATGTCCACGTCACAAAGAGCAATCTGGCCTGTCCTCCACAGGGAGTGAGACAGGGCTGCTCTTCCTTCCCAGCTTCAAGGTGGTGCCTTGAAGTTCTGCTTCAGTTGTGATGGTTGGCAAACTTTTGCTTCTGGTGGCCTCACTTTTCCTCAGCTGGGGAGCGATGTCCCTTGGGATGCCTCACCCTGGCTCCATAGCCAGCTCCACTGGGCAGTGATGCCCTGCTTGAGCCTCTTGGCCCACGCTTTACGTGAGGTTGGGTTCACCTTCTCACTTTCTTTATCCTCCTCATCCTTCTCTCCCCTGAGGCTGCCAGAGCAGCACTGACACTCAGTTATAGAGCAAACACCATGGCATGGCAGGGAAAAAGGACATGAGCAGGTACAGGACTGATGGCCATAAATACAATCTCACTTTTTCATGCATAGGACTGACAAGAGGTTTGAGTGCAGGCAGCTTCTGTGGAAAACACCTTTAAGTTATTTGATAACTGCTTCTCATCCTCCCCTCAGAGTGCATACACCTTGAGCAGGAGAGCCAAAATCAAACAGCAGCCTACAGGCCTGGCAAGCAAAACATGTAGCCTTGCTGTCCTTTTAGGAGATCACAATATTTTAAAGCTGTATCTCAGCACTCATGTGTGCAAACCTCCCCTTTGCCACTCCCCAAGGGAATACAGACAGGCAAAGTCCCACTCAGACAGCAGGGGAGGAGGAGAAGCCCATTGGGAACCACTCCTCTCTGCCCTCAGAAGATCTGTGGGGGTTAATCATTTTTCCAGGCTGTGGGGGCTGACCCAGGCACAGGGGCTGAACACCCACTGGCTTTGCTTGGGCTGAGAAACCCCAATTTGTTTATACTCTCCTTATCCTCCTTTTACAACAGTCCCTAGCTTGGATGCACAGGAATTTTTACTCCTTTATCTCCTTAGAAACTGGCCTGCTCTGTGGGAAAAATGCCTTTTGTGGGCCCTAAGCTGCCTTTCTGGGTATCCTGAGAATGGGTGAGCTCAGCACTGCTGAGTGAAATGCTTCCTCCACACCTTGTCTCCACAGAACACCCTTCACAGCTGCTCCAGTTTAGTTACCATCCATTAGCATTTGTTTTCTTGACTAGAATTCATTGCATCCCAGAAATTTTTATATTATTCTCTAATATTATGAGCTGATATAAAGCATCATGGACATCCTTCTGAGATGGTGAGAGCTGTGTGCTCTGAAGCTGTGTGTGCTTTCATTTGAAGAAGCTGGTTTTGGGGACAGGGAGATGGTGTTTTCTCCAGGGTACCTATGCAATACTTGTAAGGGACCTTGTGGGCATGTGAGTTAAAAAATATGTCAACATTTAAAAACTAACCCCCACATTTGTGTTGCCTATTCTAATTTATTGTAAATACAGTTCTGATGAGCTAGTGGGGACTCTCAAGTGGAGATTTTTCAAGGCTGAATCAGGCAAGTGTGGAAAGGCAAAGCTGCAAGCATGGTGTGCCAGGCTCTGTGGCCAGCAGGCATCAGTGGCTGGAGCTGCTCTTGTTTAAAGTGATGTATTTCCAGTGGTGTCAATGAAATGATGCAGATTTACAGCAGCACAGAATCGTACATGTTTACAGGATAACTAGAACTGTTTTAAGAAACTGCATTTGCCCATTTTCACATTGGCTCTATCCATATGTACCCACATGCATTTAAATGGGTTCCTTCTGATTTACACTGCAGGCATCCTGCATTTCCCTAGACCAGCATTAACTATTTATTGACCTTCCCAGTGCTGCTGTGAGGAAGGCTATTATTCCCATCACACAGACAAACACGGATTACATTTTGGAGAGTGTCTGGATCTGGTGCACACATTTGGTCCTCTTTTGCCATCAATTACACTTCTTACAGCTTTTATTTCCCCACCCCCTCCCCTTCTCCCTCCCATTGCCACCATATGTGTGCAGGAGAATGGAGAGGAAAAACAGCACTAACCATAGTCCAGGTCTAAATGTAAGGTAAATCTCTCAGGCTTATTTGTCTTGATTTCTCTCTTTTTAAACTAAAAAAAAAAGGCTCTCTGACCTCTTAAATTTGCAGAAAGCTATTTTTAAGCCTCGCTGGTTTACTGGTTGGTCTGCTGATGTTTGAAACTGTGCTTGGAAATGGGGTGACTCTTTCAGAGGGCTTGGAGAAATGGGCTGCACCTGCAGCAGGCAGGGAGCAGCCCTGAGATGGGAGTTTGGCTGGGCAGCAGGCTGTTCCAGGCAATATGGGCTGTGTTGGTGTTTGTTTAATGTGGAAAGAAAATGTGAAATAGTGAGCAGGATGTTAAAACTCAAGCCAAAGCACACTCAATGCAGCTTAATGTCTGCCCTCAACTTCAGTGTGCCTTGTATCAGGTCTTTATTAACATACTCCAGCAGAAGGTGAGGAAATCTCCCAGCAGCACAGGTCTTATTTTGGATATGTTCTAAGATGCCTGGACCTCCTGCTCTCACTGTGTACTTGCCATGTGCCAAACACAAGTGCAGCACTGCTCTGTCAGGAACAGGCTCAGAGTTCCAGAGCACTGAACTGACTCAGCCAACAGCTCCAGGAGACCCCAGACCAACAGCCTGTCCTTTTCCCTTGGGCAATAGGGCATGACTTGCTTGTCCCTGCCAAGCAGCACTCTGCATCCTCTTCAGTGTTTCACAGACCCCTGCCTCCCATGTGTGGGATCTCCCACTGTCTCCTGCCTTCCCCTTGCCCTCCTCGTCTGGAAGGAAGTGGTGGAGCTGTGGCTCTCTGAGCTGCCAAACAGCAAACCCCAACTGAGCATCACAAGTGTGAGAGCACCACCCCTCTGCACTGGCCCAGGCCCTCCAGAGTGGAGTACAGGTTGACATATTGAATAAATGCAATTGGCACATGATTTATCGATTACACCCCTTCTGAAGACAGGTCCTCTGCTGAGATGAGATTCATAGGCCATCACATCACTTAAATGAGCCCTGAAGCATGTCCTTCACCATGTTTTCACCATTGGTGCTTTCACAAGACACCAACATTTTTTAGGTTTCCTGTGTGTGAGATTCAGCCAACAGTACGAGCCAATGCTCCCCGTGGGAAGTGCACCAGAGTTCAGCAAAAGGCAGAATTTATGTCCTACAGAAAATCCAGGTATTTCAGCACTGTGATTCATGTCTGCTTCATTGGGACTGTCTGAAAACTCAGGTTTCAGAGCTGAGCTCTATTTTGCAACAAGCAAATGTTACAATTTGCTTTGACCATGCTTCTTCACCCCAGACTGGAAGATGCAGCACAAAAAATTGTAGGAAAGCACTAAAAATAGAAGTTTGAAACTGCAGTACCAGTGCATTTTAGGAATCAGAATATTTACTGGATAGGCAGAATTTTACCATTGTCACTTTGAAGATACTTGTGTGTTGGGATAGACTCCAGTTGCAGAGTATGACAGTGAGATCCTTTTATGAATTGAGTGATCTACATACATCTTTCATCAAATGACTTCAGCTCATTTAATGCATCACTCTGTTTCACCCAACTTGCTTTGAGAAGGCATTAGCTTGATTTGGTTTTATTGCCAATGATATATCTTCTATTCCTTTTAGTTTTGCTGCTCGTTCTCCTATCACTTTTGTTCTGTCACCTGCACTGCCTCTCTTTACCACCCAGTTACACTCCCTGCAGCCTATTTCATCCCATTAGGTGGACAGCTACAATTGGTGATGTGGCCCAGACAGATTTTCTTGTTTCTGGTAATAAATGGAGCTCAGTTGTGTAACTCTGACCTTGTGTATAATTTTCAAAGATAAGTTTTGGGGAAACAAATGGGTTAGTTGTTATAGAAATATCGTAAGGCTTGACAGAAAATAACATGGCAGAAAATTATGACAGAAATAGCAGAAAGCCACTGTGGGGCTCTGCAGTATCTAAATTATCTTTTTATATCCCAGGATTGATAGTTCTTCAATTATTCTCTAAGTTTCAAAACTTCATTTCCCTTGGGTCTCCCACTGCTATTGTATTTTCTGTTTTCCTGCAAGGACTCCACTTAGGTCTATAGTTCTTTTAATAAATTCTAAAAAAAAACCCTTTCAAAATATTTAGTCTATTCCTTAAGCTATTTCCTACTAAAAAGAAATATTTTGAGGTAAGAAATTTTTCAGTGTTTCCCAATCTCATCTAATTGTGGCTAGTAATGCTCAGGAGGGATCCAAGAGTGTGGCATGATCTGCTGCAGATAATAAAGCACAGACCTGTGAGCACTGGCAACAGGTAGTGGGAAGAAGGTGGCAGAAGACAGGTGCTGAGGCTGTGAAGGAGGCAGGTGAGGACAGATCCTCCTCCTGCCTCTGATGGTAAGTCACAGACCAGTCTCCATGGCCTGATCCTGGTCTCCTGTTGTCCTCTTAGAGCAGCAACAGCCCCACAGCAAAACTGACACACACTCCAGCATGTTGGCAGGGAAAAAGCACAATGCTGAGGAAAAACTACAGGGCAGTGCATCTCAAAGCAATGCCAGAGTGATACACCATCACCTGCACTGAGGTTTGTGAGAAATCAACCACTAACAATAGAATAATACTGCACATGCATTAAGGAACACTCATGCTTTTTTCTGCCCTGTCCTACACAGCACTGACCATGCTGGTACATAACCACCCAATGCTACTGAGCACCTCTTGCTGATTCCTGAATGCCAACTGATACTTTGGGGTGTTTGAGATATTAAATTATTGCTAATACTCCTTATTGTTAAATGTGCAGAGGTAAGGAGATATTTTTCCATGCTGAAGGTAAGGCTACTGGATTCCTGTGTGCAAATTTTGGAAGTTTTCCTGCTCCCCTGATGTTTTAAACAAGATGTCTTGGCCCTCTTACACCACTGTCTGCAGTGCTCTGGCTGTGTCTTGCCTCAGGAGCATTCTGGTAGTGTAGAATATCTCCTACCCATGTTATCATTGCCCTGCTCAGTCACTTTATTGCAGAGCCTCTCCATCTGCAGGTCCTTGTGGCATGACTGCCCTTCATGAACCACACTTATTTGTATTGTGGCATTAGGGGAACAAACCTGCTGGAACTACAGTGGTCTTCAGCTGAAAATCCCAAATGCCACCAATTCTGCTGGCTTGCTAAAAAGAGAAACAGAGTTTGCTCTGTGGGGGGCCATGGGGTAGATTTGTGCACAACAGGGAGAGAAATGGTTTGACCCCAGGAGCCTCCCTGACAGCTCTGTGCTTATTCTCCTGATGGCTGCAGTCACATTCTTTTTCTCTCTCCATTCCTTCCCTTCCTGGCTCCTTACATGCTGCTGGCTTTTTTTTTTTTTTTTCCTGGGACTTGCAGTAACCCAAAGGATGACTTAAATTCTGTTGTGTGGCACCATGAATGTCATACAAATTGGAGTTTTTTTACTGAGGAGCTCTGTGTGTAGTAGTTTTTATGTTGTGCTATGCAGTTTGTGCTCTGGGTGTAATAGTTGTGTTCAAAGCCATGTGGCACATCTGTAGGTCTGAGAGGGGCTGTTCCCCCTTTGGGCCTCCTGCCTGACTGGAGTGAGAATCAGCAATGCCTTTGTTGGGATGGCAGAGGGAGCTGGTATCCCTGACAACTTCCCCACATCCAGAGGAGGGATGGGTGACGCTCAGTACAGCCCTATTGAGAAGACAACTTTGCTCAGCTTTACCTGAAAAAGTGAAAGCTCAGGATGCTCCTAATGACAGCAAGTGTCTCTCCTGGCTTTCTCCCAGGGGGGAAGATGACCCCAGGACACTGCAGGCAGATCTGCACAGGGAACTTGCCAGTGGCCCTTTAGAAATGATTGCTGAGCAAGGAGGCAGCACCGTTTCTGCTGACACCAAGGGCAGCAGCAAAGGAAAGGGTGGGACAGCTGCTGGAAGGAGGTAACCCTGCAGCAATGGGCCAGAGGCTTACCAGCATTTCCACTGCCATCTCCTGCCTTTTCTATCACTTTCTGTCTGCCCTTGAAAAAGTTACACAGGGACATGTTACCAGCAGAGCATCCTTGGGAGGTGAGGGAAGATTGTGTTACGCTGGAAAGTATTAACAGTTGCATCAATCACAAGCCTGGTCAAAGCAAATAGATGTCCTGCTCACCCTCTATCCAGGCTGAATAGGAGATGCAATTAAATGGCTCCCATACAGCAGGAACAGCCAAAGCCATTACCCAAACCTGAGCAGAAGGGTGTGGGCTCAAGCACCATAACCCTCAGCAGAACAGAGACAGGCTGGGCTGGCTTGGAAAGGCAGCAGGTGAGAGCACGGAAAGCATGAGAGAAAGGGAGACATGGAACCTCCAGGAATGAGCAGAGGCAGTGCTCCCATAGCCCAGGGTTGGGGGGCAGGTTGGTTTGGAAACCCTGACCTGAAAAATTGCCTCTATCTGTGTCAGGAGAACAGGTTTAGACCAAAGAAATAACCTTTTAATAGAACTCACTGAAATTTTTGGGAGGGTGAAAAGCCCAGAAGAATATAGGGTAATTTAGGGCCAATTAGGTCTTATTAAACTGATCCAACCGGGGAAAAAGTATTATCAAATGTGCTAGAGGGGTGGGATTCACCACATGTAAATAGTGCAATGAATGGATCTGTACCTGACTGAATGGCCTAAATTGTCCTTAAGACACTAGAGAGAAATGGGCAATTTTAGGGAAAGCTTCATCTCTTCCTGAAGAAGGTGTCTAAAACAGGTCAGATGAATTGGGCTCAGAACTGCCTGCTTCTCTCTATTGACATTCACAAGAGCCTAGACATCAAGCTGAGATAGAGATATCCACACTATATATGTCTAAGGTTAGGTAAGATGAATCCCATCCAATAAGTCTCTGTGCCTCTACCTGCAGGCAAGGAAAGGAATGTGAATAGTGATGGATGAGAGGAGCATTGAATTTCCTGCAAACATTCATCCACTGCTTCTGTGACTGGGCTTCAGCTGCATTCTCATGTATTTGTGCTTTCCATTAATGCTGCACGACAGTACAAATGCCAGTGGCAGGTGAGTTTCATGCTTGCACACACAAAACTTGTGGGAAGAAGATTGTCAATTTTGTCTTGCAGGTTTTTTGCACCAAAACTGATGGCCATATTTACATTCAGCCAGGCTATCTACACAAACTGCCCTGAACTTCTGACCTCTTTAGGCACAATGAAAGATAACAAAGATGAAGGCTGTATATTTTCTTTGACAGAATTATGAAGGCCAGGACATAAGTCATTTAAGCAGAAAGGATTGAACAGGCCAGGGGTGTATTGGCTGCTGCAGAGAGAGGAGCATTCAGGCTTCTTCTGTCAGAGAGCTGGTGGATGCTGCTGATGGAAACACAGTGCAATCTGCATAGGAACAGGAGCAAGATGCTTCCTTGTTGGAGCTGCTGTGTGAGCCAGGGCCAAGTCACCCCCCTAATTCTTCCTGTCATTTCTGAAAGATTTATTTCCCAGTGCCTCTGCTGGAGAAATGGGCTCCGTATCCCAGGTCTCACCTTGTCCATGAATGTATCAGGAGCTGTCCCAGGGGTCAAATTCTTTTCCTGTTCACAATCCAGGCAAGCCCATCATCTTTAAGGGTCTCACAGAAACATTAATAAGAAGAAAAATATGGCCACCATTGTGTTATTCTGATTCAACTTTTATGGGTGACCAAAGTGCTCTTTTCAATGTATTTTAGGCATACTTGCTATGAAGCAGAAATATGTTTAGCCACTTCTCAGCCGCTAGTAACATTTCAAACCCTACCATCAACTACCTGTATGCAATGGATTTTCTTTAAATAACTCTTGGCAAATGCTTGACATCTGTTTTCTCTAATTAATTCTAGCAGTCATCATACTTCACTGCATATGTTGAAAGCTTTCAAGGATGATAAGAGCTACCTACAGCATTTCAATCATGGGAGCCTGTATTGCAACCACCACTCCATGAAAGCTCCAGCATAGTTCATTCTGAAATGTCAGTGAGAGAAAACCAAGATGAAACACCTGCTGAATGTGAAAATAATTACCACATAAGTTAGGGAGAAGTATTTCAGAATTCTGGCTTTTAAGTTTCTTGCAATTGTACCTGGATTAAAAGGAGGCAATCACTAGGAATAAGGGGCTTATTCCTGTGGAACTATGAGACAAAAAAGTTCTTTCCTAAAGTGAAGTCAAAGCAAAAACTATTTACTGATGGATGAGCACAAGGGAATTAGAAGGCAAAAATTTAATTCCTACACATTTAGAATAATATTATTTCTATGTATTCCTCAGCCTGCCCCCCCACTGCCACCTCCCAAAAATGCCCTATGGCCATCCTACACTGAGATGAGAAACTGCTCCAGAAAAACAAGTGTCAGAATGTGCCTGTGTCAGTCTGACCAGAACCAGCCCTGCTCCCATTTCTGCACAGTGGATTTGGTGGTTGTTCCCTTATTTCCACCTGCACACCTGTCTGCCATTTGCCATTGTGCTCTTGCAGCCTGGAGGTTCCCAGTGACCTGGGACTGACAGCAAACTGCAGGCTCTGCCAGAGGCAGCAATAATCACTGAAAAAACAACACAAAAATCAGCATTCATAAACAGATCTGATGCTGTTCTCTGCAGGGCAGTGTACCCTTCACCATCACCTTTTGCTTGCCTCTAATCACCCCTCACATGTTTTGTAAACAGAACAACAGAGACCACTCAGATAACAGGTTAATGAGTAAAGGAGCTTGCTGACATCCTTTTGGGAAAAAACCTCCAAGTGCTGCATAAACCTTATTAACTGCAAGCGATCACATGCGGAACCACCTGGCAGTGCCCCACAAGCCCTGGCTCCCCCAGACCCCAGCACTGCCAGCAGCAGGACTGGGGTGAGGCAGCGAGGGGCTGCAGCTCTGTGGGAGGGGAGCAGGGAGGAGGAACAGGAGAAAAGTCCCGGTTCCCACTCTGTGCCAGCCCGTGGCACAGCAGTGCCTCGCTGCCCAGGGATTTTGAGATGGCATTTAGTGCCTGAACAACACAGCATTTCCAGCTGCTGAGTAAAACCCTCCTCTGTCACTCCTCAAGACCCTCATGCCTTTGTTGGTGAGCTGTAACTCCTCAGTGCTTTGCCAGTGGTGTACCACAGGCTTTGTGCTTTGCTTTGGGGTTTCTGGTATTCTGTGGTTTATCCAAGGTACACTGAAGTCAGAGCTGGAAATCAGCATGAGGGAAAGGCACAAGTTGTTAATATTTGTTGTTTTTCCCCTTGCAAAGTGCTTATAGTGCCCATTTCCATGTTAACACATTGCAAAGTGTCTTCTCAATGTTAAGAGTCCGATAATGGCAACAAAACCCAGCACAGATAACGTGTTACAAGGATACACAGTAAATCAGAGAATTTAATGAATTCATAACCTTTCATTTTATTTCCTTCCTGTGAGATAATTTTAGCCAGTGTCAATGGGATTTGTAGGAAGGGGGAATGAATAGTGATCCTACCTCCACCAATAAAACAAAATCCTAATTTTCTGTCTTTTATCTTTTCCCATTCTTTCGGGCGCCTCTTTGGCCTTGTCAAAACATATCGTTCAGTTAGAGACTAAAAATATTTTCCCATCGATTGGGGTTATTGATTTTTTTTAATCTGTACTTTGGCTTAGAGAGCTGGGGTGAAGGGTGAAAGTTCAGCGGCTTAGTCCGCTGTTTTATCTGGACAGCAGAAGAATGTATTGGCAGCAGATTTGATTTACCTTGTTGGTCAGCTGTAGTCACTCCAAGCTCTGCAGACAGGCAGCAAGCGTATTTTGCTGTCTATTTTATTGTACACTGAACTTCTTGAAGGTCCAACCTCTCTATTGATTTATCTCTCAATTTCCAGTGTCCTATGTTTCCATTCTTATTAACATAAATGTATCAGAAATCAGATTCCCTCTCAAAGATATATTGATCATTTATGAGCTTTGAAAAAAGTCTGACATGTATGCCATGTATTTCAATCATTCGGGGTCCACAAGCCTGATACATACTGAGTAATAAACAAATGCAGAAAAAAAAGAAGAAAAGATGGTGTATATCATGGTGCTGTTATAGATTATACTTGGATATATCTGGTGCTGATATTGAAAATCATTTTCATACTGAAAAAAATTGGTTGTTGTGAACAAATATTTGTCTAAATGCTCAAGAGTCCTGGTTGAATTGCTGCAAACTTATTTCTGAACAAATTTAAAATAAAGTATTGTAAAATTATGATTTTATTGAGAAAAATAAATTGTACCACATAGTAAAAAATATTTCTATTTTTTTTTCTATTCTTCCTGTAGATGCATTGAATAGATTAAGCCTTTTTTTGACAAAGCTTTCTAGCTTAAAGCTTTCTATATAGTACCTGTTACAAAGGTAGTTTGTATATAAATACATAAAGGGAAAAATTCTTGTCCTAAAAAATGATTTTTGGAAGGTCTCATTTGACAAGTCCTTGTAGCTACCCAGGATGTCTAAGCCGCAGTGAGTCCTGCTCTTCCAGATCCTGGGGGACCCTTGTGAGCAGAGCCAAAGAGAAGATGGAGGTGGGAAGGGAAAATGTGGGGCAATCATTCTTCTCTGAAGAAAAGCTTTTCCTGTACTTGTAGAAAGTATACATCTGACTAAAACTATCAAACTACAGTTTTGAGGCAAGTCTGGCATGCTGCAACTGCAAACACTAAGTGAGGACATTTACCAGGCTCCCTGAATACTATCTGGTCAATGAGTGCTGCAAATAGGCGCATAGATTCAAATATAATTTTGATAATTTCTAGATTTCTTGGAAAAATTCAAATTCGTTAGGTATGTAAAATATTCACAAGATAACTCTAAAGAAGTTCTAAGTTACTGCAATACCAATCTGTCCTTGGAGGTCACTGGGGTTTTGTGCCTTCCAAACCTGTTTTTAAAGGCAAAACCAATCCTTTGGCCAGCAGTGTTTGGTCCAGGATTGACCTGACCACAGCTACCTGAAGCACTTTCACAGCTCTGAGTGCCTTTTCCCTGACCATCCCATTGCAACAACCTGTGGATATCATTGCCCAGCAGCTGTGGCCAATGTTTCTGTAGACTCTGAGTTAATTGGAGGGTTTCATTCTCCATTTGAAGCGAATCTCTGTAACAGGTCAGAAGTCTCAGTTTTGTTTTGCTATTTCTTCAGTAGCAGCGTCCCTCTTTGTCTGCCTGGTGCTTTTAGCATGCCTGCCAGAGGAGAGACAGGGAAGAAAAATGGAAGATTCCCTTTGCTGTAGGCAGCAAGCATGTGCAGGTACAGGGCTAATTCATGTGAAAGTTTATTTTGCTCCAGCCTGTTATGGGGGCAGGGAGAAGTGAGGAGGGGTATTTTCCTCTCCCCAGCCATTACCTTCTCAGAGGCAGTGAAGCAAAAGCAGCTTTCCAGGAAGGATTTGAATAGAGAGTACTGTGACCTTGTGGATGACAAGAAAATGCTCATGCAGTGAGCAATGTCAGTTCTCCATCTTCTTTGTGGCTGGATACATCCTGGAGGGCTGTCTCAGACAAAATGCATTTCCCATCACAAACCAGCTTCCTGCATTCTGGATGGTTTCTAGCTCTGGCAGCAAATGCTCCAAATCTGTGGCGTCAGTTTTATTTTAGGTTTTACTTTTGCCAGCATTGCTGTGTTCTTGAATTTGACTTTGCTCCACATTCCAAACAAATATGCAGACTGCCTTTCTGTCTCCCCTTGGACTTCCAATAACGCAGGGATGCCTGAATATTGTCCTGTCTCATTCCTATGGACTTTTCTGCATCACACAACAGTTGGAACCACAGATGACTGGACTGCCTTCTCGGCCACTTGCTACCATCCATTTCTATGTGCTTACTTTCACACTGGTTGCTTTCTGGTGGGTTGTGTTGCTGTTTTGTTTTGCTTTCTTTTTGTCTTGCATGCAAAGGGAACAGATGGGAAAGGCATTTTTTTCTATGAGCAGAAGAATTGTATCAATATTGCATAATCTATCTCCATTTTCAGTAAGTCTTCATTAGATAGCCATACAGGGATCCCCAGGTGACATATAATAAAGCCCCTTTCCATGACAGAAACATACCCATTAACAAATTTTACATTTTCCTTTCTTCCGTTGCTCACCACAGAAGCAATTTCAGTAAGAGCCTTATTAAGTCTTTGCAGGCCTGGAACATATGCTGTCAAAGGAAGTGCTGTCAAGACTAAAGGAATGAGTTACTGGGCATTTTCTGGCTCTGAAAATTGCTTTTAAAAATTTGAGTAACTGGACGCAACGGACACTACTCTGTTTAGTAGTTGTCCCCCTAAATCTGAATCTCTTTGTTACCTAGAGTAGATAAGATACAGCAATGATTGCTCAAACATACTGTATCAGGGACCTTTGCACAGACCACTGCCCCTGCAAAAACAACCAGTGCCTGCAAAAGCTGTTTGCTTTGCCTAGGAAACCACAGGAGCTGGACATGGAGACTCACACCAGGCCAGACAATACGACTGCCTGGTACCTCAGAAGATAGTGCATTCCATTATTGTACTATATGATCCTAAATACTGTCATAAACTGCTAATATACTAATGTGTTCATAGTCTATTGATTGGTACTGGGAATAGTATTCTGGGTTAGTCTAACTCATTTCTAATACTGCATATAAGCAGAATTTTTTGCAGCACGTGGCGTGTAGGAAAAGGGATTCCACACATGCTTTATCTTATCATTGCAGCATTAGTGTTACAGTTTCCTTTATAGTGTACTAAAAATAATTTTATTTATAAATCTCCTTACTCTCTTCAAGCATTTGGGACACCATACAAAATTCCAGAAAGAATTTAAAATGCATTAAAAATTATATTAAAGAGCCACAGCCTGGAAGTTTTAATAAAAACCTGATCAAGGGTGTCAAGGGGCGAGAGATGTTATTCATATAGAGTCAAGAGAAATCAAACTGAATATACAGTTAAAATGTTTTGAATATTTTTAAGGCAAAGAGACAGAGATTGAGGGAGATCTAGAAAAGAAGAGCCATATTGGGCTCCCCTAATGAAATCTTTGGCTGGAAGAGGGGCAGCAGGGAGGGACTGCAGGCTCCATCTGCATGAGGGCTGGGGGATGCACTGGTGCTGTGGTGGGATGTAACTCGCACTGGGGGGTTCTCAGAGGCTCTAATTCTCCTCTTCCCACTGAGCTGCTGCAAGAGCATGTGTGCTGCTTCCCCAGGGCTGAGCTCACCAGGGCCCAGGGCCACTGACTTTTACCCTGGTCAGTGTCCTGTTGGCAGCCAGGGACAGCAGGCAGGACACCCTGCGGCCAGCACTGTGCCCCTGGAGGGGTGACACTGCAGGGTGTCTGGTGTGCCATTTGGGCAGGGTTAGCACTGCTCAGGCTCTGAGAAGTGCAGGGATGGTGTGTTGGCAGCAGCAGTGGCTCAGCCTCAGGCTGGAGCAGGCCCTGGCCCCAGAGCCAGGCACAGCAGCCTGTGAGCAAAGCCTGTGTGGAACTCAACAGAGCCCTGAGCAGCAGAGACAGCTGCTGGAAAGTGCCCAAATGGAAACCACAGCCGCTGAGGGTTATGGCCCTGGGAGCACACACTGCTGCAGTGCTTCCCAACCTCCTGCTCAGGGTGCAGCCTGCAAAAACCAGGCACTAGGAGTAGCTTTTGGAAAGTCATGCCTTCCTAAGCATGGCCGCTGCAGTGAGATGTTAGTAAACTAAACACTGCTCCTCTGGAGACATTAGATTGGACTGGGTGATCTGACAGGTCTTTTCCAACCTAAATGATTCTGTGATTGGAAGGAGAAGTCTGTTGAGTTTTTGACTGCTTGAAGCTGCTTGCAGAGCTACATACACCAAGGGCATTCTTACTTACAGACAGCCCTCAGAGCCTGTGAATGCCTCAGCCATATTCAACACACTCACATACAATGGTTTTGTGAAAGAAAATGTTCCTTCCACGCAGTAAAGCATGAGTGAGTAAATATGAGCAGTGCTCACACTGCATGGTATCAGCACTCATACTCAGAGATTATTGATATATATTCTTAAATTTTAGATTGAGGATAGCTTTTATGCACTCACTAAAATATACCACAGAAGGTGTAACTGGTTACACAGGAACTGCAAATGTCTTTCCAGGTCCCATTTGATAAGTGCAATTAGATATTGCTGGTTTTACCTTGTATTTGAGCATCTAAGATCAGTCAGTAGCATAAGAGCACTGTTAAAAAGAAAAGATTTTTCCTAGGAGAGCAGGCATGTGCAGCAGGGGTTTGCAGTGTTGCGTGCTGTCAGTCAAAATTTGCCAGCAATGTCATTGAAGGTCAGAGTCCCAATATCTCTGCAATCAAAGCTGACAATGACACATTCACTAGATAGATATAAGGAAGGCACTTTTCCACTAACTGTCCTAAAGTAATAAGTGAAAAATTAAAACTTTTCTTTTAAATATACTGCACATATTGTAGCAAAGTAGGTTTGGATTTTTTTTCCTTGAAAGAAAATAGCAATAATAAAAGGAAAATGAAGAAATAGCACCTGTCATTTTAACCAGCTGTGGCATATTGTTTTCCAGTGTTTTCTAAGGGTTCACAGCTGTGGAATCAGACCAGTGGAAAAACAATATTGACTAGAGTTGCAGAAGGGAGGCTAAACTAAGAGGGGCACTAACAGGCAGCAAAAGAGGCTCAAAAGAAAATAACATAAATTCTAATTTAATCTACTGATGCAAAACCAGAGATACTCTTCTGTTTCTTCAGTTCACTCTGTTTGCATTTATGCTAAGGTTTTGGTTGTGAGCACAGTGCATTTTACAAGCAAATTTCCAATCTTTCCCACTTAATATGTATTGGTTCACCTCAATCAGCAGAGAGAACTAAGCCAAAAGTGTTCTCATTTCACTGCATCGCTCCCTAATGTAGATCATACATACTTCAGTGCCATGAGCCTATCAGAACAAAAATCCAGAGGGAGAAGCCTGGATAAAACCAATATTTGACTCTCTCAACCCCAACACTAACCCTAACCCTCACCTAAACCCAAACCCAATACCATGGCTGGTCCAGATCAGAAAGGTGTAGGAGCAGCAATACTGGGACCTTGCTGGGATTGTTTTGGTACTCTTTTTCAATGTTCTTGGAGCTGTAGGATGTTAGACTCTCTCAAAAATCCCAGACATAGAATTATGATGAACTTGCCCACAAGCACATATTGCTGGGAAGGGATTCATGCTCAGAGCAATCATGTCACACCATGCAAGAAACTGTTAAATGTTAATAACATTTAACCAGTATCATCTGTGTAGATAGAAGATGCCACTACCAATTCCCAGACAAGCCAGTTCTCAAAGGGAAGTTTTGACTTGTTTAAAATAAATGACTGCCCCAGATGTTCAACCAGACATCTTGAAGGAAAATCTGAAATGCTTGCCTCCAAGAAAATTATTTTTGGAAAAACACAATTTCCCTCCAAATCTAAGTCTCTATTGAAACATTTTCCATCAGTTGAAACAACAGCATTGAACTGTCATACAGACAGTGTGAGAAAACAATGGAGAAACAATTCGGTATCATGGGATGGAAGTTCCATCACAAAAGATATGAAAAGGCAGGGTTATTCACAGAGAACTGGCTCATTTTATGTTCTCATAGCTATGAAACCAGTACCTACCTAGGACCTTTTTCTACTAGATTGCTGCTGGATAGCAAAACTCTGATGCTATCTTTGACCTCATGGACAATTTTTTCCCTCTTGAAACTTAGGATATGTCTGCTACATTACCAGGCCAACAAAGGTTGCCTGTCCCAGGAATCCTACCCCAGAAATGCCAGGAAGTCCCAGAAATAGCTTGAACAGTGGAAGTTTGAGCTATTTCACTATCCTGTCCCATTTTATGGCTCTTTTCTCGAGTTCTTAGCCTGTCCATGCTTCTTAGAAATACATGGATGGGTTTGATGGTTTCCATCTCTGTGTCTTGATGCTTCAAAAGCTTCAGGGGCGCATTCTAATTTTGGATGTTGCCAAGAGGGGCTTTTTCCCACTTCTTATACCCCGTTCTATGACATCCTTTCCCTAAATCCCTCCCAGAAATCTCAGCACAGACACATAGTTGGTGCAATATATAAAGCAAACTCATCTTTTCAAATTTTTTCCACCAGTAATGATGACCTGCAGCACTTATGTTCAAATCCTGCTGGCCAGGAATGTAACACTCCTTTCTCATCAAGACAAAACAGGAACATTGTTGAATAAGTAGTTTTGTTATAAGCACAGGAATCTCACAGCTAATTTAATAAAATCAAATTCCTGGTAGAGGAGGGAAATATTCACAAGGGAAGGAAGTAAATAGAGCAAATATCTTGCAATGGTGAGTTTCACACATCCAGCCTGGGAGTTTGGCAACCAAATAGACCTTTTGAAGAGCTAAATGGTAACATAAATCACCTGGCAATTTATTATCAAGTGATTATATATATTTCAGTAGATGTCACACAATATAACTGCATTAATTAAAAAGGAATTAATATAGGGCATCTTGCCATATATAGCAATATATCAAAGCATAATTTGCAATATGAGTTCTGCCCTCCCTGTAGGGCTCCCAGGGCACTCCCCATTTCAGAAATGGTTGTTTGCTTAAGCCTTTCTTGGGTTATTTTTCAGCTGCAGTTAATTTTGGAATAACTATTATGCTTTTTAAAAAAACACAAAACAAACACAGTACACTAAAAAGCATTTTGATTTGAATTCACAAGGCTACTACCACTACTGCTACAGTGTGGATTTAGTTTTGCAGCCAGGATCAAGTGTTTGGTAGAAGTGCTACTCATGGGACACTGAATACTGTATGCAACTTGTTTTAATTCAAGTGAAAGTTGAATGCCTTCTCACTTTCAATGCTGTTAACACTGAGAAGGAATGAATGTCCTAAAAAATAATGAGCTGTGTTGAAACAATGTGAGATTTTTAAAATTAATTCATATGGGGAATCTTTTTGTGTTTTCTCATCTCTAACCCCCTTAGGCTTCAAGCCCTCCAGTACTCCATCTTCAATGAAAGGTAAGGGACAGAGGAGAAAGAAAGATGCATTAAATACTAAAACAGTAAAATACCAAAAAAGAATTGTTCCAATTATTCTGTTTGGATGGAACCTTGTGGCAGCACTGCTGGAGCTACGACAACAGGAAGGAACATGGAAGGAGTAACTTCTCATCATCAACAAAGAAGTTCATTAGAACAAGGAAAACAGTGTGACCCCCTAAGCTGCTTTATCTCTCTCCCTAATTCACTATGAAATTCTGCTAGAACTCCTCTTTGATGGTGAGAAGTTAAGCACTCTGTGCTTCACCTGCTGATAAGTATTCAGGATCAACTTTCAAAATCACAGCAGTGTGAGCATTCTTCTCTGCAATGATGCCTGCTTTTATAAATATTATTTTCCTCATTGCCCTTAAAACTTCTGCCAGGCTTCTGGAACAGAAAAGTTCTATTCTTCAATGAACACAGACATTTCTTCTTAGAAAAATGGGAGCTGCATTCACATGCATCTGGAGGCTCAGTTTGGCTTTTAGCCCAGGGATGAATTCATTTGTAGATGATTTTAGAAATCAGTTCCACTGTCTGAATCTGATTTTCTTTACAGCAAAGACAAGCCCCCCTAAACAAAGAAACCTAATTAGGATGCTATGTAGCTGCCATAATAATCAGCAGAGCTTCTATGTGCATTCTTATAAAATGAATGTTTACATTGCCCTACAGGATTTGCAGTGAGGTAGTGTGCGAAGAGTCTCCTGCTGTGCTTGGTACTGTAAAATTCACTTTGCTAAAGAGGGAGTTCTCCCAAAGAGTTCAAGGCTTCGGCAGGTGACTTGTTCACTTTTTGTTAGGTGACCTAAAGCCTTTAAGGCCTGGCCTGTACACAAAGGCATGGAAAGTGTTATTTGATACTGATTTGATTAAACTGGAGCAACTTTTCCACAAGAGTCTTTAATTTGTGTTTATGAATTTACAAGCATGAACTAAATTTGCATAATCAGTCTTAGTCTGATAGAAAAGAGAACAAGCACTACAATTGCACCAGTTAACTAAATGGATATAAATTAACCCTGAAGCCCTCTCTGAGCAGAATGAAACCTCAGAAATACCATACAGCAGCAGAGAAAAGCATCCAACCAGAACAATTCTATTTATTACCTAAGGATTAACAATACAAGATTAAAAAGATGCAAAAAAAAAAAACCAATTCAAAAGTATTCCAAAGTTAGCCTGCATTGAAAATGACCTATTTGCAAAGACAGACTTTCAGATGCAGGTTTGGAGCTGCAGGTCAGATTTGGAGTTCCAGAGCGGCTGGTGCAGCCTGAGCTGCACCTCGGGGCCTCCCAGGACACAGGGATGCACAGAGGGACACTCTTCTCTGTCCTGGTCACAAAATAACTCAGGTGTCATGCACAGCCACAGAGTTCTGCTCAGGTGTGTGCCCAAGTGTGTGAACTTTACATTTAGTAGAGACTCATCCATTCCACACAGCTTGTACACTAATTAAAAATCTGAATCAAATCATACTGATTTCACCAGCAAGTCCCAAAGTTCCGTATAGAACACTATAAAGTAACAGCAGGACAAAAACTGAGAGAGGGACTATTACAGTATTACAGTATTGTTACAGGCTGTAGGGAAAGATGTAAATTACAAATAATGAAGGAGAAGTACTGCAAAGATCTATAATCTCTGTATGAAGATCAACAACTGGCTTTTGAAATACTAAAAAATTACAAGGCAGTGTCACTGTGGGAGAGGAAAAATAGTGACAAATAGTTTGTCAGAAAGGTAGGAAGTATTTGATCATCTCTCCAGCTGGGGCAGTGGTTATTTTTTTTATTATTGTGATTTGCAAGGCTCTGGATGGAGCTGAGCAATTGCTACAAAAAAAAGAGAATAGTTTGACAAAAGTTGTTCAAATGAAGAAAGTAGTTTTGTCTGGGTCATGCATTTTATCTTCTATGGTCATCTGAATTGCTTATGGGATATTTTCTTTTTGTGTTAAGGAAAATAATTTTTGAAAATCACATGGATATACCTGTTTTGAGTATTTGTATAAGCATCTTGAACATAACTCACCCTCCTACCCCATTCCACTGTTATGGTGAATATTTTCAGATATCTGATCAGAGATCAAGAGGATATTCTATATCAGAGCTGACCAAATAGACACTGTTAATAAGTTAGAAAACAATGAATACACAATGTTTAGTCAAAAAGATCAACTTGTAGACTAAAATAACTGGCACAGTTGTCAAAACAGGACTGTTCAGTGATAGCTGACAAACAGAAACAGCAAATATAGCTACCTCATTCATTTGCTATGAAGTTTGTGCCCTCTAATTTCTCAAGCCAATTCAAACCAACCACTTCCATATCAAATGTGTCTGATGGACAGCCTCAGAGCTGAGGTAATGTGATTTGTTATCTGTCAAATACTGCACATTTGCTGTGAACATTATGGATTTTAATTTTTTTTAAATTAATGTACTTCAAATGTATTCTATTAAGAATCTCTGGAACAATCTTCTTTATTCACAGGAGAAAAAAAAATTATATGTCAGTGTGGGCTGTTTGCATGGACTTCATAGTGCCTCAGTTTTCAGAGGGTGCAAAACTCCTGCTGAGGACACTAGCTGGGCTCCCTTGGTACATCAGCACCCTCCAGTAGTCTAATGCCACCACCTTCAACAACCAATGCAAAAATACCATGATTTATGTGCATGAGGAACTGCATTTAGGCACTATTTATAAACCATCAACCTGTCATGGAAGCAGTTGACTTCTACACTTTGCTGATCTAGCCTGGCACATCCTGATGTTAGTCCTGAAACCTCTTGGTCATCTTCAGTGATACTTAGGGAAAAGCCGCGAGATGTTAATGCTGGATGAGTCCTGGATGAGTCCCAGCTGCCTGTGGGCAGATGTCTTGTATCAGTGCTGCACAAGATACATGTTCCTAGGTGGGATTCTCAGCTGATTGACATTGGTTCAACTCTATAATAAACTCCCAAAGCTGAGAGGTTGTTTCACCATAAGGGAAGGACAGGCCCTTCTTTCCACCCATATGCTTTACATTTCATTTTCCATACCTGCTTTTCCCTCTCACTTTACATTCTTCCCCTTTCTTTGCTGTGAGAAGGATCATCTCCTCCCTTTCCAGAGACAAATCATAATCTGCCATCAGCATCTTAGAGGAGTACCTAAGTCTGTGTATCACTATCATTTATTCCATGGGTTGGCTGGATCTCTCATCTCTGATGGATTTTCCCTTTTCTTCATCTGTCTGTGACAGCACCTTGGAAAACATTGCTATTCAGGCAGCCAGAGCAAAGGGATGAAGTTTATTTTACAATTGAACTTGCTTTTGCTGAATATTCTGAGCACTTTCTTCCATCTGAGAGAGTTCATGATCTCTGCTCCCTAACTGTTGACATTTATCTGCCCTTTCTTTCATTCCCAGCTCTCTTTCTGTCATTATGATTCTGATTCCAGAATGACCTATTACCATTTGTCTTTTATTCCTGCACACTGTAGGGATGACACCTTTTATGTTGATATCTGGATAGCTTTTACATTCCTCTCAAACCTTACCCAACTTAGGCAGCTCTTTGTGTGGAGTAGCAAGTCAGAGCAGTGCAGCTCCCTGTGCCTCCTCAATCACCAAGGGGTGCCCTCCCCTGCTCCTTCCTGGGCCTGCCAAAGGACAGCATCAATCAGATGCCAATTTTGCAGTGGGTTGAGGTCAGGCCTCACATCTCTCTCTGTGGGCTGGGGGTAAATCTTGGCCCCATGGAGGGGTACACAGGAGCTTTCAGCAACGGTGAAAGCTGGTACCATCACTGGCTATAGATAGTAACAAAATAATGAGCGAGTCCTGCCTTCTCTGCTCTTTATAAAAGGGACTGAGGGAGAATGCCTACTCTTCTGACACTCCTGGCTCCACAGAAATATCTAAGGTGGTTTTAAAGAGAGCTGGGGAACAGGGGTCAGTGCCACCCACAGCTGCACACTATGGAGTCACTGGTGGGAAAAGGAAGAGTCCTTTTATTTAAGTACAAATTTTAAACTATGGCTGCAGCAAATGAAGGGTGAAAATGCATTAGGGAAGGTTAACAAGTTTGCTTGACTCAGCTAATCAATAACTAAGTAAAGAAGATTCTCTAACCATGAAGAAAACATATTTATTCCCTTGCAAAAGAATGGGGAGGTGCTTGCTGTGATGCTCTGTATGCAAAAGTGTTGGACCTTGTTGATATTAAACTTGCATTATACATAAGCTTATATACACTGATAATCTGAGTATTCTAACTGATGACAGCCTTCTCAGTGCTTAGCTAAATCAGAGCTGATATGTCTAAGAGTAAATGAGCTAAACTGCACAGAGCACACTTCTGTAACTGTTCTTGGGCTGGTCTGTTCCTGCACAGCTCATTAGCTATCCAGCACTGCAAAATGCAGGTATTCTTTGCTCCCATTACAGCTTTAACTGAGAGCTTATGATGCAGCACTGTTCTGGAAAAGAATTCAACATCCTTCTCCTCATGGCTTCAGGATAGTGAGGTGTTGATTTTTTGCCCTTACAAAATCCATTTCTTTGTACTTTTTAAATATATATTTTTAATACATGACTCTCCAAGAGCTTAATATCCTAATGTGCCTTTTACAGAGGAGGAGAATCAGTCAAAGACTAAGTAATCTGCCTAAGATCACAGAGGAAGGCTGTGGCAGCATCACACTGAGACCTGAGGTCTCCAGAATCCTATTACCGTGCTCTAACCCCAAGACCATCCTGTCTTTCTTAAAAGCTTTACTATTACATTCAAGTATGCAGAGACTCAGATGGAAACAAAACCAGAAGGCATAAACAAACTCAGCATGACAGGGACTGCAAATACCCTGAAACAATAGAAAAGCCAACACCAGAAAAGCTAACAGATAAAATTATTTCAGTTTGAAATACATTTGGAAAGTACATTCTAACATAATGAATTCATATCTATTTTACAACTACTAGTTAATTAGTCAAGGGACTAAAACATTCCAGAAAAAAAGACAACTGCTGTTCACTACTCAGTGGAGCATGATCCTCCTTTGTGAGAATTTACTATTTTAAATGTATATTATGTCTATGATCTTCTAGGTAAAATCTGTTGAACATAACAATAACCTTTCCCCTTAAAGATATTGTCTCTTTCCCTGTGATAAGTCTGTCCATCACCAAAGAACTGATAAAAGGGCAGAAGCGAAGGTCACTGATCAGAAGCTACAGAGCCATGCAGCAGAAATGGTTCTGGAAACACATGAAGTTATTCTCAACCTTGCCATCAGTATCACAGACAGACCCTGCAAAAGCTGACCCCACTGGTCAGAAGGACTCTGGCCATGCAAGGGCTCCTGCATGTTGGGGAACTCTGCTATTCATGCTATGAACAGAAAAAAAGCCATTTGTGAGCTGCTTTGCTGTGTTGCAGACACATTATTTTAATCCCACACCTTCCAAAATTATGGCCTTAGGCCATTTTTTCTGTTGGTCAGTCAGTGTCAGTCCTCTGAAGTGATTTAATGTCACCTGAAATCCCCACTTAGACTGGAAGCAGGAGGATGTGTGCAGGACAGCAGGAAGCTAGAAAAAAACCAGCTGGAGATAAAAGGGCATAAATAGTAGATAGAAGAGAGCCTTTGGGGAAGGACTCAATACTCTGCTTGAGTACCTCTAGAAAATTTCCTTCTATTTCCAAATGTCCAGAATAGTGGAAAAAGTCCAGCCAAGGGATTTCACAGTGTAATCAAATAGTCACCTCAGAATATAATCAGTTAAGAGATTGTTTTATATACACCTGCTATACTGCATTATTTATCATGCCCGGAAGGCTCTGCATGACTTGCTATCTTTCATCACAATTCATCCTCTATGGCAGGTGACTGTCATGAAAGAAAGAAGAGAAGATTCTCAGAACAACTCAACCAGTCACCACCTACTCAGTCTGGAAGTGCCCTTGCAGCAGCAGGGTTTGTTACCAGGCTTTGAGCTGAGACCTGCAGTCCAGTTATTCTGCACACTAAAAGCAGCAAGCACAGTTCATGCCTTAAATGTTTCATATTTGAGGCTATTCTTACACTTAGGGAAGGAAAGGAAATTGAATTTTGATCTTCTTCAGATCATAGTACGAAAGGTATTTTATTTCAGGGAATTATCTTTTTGTGTGACTAATGTTTGTTCATTTGACCGCTCTCTGGAATTGAAGGTAGGGCATTTCGAGATGTTATTGTAGTGCTAAGTGCAATAAAAGCTGCAGTGAAAGTAGCTAAACACCCTGAGGAAAGCAAACACACAGCTAATGACACACAGCAACTGCTCTACTTTGAGGATTTACTGGGACAAAGAGTTACAACCAGAAGCAGAGTTTATGACATTGAGGAGCCTGATCAGCTTCAAATGCACCTTATTCAGTCACATTTACCTAAAAGAGCATTTCTGACTCATGAAAGGTTCTTCATCAGCTTAACTGGGAACATGGTGGGAAATAAGAAATACTGCCTTGAATAAGGGTTTGTTTCTGGGAGTCTGATTCAGTGCTTCTGAAAAGACCAAAGCAAATGGTAAATAGTATGTCTCTCTCTGTTTTTTTTTTAACATTGTATTTTACATCCTACTTTTGTTTCAAGATTTACCAGAGGTTTGAGTTAAATCCATCCAAAGGAAGACTTGATATTCAAGGCTGCCCCTCAGTGAAGAGGAGTTTTGCATTCATTAATATTGCCTTGGGATGAAGGAAGGAACAGGAGAGCCCTGATTGACCTTAGACATTTATAAAGGTAATCTAATTTGTGCTCGTTTGCTACTTTTTCATTAAAGCCACTCCTGGAATGTTTCTTATCATGGGTTCCCCTTCCCTTGAGAAAAGTTCCAACAAATAGACCAAATCCAGCACAGAGTTGGCCCAGCAATGACTCAAGTGATGTGGAAATGCAGACTTGGAGAAATTTACTGCATTCTGACCTGCAGAATTAGGAAGGTAAAACCAGAACCAGGAAAGTATACAGCCAAACAAGTCAACTTAGAGCCAGTCTACTGCTCATATTACGTTCACATGCCAGAGACTGCAGCTTATCTAGGACTGACTGAATACATGTTGGTCATGCAGGGCAGCAGCCCATTTCACAGCTGAAACATTTTAACAAACACTGTCCATTTGTGTAGACACAGAGGGTAGAGAAGTAAATCTGGTCCTCAATACTGAAGTTTTCTCACAGTCACACAGTTGAAGATATAATTCCAGAAACAGGTGATGCCAATGATGAAAAGAAATGCTGCAGTTCTCAGAAACAATCCTGCTCCCTGTCAGGAACATTTCTTTTCCCCTGACTTAAAGTATATTTGTTATACCACAGATTAACAGCATCCATTTAGGGAAGAAATGGCCTTGAATCATTGTTTCATCTTAGGAACCACAGGTGATGTTGTACACAGTCTGTTTACAACCTCAGGGTTAGTGAAAATGAAACCAAACTAAGAAAATGCCGACCATTGACCAGAACGAGCCCCGCCAACATTTCCTTCTTTAATCTCTTAACCAAACAATGCGACACATGACAGCACAATGGTGGGGATGAGGTTTCACAGCCTGCTGGGAATGCCACTTTTTGCTTAAAAAGAAATAAAATGATGTTTTGCTTATCTGATTTGCATATTGCACATTAAATAAGCCCTGCAAGGTACCGTGCTTCAAAATGGACTTATTTTTAAAGAAATGTAGATTAATAATCCTCCTTGCTTAAAAAATGAGCTTCAATATTTGTGCGAATCGTAGAGTGAAAAAAATCAATGTGCTATCGACTGCTGGGGATGATCACATTCATTTTGCCCTTTGTGGTTGGTGAAATCCATGCTGCAATTACAGAGACAGGCTGGCAGCAAAGAGCCTCAGTTGGGCTTTCAGCTCCACATTAATCCAAAACTCACCATTTTAATGCAGATATAGATTGCCACGAGTCAATAGCTGACTACTTGAATTGTGAAGTAGCAGTTCCATGCTATATTGGCAGCACGGGCTGTTACAGTATCTTCAAGTATTTTGAAATTTCAAAGTGTTGCTCCATGAAAGTGAAGAGCATAACTGACACCACATCAGAAGGGGCTGCAGTGTTAATGCTATTATCATCAATGCTAGAATCTACAATGAAGACATAACAGCACAAATAATCTTAAAGTAGATCAAAAGTAGACTTTTCTTAGGATAACATACACACATATCTACTCATGTTGTAATGGCCTGATGCATTATCTCACAAAGTACCCCAAGTGTTGAATTTCTATAATATAGTTCCTAATTCTCTCTCATTTACGCAGTTTCAAACACAGATGACTTCACCAGAGAGTTCACTCTGCATTTACAATCTGCCAAGTGAGGTCAGAATTTGGCTTTGGGTAGCAATTCCCTTTTCAGCAATCGGTCTGTAACCAGGAACTGAATTCTGCCACTATATTTCTGTGAAGAATAGGGGAATCCACTAAGTGATCATTGTCTCTGCGGCACACCAGGTGTAGGGTGAACTTCGGACTCTATTTCATGTACAGAAATGACATTCTTGTGCAATTCCATGATATGAGCACTTTCTGCCACATCCTGGTGCACTGACAGAGCCACACCACGCTCTTACAGCTGTCATTTATGGTGCACAGAGCCAAGGCAACCCGAAACCCAGGGAGCCTGATGGAAACGCTTCCATTGATTTTACTGAGCTGTGCCTGAGTGCCTGCAGACAAGTTCGCCCAGCAGCGAGCAGCAGGGCTGCCCGGGGAGGAGAGGGGCTGGCTGCTGTGTGCCAGGCTCTCAGAGCAGGCAGGCTGTGTGTGCCCTGCCACCCTGCCAGCAGCCAGGCTCTGCACACCACAGAGGCAACCTGCAATTTCTGTTTTTCTGCTAATTTCAGAGCTGATTAAATATTTACAAATTTCCCAGCCACGGCATGATGGTGGCACATAGGGACGCAAACTTTCAGGTTTGATGTTGACCACCTTTACCTCACTCACACACATAACCATTGTCTGTGCACAGGTAGGAACAGGAGAGGTGTGTGCTGAGGCTGAGCAACAAACACAGCTGCAGAAAAATGTGCACACTCATTTTTGTTACCAGGGTAACCTGTGAACTCAGCAAGATCTCTTAGCACACGTAATACTATCAATAATAAATTAATTAAATAGGTAATATATAGGGAGCACGCCCAGGCATTTTGTAGCAAAATCAGGTGTGTGCAATCCAAAGCAGCCATTTTCTTTTGTTCATATCTGAAATAGTCTCATTTGATGTTGGTAAGCCTTCCTGTGGTTTAGACTCTTAACAATGAGTGGAGCAGAGTATGCAGCTATGAGACTTTGTGGAGGATTTTAAAAGAAAGAGGATTCACCCTGGTGTTACATATTGATATTCTGTGTAGCTTTTCATAGCACACCTGATATGCCTTAACAGTTTGCCTTAAATACATTTTGAGATTTGAGAAGGATCTTAACTTTTCCTGCAGAAAAAAATACTGGTTCTTGCCACTGACCTGTAGTTGAGGGGTTCTTACATCTGGAAATCTCATTAAGTAAAAAAATTGATATAGCGTGGAAATGAACATTATTTTTATCTCAGTTATAAATAGACTCACACTATGTTGTGAAACAAACAACCACAGTCTTTCAGGTTTTTGATTGCTTAGAAAGATGTGAGCTTTCCAATGGTTTTCTTCTTCCTCAATAAAACATAAGGTTCATCTCAATTATAATGGACAACAAACCAAAAAATTCATTAGTAGTAAGAATCAGAATAACAAGCTTCACTGAACATGATGGGAAAAGAGAATGATGCATTTGCATGGGCAGGCTAGGGGTCTTCCATAGGAAGAGTTTGATTAGCTGAGAGTGAACAAATTCTTAAAATTGTCAGAGTCAGGTCCCCTCCTTATGAAATCACTGTGATCTAAAATGCCAGATAGAAAGAGGTCTTGGTCACAACAATTCAACATCAGTTAGACTATTAAGAAGCAAGTGGAAAAAGTGCTTCAAATCAACAGGAAGAGGTTTTTTTGTCTTGACCTTCCTACCTGAGTAGTTTTAATTAATTATGAGGAACTGGACTTACTGTGGAGTGCATAATGACAGCCATTATGTGGAAACCCTAAATTTAGACTCTGTTTTTACAGCCTGCAAAAACAAACTACAAAGTCTGTCCCAAGCAGCCAGAAATCTTAACAGCAAGCACAGGCAGTAGGGATGAGGTGTTGGGTTCAGAGCCCAGCCAAGTCCCAGCACCCAGCAGGGGCTGTCTGTCCCTGTTTGAGGGAAGTGGGAGGGTGCTGGGAGCTGTGTGGGAGGTGGGCAGAGCACAGGGAGTGGAGGGAGCTGCACCTGCCTCAGGACTCGGGCAGTGCCAAAGCAGTGGCAGGGAAGAGGCACAAAATGCCTGAACTGAGCCAAGCCCAGGGTGCTCCTGTTCCAGCTCCTTTGTGCCCCTGGCTGGAGCCTCTCTACAGTTTCTTCTTGTCCTTCTGAGGACTATTTTGGTTTGATTTCCCCTAATGTGGCTTCCTGTCTTTGCAGGGGTCAGTCCCTCTGGGGGGGCACCAGCCTTCCCTTCCTGGTGCCAGCCAGGGACAGAGCTCCCCCCCAAAGTGACTTCCTCCTTATTTTCACTGTGCTTGTATTGCTTCTGCTACCGCTTTCTCAGACCATCCAGCTTGAGGCTGATTTTAAGGTGTTTAGGGAAACTTTGTACTCCAAGAAAGTTAATTTTGAACAGTCCAGGAGAAGTAAGCCTGCCTTTAACAATCTCCACCTGGAATAAGAAAAACTTAATAAATTCTTCATGTTTACTGCATTTACACAAGGCCCCAGACTATGGATTACCTTTTTATTACTCCTTGTTGTAAGCTTTTTTCCTCTATTATTAGTTTTTTTTTTTTTTTTTAACAAAACAGTGGCAAGAAGAGAAAATTGTTATCTTCCCTGTGGACATTTACAGGCTTTTGAATGAAAGTTTGGTTACAGATTTGTTCTCTGTGGAAGCATGAAATAGTTTTCCCTTAGAGAGCTCATGTGCCCCATATCTCAATAGAAAGAGCTTTCCCAATGATCTGGCAGCAGCAATGCAACAGGAAAAGGGGTATGTCTAAAAATCTGGAGTGTCTGCTTCACTGCTGACAAACCACCAAGAAATGAATGAACACACACACACAAAAACCTGTTTCTACACAGGAGATCCTGTGTGCACTTTTTTATAGACAATCCATAGACAGTGGCTTCTTTTCACTATTTTTAGCTGCAATTCTCTCTCCACCAGTGAGTGGAATTTTCCAGGGCTGCTTAATGTTGAAATAATGAACTTTGGCAAATCTAAATCAGCCGAGAGCAAACTGCAAATACGAGACCCTGTAGCTTAGGTGGCAGTTTGTGTCATTGCATCACTGGGGCTGAGCTGTCCTTATACCTCTGAGGACAGAGAGAGAAATCCTGCTGGACTCCAGGGTCATGATCCAGTTTCTCTATTGCTATGTCCTTTATCCTATTTTCATAACTTGGTGCTGTCATTTTCTGCTCTGCCCCTCTCCATACATTAGTGCATAACTTGCTACAACATTGTAGCAGTGGTTTTCTCCAGGAGAAATATCTGATATTTTCTAAACTAACCATAATTCCTCATCAGCATATAGTGACTGCATTTCAAGAGCACATGGAGTTAAGGAATGGTCCAGCACAGACCAGCCACAAAAGACAATGAATTTTCTTTCTGTGCTCATGATGAAGTGTGCAGAAAGAGACAGTACACTGCAGGATGGGCCCACAGAAATGCCCAGAAATACAAAGCTCTTCTTAGGGAGAGCTCAACTGACATGCAAACAACCAGGTATTCTGGAGGAGATAGAAATAAAATAAGTTAGGAGAAACAGTGCTAGGGGAGGGAAACTACAACAATTATTCACCCCCTTTTGCAATCAAAAGAGTGGTGAGCTGAATTCACAGCTTGAATGCTGTGCCCAAGCAAGAGGAGGTAGAAAAGGAAATCCTCTTATGAAATGGAAAGGTAGCTCCTCTCTATGCCACAAAAGAAGCCTTGAAAGATGAGAATCCAGGTATTAATCTTCCTGCCACTATTTCTCTCTTCTGATGGTTATTTCTACCAGAGCACACACACGAGCAAAACTAACACACCAAAAGCACAGGCAAAAAAAAAATCCCCTGACCCTTCAATGCCTAAATAACAACTGCATGAAGTTTTAGACAGTATAGACTTGTAACAGGTATCAAAATTTATCACTGAATAAAAAAAAATAACCCCAATGAAAAAGACTGGCTGGTAAAAAGCATACAGCATCATTCTCATAGGATAATCCTCATCTGATTAATGCATTTATTTTAATTGAGGTCTTTCTATTTTGTCTAAAATTAATATTTTCAGAGCCAATGGACCTGCAGTTATCATAGGTATCTGTCACTGAGTTATTCAAACATATCACTACAGTATTAGAATATATTCCATACACTGACTATTCATAAAATTCCCATGTTAAATTTGAAGGTTTATTATTCCCTTAAAAGCCCTTAATGGCTCCAGCCCTGCACATCTGACAGAAGTTGTGCCACATTTACCCTCAGCCATTCCCCAGGCTCAGCACAGGCAGCCTGCTGGAGACCATTGCCAAGCAGAGAGAGAGCTCAGTGTCATGAATTCTGTGTTTCTGCCTCTTCACAGGTCTCTGAATGAGCCTTTAGGACCAAAAATATGGGTATTTATCACTACAGATTGTTTGTGTGTGCTGTAATTTGTCTAGACAACAAAGCTGGGCTGAATTTTCCTGTATTCTGGAAAATGTAGAATTCAAGGGCAGATTTCAAGTAATTCACAAGTCAGTAGCCACCCCTCAAGTATTCATGTGTTTTCTTGCCATATGCTAACAATTCAGAAATTCAAAGTAGAAACTTCTTTACATGTCAATCTACAGACAAACCTTAAAATTTACAGAAAACAAATGCAAAAAAATGGTTTAATCAGAATAAAGTAGATTCACACTTGACAGTACATTCATTACAATTGAAAAAATTGCAGTATTACAATACTTGTAATACTGGTCCTGAGCCTCTTAATGTGATGATAAGTTGCTTCATTAAAAAAATATTTTGCTTCTTAAATTAGATATGAGGAAAGGGGAAGTACAGAGATAAGTAATTAGATTTCTAACAGAGTAAATTAGCTAAATGTATCTGCATTAGAACTCAATATGAATTTTTTCCCCCATTTTCAGTATTGGAGACCTCATTTGCATCCTAAATCAGAATGAAATACTGCAAAAGTTTTTTGAACCAAAACCTAAGAAAAACTTCACCTTATGCCAACAGAATACTTTGTTTTCCTGTGTTCAAAATGCCACTCTTTTGCTTTTAGAATTTTTCTTTGACTTAATTTCGTCATAAATTAAAATTTAAAAGAAAACATAACAAAACCAAATTTGTAGGAAATGCAAAATTCTGTATGAACTATATGTAGTTTATTTTTCAAAACTTCTTATAAATGGAAATGTCATTAGAGGTAGCCTGCTGCAGCAAATTTTACCCGTTACAAATCTGCACATTTTTGAAAAAATAGATTTTGTCAAGTTATTTTTCCATCAACTCTCCCTGATATCAATATCTCAAGCCTGTGAAACATCAGACTGAATGAAGCTATTACAAATACTGTATGTGTAAATAACTATCTCCATCTAAATTACTTCATACTTTTTCACACAAGAAGCATAAATGCATCAAAAGATCAATCTGACTGTAAATATCCAAATATGTCCTTTAAAAGCCAAAGGAATGTCAGATACAATTTATTTTCAGCAAGTGCAAACTGAGACATTAAGTGGCAATTCTACTTCCATTAGCTAAATCTGGCAAATATGCAACTGTTTAAAGGCATTGTCAATAGCCATTGCACAATTAAGTATTTGTACTGATGCCTTATTAAATTACCCTTTTCAAGTAGGCATAATAAACTAGGAGTTCACTGTACAGATTTTCATGGTGAAAGTCCAGATCACTGGAAAATTTATTTAAAGGGAATACAGTCCACCGAGTAATGAAGTAAATGTCAAATGGTTTTGGGCAAATAAGTCTGAGCTGTCTTAAAACTTTTTTGGCAGGTATAGCTAAAGATAAGTCTAGTAATAAAAAGCCTTGAGATTTACAATTCTGATTTATGGAGTTCCCAGGTAAACTTTCAAATGCATTGCCAGCAGCAAACCCTTTGTGGTGGGGAATGGAGATCACTACAATGGGCAGCCAAAAATGGAGAGTCTGCCAGAGCTGATAACTTGGATGTTTCTCTGGAGTCCCTTTATGCCCCTCAGTTTAATTATAAATTTTGCTAGATCCACTGCTCAGGCTGTGGAGAGGGCCCTGGCTGCAAACCCAGTGAGCACCACAGCTGGGACAGAAAGAAATGCAGAATTGCTTTTCTACATTAAATTATTGCTTCCCAGGGGCAGGGAGGGTCTTTGAGGCTCAGTGTTGCTCAGGATGGGCCATTCTGAGGGATGTTTCCCAGCCCAGCTACAGAGCTGGAGGAGAGCCAGTCCTCCTCCCTGCTCCAGGACAGAGAGAAGCTCCAGCCCAGGGACAAACGCTCCCACCCCAGCAGCTGCCAGTGCCCACCTCGCTCCTGTGGGTGCCAGGATAAATGCCAAAACCAATCCAGACTGAGGGCATTTCACTCAGTCCACTGAATAGAAATTAGGTACTTTAGCTGTGCCTTTTTTCCCCCAAAAATATTTGTTCTGCTTGCTATTCCACACCAACAGAACTGGCTATATTCAGGTGCTGCATGTTCAAAGCCTACTTGTGACCTCTCTCTTTTTTTGCCTCATTGTCAGTCGTTGAAAGGCACAGAGAATTACCCTCAGACCCTAAGCTTTGTGCCAATTTGCCATCATTGAAAGGGAAAAGCGATGACCACAGACTGACAAGATGGTTCATGTTGGAGAATTGGAATTTTGTCTTTCCAGTCTCTTCCAGGGCTGGGCAGTTGATTTCTTTATACACAGTGCACGTATCGTGCCAGGCGTCAGCAGTGTCTGCCTAGAACTGACCTCAAAGGAAGACAGGCTCTGATATTTGCAAGCAGATTTTGGGCACTTGGACACTAAGGCTTTAGCTCAAATGTAACATCAAACCACTTAAAATATTTATACTTTCCTCAGACATATACTCTTTGAATATTTTCTCACTGAATGCACGATGATTTCTTCTCTTCATAACTTTTTGGATTATTAGTTTCAGTCTGCTGCTTTTAAGAATGGTAGAGTTGCAATGTCCAAACTGTTATACCCAGGGTTGTGAATTTATTCTTTTAAATTATAGCTTAGTATATTTAGTCAGTTTGTTTTATATCAAGCATTCATTTAAGTGGTTTTCATTGTATTGACATTTTATAATGCCCTCCTAATATTCTTATTATTGATTTTAATACTGCAATGGTATTATTCATGGTGACACCTATTGGAAAGCAAACTTCAATTATATCAATAGATGCTATTATTATAACATTGATAACATTAATATTTGATAGCGGCATAAAATGTGATGCATTGGCAATTAACTCATTAATGTAGATATCATTAACCAAAAATGTCAAAGTTGTTGTAATGATTTTTCTGTGGTTTTCTTTAACAAATTCTCTAATCACTGGCTCAGTTTTGCATTTTCAAGTGTGTATTAGCCACAAAAGTTTTTCTGAAAACTAAATAACATCATCCCTTTTAAATAAGAAAAAATGGACTTTTATGGCTCAGAAGATACCCTGAGTATTGAATCAAGAGCGTTAGTAAGAGATACAGTATCTGAAACTCCAGCACAGAATATTCAAAAATAAAAGATTTACCAAAACATAACTGTGCCTTTTTGCTTGTTGCTTAGCAACCAGAATTGATCCAGCAAAAAAGTCACCTGACTGAGGGATTGCTGGTGGCAATATTACTCCATCATTTTTCTTTTTCACACTAAACTGATGAAGGTTCTATCAGAAACAGCTATTAAATGTTTCTTTCTTTTCTCTCCAGCTCCTTAATTATACAGTAAAAACATTTCTATTGCTGTTGCTGACAGGAAGAGAGCACAATGTAAAGCTTAAATAATTAACAGACTTATTCAAATACATCCAGCTCTAAAAGGAGAAATACTGCAAGTCACAACTCACTGTCAACTCTGCCATCCCAAAATAACAAATGCAGTGAGCTGTTCATATAGCAGCAGAATAGCCATTTTTACCACACCTGCACTGATGGACAATTTGCAATAATCTTTTAAAAACCACAGACTAAGAATACTTGTTGTTTTGATGACTCAGTTGGAATTCACCACCACATTTGTCTTGCTTTCATCATTTCTAAACATTAGCATTTTCATCTGTTGACTGAAAGCACTTCTGGTCCTCTAAAACATATATATAAAACACTTTTGATCTTTTAAAATCCTCCTGTCAACCTGGAATCACACAGCCTCTTACATTACCTTGTTCTTGTCCTTAATGGTGACCTGCAGTGAACTCCACACTCCCTACTTTCAGATGTTCAACATCCTTCCTTTGTTAAAAGCTGCTGATCAAAAAGGAACATTGTGTTCACTGTGTTTCCCTCTATAGCCCCTCACAATCATTTACAGGAATTACACTAAAACACAGGCTATGGACAGCAGCAATTTCATTTAACCACATACTGGATTTTTGTTTTCCCTTCTGCAATATTTGATTCCCTAAGCAAACAAGGAAAGGGAATGCATCTTGGGACTTGCACACTTGGCCCACCACGAGCCAATAGAAAGTTGAGTCAAGGAGTGGCCAAAAGAGTGTTGTTTTTACCTGCTGATTCTTTGAATTGAATGCTCTATATAAGCTCAGATGGCATTCGTCCTTTTAAGAAGTGAAGAAATGTTACCCAAATGGAGCATATATCCAGTTTCACTTTTCCTCTGTATCATATTCAGATCTGGTAGATGGGATTTGATGCTGTTTCCCATAATGCCTCCATGGCTTTTTCTGTAAAAGCTCAACAAGGACGCAGCATCAGAGAGTCTTTAGTGGCTAATACCCGACCCCTTTCTCTCACATTACAGCTCCAAGTGACCATTTTCATGCCAAAAGGTCACCAACATCCCCATCCCCTTGGAACCAATGTGCATCAACCTTGTAACCTTTGCCACCGAGAGATGATAGCTATTTGGGCTGCAATCCCTTCATTACAGATGCTCCATATTTTATATTTAGTGTGGGAGGTCAAATTTAGGAAAGCAATTTCTCTTAAAGCTAAGAGTTCCAATAATCCAAGATCTTCTATTGGCTTATGGGTGAGTGGACAGTAATGGGTTTATGGGCAGCTTTTTTCTCTTCACTGGGGAGGGAATTCCGTCAATCTAAATTTTTAGGATTGGGTGGCTACCATTGTTTATTATTCAATGAGCTCTTATTAGATTGTATCCAGGCACACTACAGCAGGCAGAGAGTATCCTTATAAGCAGTCTCACAGGCTGGATCAATATCTCAAGGCATTTACAATCTTCTTGAAACAGATTAAATAATGCTATTTTTTAAATTCTGTTTTTAAGGCTTATATGCGGTCATGCAGTTTTGTTAGTGACAAAAGCATTCATCCATTATCATCATTAATCACCATGGTTAATCTCCTGTTCAAGCAGCTTGCATCTTAATACAGAGACCACCTTTGGTGGAAATAACATTTCACGGCAGATCAAAGAAGGGCTGAGTAAATCCCACAACCAAAAAAAAAAACATTTAAAATAAACTCTAAAATGGTGGTTGAAAGATATCTGCTCTACATCAAGGGGGAACAGCTTGATTCCAGTTTGTACTGATCTTTGTAAAATGGAAAAATTATTATAGTCCCAACACTGCAGATATTTAGGCACATGCTCAAATTCTCACAGCAAGGCCCAAGCCAGCAAGGCATTTGAGGACATGGTTGCATCCAGTGCTGCTCAGGACAGCATTCAGGCATGTGCTGGTAAATCAGAGATCCATATGGAGTGTTTGGAGGGCAAGGTGAGAGTTTATCATCCATGACACCATTGAACAATTCTAGTTCTAGAAGGCCAGTGCAGTCTGTGGCTAAAAATCTATCTTAGACCTGCAAAACTACATTGAGACAGAAAAGTTTTGAAGCTACCTGTGAATAAGAAATTTGGAGCAAATCACCATTGTCTGTATGATCATGTTCTCCATTAGCCAAAAATATTAATAGAAGTGTTAGGGAAACCTGAATTTTTCCAAGATAGCATTGACCAAAGCTCCTTGTTAAAAAACAAAGCTTGTTACAAACAGAGATCAGAAACAACATCAGGTCATTGCATTGGGAAGAACTAGTGACATGTTCTTCTTGCAGCTCCTTGCTGCTGGGCAAAGCATCCTTAGATAAATCCATACCCATTAAACAGTTGGACCCAGCAAGTTTTCAGCTTTCTCCTTTAATAACAGCTCCAGAGATTCCAAAAGGAGATCCATAGGCAGAGACAGCAAACAATAAACATCCTTTGTGACGGGGCCAAGAGAAGATCACAACGGAGTTCTAAAAGTCAATTTCTCAAATATTTATTTGCACCTACATTAGTCTTCTCCACTTGCTGAAACCTACTTAGGATGTCCAGGAGGCTGCCTGCAGTCCCTGGAGGGCTGCCCTGGAGCCTGCTGAGCAGGAGCAGTGCTGGGAACACAGCCCCTCCTGCCACCACGTGCCTGGCACCCCTGTGCACCTCGAGTCACGAGGGGATGAACACGATGCAGCCCAGTGTGCACAGATGTTTGGTGAGAAGGAAGAACCACACATGTGGACACATCTAAGGGGCAGAAGATCCAGCATTAACTCCAGTGAGGTTCTAAAACAGCACCCAGCCCTCAGTGCCAGCACCTGGGCCATGGGGAATACCTGCAGGCTTACTGTGTATCAGGAGGGGGCACATGGGAAGCATATGCTAAATACCTTCTTTAGACCATCTTGAGTCCTGAAAGGAACACCTGAAATGAGCTGGTGCCACATGTTTGCCTTGGGAGTGCCTGGAAACATCTGTGGGTTCACACTGGACATTTGGAGAACATAGGATGGGAACTGGTGGTGATAAAGGCAGTTCTGGAAATAACACTGGGCTGATCTGACCCCTGACATAATCCCACTCTGATCAATAGGGTTATCAGCATTTTTTAAAAAGTGAGTCTGGACAGCTTCACACTGCATTTTTGTTGCAGTACAAAGGGTGTCAGTTTCTTCAATATCTTTTAAAACATCTTCCATCACCCTTTTTGCCAGGAATATGGAAGTCAAATTGTCAGGATGGCTGTGAAGGAAATAGAGAGACTAGGACTGCCCTGCTGTTGTTAACATCCCTGGTGTTGCCTTTCCTGTTTTATCAGGCTCAAATATTACAATTTTGATAATATTTACATACAACACTTCCATAATTTAAAGCAAACATAATACAGGAAATTTCTTATTGATTTTGCCTTCAATATTCTGTTATCCAAAAACTTAAATGGTGTTCCTCTCAACAATGCAACCCCTAAGTCAATGGCTACAGGTAGGCTTGCATCAAACTTAGTTAAAGAAATTATCTGGGTTTTAAGGCAACTAAACATATTTCCGAGTCCAGGTTTAGGCCAGCTATTTTCCTCTCTCAAAGATGTTCTGGGGCCCTGATTTCATGGTGCAGACACAGCCTGAGCTGCACAACAGGCTGGAGGCTGTTCCTGCTAGCACGGAAAGGAGCTTTTAAAGTTCTTTAACAACTTTTCAATATCTCCTATACTAATGATGGTCAATATTTCACAATTTTTAAAACAAAATTTCTGAACTAAAACTTATTTCCATAGTATTTATGCTCTGCACTCCTTGGAACATAGACTGTTACTGTGTTTAACTGTGTGCAGATCCCATGCAGCAGTGTCCTGGTTCCTGCCAGGTCTCCTAGCTGCTGTCACAACTCACCTTTTTTTATACATTATGGCAATTCCTTTTATTTTGGTCTGTTATTCTCACATTCAGCAAATGACCTCTGTAAAAGGTGCAATGGGAAACTAAAACCATCTGCCCTGTGCTTACAGCCATATTCCTGCTTCAGGCTCTACAACATAACCTCTCATAGCTCAAAGCAGTTAATATTAAAATTATACCCTGTGAAGGTACGAGGGGTGTGGAGAGAACCAATTTGTTTATACAATTGTGTTTTGCCACAGAGTAAATTAAGTTACAGGGTATTCATCAAAATTGAATTACCAGAGTGGGAGCTAACAATTTCCCAAAGAAGTTGTGACATGAGCACAAAGCTCATGTCAGCCACGAGGAACCGCTGTCGTCTCACGGGCTGCGGCTGAATCACTCTCCAGAACAATTAACAAAAGCCATCCTCAGAAAGCTGAGGTTGCCAACCACTGGAAAACACTGACAGGACTAAAAATGTGTTTATTGCTTATTTAGAGAAGCCAGGAGAAAGGAGAGAGGGAGGGAGAGGTAGAGACACCTTCCTATGGTGGAATTCCATGGGGGTGGGCAATGGGGACATCTCAAGGTGAGCAGTGCTGCTGCCCTGGGGGACAGAAATATTTCTGGAAAATCAGATTTTCAGTTGACTCTTTCCACTTTACTTTTCTTTCCAACACATGAATGAGATGGAGTGAAAAACCTCTTCTCTGACCTTACATTTCTTTACATGAAATGAAGATGAAAGTGAGAAAATGATTGTGTTTCAGTACAGGAAAATTTAAGAGGGCAAACATGGTCAGATGAAGTTTTAGCACTCATATTTCAACTCATGCTGCTAAAGAGGGAAGACAATTCTGGAAAATATGTAAATGTGTGTGAGTGTGCAGGCCACCTTCTAATTTCTCTCAATTTTTTTCCTATAAGAAAGGCTTTTTTGCTAATTAACCTTACTTAAACTAAGGCATAAAAAAACCTGTTTAAATAGCATTTTGTTTAACTAAATGAAATTTTTAAAGTGTAAAATAATTTTAAGAGCATTGAAATATTGCTGTTGGAAAAGACATAAAAGTTGGGGTTCTAACTTCTTTCATCTTTAATCTCTTTTTTTAAAAAATAAATCTTTTCCTCCACTTTTCTAAGGAAACAAAGAATCAAAAGCTTTTGCAAAAGGACAGATGTTTCTTTATCCTTTCAAAGCAATAGAAAAATCACAAATGTTCATCAGAAATTGTTCTATTTTGAAAAAAAATACTAGATGACATTCAATAATTTAAACTTTGATAACTACCATACTTCTACCTGCACAAAGTACCTTGCTCAAAAAATTGCAAACCCAGCTCTCATCAGACAGTCTGACCTGCTCAGACATGGAGAAGAGCAAAGTGGTTAAATCAAACCACTCTTGAGTGGTGCTCCAGCCCTGAATGAGTCGCCAGGACCAGGCTGGATATGGCCACTGTGATCCCCTGAGATGTGCGGGGTGTCCCCTCCTGGACAGCAAGCCTGGCCATCCTCGGGCTGCAGCCTTCCTGCAGGGAGAGGCCAGCGGGGAGCCCCAGGGGCGGCTGTGGGACTGGGGCTCCTCGGGAAAGCCCGGGGGGTCGGGGAGCCCAGGGGCTGGGCTGGGCAGGGTCCAGGGCAGGTGGGATCCAGGGCAGGCAGGGTCCCGGCTCCCCAGGGAGTGACAAACAGTGCCCAGACTCCATCCCTCAACGCAGACCCGGGCAGCCCTTTCCCCAGCTGCTCTCTTTGGGATTACAGCCATACTCGTTATACTCTGCCCGAGTCACAAAACCACATGGATCTTCAAAAGACTCCTCGTTACAACAACTGTCCCGTTAGAAAAACCTGTTTAGAAAACTGCATTATTTGGGCTTGGCAGAACAGATTGTGTTTTTAGAAAATAACCAATTCCTTGGCAGATAGGACATTAGAGCTAGAACTAAACAGGACCATCAAGCACCTACCAATCCAAAAATCCCATCAGCAGATCTGTGCAGTCCAGGGAGGCAGCAGGGGCTGCAGGCATGAGCCCTCCTGCCTGAGCAAGCTGTGCCCAGCCTGGAGCTGCTCCCGCTGGGGCTGCCAGGGAGGGTGGGCCACCAAACCTGGCAGAGCTCAGTCACACCACAGACCAGGACCCTGAAACACACATTGCTTCCACACATCCCTCCCAGCTGGCTCTGCTGCCAGCCCAGTGCAAATGTTCTGAGCTGCTACCTGCTTTCCCTCAGGGAATTCAGCAGTATTTGGGGTTTGGGATGAGCAGCAGGGCTCCTTTGCTCTGATGGAAATGGGTTTACACTACACAGTATATATTACTGGATGCCATGCTGGTGCCTCAAGAGATGTTGACTATGCACATTTACATAAATCTAAAAATAAATAAATATACTCACAAGCCTCCTCAATCAAAATATGCCACAGACAACTAAAAGATCTTGAATCAAATATTAATGCTGCAGATTTCTCCAGCCATTTTGTAATGCCTCCAGCTATATTTATTACACAATGTGTAATGCACTACCTTATTATAGTCCTGAGCTATCAGGAGTATCATCTTTTTTGACTGGCTTAATAAAACTGGCCCTCCTCTGAGTGCCCAGGAGCAAGTATTTAAGATGGAGATGTGGCAGTCGTGACCAGGACACTGCTTGCTGAAGCACAAGAAGGAATTTATGCTCATTAAAGGTCTTTTACTCGGGCATAGCAAGTCCTCTGTTTCATATTTATCCTGAGACAGGTGAGATGATTGTGAACATTTTCCCACGAATCTAAAATTTGTCCTCAATTTGCTCTAGTGCATATCATGTCTGTCAGGTTTTTTGTCTCAAACTATTTTTGTTGTTTTTACCTTCTGCAGCTTTCCCACTAGTAAATGTACTATTTTCTTCTTTGCTGCACTGTCTCCTTTTCCTTACTTTGCTCTAAATCTCCATGTCTTATAGAATTCATGTTTTCTAACTAAGAGAGGATATGATATTATAGATACTTAGCGTTGGCAGCCACAAGAGATAATGAATGTTTAAAAAGAATCCCATGCAAATATGAGATTTGCAACATCACTATGGGAACAAACCCAAGTTACTGGGCTTTCTAAATTTAATGAGGTTCAAATGTCCAAGGGCACCAGCTTTCAGGGGAAGAAGCAATGTCAGAGCATGCAGAGGAATGGATAGTGTTTCTTTTTCTTAGGCAAAGGAAAGAAAATACCTTAAAAGAGGCTTCCCCCTTGAAGTGAATCAGGTGAAGTTAGTGGTAAGGAGGCAGCTGTGAATGTTCAAAAGGGATTAGATTCTTCCACAGATCGCGACTTTAAAGCTCAGTCCCTGCAATATTATTTATGAGAGTTACAGTCCTATATGGCAATATCTCAAGGACGAGAATGATTCATCAATTCCAACTCTGCTTCTTCCAGAGACCAAGCTGCAATGCAGCACATCACAAGACATACTAGTCCTATTAGGTAGGAGGCAAGAAATCTTCAAAACAGGAATGATGCAAAGTCCATGCAGTCAGCTTAAAGATTCCTATTGCCTCCAGTGAGCTTTGGATAAAGGCAGCTGTTGAGAGCAAGAAAGTTTTATTTGTCAGAAATTCCTTTTGCTGAAAATGACATTTTGAGGTGGATTACTAAGACTGAAACAACCAATACTTGCACCCTGGAGCATTTCAGGGCTTGCTCTGCAGAGCTCCCCACACAGCTCAGTGCTTGGGGTCTGAGGGACACACTTGCTTACCACCCTATGGCCACCAGGCAGGCTGAACCTAAAGCTCCCTCCAACCTAAACAACCTCACTTCAGATCAAATACTGGCAGCTATGCCAGCTGTGTCCATGATGGCAAACCCCAGCCCAGGCTGCTGACTGTCCCATGCCATAGTTGGGCAACATTTCTTCCTTCAGTGGAAATCGCAAGCCTCTTCTGAGCTGTGTCTGTCCCACCCAGGGCAAGACAGGAGTGGGTTCTTTGCAAGTTGCTTGGTAATATGAGTGGAATTTACCATGAAGCTACAGTCTGGGTCTAGTCTGAGAGTCATTTAGTGCACTACCCACACATCTGTTAGGATTTCTGCAGGATTCTGTGGGAAGTCACATGGTAGCCTCTGAGAAAGATCCACCACAGCTTCAAATACAGCACAGCCTTCTTTGGTCAGGTAAGTCCATATCTGCAGTTTTATAGCAAAAGTAAATCCCCAGCCATCATTGCCATTATGCTCTACCATTTCTTCTCCAAATATTTACACTTGTTTCCAACATATATGTATAAAGTATAAAACACCAATGTATAATACACCAACACTGTAGAGCAAGCACACGAGTGATGCACCTTGCTTTGGTGTTACATCTATCTTCTGCTAGATAGCAGTAGATGATCAGGCTTCTACAAGCAATTTGTCAGTGAAGAGGATGCAGTGAATTATTTACAGGAGATATTAGAATACATTTTGGTTTATTTGTACGTATTCATATCAATTCCAGAAGAGAGATTCCACAACAGTACTTGGGGAAATTCTCCCTAGCAGGAACCTCAGCCCCATGGTTCTCCTTGTTCCCAGTGAGAAATGATGTGCATGACATCCACCCAGAGACAACAGCAAGTTCTCCTGCATTTGCAGAGCCTTTTCTGCCCCCACTGAAGGTTCTATACCAAATACTTAAGCATGAACTGATAATATGAAATATCTTCTCCAAACTGGCCATTTGCTCACATGTAAAGAAAAAACCCCGTGTAATAGTGACACCTGGTGACACCTATTGTTTTGCTTACACACTCACACCTCTTTTCCCACATATACTGGGTTACTGAAAACTCCCAGCCTCTGCTATGTGATCAGGGGTAGAACTATAGAACAACACTCAGAGAATTTGGATTGATATCCTTTTCTTTGCTCTCACCTTTGTTATTGACAGTAACCTTCATCAAATGGTTTACACACTGTACTGTCATGTTCAAGGTGATGTACAAGAGGTCACATGGTCCACCTGCAAAATAGATTTACAGCTAGACACTAATATAAAATGAAAAGTGCATTACAGTGCCATCAGTTAAGCCCTTTTTCTGTAGTCCCCATTCCCTGAGCTAAGGACTGGATGTTCTTCGGAAGGGATTCTGCAAACGTAACAGCTAAAAGATAGAATGTTATTCTGGTTTAAAAACCCCAAACATCTAAGCCTTCAAGACTTCTTGTAAAGTTTCTCTGCCAATATATGCTCAAAGTGACCTCATTTCTGCATCGAAGAAGATGAAAAAGCCTTGATGTGTCAGGATACTAATAATAACCAATACTATTAGACATTGATCCCCATTTTCTCCAAGTGTTTTCTGGGAAGTGCAGGGATTATTGTCAAATACTCTCAAGTTCAGGTACTGTAAGTTATCATTTGTGTCCATTATTAAATTAGCTCACCACTGAGGTGGAAATCACTACTTTTCTCCTGTGGTAAATACACTATGAGTCATCTAGGCCATGGATTGTGTAAAGTCCTATTGGAAAATCCTGTAAAAATTATGTGGTGAAAAATACCCAACTTTCTGACTCAAAGAGGATTGCAGTGAAAGGGGAATTAGTTTTACTTTTTCTTTTGATATGTTCACAGAAGTATTTGGGGAGGTGAGCAGAATGTCAGTGCAGATACAACAGCACAAGCCACATTGCCAAGCTTTGACCGCTTGACTGCTTCCCTAGGGATGTTTTCACTGGTATTCTGTTGAACTCAGTCTTTGTGCTTCCTCTTATGAACTGGTTAAAGAGGAGATTATAATATGGTTATGGCAAAGGCAAAAAAAATGAAGTGCATCACAGCAAAAAGAAAAAGGAGAGAACAGCAGGTGCAAAGAGATATTTTTCTTTTTTAATTAACCCTAGCCTAATTTTTTTTTTTTAATTCCCTGATTTCCTTGTTCTTGGACCACTCATTTGAGGTGTATCAGGACTAACAAATGCATGGTGCTGCCCACCATGCTGCAGTGCCAAGCACAGTGTTTGTGGGCTCTCCTCCCCTCAGCTGGAACGGCTCTGCTGCGAGCAGGGGCTGCCCAGGTAGCAACCCCTGAGCTCTCAGAGCATGGGGACATCATAAAGATGTACCTGGAGACAGGATTCTCACTGAGGAGCAGCACAGAGATCATCCTGAATGCCTGCTACCAAGAAGGGCCGAGCTAGGGTCATTAATGATAATTAATCATTAATTAAACCGGGCATGATGCACTGGAAATACAATGTTAGCTGCTCCATTCTCTGGGAAATCTTCCCCTTTGAGTTAAACTGCCTCACCCAGTGGTTGTGCTTCCTGTGGGAAAGATGTGTCACTTCTGTGAGAACCCAAGCCTCCCAGTGAAGTTGTGGAAGCAACAATCTTCGTGTTGATTGAATTTTCACTTAATTTAATTTCATTGGAAATCACAGATGGTGTCACCCAGCAGCTAGAGGCTAAAAAGGGGCACTTTACAAACTGAATAAAAAACCTAAGTTATTATAAGCATCAAAAGCAAATGGAGTTGAAAACTTTACTGCAGACAACATATTTACTGTACACACACGGTGATACTAAAATTGAATTTCTTTTTAATTTGGACTTTAATCAGGCTCTTGATAAAGCAAATGATTCTAATATGATGCAAACCCCTGTTTTCTTATGAATGAGACTGGAAATGGAAAGAAGAAGCACAATAATGCTAAAATATGGAAAGATGAGAATGGCTGAATTGTAAATAGTTACATAATTTATTTTTACAAGTGAGAAAAGAATAAAAAGAATAGAATATTCCTGTTCAGTACAGACACTAAACTTTCTTCCCCAAATGAGCAGAGATAGTGTGGTCAGTGTAGCAGATTGCTTGATAAAACTGCAGTGTGTGAACTTGCCCTTCCTTTTCTCACCAGCCTTTCCCCACCTCTTGGGCAGTGAGTGGCAAATTGTGCCACAGTGTGGGAAGAGTTCCCCAAATCAAACCAGCCCTCTCAGAAAGCACTGCCAGTGTCCCAGGCACATGCAGGGTGCATTCTGTCAGTCTGCAGCCCAGGTAAAGCGCAACTTTTCTGTGGTTTTAGTATCACCTAGGACTCCTCAAAACGACATAATAGCTACTCAAGGGCACTGTGTGCTAATAGATGTGAATATTAGCTGGGAGATAGCATGTCTGGGAGAGAAAATTTGAAAGGACAGGCAAAGATGCTTGCTTTTAATCTGTGTAAACTGGGAAAGGAACATCTACCATTGTTGGAAATGGAAAAAAATCTTTCTCTGATTGAATGGAACATTGTCATCCCTCCTCTGATTTTCTACGTGCTCATTTTTGGAGAAAGGAACGATAAATATAAAGATAAGCCCTGCTCACAGATGTGTTATTTATTCACCCAGTTAGCAGCCATTTCCTGTAATCAGTATAAACTGATCAATCTGCCATAATGAGGATGGAGCCAGCAGCTTCCTGGCCAGGGATGAGTCTGTGTCTCTTCTAATCTGCAGACATAACATATTGGAAGGTTGCTGCATTCCCACATGCTAAGCACTGGGAGCACAGCAGCTTTCCCCTCTGCAGGTAGATGGCTAAAATAATGCATGAAGACAATAGTTTGTGGGTCACTTGTATCATTAGTGCTGTAAGAAAAAGACTGTTTTCTAACATAGGCTTGAATCATTAATTAATTATTTCTGACAGTAAAAAACCTATTTTTCAGTTTCCACTGTAATGTAACTGCTACAACGAATGGATGATGTTTAAAAACAGATCCACAAATGTATTAAGAGAAATGATTTTTGACCCTCCACAGAAAAATGCTTTTATCAGTGCTGTAAATACCTCTGCTGAACACATGGATGGGGGTAAACTACAGAGCAAATGAGATGTAGTGGAAATAAAAGGGGGGATCAAATAGTGCTTCGTTCCTACGGAAGAATAAACCAGTAAATAACACAACAAAAAATCCTTGATTCCAGGAGGCCCCATGAGCTACCTTTCTGTACTGGTACATTTGTTGGTGGGCACAGAAAATATGTTATTTTTATGACCATTATGGGATTCAAAATAGACAAGAAGTAACTGAGACGTGTACCAAAAAGACAAAACTATCATAAAGATATATTGAAATCTGTCGTATTTACATTTCTAATGTGGACTTTGGTTTAGAGGAAATACAACAAATAAAAACCAGTAAACATCTAGAAATTGTTTTGGGACACTACATCAGCATCTCTGTTATTGCTTATGAAATAAGCAAATAGATTTCTCTTCTTTTTTTTGGGTCACTGCGTAGGCTCTGAAAAAGACATTCTCTGAGGCTTCCTACAGTTAAAATACCCATTCCTTATTTCAAAACACTCCTTGCACACCTATCTTCCCCATGCCCTGATAACTTCACAGGCTTTTGCTTAGCTGCTTAGTGTTAACTTCTTACAAAGTTTTCTGTCTATTACCAGGAGACATTATGCTGCAAAATGAAAAGCATCTCCATCCAAACAGTGACTCAATGCCCACCTTCAACCAAATAAAATGTGAATTTCAATTTATTCCTTTTCAATCTGAAGGGTCTGACCATAAAAATGTCTGCAGGCATTTATGCTTAATATTGTGACTAATTCTACTGCAGTCCATGGGTTTTGGTGGTAGCAGTCCTTGATAAGCTAAAGCTGCGCAACTCAATGCTGCAAGATGGAAAAATAGAATAACATAAAAGAAAATCTACATTGCTTACTACAATGTATATTAAAATTGTACTAGAAATTATTTTACTGAGTGTTTACTGAAAAACAGAGAGCATTCAGAGCCATAAATGCAGTGTTCAATGTAGCACTCAAAACCCAGCATGGCTGGATGTGTGCTGCAGAGTCTGTGAAAGACCAGGTTGCTCCTGGGACTCTGTACACATGCAACTGGCACAGACCAGATACAAATCTTCCTGGTGTCTGCATTCCTGTCCACAGCTGTACACACCCAAATAAGAGAAAAATCCTGTAACTCTGTGTTTTAGAAAACAGATCCTGAATGCAATGCTTTGGGACCAAACCAGAAAGGAAGAGTCTTTAATTATATGATGTGACAGGATTTTCTGTCTCCAGAGAATATTCCCTGGTTACTAAGAGTGAAGGGCCATTGTTAGATATCTGAGAATTGAGAGCTACCAAGAATGGAGGATTGCTGACAGCCCCACCACTGAGGAGACACTAAAAGCTGATAGTGTTTTAGCCTCCTATGACAAGACAGCATAGCAGGATTCTGTCCTGCTGTAATCATCCCCTTGCAAGGGGTGTGAGCTGTGCCTTCACCTTGCTGAGCAGCAGCTGGCCTCAGAGGAGCAAAGAAACACTCCCTCACTGACACACACATTGCTATGCACAGCAGTGCACTCAGTTTCTAGGCTGAAAAGTGCCATGAGAATGCAAAGAGTTATTAATATTAAAATTGTGAGTCTAATAATGTATATGCTGTTTTCTCATCATCTTGCAAAATGTCCCCAGCAGCAAATGTTATAAGTCATGACATTAAATGTTCTTTAGAGAAGTGCACTTTTTTTTAACAAATAAGACTCTTCCCCTGAAAGTCACTAACAAAAGTCACTGCAGCATGTCCAAAAGGGGCAGGATCTGCCTGTTAGTTTTTGAGAACATGCAGTTCATTTCAGCTGTGCTACCCTTGATGAAATCTCATGTGATAAATCATACAACTCAGACGTGTTTCACTTGTTTGCCAATGAATTTGAAAAAGGGCTTATAGCAGTTAGGAGTGTAAATACAATTAGATTTTAGAATTATTCAAGAATCATTTTAAAGTTCCCCTGAGATTTCCATGTTAACTCAAATGGATTTTGCTTTCTGTCAGGATTCAACTGCTTCTAGGAAAGCTTTGGTGAGCAGGTAATGTGACACCTACCATATGTGAGAATTTGTGGACAAATCTAAATTACTTAATTACAAATCACCACTGTAAACACTTACTAATGTGCTTTTAAGATAATGAAAAGCATTTTCATCTTAGTTTTTTTTAAAATCTCAAATACAGCTACATTTACAAGTTCACTTTAGCCCTTGATAAATATTCTTTGTCTTTACACCAGCAGCTGGTCTAATTCTGCACATCTGCATCTGATGTCTGCTCTGGGCTCTTCCCCTGCTTTGCATCCCTGTTGTGTCAACACTGTTTGGTGCTGCTGGGTGAAGAGGGCAAGGGTCAATTCTTTTACTGATGAGATGTAGCTGTTAGCTCCTTGAAATTAGGTTACACTCAAGTTAGAAGCATGAAGGAAGGTAAAATTCCCACCTCTCACCAGGGCACCTTCTCATCCTGCAGGGATGGGTGTGCTCAGACTGGAGAAATCAGCATTGCAACACAACTGGCTTCACTGGTATGTTGGAAAAGACAAACTGGGGGTGGGAACATTTGAAACCACTGCCCCTTGTAGAGGCCCTGCACCCTCCTCACCCACCTCAGGCTCATCTGCCTAAAAGCCTGCTGTGAGCTGCTGTCACACCCTCACTTCTCCCACTGCACTCTTCACGTCCAGCAGCACTTTAAATGTGTCAGGAATTGTACAAAGAAACTATTTGCCATTGATTGACACAATCCACAGACAAAGAAGAATCTGTGTGGGAATAATTTGATCACAAACTATCGATGCAGTGATCATTTTTTGCTCTGGGTTGGGGCAGCACCTGTCAGTGAAGAGTCCTGATTCAGGACTGAGCCCTCCAGATAATATGGATGAGTGCTGGCTGCCTTCCTGCAGCAGCACAGCAGCTTTCCAAGAGATAAAGGGAATAGGAAAAAGCTGCTCAGAAACTAACTGCTAGAGGATTGTTTTTGAGTAACTAGTGATGAGCAGTCCAGATATCAGCTGACAAATATTTACCGCAGAAGTTCCAAGAGTTAAAAGCTCATTCCTCTTAACTAGCTGGACATGATATTTCTACTGATTCCTTCTTCTCATATGCTATCTCTTCACCTCCATAAAAGATATCATGGGAATTTCACCAGCCTTAACCTCTTGTCTCCCCACAGCTCTACCCCAAGTAGGAGCTGACCTTTGCTAAGCGTTCATGCTGCCCTTAATGAGAGAGGATGTGTTGTATATGGATCTTTCTGAAAATCCATGAAAAAAGCCTCTTGCCCAGTAACAAATGGTCCAGTTCACCTTCTTTTGCTCATGGTGAGGAACATCCACCTCTTCTGGTGGTCCTCTTGCTTGCTTCCCCTTTCCTAAGACAGGAAACAAGGCATAACCTGAGTGAAGGTGCAAGGCAGGGCAGGAGGCTCTGTGGGTGGTTCCTCCAAGGGACAGCAGCCACAGGGCTCTCCAGCAGACCTGGCTTCGCTGATTTTCCTGGGATTTTCCTGCAGTCATCTTTGCTGTACAATGACATATGAGGCAGACACTTGACCTATGCCTGCTATTTAATTAAATGCACTTCTCCACCTTTTTTCTTTGTGTCCGTGTCGTGATCCATGCAAGGATAGACAAAATACAGTGTTGTTAACAGGCAAAACTTATGGAGCTTAAATGGAAAATTTGGCTGCGTGTCTTTCATTAAATGGGCATTAATACTATGCAACATCTTAACTCTGAATGTGAAGGCATTAAAATAATTAACTGGTTTAATCTAGGTTTAAGAGGCTTGAAAAATAGGTTGAAAATAGGTGCCAGTGTGACAGTATATCCCTGTGAAGGTGACCTTAATTCTGGATACTGGAGCAGCTGCAGATGCTGGTACATGCTGGGGACATGTGAGTACCTGGCCGTGGCTCCAGGATTGTGAGTGCTGGCAGAGGAGAAAACAGCAGCTGTTTAATCTTATCTATGATTAATCTATCTAGAAAACATGGTGAAAATTACTCAAACCACTAGAATATTGTTTGTGTATCACAACAGCAGCATAAAACTGATTACAGATTTAATATTCTCTTTAGGGTGGCCTTTAGTCATAAGTGTAGGTAGAGATCTTGTCAGAAGGATATTTTATTCTGACCTTGTAAATAAGACAAAAATGCTGAAAAATGACTGATCTTTTTTTTTTTTTTTTTGCTGACAGTCACATGATGTCATAAGAAATTCCTATCCCTCTCACTTAGGAAACAACCACTGCTTTTCCTGTGTGTTGGCTCCTGACACCAAACCCCAGCTCCAGGAGGAAACCAAACAATCCAGCTGTAAACAGGCTCCTGCCACAGAAACCATGCTCAGGAAAAACATCTCATTTTTGCTTGCTTGGTAAATTTGTCATCTATTGATATCCCCACACTAACAAAGGTTTTGCTGAGCTTAACACACATGCTATGTAAAAAGTAGAGCTGCTACAAAACTGATATGGAAATGATAATTAAAGGCTTTTTTTTCTTTTTTTTGGGCAATTTTTTCAAAAAATCTTGGGATCTGCCAACATTGCTAAGTTGTGCAGTATAACAGAAGGAGACTTGAGTAGAACACTTGGTCCAATGATGTCCATTCTGCCTGGTGTGATGAGTCTATTTTCTACAGCCTCTAGTCTGATACTATGATTTGCATGCTTTAGGTGTGCCTGCAAGAGCCTCTTTTGGTGAGCTAAAGTTACTTCTTCAGAGATCACAAATGAAAGGAAGAATAAAAAGGGTTGGTCAGGTGCTCCCCCAAAGCTTTGGGCACCATTTATAAGAAATTGAATCCACTAAAATAAGAAATTTCCACCAGTTACTAGACTTTGGTGTTAACACCCACTGAGCACACACATTTTAGCCCTTCTGGACAAAACTGACCCTTTGTTTATCAATCTAAATAGAGCAACAAAAAGAACAAACAAAGGCATTTCATTTTAGCTTCCTCCCTGAAGAGGACTGTCATTATCAAGTGTCTGTTCAGGCTGGAAGGTCATCAGTGAACAGTCACATCTACTAATTTTTTTTAAAATGGGAACTAAAATTCTGAATAAATTAAATTGTGTCCATGCAAATCACACTGCTGTTAAACAACAAATCCTAAATTATAGTACATACCAACAGTCATTAATGCCTGGAAGATCTGGTCACCCTGTTAATTCTGGGATGCAAAAAAATCAAAAAGAATGGTGAGGAAAGGAGAGGAAAGTGCACCTCTAAATCCTGTGGTGATCTCAGCTGTCCAGAATACAGTGGCAATCTGCAGGATTTTTGTCTTTATTTATCAGACTGCATAATCTAATTATCTCTCATTAGTCCAAAGCTGATTATTTCATTTATCTTTGTATATGTGACAACAAAAGGCTCTCTTTAATTAAGCAGATCAGCAATTAGCTGTTGTTTTATAGGCAGTTTTAAACATCCCTGTACAAGTAGCATTCAGCATGATTGCAATCAGATGCTTAGGAAAGAATTGTAGATGAGGACATTTTGATTTACAGCCCCATTTAGTTTAAAGCTGCATTGGCAAGTCTAGCTCCAAAAGCAAAGGCTTATGAGATATGGCCAAGTTGCCAAGCACACTCAATAGAACAAAGCATAACTGAGACAAGATCTGCCAGTGAAATTCAGTTGGATCTGCAGAGGAACCCCTGTGGGCTGACCCTGAAGAACCTGGGAACTCTGCTTCAGACGGGATTGTTCTACTCCTCTTAGTGAAGGAGACTCACATCCAAACTCCTCAGTGAAACAGCAAAGGGCAGTTTGGATGTACACCTATCAGTGGTTAATTAAATGAGAAAATGAGAAAATTAATTTCTCTTTGTGAGGATGCTGTTGGCAGTGGTGGATACTGCAGAAAATATGAGAACAACTTAATTTGCTTGTGAATTCTCCAAAAATCAGAACAACCAAAACCACCAGAATCTGGCTATCCTTCCAAGAACCTTTGAATGAATTCCCAATCCCAGTGTTTCCTTTATCTCCTCTTAAAAAGTCATCTTCCACTTTGGGGCTGGCACTGGAGCAGGAATCATCACTTATCCCTACTTTTCAGTCCCACATTACAGAAATCACAGCTGAGTGAAAACATCAACACAAATTTTTTTTTGCTTAACCTTTCCAAATTTCTGCAATAGTTTCATCAGAAAAAAAAAATTATGCATCCAGTTAAATGCATGTGTCCATATGCAGAAAAGAACAAAGCAGTAAAAAAAAATGCTTTACAATAATTTATGAACACCTAATAAGTTTTAATTTTAAGATCTAAGTGCTGAGATAAGCACAAAGAAATTAAGTTGGATGTCTCTGAAAGCATAGAAAGAAGAATGGATTGGAATGCAAATCTCCACACAAACTCATACTTGTAAGCGTGGGTATTATCCATTACTTGAGAGTAGCTCAATTTAAATAATCAATTTGCAAGAGAAAACTGCTGGTGCATTTAATATACTGAACTTCCCCCACTGGACTGTGCTTGTGACCTGCTCTGCTTAAAATATGGAGAAATGGAATTAAATAAAAAACAGAGAAGCTGGTCCTTTATACTTCATTTTGCATATGTAATTTCTTATTTTTCAAAAATGAATTGGAATAATGTATTTTTTTTGTTGATAAAATTTTAAAAATACATTTGTCTTATTTTTTGAAATACAATTCTTTAAAATGTTTTCTGCCTTTACATTTGAATGGAAACGTGTCTTTTTAAAATAGGAATATTCCAGTTAAATGAATGAGCTCTCAAAACTAGATGGAGCTCCTGGAAACTTTGTCAGAAATAGGGAGGTCCTTCAGCAGCCTTTATCCCTCCTTGTGCAGAGATTTCCCTGCCCAGAACTCCTTTGCAAAGCATGGCAGGCTTGGAGCAGCAGTGTTATGAGGCTGTTCACCCGCTGGTAATTGGCAATTAAGGCTGGTATAAAAGGCTAATGGCAATTCTCTTCTGCTTGGAGAGTCAGAGGTAGGAATCCTGCCTGAGCAAACTGAAGACATCTGAAACTCCCTGAAGTGAGTCATGAAAAGGACATAACCTCTCAAGTGCCTGCCATGAATTTTAAGGGCAGAGTCCCTAAAAACACATATGAGAACAATGAGAAATCTAGGGCATCTTATTGTGCAGAGGGAATTACTGTTGGTTTGAAGGAACCAGGCTGTAGCAGTCTTCATATAAATATGCAGAGACAGGTGAGCTGGGGGCAGACAGCTCCTGGAGTCCTGCTGCAGTCCCTCCACTGACTAGGAATGTCACTGGGAAGCCTGGATGACCCTTTCTGTACATGGGTTTTATTTAGAAGAAATAAAGCCCACCCAGTAGCACTGGTATCAGTACTAATCTCAGGGACAGAAAAGTTTGAAGAAGACCAGCAAAACATGTACTGGAATTAATTCTTGAGTAACTACTGAATACACAGCCTAGTGAATAGGTAAAGACCTTTTAATGTATATGTTTTTTCCTTCATATTCTGGTGAAAACACATCTGTAGATATGGTAGTTCAGCCAAAGTTATTCTTTCTCTAATAGGGTCTTAAAATGAGAAAAAATATTCTTCCTCTGGGCATATTCTGAGAATGTTTAGTAGGTACACTGAGAAGCAGGAAAATAAGATTAGAAGGCAAATATCATAGATGGTTCATGGGATATTCTCCATGAGAGACTAGCGGAGCATCAGCAGGTTGGTCAGTCTGCAGCTGCAAACTTCCAGGATGGTGATACCAGTTAGAACCAGGGCTTTGTCACCTCAGAGTCAGGGACCCTACAGCAACAGCATCAGTAAAACTCAGGTCAAAGTGACTGTCCTGTCTCAGAGGGTTTGTGACAAATCCAACTGCCCTCAGACACATCCAAAAGGAGCAGAACAGATCTGACCCAGGCTCTGGACCCCTGCATGGAAACGTGCAGGAGACCATAGTAAGTGTGTTACCTCCTTAGATGGGGTTTTCCTTAGTTTCACTATAAAATATTGGTCAATACTCGCACAAAACCCCAAACAATTGAATTATGAAGTCAATATGAACTTGGACTCATCAACCACAATAACGGCTTTAAATTATATTACAAGCAGAGGTTGAAACAAGGATCCTAACAGCCTAAGTCAATTCTGAACAGCAAGAGAAACAAAATCAACACTCACTCCTATTGCACAAACTAGAACAAAAGGCTTTGAATTTTGTCAAATATCACTGAACACCTTGGAATGAAAATCTGGGATGTATCATGTCTGTTGGCCACCCTTCCACTCCCCTGGTTCTGGCTTCTAAGTCAAGGAGGTGAAAGCAAACCAGGAGCCAATCCAGAGGTCTGGGATTACTGAGGACAGAACCTGCCCTGCCTGGAGTCACCCTTCAGCTGCTCTGGAAGGAATCTCTTGGTCCATACTCAGCCACCCCACAAACCCATGGCTCCTGCACCTTGCTACAGCAGAGGGAAAACTACACTGAAAACAATTTGCAGAGCACTTTATTACCTAAGAATAGAGATATTCATCAGAAGGGAGATAGTCTAACTATGGATTTCTTAAGGTAAATTATTTTATTCATAGAATGACATCACCAGTTAACTAATTTTTCTGAAGTCTAGCTACCCCTCACTTTTAACTTCTGACCATTTGCTGCTTTTATGTCTTTGATGTGCTCCCATCTCATAAATTGCAAATGAGGAACCTTTTTTGAAGTATATGAATTTCACTTAATAATATTCTAGTCCAGCAGGAATGTGAATATGAACCAAACTTTGAATCCCAAAGGAAGGTTGCCACAGCTGGATACAGCCACGTTTCTCACTGCTTCATTTACATTTTCTAATTCATACAGGCCCTCAACAATAACCAAACAAACAACTGAGTTGGCTAATAGAGTGAGGACAATTTAATGTCTGAGGGTTTTTTTTTCTGAAAAAAAATTGAAATGATTAGGCAAATTGCCCTTTTTTTTCCTCTGAAAAAGGTATTTTGCTGCACATATGTTGTAGAACCTGATAAACCCCTTGCAATACACAAGAACAGTTTGAGACATAGGGCTTTACATCTATACATTTGAAATATTGCAGGCAACTCCTCTGTTTTTCATTTTGTAGATGAAGAGGCAGTCTTTTTATGATTTTTAGGGTGAAGTAAAATATTGGCACAATGGAAAAAGAACCCAGACTTCTTTCTCTATATTCCTTCTCTCCTTTTTTACCTTTCAGGTCCCAATTTCATCATAAAATCGGACATCTTACAGAAACCATTCACACATGGCACTGAGATGTTTTGGCCTTTCCTCTGGCACAGGAATCCATTCAGAGCCACCCACAGGGAAGGATGGCTCAGTGTGGGAGCATGGCCAGGTCCTGCTCTCCTGACAAATCTGGATAAGCTAACAGACAAATCTGGGAGGGTTTAGTGGCTACTTGATCCTCACTAATAGGCCCAGGCAGATGAGGCAGAAGCAGGTCATGGTGAATGGTCAGGGAATAATTTTTGCCCTCATCAGTCGGCCTAAATTTCCTCCATGAGTTCTACTTTAATGGAAAACACCTGCTTTACCCAACATTGCATCCATGCAGGTAGTTTCCACGAAGAGTTATTTTTAGGTAGCATATGGGACTTCAAAACAGGTAAAAATTACACCACCTCCATTTCTTCCTTCTGCTGCTCATACCCTCCTTACTCCCAAATGACAAACACTCGTGCATGAAAAACTCAAAGCTCTTACAAAACTACTCCTTCAGAGAAAAGCTTGTCAGCTTTACACTCTAGCAAGAGAAAAAAATGTCTGCTATGAACTGGACAGGAAAGTAAAACCTTGACTATCAGCCAGCTGTCCTTTGAAAAGCACGCCTAACTTGCATTTTTTCAGACAACCCCCATTAGACACAGTTAACCACTTCTGCACTGGTATTTAAATTTTTCTAAGGCTTTCCTATTTTCCTTTTCCCATACAGGTTGATCACTACATGTAGGAACTATTTTTTTCTGCTGGGTTGTTCTTCAGGCTGTGGAAGAGGGAAACAGGAATGACATACTGTAAAAATCTACTTTCATGCAAAGCAAAATCTTCAAAATTCTGTATTTCTATTCACAAAATAATGATTTTTTTTTCCTAGAAGAGATACAAGATAAGCGTTGCAGCTGACATGGCCTGTAATGGTTTCTAGCTCCCATATCTGTAAGATGAGCAATATGCTCTGCCCTGTGATAGCTCCTGCTGCCAAAACCCACACACTAAAACAGTTCCCTCCAGTTAATCATTATTCATATGATCAAACAGAAAATCTAGAGCAAAATGTCTGCATAACCATGACGTGGCCCAAATGAGCTAAAGTTAGACACTATTAATGAGAGTCAACTGAAAAGCTCTGATTTCCATGCTTCAAGTGTCCTTCAGGAGCAATAGGATTTTTTTTTCCAACAGGGCAAGTCTTCTGACAATATCTCAGTTAAGCCAGAAAAATATCTGCAGAGACAGACATCCACATCAGAGCAGGAAAACACCCTGAAATGAGACCTAAAGAGCTAAAGAGCAAAGACATGAAATGATTTTTATCAAAAGTACTGAAGTAAAACTCATTTAGTTTTATTATTGATGCACATTTAGTTGAACTAGAACTTTGAAGAGCACTATGGTTCTTAAAAAGAACGGGTCCTGCTTACAAGGGGATTGACCTTCTCAATCACACAGGCCTGGTTTTTCCACTGTACTTAAGTATCTGGAGAAGGATTTATTAAAAGCTTCCTGAGCAGACCTGAACATGTTACCTATGCTTCACCTTCAGAGTCTCAAACCCACATTTTCATTGGAACAACAGTGAGGAAGAACTATCACCTATCTATTTTCTGGATGTTTTTTCCTAAATACTGAGGCCTACTGAACAAATCAATTCCCTTTGGAGAATTGCATGGGAAAGAAATTATTCAAATGTTTCCTATCAGCATCACCTATGTCCAGCTTATTCACCTGGCTTGAATAATGCACTGCTGCCCAGAAGCTGTTTTTCCCAAGAGAAAGGACAGAAATAAGTGTTTTTGAGAGGGAGGGGGCTTGACAGCATGTTAATATACCCCTCAAGAAGTGAATACACTGCCAGGTATCCCACAAATTAATTCTGATTCTTCCAGCTCTGTTCTATAAACTCAGATTTGGAAAAGCAACCCTTTCTGTGGTGAGAAGGTAATTAAAGCTCCATTCCTTCAACCCTGCCATCTCCTGAAAGCTAAGGAAACAAAGAGCAGGGAGTGGCTGTGTGATACAAACCCAAACTAAATTCGAGTTACAGCAATCCATACAAATTAATAGAAATAAAAATCTTCAGCTTTCATATATTATTACATAACCCGCACAGGTGGGGTGCTCCAAGGAAAGAAAACGTGAACTCATTTGTATTTATGGTTAGCAAGAATAGAGCAAAACAGTAAGAATAGTGGAAAACTTATTCTCCTCCAGATACCTAAAATGTATAAAATTTAATGTAAAATTCCCCCTAGGCCTTAGGAGACCTCCTTCTTTCATTAGGAAACTCCATATTTACTGAAGTGAAATAGTTCTAAATTAATTCCTTCTATAGCAAAAACCCTGTGCTGTATTTAATAGCAATCAGAGACTTGGAGAGCTCTAAACCTAAAAACCAGAGATTTCATTATGAGAATGCTACATAGCAATACAGAAAATTTCAACAATCTTATTTGCATGAACTATTACCTTAATTTACAAAGCATTTTGTATAATCTGTCTGTTCCTCTCTTGACTCTCCCAAAAGAGAGCCACAAATATACAGAGCTGGAGCATTCACTTGAATGCTGCATTTTTCAGCTGTGCATTTCTTTAGGAATGGTATATTTTGTATTGTCGTGAAGTGCATCCTCATAGAAACTCCATAGTTTATTGATTCAATTGAATTGTGCAAGACTGAAATTCTAAACCATGCTTTTTGCATTGATCATTAAATCGTGGCATTAAAACAGAACTCGATGATGTTTTGCATACACTGATCCTCATAATTTTATTGCTTGTGAAGTTTCACTGCAGCACCAGTGACTAACAGTGCCTGAAGAAAAAAAATAAAAATCTTCCTCTGAAACACAATTGTGTCTAAACCATTTGAAAGGTACAGAAACCAATTACAGTAAAATTCTGTGTTCTCAATCAGGCTCCATGGAAAACATTCCAGCACGGAGAGATGCTGGGTTATTTATTGTGGGAAGTTACTGGATGCTTAACTATGCAGATGAAATTCTCCTCATTCTTTTATACAAGGCAGCAAAATAAATAACTTAACAGCTCACAGTTCCCAAGGTAGGCTTGTTAATCGGTCCAATATTGTTCTAATTCTCCTCGTTGCTAACTGAATTGGAGCATGTAACTGGATAAAATGTGTCTTTAGATACCATGTACTTATTCCGATTACTATTTGGTTGATTGATGACTTTCTGATTTTTTGAAACAATGCCAGCACAGTGGCCTCTTGGTAGCTGAGCACATGACTGCTGTTTGTTGTGCTTTGGGGGGACTGCAATGCGAGGTCTGGCTCAGTCATTTTTAAAATCAATACTTGCTCTCTGAGCACGGGATAATTTAGAGAACATAATTCAGAATTCTACCTTTCAGCATGTATCCTCCATCAAAGGAGGATTTTTGTCCAGAGTCAGCACAAAGGCTACATGACCCAAGAATGCACAGATAAGGTTAAAAAAGAGAGGGAAAGTACATATTTTTTCCAAACTAAAGCCTCACTAGCCACATGTGGAGATAAATATATCTTTTATGTATGTGCACTTATAGCACATGCGTACCTCCATAAATATGAACTGGAATAGGAAGTCTTGAATAAATTGCAGGTTTTGCTTATTGTGTGTTTTGGTGCTTTTCCTCCTGTTTTGACCATTTGTGTGTTACCTCACACTTTCTAAAGCAAGGTCATACTTCCCTACAAAGAGTGAAATGGCTGAAAATGGGACCTGCAAAGTGTCTGATCAGTTGCGGTTCAGTCTTCCCAATGCTGGAGCTCTGAAAATGCTGAACACTGAATAATGTCCTCCACAGGTATTAGTGCTGTTCTCCTCTCAGCAGCAGTGACTTGATCCAAATCTGCTACATTAAGTCAGAGCAGTTCTGCACATGTAAATGAAGACTAACAGATCTTAGTCAGACCCACTGTTCTTTGGGCACTGAATGAACTCCAGTGTTATGGACTTTGATCCTTTTGGATTAATCTTTACATTTTAGCATTCAGACTCAAGGTTGTATAACAGTTGTATCTCCATTTCACCTTTCATATCCCTTCCATTAATGAACATCTCCAATTGTCCAGCTCTTTTAACCTCAGTAGTATTCTAAATCCTCTCTCTGCCATCAAAATACAAAGTTCTCTTTGCACTTTCCCTTCCTGCTTCCTCCATCCCCCCTGAGCAGAGCATCCACAGAGTTTCCCATTTCCAGTGCAGGACATATCCAGATATATTCCTACACCCTCTCTCCTCCCATATCAGTCAACTTTTACTCCTCTTGTGGTTTGACAGAAGCTGCTGAAGTCAGTAGAGCCTTGTTCACATATGAAATGTGCATAATTTGTTATTGAATCCTGAATATACTTTAACTTCTCAGGACAGAAAATCTCAGGCACAATCCTTTTGCCCAGTTTCTCCCCAGCTTAGAGGACTGGGAGTCCCTTCACAAGTTCTTATTTTCATTTTAATTTTGCTTTTACCTCCTTCAAAAGGGGGAACTTCCACGTATATCTACACAAAAATTACAGCTTCTTTTCATTGTCACAGCATCTTGAGCAAAGAAGGATCTGCCATAAAAAGCACTAAGCAGTCTAATTCCTAACCAATGACAGTATTAGGAGAAGTGGTACTCAAAATGTCTGGAGGTCTTGGAAAAAACAGGCTAATGCCTCACTTTAAAGTATTATTTTCAAACATCTCGTCCTCATCCAGATTTCTTACAGGGAAAATATTTATCTTAATTCTTTGCAACACTCATTTTTAATTCTACTTGAAAATCCATAGATGGCAGAAAATTAGCTTTAGCAAGTTGAGTTTTCTAATCATTCCCCTTTTTTCTATGCTTCTTTTGATAGAAATTGAATTAAATATGATAAAAAACAGTGGAGAATAGTGACAAAAACAGACAAATCATTCCAACCAAAGACTATTGAAAACCTGTAATTTTTCTTCCATATTTATTGTCATTTGATGAGGCCTGAGTTATTTCAATGTGGACCAAGCAAATAAAACCCACTCAGGATAGAAAAGTTTCAAACCCTGCATCCATGATAAATTTTTTATGAGGATTATTGGTGCTATTTCATTCTACACACTTTGCTGGATGCCCATAACAGCAGCTGCAGCAGCAGAGCTCTGCAAAGCAGTTTCCCTTCCCTTTCAACTTTTTCCACAGCTTTCCCAAAAGCTCATCCTTTGGGGCTGAAATTTCTAGTGTCTGCAAATAAATTTTAAAGAAGAGGTTTAAACCTTGTTTCTTTTTTAAATTTTTAATTAGGAGTTTAAATATATTTATTCTGGGGTTTTTTTTAGGAAAATCCTTGGTATTCTTTCCCACAGAAAGGTGCTATATAACCATCAAGGTACATCATAAAAATTTGCATTTTCCAAATATGGAAAATTGACTCAAGGTTTGTATTCTAGGGTAAACAACTTCCCAGGCTTGGTTGATATTTTCTGCAACAAGACAGATGCTTAATCCACACTTCCCTAGCCAGCCAAACCTCAGAATAAAACATGGTGAAACAGAAGAACAAAAGTACCTGACTGAACCCAGAGAAAAGAGTTTAAAGCACCCATTTCCATGACACTGAGGCTTCCTTCTCATTTCCTTTGCAGCCTTGGTTTCACCTCTCAGGTGGGGTTTGCTCTCTTTCACACAGGAGAGAAGGTGAGTGTCTGCACAGCTTGGCTTTTACAAGGTTTGGGAACTTTTAGAAATGCAGGCAGGGGGGGAAGTCCCACGTTTTATTACAACTGACCACCAGGACATCTGTCTTTTAAAATCTAGCTGAGACTTTTCAACTGCACTTCATCTGTCCTAGAGAAAAGCAATGGCAATAAGGGAGCCTCCATCATCATTGCTCATTATCACACAAAAACTATGTTTTAATTGTAACAGCTTGAAAAACTTACTGAAGGTTTGCCTGTCCTCAGTATGAACATCAATAAAAAAAGCAAATGAAGCACAGAAAGGAAAAGTGGAGGATCAGGAAGAAGCCCAAGTTGTCAGCTTTGCACCTGAGGTCACCTGGGTGGGAAAACAGGAACATGCACTGGAATACTGGGATAAAGCTTCCTGGTTTCAGCAGAAGAAAATGAGAAAAAATAATTCCACGTAGATGTACTACAACCATTATTATAATTTTCCCCCTCCAAGTATAATAAAAATAAAACAGAACAAAGAACAATTTTTTCAGAAAAAACCAGCAAGGCTAAAAATAATATGACATGAAAGATTTTATCAGTAGTACTTGATTATAGTTTTGTTTTCTAGTAAATTACTTAAAAAGGGAGAGTGGCTTTTTCCAGACTACTTGCCTTAGATTTTGAGTTCTTGCCCTTAATTTACAAGTCTAGATACCTTCACACCAATTTCTCAGCAAAGGAAAAAATACTCAGACATGCACCTGCAGCATAATTTTCTGTTTCAAGCTGTAAGCACAAATTTTATGACAGAAAGGTGGGGAAATGACAAGAATTTTGACAATATTTTATTTAGAATATATATGATCATGAACATATAATTTGGAGTCGGAAATTGCCTCATTTGTGAGAAGTAACACCTCTGGCTTCACTGAACATAAAACAAAGGTTTTGCCATGGGGGCTTCACCAAAAGACATCGTTAGGAAAAGCAGTATCTTTAATAGCAGAATTACTGCAAATACTGTAATATTTCATTTTAAGATTTTAAAAAAATCTTCACAATTAAAATATCCATATGTAACTCTAGAATACATACACAACTACTTTTGCACTGTTTAAGTTGGCAAATCAATAATTATGAGAACAAAGACTGTAAAAGCTGGCATTTCTACATCCTCCTTCACTCTGTTTTCTCTCTATTTTTAACCCTGCCATTTACTTCCTGTGGCATGGGCAGCTGATAATCTGTTTATTCAGCTTATTCAGTGAGCCCAGACACAATGTTTATTTTTGGTTATTCAATGAGCCTGCAAGCAAACCTTCCTTTGCCAAACTGTCCTTATCTCCTCTCTCATGAGATCTCTCCATTTGCAGAGACATCCCACCAAATTTTAGATAGCTAATTCTGAAATCTGTGGGACATGACCTTGGGCTGCCACCGTTTTCCTGCACAGAGCTGCTCTCCCACTCCTGTTGGTTGCAACCAGGAGGATCTGGGAGCAGAGTGTGTACTGTGACTTTCTTGACCAAAGAGCTCATATTTTCCAAAATAATCACCACTACTGGATATGTCAGTCTGATGTTTTATCTTGAGCTAACGACAGAGTAATTACTGTCAGGTTGCTTGGAATTATGGACAGGAGACTGAAGTATTTGCTTTCAGACTGTACTTTTAAAGCTGATTCTGCCAAATGTGAAGAGGGTCTCAAAGTTGCCCAGTGGTCCGCAGCACATGAAAAAGGAGTAGTGATATTGTCCAGCACTAATGCTATCAGCATGGTATTTTCTGCCACACTGCAGGAACAACAAAATCCCAATTAAGCATAAAATACTGTAGGAAAAAACCCTAGCTAGAAATGCTTTGGCAGGAGAAACTCCCCTAGCATGTACAGGACAGGATTCAATAGATCACTCAGTGAGTGCTCATTGAGTCTGGGTACAAGTCATTGTTATCTAGTGTGAAAATAGGAGTAGGTAGGATAAGTCTCAAGAACAAGAAGAGCAGTTTGTTAATGTGTAAATGGATATTATTTCAAGAGTGTCTTTGGACTTGCTGTGCTACAGATTTTGGGTCTGGAACACAGCAGTCCTCAGGAGAGTATTGGTATCTGCATATCCATGAAATTGGAGAATCCAGTCCTAGTCTTTAAAAGAGCCAGTGACAATAAAGCCCTGACATCCCTGACTCTATCTTCAAAGTCAAGAAATAGAAGAGGATGCACATTTTGTTTATATGATTTTAATTAGTGCTGTAGATTAAACTGTACCTGTCTCTGGACCAAAATGCTTCTGAGCTCTGATCCTTGTAAATTTGGTTTTGAGCCACGTGTCTTTGGACCTCTCTTAGGAGCAGATTCACAATCTAAATACATGAGTTATTCATGAAAGCATTGCATGTGTTAGAATAATCCCATCACTTTTCCTAGTCAGATGAAATACTGTTGTATAATGTTGGTTTCCCTGCCCAATCTCCCGATGAAATTCCTTCACAGAAATAAAATCTGCAGGAATTGTAATAGTTTTATTAAAAGTCATGACCCCTTTAAGGAATTGATTTCTATAACACTATTTTTCATTAGAATTGTTTTCCTTTAAGTAATTTCATAATTCTCTGTTAATGAGCAAGTGAAGAGTGTTTTGGAGCAGATAGCATGTGATGTCTAAAGCACCAATCACTTCCCTGGACCTCCTATCTCTCAAACCACCTGCTAATCATAACAATTGCTAATTTGAGACCTTTTAGCCGTTTCTGGTGTCAGTGACAATGCCATGTAGCCTGCAATGGCCATTTGGCCACTCTTCCCACCCACCTCAGTGACTGCTGCTGCTGCTGCCCATTTTGGGCTCTATTGTTCTCCTGCCTCTTCTGACCACAAGCAATTCCTCCTCTCCTAATCTCGGGGAATCTCTGCCTTCACAATGGGGGCAGGGCCATTCGCTTTGTGTGCAAGATAATCTTTTATAGAATTGTTCTCACACACACCCCATCCTGTTCATGCTCTTTCTGCCTCTGAAAGGCAGATAAACAGCAATGGGGAGGTTTAAAAAGCCAATAGGAAGTGTTAACTATCTCTGGTTACCATTACCCTTGTTGATCTGCACTTAAAAATGCATATAGATATGGCTACATTGGGACAAAACTGTGATGATTATTATTATTGTTGCACTCTCTCTAATATTAAATCCAGAGGTGCCTGGAATACAGAAGGAATTTGCTGACAGATAAACAATTCACTGGATTTGGATTTTATCAATACCTATGTGCAAAAACCATACAGTGATGGAGCAAGTGCTTCCCACAGTATTTCAAAAGAGAGGAAAAATCTGAGGTGATCAGTTAAGGGAAGCAGAACTGACAGCCCCTGTGCTCAGCATGGTATCTCCCTGCTCCTCTGCCCCAGCCCTCTCCGAATAGAAGATAGAAAATTTACTTCATTTCCCAGTCTGAATTGCTGAACTATGACTTTGTGCTAGGCTTTATGTGTAAGTCCTCCACTCTGAAAGATTTAAAGCTAGTCATTGTATTACAAAGCAGGTTGCAGAAGAGGAAAAAAATAAATAAAAAAAAAATAGACTGTACCGACCAACTGCTTTAACTGGGGGGGGGGGGGGGGGGGGGGGGGAATTTGTAAATATTACTCTATCCCACACAGCAGTGAATAAATGCATAGAAATAATGCATCCTGTTGCCTGTGACATGGATAACAATTACAGATATTTCTTTCACCTATCAAAATTGCTTTTCTGATTTATTCCCTATCCTTTTCCTGAGAAGAGTATAAAATTACTTGCAAAACCTGCATCACGCAGGCATTTCTTCTTGACAACACTCACTACTAACAGAGCACAGAAAGGAAAATCTCAGCTCTGTCATTCCGCTCCGTCCTGCCGGAGCCCTCCTCCTCCTCCTCCTGCTGCTGCCGCTCCCAGCCCGCGCCGAGGGCTCCCTCTAGTCCCTGCTCCCAGCACAGCAGGGGCCGCGATCGATACCCGAGCCGGCTGCTGCCTCTGCCCGAACCTCAGCACCGCCCGAGCAGCGCCGGCCACGGGGAGCTCCATCCCTCCATCCACCCGCCCGTCTGTCCATCATCCATCCCGTCCATACAGCCATCTATCCATCCATCCCCCACCCATTCATCCATCCATCCCTCCATCAATCCATGATCCATCCATCCATTCATCCCCCATCTGTCCATCCCTCCATCCTCTCCGCTGGAGCCACACAGTCCCCCAGGCTCATTGCCCCATGAAACACGGGTGCTGCAAAGATTTTGGAATATCTCCTGGCAGAATTGCTGAGCACAGAGGATGTGAAACCCAAATGTAACACGTCTGTGAGTCTCCTGGGCTGTGGCCACTGCCCCAGTGGGCAGCCAGGGCTGGAGCCACTGAGTGCTTTGTTGTACTGCTGCCTTTCATTACTCTGTGCTTCAGCCAGGTGGTGAGGGCCACGCTCTGAAAAGCTCCCTGGGGTCCATGTTGTCTAATAAGTATGGATGTTGCCTGGGGCACTTGGTGAGGTCCCTGTATCTAAGGCCCAACAAACTCAGCTTTATAATGATTGGCAGATTTGGGGTTGAAGCGTGGCTGCTGACATGACATCGTAATTCATTACACAGTGCTCTTTAACGTGTAAATTACCTGAGATATTACCAGCATTTTGCTTTTAACCCTCATCTGCTTGTACCTAATTTTGTTCTACAGCTGTGTGGGCTGACTTTGGTGAGGCTTTACTGATGCAAGACAAATGCAGGGGAAGCCCTAAGCTGCATGTTTTGTTACATGTTTTTTCTGTAAAACACAGTGCAGTAAAAAATTTCAACAGTTTCAGTCAAGTTCAACAAAATGTTACAGCTATGACATGAATGTCAGACCTCAAACCTGGTATTTAATCACTTAGTTCAAAAGGAGCATTTTTGCAGTGGTTTCTCTAAAGGAACAAACTGCAAGCACCTCACAGTCACAAAAAGGTCCTTTTCAGCACAATCACCAATCTATTCCTGCACCTTTGTATGGCTTCCTCTGCCAATGTGTGTTCAGCCATGCAGTTGCAGATATTGATGTTTTTTATGAATATAGCTCTGCACACAGAGCAGGACCAACAACCTTGGTCACTTTTTATATGTTTATACATATTTATATCAATATAGCTCTGCACACAGACCACAACCAACAGTGCTACCCCTTGCTCACTGCCACAAATTACACATGGAACCAGCAAGAAAGCAAAATTAAGTCTATCAAAAGGTAGCTGATGTAGAGTGACAGATATGATTAATTCAATGCTGGGAAAACAGATGAGATCTTTTGAATGAATACTTGAGTTTTATTGGAGAATGATATATTCTATATAAATTAACATCCCCAAGCCCATTCGAGCTTTCTCCTCAGCCAGGACAAGTTCATGACAAGTTACAGAGCTTGTCATTAAAATGGAGCACCTGATTTTGACAATAAGCTCTAAAATGTTGTTTCAATGATGATATCAAAGGGTGCTGTCTGTGCTGCTTTGGCCACAGCAGCCTCATGTTGCCAAGTGCACACACGTAGATGGAAAATGAAAGGCTGGCAGTGTGTGTGGGACAGGCTCCTCACCTCTCTCCCTGGCTGAGACCTGCTGGGCCCTGGAGCCTTTGCTCTGTAAGAGCTGTGCTTTCAAAAATTATTACAAAATAGTTGATATTTATAACTTGCAGCTGCAGATAGATTTTTCAAGACACCCAATATTAGCCAGCCTGGCAACCATTTAATTCAATGCTGAGTGCTTTGAAAAAATATATCCTGAGAGTGTTGACTGTCCTTGAGTTTCTCTGATGCCAACAGAATCTAGAAGGATTTATAATCCTGTAGGAGGAGGCTAGCAAACTGAAGGATTCAACTCACAGGCCAAAGAAAAATAACTGGGCCTTGTTTCAGCCCTTCTAGAAATCTGCATCACAGCAAACATTTTTTGGCCACCCTTATGATGGTACAGTACCACTGCCAATTTATATCTCAGGCTTCAGCAGGAAGTTTTTGGCCTGGATATGACTGAGTTAGCTCTAAATTTTTCCCTTCCTGCATCATAAATGCCCTCAAACCCTGGTCATATGCACTAGTTTCAGATTCACTTTCACCTCTTCTCAGTCCTTATGAAAGTTTTCCTTTTGCAATAAAAGCCCAAATGAATGCAAACTGTATTCAGACTTTGCACACAACTTTTACATGGTCTTAGCTGAGAACAACATGCACAGAGTGAAGTACCAACCTCTTCCTCCCCATAAGTAGTGAACACCTTTGCTCTATAGTGAAGAGATGCTTTTGGGATTGATCCTGTTCATCACAAACTGTTACAAGAGCTCCAGTACTGGGAAGCCTCAGCAGCTCCAAGAATAATAATGCTCTTTAAGACCCAATTTTAATTTGGATGCAGTGAATCATCCGCAAGTTCCAAGTAACTCAGTCATTTCAATGTAATGTGTCAACACATGATAAAAAAAAGAAGTAAGTGAAAGCTAGCCCTGAAACCCAAATATTGTTTTTATGTATATGGCACATTCATTTTGTCTTTTTTTTAGATTATATAGATTCTTAATATCAATAAGATAATTCTTATTATATAGATTCTTATTGTCAATACTAAATATTTGACCAACCTAATTTATTTTTTATTCATTATACTAAACTGATTGCACCAGCAATTCATTTGGCCACAGTTTGAAAATAACCCACAGCATCTCTTTTTACTGCACTTTGCTCCATATCAAGATAAAGTAGCTTTCCATAATCTCACCCAGGTTAATACAGAAAAGATCCCTCTTGTCCACTTTGAGTGGAAAACCAGCTTTAAGGCTGCTTATGACATGGCAGGCCAGTTGGTACAGAAGCCTATTTCCCCTTCATCCCTGGCCCCTCAAGACAAGTCAAACCTTGCAAGACACTGAGGTCTCTCAGCTCAGACCATGCCAGGTGCTGCAAATATTCAGGAGCCACAGGAAGGATCCCCAGTGTCACACTGGCAGGAGAGTGAGGGGGAATCTTCCTTTGCCCACAGCTGAAATTCCATGACAACGCATTTTTGTGTTTTCTTGCATAGAAAGCAAGTTATTTTTTAGCTACCCAAAGCAGAGTTTTTTCTTTTAACAAGCTACATTCTATATTGCTGTGAAGCTGAGGAAGACACTGGAGCTGCAGCAGCTCAATACTGGGTGGTGAGAAGCAGAGAGTTAATCACTGCTGAGCCAATATTTCGATATAATGTTAGTGGGCTCGGTGCTATTTTTAGCCCCTCTGCCAGCTGTATTCACTGCAGCTCCTGTGACTGTTTTTGACAGAAGAGGAACAGCATCTCTAGTTACCTGGCCAATTCTTGAGAGTAAAATGCTCTGTAAATCTGTCAGTCATCTTAAAAAAGGAAAGGATTTAATTGCATTTTAGCTGCAGAGGCATTTCATGTGCCTTAACTGTTAAAATAAGGAGGAAAACTTTCATTATCAGGTTCTGGGATTCAGCTGTGCATTTCTCTTTAACACTAATAGAAGAGACTGCTGTTTCTTCCCACCTAACACTGAAAAATTACTCAATAAAAATTACTTGTCTGGTGCAATTACACCCTCATCTTTTAATTAGCATTCTCTATAGTAGTTAGTGTGGGCTTTAGAAGCCCAGTAAAGAGATATTTCTTGGCTGAACAAAGTCATCTTCTTACCAAGCAGATTGGTTTAGCTCCAGCCTTTCAATGAGCATGGGATCCCAAAAGCATTTCATCCTCATTACTGAATCACAATGCTGCTGCCCAAGTGTGAATGTGGATGCTCTGGTCTTCTGGGAAGGGAGGGCTTAATATTGAATAAACAACTATCTGGGGAGAGGGAAAAGAGACTGAAAGGAGCTTCTGGGGCAGAAAAGGGCTGAAGCCAAATATTTTTTTTGGTATCGTTTTTTCTTTTAAAATGAAACGAGCCACTTAAGTGTTTTCTTTAATTTGTATTTGGCTGACTGAGTTACTGTCAGAGAGAGGGAATGCCTGCAATGCAATCCTGAGTTGTGAAGTACACAGCACATATAAAAAGCAGAATCCTCAAAAAGCATTATGAGCACAGTGCAGTGCCTTGCATGTGTGGATCCCTCTCTGACATGAAGTTTGAATCGCAACAAAATAGAATCACAATTCTATTTACACTGTATTTTTCTTCCCCTCATACTTTCAAAAATTTCAGGCTGAGCAAAATTTTCTTTTGTTTCGTGACATTTAAAATGAAAAGTACTTTGTAAAAAAGAAGTGTGTCCTGAGCAGCAAGGACAGTGTGATGGCAGCACAGAGGCAGCTCACTGGGGAGCTGGATGAAGGCAGCACTGCAGGGCTGGAGCCCAGGGACCAGTCCCTGGGGCTGCTCCAGAGCAAGGACAAGAACTTGTCCTCCTCACTTTACACAGGACCTTTTCAGGTGAGGTTTCTATGATCACACCTTTCAAAACCTTTTTTTCTCATATAAATAATCACACCTTAAAGCAGGCAGAGGATTTCCTTCCTCTCACCCAACAGAGGGTCCCTACTTATTGAGCTCCAAAAATTATTTTCTCCCCTCCTCTGGCCAGATTTATTTTTACATAACAGTGTCCAGGATTGCCAACAGAGTTTTGAAACACATGGGAGCACTTCCATCCTTTACAATCTTTTAGTTATTGAGGAAAAGTGTTTATGAGCTGAAGGACACACAGTATATGTCTCAATTTACAATGCAGTTAGAAACACTTATAAAACATTTAATCAATTAAAGACTAGTTGTTTTTTTGTTTTATTCCCCACAATGTTTTAATTAACAGCAATTAGCATGGCAAGAGAGCAAAATATTTCAATAAATCCTGATGTTATAAAGAACTTTAAAAGGTCTTTGCTGAAGATTTTCTAATTTTTCAATTACAAACAAAGAAAGATCTCCAAAATCAGATTAAACCAGAGCTGCCATTTAACCATCTAATGTGCCCTTCTAGACCTGGAATCTGCCCCACAGGGCCTTGCTCCAAGTGGGAATCTCTTCTACCAGCTGCCAAAATTGGCTGATGCTGGAGGAGTAAGGGCTGGACCAGCCCCACAGAGGGCAATGGCAGAATTCCACACAAAGCTGGATGGAAGTGGTGACAGCCAAGCCAGGGCTATTGTCAGGGACAGAGCAGGACTGAGCAGGAAGAGTGCAAATAGGAATCTTTGAGGATAGTCACATTGTTTAGTTGATAACATTGGCTCCTGTATTCTGGGTGGGGCTTTTTTTTAATTACGTGCCCTTTAAAAAAAAAATATCTGTAAACTAAAAGTCTTGATATGGGCCAAGCTGGCAGATACACTTGACATGAAAGGTCAGAAGCTGTGGCAGCAGCATAAGGGCCACTTCTTGGGTAATCAGCAGGTTCCACCTTTGGCAGTGGCCCTTCTGGGAGCATGCCCAGCTTGGGCAGGCCAAGGTGAGCTCTGCAGAGCTCACACTGTTTTTACAAGCTGTATGGGTTATAACAAGCATGTGTATGCAGAATAAATATATTTTGATTGCTTTTCATTTTATCGTTGTGTCAGAAGCCTGGGAGCAAGAAGATCAAAAGATTAGAATAGAATATTCTGGAATCATATCAAGACGGAACAAAGAATCTGTGAATTATCAACCAAGACCTATTCCTGGAAATTCAGTGTGTCAGTTCACCTCCCAAGCATGCTCAGATGAGATTTCTGTGATGAAAAACCAGAGGATCCTGATGCTGCAAGAGACTCACTCACATCACCAGTGCATTGACACCTCGACTCTGCATAAGCATATTAACAGACTGGGCCGTTTCACAAATTACTCTGCATTCCTGAATAGTGAAATAAAACGTCAGGAAAGCTCAAAATTCAGAATACATCCATTGAAATGCCTGATGCTTTGTTCAATTGGAGGAAGCTAATTTCACAGATTTTAGCTTTCCTTTTGTTGTATGTTTCTCTCAAAATCAGTATCTGGGAAAATGTGCATTAACTAGCATCTGTACAGTGGGAGGATGACCACACAGTGATTTCAAAATCATGCTCTCATTACTGCTAAAAATATAGTTTGTTATCCCAAGAAGGGATGTAACACCTCTGTAATTAGGGACTTCTCTGGCCTCGGGGGAATCCTAATAAAGCAAATTTCATACATTGATGTGCTTCCCATTGCTTCATTTCTTTGTTCTATCACCCTGTTGTTAATAACACCCTGCAGCAAAAAATGTTCATGAAGCCAAGAGCTGTCCAGATAAGAGAAAAGGTCATGATCCCCCTAGTGCGCGTTCATCAGTGAATGGACACCAATCTGAAAATAAGAGGATGCCTGTCAATATGGAATGGAAGGCAGCAGCATAACATCAAATTAAAGCCAACGAATGCTCATACAGTTGTACTGGGCTCCAACCTTAACCAAAAATCAATAGTCAACAAAGTATTACAATATGAAGTGACTGAATCACTGGGGAAGGAGGTAGCACAGGGAGGAAGTGCATGAAAGCTTTGCAAACATTATTATATTTATATACACATATGCACATAGATGATGAGGATGATGATGCTCTGCTGCCTCTAAATTTCAGCAGAAGTGGAGCCTCAGTTACCAGGGGTAGGAAATACAGCACAAGGTTTTAGTCAATGCCAGTACTGTTACTGGGTACACCTTATACAAACCCAGAAAATGTGTTACACACAGCTTTCATGTTTGATCACAGTCCCAAATACTAAGGGTTACTGCTGAACATTATTCATGTACATTTGATGGCAATTTCTTTGAATAATCACAGTAGCAGCAAAAATTTCACAGGACAAGCAATGTCAGGTGGCATTATGGGAAGCAGGGATTTTTGCCAAGGAATGGCTGCAATAAAAATATTGGTTCGCCTTTGAATTTTTTTGATAAGCTATATTTGTGAGGAAAAATGCTGGGGAACTACTTACAGATAAGGCATCACCATATTCCAAAGAGTTTGCCTTAAAACCTCTCCATTTAATGGTAAATTCATGAACTACAGTTAAATTGTAAATTTCTATCCCCAAATATAACTTTTTGCTAAGAAATTCTATGCTTTCCTTTTAGGCCATTGATAGCTTATTTCAAAATCACTCACAAGCAGTTAGGAAACATCCAAAACCTTCAGTGGAATTTGATTCAGCCCCCAGAGACAATGGGGATGACTCCGTCCCTAACTACAGGCAAAACTCAATTTAAAAATTCTTCATTTTTCCCTATCATTTTCAAACAAGAAGAATTCCAAGAAAGAAAAAGGCTAAAGAAATTCCAAACATATAGCAATCCAAACAGCAGACTTGTGCAATAACTATTTTTCTCCTGAGCAGCTGAGAAGGAAGAGTGAACCAGGGAATTTTCTACTCGTACATTATTTTGTGGTGAAACAAATAACTTTAGCAGTAAGAAGGCCCTCTGGTTTGGAGCTCCTCATTTTGCCCCACTAAATGTATAAGATTAATTTTGCTGCCTCAAGGCCACCCTGCACATAATTAGGCCTGATGCTGGAAAATGACCTTAATTTTCTCCATCAGTTTTGCACTCAGAGTAAGTACAGGAGCACTTTATAGCCCTTAGACATCTGATAACCAGATTAAACATGCAAATCAGATAGCTGGACATATAAGCATGATTAAATTAATCATCCCTAACTTGAATCTATAAACCTGCACAAATAATTAATTTTAAAGTTTGTCATAATTTCTAAAGATAAAATGCATCAACAAATGCAGAGAATGCTTCTGGGCTCTTCTAGAATTCCCATAAAAGATTTTTATAGTTTATCAAAGAAACAAGGCAACTTAGATTTCTCTGAGTTTTTCAGGATGAATTGCTGAAAAAAACCTTTATTAAAGGCATTAACTGGCATAGGGTCCAGTTGTTCTAGGCACTGCACAAAACATGCAGTGGTCACCTTGAGATTAGGAGCTAAAAAGAAAGACCTTGGCAAATAAATCACAGGAAAAAGGGAAACTGCAAGGGAGACATCCCCAAAAGAGGAGACTGATTGCAAAGAAGTTCAGATCCACTGAATTTTGTTATTATAGTTGTTTCTTTCCCTTCCCTTCAAAAGATGCTTTGTATTATGCATTTTATCAAGGCAATTATTAAGAGTTCATGTTCACTCATTTGTTTAATTGCAAAGTGCAATAAAGAAAATAGAAGTCAGTCTTATTTCCAGAAGAGCTTGAATTTGAACTTTGTTATCTGGGCCTCCACATTTGCTCAGTGCATTACACAAGAGGTGTGTTGCAGCCTTTTCTTATTACTCAAGCCGTAAATTTACAAGACAATTATGGTCTACAAGCTACAATACAGTGTCAGTTCCAGTAACCCAGGGACCCTCATCAACAATTTTTTGTTTGATTTGTTTCTTCTGCAAACCTTGGGCTCCTCATTTTCAGGGAAAACTCTACCTGGACCTTATGGTGTCTCAACAGCTGCACCACAAGCAAATCTTCAGGTTTATTGCCCTGTTAATTAGGGTCACTGCCCACTAATAATTTACCCAATAATAGGATATTTTTTTAATCAGCCAGTCATTGCATTTATTATTTCCTTTGGCTGAAACTGTAATAAACACTATGAAACACTAATTTATGACACTTCTACCCATCATAAAAGCATTTAACCTGGCCTTAAATTTACTTTAATGGTAGCTTTCATCTCTAACATTTTAGCTCTTTTAAGGCTATATACATGTTCTGGTAGGTGGAATTCATTGCCATTTGGTGTATCAGCCTTTCTAGCCAAATCCAGTCCATAAATGCTTGTTTCATTTACTTGCTAACAAGGATTATAGCAGAGAGTTATCCTGTCCCCAAGCATCATTATATAGTCTGTGTTATTGTGTTAAGGCGGGATACACATTGCCTACAGAGGATGCTGCAGACCAGACAGATCATTCTGAACTCCTGTAGGTCAGTAGTCCAAAAAAGAGAGCAAGATTGCAACCAAGGGAACTGTTCAGAAACTTGGCTCTACTCTGGTGCCCAGTCATCTGGAGATGGCAGCAGCATTTGTGGGGCCGATTGCAGGCCATGGGATCCTCAAGAACCTCTAGGAAAGATCGTGAAATCTTCTCAACTAAGAGCTTCAGGAAACTCTGGCCTGAATAAAACAGATGAGCTCAATGCTGATGCTTTTCCTATTTTCATGCTGCTGTTAGAAGAAAGGTCTGTATAAACCTAGTGAAGATGATGAGGGAAAGGAGAGCAGGAGGGGCCGGAGTATTGTGCCACTTTAATGAAAAGTGCTGCAGAAAATGCTTAGCAGTGAGAAGAGGTGGTTGCATTTCTCTCACAAAGAGCCAAACCTCTAAAAGTGGACACATTGGATAAATAAATGCCAAGAGTAACTAAAGGTCTCTTGGAGTGTAGCAAATAATCAGTGGTGTATGCAGAAAACAGGGCCAGCAGCTCCTCCTGGCAAGCAGAGATAGGAAGAAAAGCAGAGCAAGGCTCCTTTCATGAGGGAGGAGTACTAACCATGAAGATGTTTTTCCACACCAGTGGGACTGAATGCATTAGGATTAGGAGCAGAGACGGGCAAAGCAAATCCTGAGAGGTAAGGAGCTTGTCAGCATGATACTGATGGTCACAAGTCATGCTGATGCTCAGGTAGTAATAACACTATTTTTTGTAGCTGTTATTTGTATTAAAGTAGCTGAGATTAAGATCTGTTTGTGTTAAGCCTTTAAGAAAGGGAAAGTCTAACCCCCAAAGAGAATGTAGTCATCAATAATAAGACAAGCAAAAGCTAGGAACAAGGCCATTATTATTCCTATTTTATAGCTGGAGAACTGAAACACTGAGATTAAATGATTAGTCACAAAAAACCCCTAACCCAAAACAAAGCAAACCAACACAAATCAGCACTTTGGCACAGTTGTGACATGGAGCCACATCTGATTGTATGGTTTCTGCTTTGGCCACCAGACCAGCCCTCCTCCCTAGATAAATGGTACTAGGAGGTAAATAACATGCTAATAAAAATATACTACTCACCAAAAAAAAAATCTCAAACTACTTAATGTACTAAGTGAGCCTAACAATGATTTTAGAATAAGAGTTAAGTATTCTATTCAGTGATCTAAACAGGCAGGCTTTGCCTTCCCTTGTTCCAATATTGCACATCATATCAAGAATTCCAAGTTGTCATCCTGGCACTGAAAGCATCACCCTAAATCACACTCAGCATGTAGGGGAGGATAAAAAGTGCAATTTATAAATGAATGTCTGTAACCATATTAAGTACACTGCCACTTGCTGGATTAGAAGGCTGCTGGTGAAGTAGAGCCACAACAGATACCTTGACTCAGATTCCTGCTAACAACAGAGGAATGCTGCAAGATTGCCTCAAACACAGCAGGAAAAAAATGAGAAAGCACAGGGACCCTTCAGGGCTGAGGGTCCTGTAGCCCTTGCTAGCCCTGCTGTGCCCCCAGCCATGGGGAGAGCTGCAAGGCTGCATCACAAGGGGCTGTAACTCAGCTGTCCAAGGGAGGGGCTGGGATTGCATATCAACAGGATTTCTGCTCCTGAGACTAGGGCAGGCTTCTTGCTATAACTTGAATTGCAGCTGATTTATGGCTTTATTTGTTTGAGCAATACAGGGTGAATGTCCTGTGTGAGGAAAGGTAATATTTCCTTCATTAGAAGTCTCTTCAAGTAGAGTGGAATCTGTGGGGTTAACAGCAGGCTCTGGAGGAGCAGAGCACAGTGAGCCATGGGTACAGACTCAACAGCAGCCCAGCTCCAGGTGCCCATGTGGTGACCTGATGAGCTACAGCAGTGACACTTTCCATGGGCTGGCACTGGTGGAGCCTGTGAAGTCAGAGCTGCAGAAATATTGTTATTCAGCAGCTGGGTTGCTGGGTACCACCAGGGTGACACCAATGCAGTGTAGAGCCTCAAGAATAATGGAAACTGCTGTGAACTAAAGGTCCTTCTGCACATACAGGAGAAACACACAAAGAGTCTGTGTATATGTGCTGTAACAGGCCAACAATGCTGAGCACAAGAAAACAGTTAAATAAAACTTAGAAAATGGAATAGAAGCTTCTGTAATTACACTAGATATTCCACAATTCTGAGAGAAAACTTAATAGTATTAAAGAAGCAGCTGAGAATGTTCTCCAACAAAACTAGTACTTCTATTTCTGCCTAAAAGAGAAAAAATGAATGTTTGTTCAAACAGATTGTTATTTCTGGAGATGTTAAATGGGAAACTTGTTACTATAATAAATTTGTGAGCTATTAAATAATAATTCTGTTTGACAGGTACTGCAGTGAGTGATGCACAGCCATAATTAGCCAAATACATGCTTTATGAAGAGTTATGACACTGCCCCCCTACGGGTGTTACTCAGACCTAGACTGTCACCATCTGTGCATTGTGAAGACAGAAAGAACTCATTTCATAATTAGCATTGGTGGGAGTGCTGCACCACACAAGCACAGTGTTCTACATAACTACAACGTGACTCGATAACAAGCTTAGCATGTTTAAGCATAATTGGTTGGAGAAATCAATCCTCCTCTGTGCTGTAATTGTTGTGCACACAAGTGAGAAATAGGGCTGGACCAGAGAGCTCTGCCAGGTGGCTCCTTTGGCTGCAGGTTCATCTTTCAGAGCAAGGACTAAGGAATGTGCTCAGAAATCAGCTAAGGAGGGGAAGCCACAACGTTTCTTCCCCTATTTCTAGGCAGATCACAAAGAGTAATTGCAGCGAAAGGCGATTTCTCCCATCATGCCTTGTGCTCTATTGAGTTCACTCAAGAGGTAATTGGAAAACAAATACAGCAACACCATCATCAGGACAGACACAAGTGTTTGTCTTGGGTACAAGCTGTTGTATAATGTGATAGGTCTTATTTCCACTGACACTCTTTATTCTTACCTAATAAAATACATCGCCACAGCCTTTGTAACCCGGTAGTAATAATTAAACCTCATACATATATAGTGGTGCTCTGTACACATTCAAAAAGATATTTTAATGACTATTAAACATTAAGAATTGGCCTATGTCCAGAAAATAGAATCTAGTTATCATCAAATTATTTTGTAAGTATAATATTCTCCTCCTGTCATACACTTACACAGCACATAAAGAAGTTTTGAGCAGCGGCTAATAAGTGTCTTAGCAAAAAGAAATGCTTTTGCTAAAAATAGTGTATCTCATAGACTTACAGTGATTTTTAATCTTTCTATTTATACACATTTCCAGTGCACTCAGTGTAGTATACAAGTGACTCACAAGATTAAAGATGCACCAATACATTTACTATGAAGTCCATAATATATACAAAGAAAATAAAGAAAAAGAAACTACTGGTGAGAAATACCACACTTACTAAAAATACCATCCAAAGCTTAAAAAGGATGAATTTGATGAGATTTCACATTTGATACGGCACATTTGTTTGATGATTTTAGTCTTTACAGGTACATGGCTAAACCGGAAAATTTAGTTTCAAAATAAATGTGTAGCTATTAGCTGCTGGACATCACAAAAGTCATACCAGAATATCATGACAAAGTCAAACAAGCTAAAATATTTCAAAAGACACAGTGACACTGCCAGTGACTGCAGCCAAAAAGCTTTTATCTGCCTGGGGTAGACTAAGATTTTAGACTTGAAAGCATTTCTTGGCTGCCCAATATACATATGCTCAAATACATATAATTTTTTGTAAGACTGCAAGTCTGTAGGCACGATGTGTAACACGCATCTGCACAGGAATGCATTGCAGTTCGGTGTTATTCACAGCCACCTACCTGCTATGACAGTGCTGTTAATTTATGTCACACCCACGAGCTAACAGGGGACCACAGAGGTGCTTCATGTAGCTGCATTTCAAACTGCACAGTGGCTTTAAAGTGATTAACCATATTCTGTCTATATATTGTGAGCAATTCCTTTACAAGAATTCCTGTCACAAAGGCTCCCCCTTCTGCACCCCCATCCCTCTGCTGATAAACACAAATCTTAATATTTAGTACAGAAAATGCAAACATACAGAACTTGTGAAGAAGCCTTTAGCCCTGAGTACACTACCACAATTATTTAGTTACCTTCTCCTGTTTGCTTCCTGTCTGCTAAGTGTGATGCTTTTTTTCAGCCTAATATCCTGTGAAGGTGCCAATTACCCTGCTGCTTATCAGCTGAAAACTATGCTTTGTGCAAAGGGAGCATCAATTATTTGTGAGCAGAGAGCAAAGCACGTTTGAATCATAATGATAGGATGCTGGGGCTTCCAGCAAATAGAACATATCAAAAGGTAACATAAATCTAATAAAGTGTAGGTCATAAGGGATCATCTCAGAAGTCCACACTTCAATCTTTAATTGTTAAAATTATGTTAGTTTTGCAGAAGGCAAGTCTGCGAGTACACAGGGGTTTGCTATAGTTTAATAATAGGAAAAACCCACAGCAGAAAATAAATTTTCTTCAAGCAACACTGTCTTTAAGACACATCATTTCTTCCACTCAATTCATTCGAATTGTTAGGCTTTCTACTTCGGTGCTGTTGTTTATGCTTTGATTCTACCCTGATAACCATTTTGCAGCAAAACCTCCTTGGTCTCAGCCAGACATAAACATGCTGCAAACCTGTAATCCTCTGCAGATTGCAGAGAGAGGCTGTAAATGATTTCGTGAGGACACCGGTCTCTTTATTTGGTATCAACATTGCCTTTACAAGCTTCCCCACACACACTTTCAATTTCAGGCAAGCTTTTGTACATCGGGGGATATGGGACAGAAAGATTAGGTTATTCCTTGAACTACCTCTGTAAGGTCAACTCTTTATATGCTTTTGAAACCCAATTTGAAGGGCTTGTCCCTACTTTTTCCTCAAGGATTGTGATTCACAAGGGTTACTACAAGCGACCATTATCTTATCACAACACCTGCTCCGAGTGGTGGGACTGCAGGGCAGCTCCTGCAAACCAGCTTCTTTACTATTGCAGAACTGCCTACCTGCTGACTGACAGAGGCTCATTCAAATGATGTACAAGTGTGGCCCAACCATTTACAGGATTATCGTGCTCTCCTTTCACCAGGCTACTGCCCACCCCCACCCCGACTCAGGTCAGAAATCCAGGGATGGTGCTACTGGGGAGATGCCACTCACAGTGTGAAATGCAGGGAATAAATATCACAGCAGTGGTAGGCATGAGAGTCTTATTTTGGATCATTTCTCTGTTACTAGGAGAACAGCCGTGCTGCTGAGAGACCTGTTGAAACTCACTAAAACATCCAGTGCAGAACATTACTTTTAGGCCACTGAGCCTTAGGCAAAAAGCTTCCTGATAAAAAAAATTCCTGCTTCCTAATGCCTGCCCAGAGTATGACTTTGGTATGGTAAGAGAAAAAATAGCGGTGTGACTCAAAGGACTCATCTGAAACACTACAGTACTAACAAAATGCACGTGCACACAGACATTAAAGTGAGCCTCTAGTGCTGGTCATCACCTGGCAGTAGCTGCCACTCAGTGGTCAGAGGTGTGGGAGATTCTTGAAAAACCCAGGGCAGCAGATGTGACACAAAAAGTCTGATGGAGACAGAAGCAGAATGAGGCAGCTGAGGAATGGCACATTTTTCTGCCTCATCTCTGCACATCTCAGACCAGCCTACAGTGTTCTGTGATCAATTATTATACCTGCAAGTCTGCTTAGGGATCTCAAGAAATTCAATATTGTGAGCTGCAGCTTTCTTCCCAGCAATTGCAGACCTCTGGCTTCCAGAAAATCCACCCCACACACCAGTTTGTAACACTGTGCCCCTTGTAGCTAAGAGCATGCAGGCACTATTTGTGCTAGGAGAAAACTCTGGTGCTAACATCCATTAATCATTGGTGTTCTTCAAAGGAGTTGATGGGTCAAGCCTCTTTCCTGTATTAATCATTACCCTGAGTAACCACCACTTTCTATTTCCAGCAGTTATGAGAGGGGCACCTGCTTCCCTGTCAGAGCACAGCCATCTCCCATCCTTTGCCCAGTGTAGTCAATTATTCCTCTACTCTGGCACAGCACTTGGGGTACAGCCATCACCATTTCTGCCATGCTTTCACTCTCACTCCTCAATTCTGCCTCTGGAGGAATTTACCAGAATGTGGAATTAGCTCCTGCTGAGGTTCTCAAATTCCATCCTCGAAGTTAAAAAAATGGTCCCTAAAGTCAAAGTACAACCTGCACTTTTAATGTGTTGCTCTGGCTTCCTGTACCTGCTCCTCACAACATATGGCCCTCATGTGGCCTCAGAGACCCTTGGCTCTCTCATTTTTTGGGAGGGATTTGAGGGACCTGGGCAGAGCCAGGCTGACAAGCTCACTGATGGGCTGTTATTTTCTAGAAGTGAGCCCATCTCACTTCTGCTGCCAAGTGGATTCTTTCTGCTACCAAGTGGATAAAAGATGGGAACAGTTGTGCTTCTCTGAGCCACAAATCTCCCTTTGATATCATTGGAGGATAGCTCAGTTCCTTGGTTTGCAGCTTGCCTGGGACAAGGGACTGCAAAACAATAACCTGTGTCACAGGGCATCCCAGCTATAGGACAAGATATCTAAGTCAAGGCATCTACAGTGCTATTCAAGTTATTTTTGGGCAGCACAAAAATAGTCTGTGGACAACCGATTGCTTTCTCCTGGCATTTACAGAGCTTGGTCCAGCACCAGCAGCTATTGTTGCTGCAAGCAGGGATAGCCAAGAAATCCAGCTAATATGTATAATAAAGATGCAAGTTCATATCCACAGTGAAAAACCACAATCTTATCAGAGAAACAATTCTTCAGCTTACACAGCTTTATTTAATTCACAATTTCTGGGAAAGGATGCAAGATTAGACAGACCTTGTCATGACCATGAAAGTCAGCAAATCTGAGTTAAAGAGGGAGTTTCTAGATGCAGGGCATCATGGCCATTAAATCCAAGCAGATATAGATATTAACATAGCTGGACATCCTGGGAGAGGCTGGTACCTGTTAGGTACCACCTGATCCATCCTAAGAACCCTTGTAAACAGAGCATCAGAAATTGGACAGGATCTCTGATCATGGAGTGCACATTCTGCTGCACACCCCAGTGGTGTCCCATTGTCTCCAGTCTGATACTCCTTTTGCTAAAGCTCCATCAAGCTCCACCTTCAGCTAGAAGGCAGAGAGCTGCTCAGGCCCTTCTCCACTGCTGAAGGCTGAAACTTGGCTGCTTTGGGGGCTCTAGGGAAGGTGTGGAGGATCTAACAGCAGCCAAACTGATGTGTCAGATCAAGATTATGTGACTCTCCCTGGATGCAGAGGGGGAAGCTCTCTCTTGGCCTCAGCCTTTGGAGGGACAGCATCAAAGGGAAAAGGTAGGAGAGAACCTTTGCACAGAACTGACCCAGGTCACATAAATTAGACATTTGCTCAGACTTGCTCCCTGCAGGATCACATCTCTTCCTTTAAACAAATCTTGCAAGACTGATGTCATACCTTAGGCATCTAAAACAGGTTCCTGTGGGGGCTTACATGAAAATCTAAGTGATTTTTCCTTTCCTCTTTCTCTTGTGGCCAATATTTAGTATTCCAAAAGTCAAATTAAAAAAATAACAGGGAAAATACTTATATGAACGCAGCAGCTGCTAGGTTGAAATATAACATGAAGGAAAGATTTAAACATAACAGTGAACAAGAAGTCAACCCCATGCCCAAGCCAGCAGTGCTCACCCCAAATCCTGGGGCTGCAGGAAACCTTGTGGTCCTCAAGGGGGAAGAGAAGTTTTGAGCTCTCCCTACCTGCTGAAGACATCACAGTTGGCAAAAGGCACTAGTTTTCCTCCTTTCCCTCTGCAGCATTTACACTGGAATAAATCTGGTGTTTCTGAAGAGGGAAGGGCCATCATTTGCTCCCCTCTGCCCAGAGGTTTATTTTTCAGGAGAGGCTCAAAGGTATTACTATCAGCTGGCAGGCACATCAATAATGCTTGCTTCCAGCTGGCACTTCAGAATTCCCACACTGTGGTTTGTGGAGTTTATAGGAAATCTGAGATCCCAGATCTTCTGCACATGCAAGATGATCAGTAAGGAAAACTCCAAACTGAAACCACAGTGGGTCAACTTCAGGCAGCAAAAGAGCAAAAGAAATTGCAACAAGCATTATCAGTGTTGAAATGAAAGCTCGGGCATAATTCACCTAACCAGATATATCAAGGTGTGTAGACAGGTTTTTATTTCTTCTGTTATGATTTTTCCATCTCAAGCATTTTGTATGGCTTTTTAAAAGCATAAAGGCTGATCACATCATAAATGGAAATTCTGGTCAGCTTACACTATCCAGCACTTCTGTTATATCTATTTACTCTCTCATGAGTTGACACTAAATAGAGCAGATTAAAAAATAAAATATAGCAAGCATGAATGCTTCAAAATCAGACAAATTAGTTCATAACTGTCTCATTACTGCTGGTGCAAGGGGTTAATATAGTGATCCATAGTGCTAATACTTACATCTCAATTATTAAACCTTTTAACTAGCCTAAATGTGGTAAGATTTGCTTATGTTTAGGAACTCAAAAGCAGATCAAGATAACACGTCTGGGTTGAAAAAAGTTATTTGCCTCAGGTACTGTTCTGTCTTTCCCATGGATCCTGATGACCCTAAGCTAATCACTACTTATAGTAAGAGCAATATATTTGCCTAACCATTAAAAATTGAAACTTTAAATTTATAGAGTTGCAGACAGTCCCTGGAGTGTTCCAGGACACTAAGGATGAATGCCAAAGAAGAATTTTTTATCTCTCCTTTATCCCTTCTTCCACTCTGAAACAATCATCAATTACCCTTATCCACTAGCACCATCTCATCTAAGTTCATTTTCAAGATGAAGTTTCCTCGTTGGATGGTGGCTGTCCAATCCTCTTTCTGTCCATCATGGGCTGCTTTAGCGCTGTCCCCAGATTGACAGCCTGAGAGCGAATCAATAATAATTATCAGACTGCAACCACAGCGAGCTGTGTAATTCTGTGATGGGATAGCACTGAACAAACAGCCCCACATCTACTGCCTCAGCTTTAAATATGTGCCTGTCCATTTAACTACTCTGATCACGTGGTTGGTAGTAAGCTCTTGGCCTTTTTTTCATGCCAAACATAAAACCTTTAAAAATTGCCTGCTACTCTAATGGGACCGTGCCATGTCCTGCCTTTCACTATGCAAAAGCATTTGCCAGCAGATGTTAAATGCAACCATGGAAAGGAGTGATACAAGCAAAAATGGAGGAATAGGCCAGTTTTCCTGGATGAGAGCAATGTGTGCCAGAAAAGAATTGAGAGGCATTTTGCACTGTAAGTGACAAAGGTCTGAGGGTTTTTCCATATGGCAATAATGTCCCTGGCTCAGCCAGGATGCTGCAGGCATTTTAGCCCAACTGCATGTACCTACACACAGCACATGCTGCTCAACTGCCCTGGCAAAGAAGCAGCTGGACTAATGCAGAAAGAGGCTCATATTTTCCTGGGGAAAATATCCTGGGTATCTACAAGGTAAGGGGAGGCATGTACACTCTCTGCCATATAGTCTAGGAAAAAAGAAATGAACACGTATAGAGGTAAATTGGCACTGAAATAGTTTCCAGGTCAGTTTTGAATCTTAAAAGCAAAACTAATATTCTGGAAGGTACATACTTCAAGGTATGAAATTAAGGTGTAGGAGAAGGCACAAAAAATCACTAGTCTTAAAAGAATAATTTTCACATGATCCAGATGTTTAACAGAAGCAGCACAAAGTAGCACAAAAAGCAACAAATGCCTTTATGTAGCCATCATGTGGAGTAGAGATTGGTAGGCTTGTAGGATGAAGCCCAGAAACTGAAGACAGAAGAATGAAAAGGGTACAGTAAATAAGAGGCACTGACTTTTAACCAACTAGCAGAAATGCAAAATTAAGATTTCTTAGCAGATAACAAGACTATTTTCTTGACACAAGGAATGGAAAACTTAAAAAATACATAAATACATACATAATTACTGTACCATAGCTTTACTAAAATGCTATAAGAGAACCTTTATGCAATACTCTTCATATGATGTTTACAGTAAATCAGCTGCAAGCTGATTTTATGCTGAATTTCAGATGTTTCTTGCAGTGTCAACAACAAACCAAGCCAAAGTTTCATGATGTGACAGACCAGTGTGAGGACATCTAAAAGGGCCAAGTGCCAAGGCCAATCTATAATATTGACCCCACAAATGTTAACATATAGCTGGGGAGAAGTAGAGATCTACTAAAACATTAGGCAGGAAACAAGACATCTTCTAAAATATATGCACTTATAAAAGATATTGAATGCTAAATGGAGAGAATTCATCATGAAAAAAGAAATTCAATAAATCTTAGCCAACAACTTGTCTTCTCCAGAATTAGGAGGACATGTAGAGTGTGCTTAGGATCTGGACACCGGATACTGAGAGAAAGAGTCATAAGTTATCATAGCAAACCAACAACTGTAAGACAAAGATGCCTTTCCAGAGAAACCTTAGAAGCAACCTCAACAGGGCAGGGAAATCTGTATCAACAGCACAAGGCAGATCAAAAGAGGTGGTCTCCATAAATTACAGGATATTTACAGGTTCTACTAGAAAATTGGTTGAGACTTCATGGAGTGTATTGTTGATCTATCAAATATTAAAATGTATGCAAAACTTCCAGTACTTTAATTCTTACAAGATGAAGGGTACATTGACGTAAAGTAGAAACAACGTTTTACTTTGAGTAAGATGGGGCCAGTGACAAAAAACAAAGTCTGCACTTTTAAGTATTTATGATGTTTTTTGATTAATTTATCAAATGGATTATGAAGAGCTCCAGTACATGGGGGTCAATAAATATTTTAACACAAATAAAGCAATTTGAACTGTTGTTCAAATGCCCTCTGTTTGGATTTCTGGCTTTTTGCCTTGGTCAAATTCCCTGATTCTACGACCAAGTGAAAAGGTAGCTGAGTTACTGCCTGGTTAGCAATCAGAATAAAAACAAAGGCTGAGAAGAAGCTTAGTGCTTCACAAGGACGCAAGGACAGTGAAAAAATGGCCCAGTCAGTCATAGAGCTGAAGGTCAGGATGCAGTCTTGAGTGTTATCTACCATTGCTAGATATTGGAAATCCTTATAAAGAGTCAGAAAGGTGTTGCATATTATGTGAGAGGTTTAACAGCAGTAAAGCTATTATTGCAGGAGCAATTTCTAAAAGCCTAACAGAAAATCTAACTCTTCAGTTCCAAACACAAAACAAGCTTATCATGCTTATCATTGAATTCCCACTGGAAGATCCCCAAATTCTACCTTCTCTTGTGGTTTTTTCTCTTTTATTTTCCAGTGCCTATTTTTTTTTTCCCAGAGAATTGCTTACTGCTTTCAAACATACAGAGCTGCTTACTTTCTACTGGTAAGGAAGAAATTAAATGAAACAACCCAGAGGCAGGATATTAATGCAGAGTGCATTAAAAGAAAAAAAATTATGCTATGAACAGGGTAGTGACTGATTTATAAAATCAATCACATACTTTTGACTCGATGTCATGTTAAAAAAAGAACAATAATCCTGTTTACAAGAAGGATATAAATTATGATGATAAATCACTGTTTTCCTATTATTTAAGGCAGGCAATTTTAATTTCCTTTTTTCTTTCATATAAGTAGGCAGTAACATAGTTTTTTTTATAATATCAGTCAAATAATTATATTTGGATGATAGTGAATTTAATGCACTGCTGTAGTTAAAAGGTCTGTCAGCAGAAATCCTGAAACAAACTTTCAGGCATCTCTCAGTAGACATAAAATTACAATATTGGATTAAACTGGAATTTTATCAAGTTTTAGCAAAGAATTAAATATTACAAACTGGAACATAATAGCTGTAGGTCATATTGTATGGCACTACGTACCAAGGAAAGCATTTGAGGCTGAATATGAATATGTTATGTGGTAACTGTTTTCCTTCTCATATGCATGAAAACAAGCTGACAAATTTTCAGGTAATTTAAAATGTGGCTGCACAAGGTGTGTCTGTTAATTACAAATTTGTCAAAGGTTATTTCTAGTGTAAAAGAGGATTCTTTTATAGCTTGCCTGTTCTGATAATTGTAAGGTAATACCTGTTTCTGATATTTCAAATAAACACTTCAAGCCCTTTTACTTTTTAGAACTCAAATCTGCACAAATAGCCATTACTAACACATTTACTTCCAAACACACCTATTTTGTGGGATACATACAAAAGAGAATAATGAAAAGGAAATAAAGTAGTGGCACTAGAAATTTTAACAAGACCATGAGATGTTCACTTTCTGGATGCAAAAACTTTCTGGTTTTACAGGTCTTGCAATGTTATTGCCACAATTGATAGTCAATAATACACATAATCTTCACTCTCTGAAAATGTGTCTCTATCTCTCCTGCACTAGTGTGGAGGTGTAAATATGCAGTACAGTTCCCTTGCATAGAGATTTCTGTCAAAAACTTCACAGGATTATAAACTTCCTCCATTGCTTGAGACAGTAGGAATGCAGAAAAAAATCACAAATCCTTGAAAGGAATAATGCCTAAAAAAATCTATCAAAACATCAAAATTAGGGACTACAGTGCTGTCTTGGATTTCTTGCCTACTCCTGTACCACAGAACTAAGATAAAACACAATTGTTTCTCACTGTATAACCTTATCACCCTCTGTGTTGCTAAATGCCAGCTGTAAAGCCAGCTCTGAGCATTCTTTCATGGTAGGTTTTGGTCTAAGGCATTCCCTCTTTGAAATGCAGAGAACAGAAATCAGTCAACCAATGCATCCTATTTTGATGGACTTTGAAATAAAAAAAAAAAGGAAGTTACCTGAGGATCCTATAAATACTAGGATCCTATAAATATGAGGACAAGCTTGATGAAACTCATTTTCACAAGTGACAAGAATCACTGAAGATCCTTCAATGGTTTGTCCAGATAAGAGAGAGAGCAGCAGACAGGTTAAGGATTGACTGAAATAGACCTAGAGACTGGACTGCAGGGAATCATGCCAAGACATGAGGGGGCTTGGGAAGGCAGCCTCTCCTTTTCTTTCCTGGAGTATTCCCAGGTGACAATCAAGAACCACATGTGGGCATGTGGGAAGAATGGGATTTCAAACCTGGAACTGCAGTGGAGACTCAGAGTGCCCCCCAGCAGATGGTGCCTGGTTTGTAACCCATGAAGCAGGAGCATCAAGGACACAGATGAAGCTCCCAGTGACCCCTGTGCTGCTGAGTGAGGACAGTGATGGGGAGGGACAGTCAGTGACGCGGGCAGGGAGGTGAGAGCGCCCAGCCTGTCTGCACTGCCTCCTCTGGGCCTGGCAGCAAGGGGAAGCTCAGGGTTTAAAAAGGTCTGCCGAACAGCTGTATCATCTTGGTTTAATGTATGCACTGTGAAAACAGAGCTAGAGAGAAATTGCCTACAACTGATTTCAACTCCTTCCCTGTATTTCCTAAGATTTCTTCACTTATGGTGCAAATTTTCACACTTGCACAGCAATGCTTGATCAAAAGGTAATTTTCTCAAATTATTTCACACCATCTGGGAGAGGATGTTGACATAAATGTTGTTAGTAAAAATTATCTCCTATTTCAAAGAAGATTAAATAAGCTTTAACAAAATAATCACATGGTATAATACTCTAAAGAGGAACATTATTTACATGACGTGATCACAGAAATTTTAGCAATCTATAAAGTGCTGTCAATCAACAACTATTATAGAGATGTACTTGAACTTCTTGATGGGGTTTAAATTGGTAGATATCTTGAGACAAAAAGCCCTATCTACGTTCCACTATCATGCACAATTCATTCAGGTGGTATGACAACAAAAGATTGCTTCTTAGCCATGAAGAATATAAAAAGTTAATTAAATTCTTGTCAGTGGTGAAAGCACTCCTTTCAAATTAAACTTCATTGACTACCAGCCTATACTTACATAGTTAAATTTAGAGTATATTAAAATAATTTATCAAAATAAGCACGCAAATACAATCAAAATTAACTGATTAAAAGTCCATTGATTAAGCACATGCAAAATGTTGTTAATGTAATAAAGAAGAAACAGCACCATTTATACAAAACTTGTATGTTGCCATTTAGGTCACACAGGCTTTTGTTGGCAGAGCATTTATAGTTTTTATTAGCTACTGTTGCCTTTGAAAGCTAGCTTTGATATAGCTGTGCAAGAAACTTATCATCCAGACTTCTTTTTATCCTTCAATTTTAATTTTAAATTCTTGAAAGATATGATTTGACTCCATAACATTGCTTCCCTCCCTATTGCTGATAGAACCATGTTATTAAATAAAAATTGTTCTCCGTTTCTATAATAAATATTTCAGTTAAACTTTGCTTAAAGTTATCTTTGATACTGTCAATGTAAGTGTTGTCAAAAAAAGAAGTGGATAATACAAAGCAAACACAAAGTCTAATAAAATTATAAATATGTAATTGTGAGCAAAACCCATTTTTGTTCGAGCATTGCATAGTCCTGACAGTTTCAGCTCAAATGGCAGAAATGTAGCTAAGGAAACAAGAATGTCAGTGTTGACTTCCACCTGAGATAAATAAGGTTTGAAGACCTACACAACTCCAAGAGGTTTGTTTTGAATCCTGTGGTCAGCATGAGGTGTTTAAGAAGGTGATTGCAAAAGGTTTTCTTCCTGACTCAGGCAGGTCAAAAGGGGTGTCAAGTCCTCAGTTACTTTCAGGGAGAGTCATCAGTCAAATATAAGCTCTGCATTCATCAGTCCATCAACTGTCAAGTTAGAAAGTTTGTGCTCAGTCTTGTTTTTATTCTTCTAATCTGTGAATCTGAAGTCAGATATTGTGGAACCTCACTAAATCCTCATATTGCTTATATGCTATTTTTCTTTTCTATTTCTGGCAATGTTCTACACCTGGAATAACCCATGGGGCAAGAACAGCTTTGTCATTTCATGTGATCAAGCATCACCCTGAAAGGCAAATGTACGAGGTGCATCTTTGGTTGATTTCTGCAGATTTCATTTATAAATAAATAGTCTTTATGCAGCTACAGCTTTGCAGTAGCCTTTAACTGAGTTGTGTATGAATAATTTCTCATTATTAGTACAGAATTACTAATAGTAAATACTTGATGATGCTGCATAGGACTCAGTAAAACTACAAGTTACCTGTCTAAAATCCAGGGAGATATCCTAGATTTAATCTAAACTAGTATTTCCTATCAAAAGCAAGTTGGAAAATCCCAAGAATTGCAAAGAAAATACCCAGAAGCTGGTTAGCACTTTCAGGCTTAAGCAGCAACACAACATCTGATGCCTACACCAATTTTTCTCTTTCAAAACATGACTTCCTATGTATTGTTTCATTTGTTGACTTGTCTGAATTATTTTATAAACTCGTACCAACTGACAAAGAAAAACCACAGAGAAAAACTAGATTAAATTGTTTTGCTAGAAAGAATTCCATTTAAGTGTAATTCCCCCGATAGCATTAATTTGGTAAAAGCCCTGGTACATGACCCAATCCTAACCTTATATTGAGTAGTCAAAGATAGCAAAAAAATTCATTGTCAATTCCAAGTTGCAATTGCACTTGTTTGCCACCAACAAAGGCACCTTATATCGCGTGTGCAAAGTAACTAATAAGTGCCTGATTGAAGTTTTGACTTCTATTAGTCCAGCCAAGGCCAGAGCAATTTTCTGGGTTTGAATGTCCAGGGTTTAGTTGGATTCCCTTGAGGATGAGCAGGAAATACTGCTAGACAAAAGATGCTCTGTGGCTGAACTGCTTCTTCTGCATTCAGTGCCATTGTACCGCTCCAGCTGCTCTAGCCTAGCTACTAATAATGTTTTTGTATGTCAGCCCTGGCTCCCAATAAAGACAAGGACATTATTCTTAAATGACATCTGAAGGTACGATAATCAAGACACTGCATTCAGTCCTGGTGGGGATTTTGATAGTGCTACTTCTCCAGGTTATATCACAACCTTCTGTTCAGGTGCCACAGTAATACCTGGAGTGTAATTTGCAAACAGGCAGATGAGAATTAACAGCATCTGTGATGCAATTTTTAATGTGTTTAGGTATTAGTGAAATGATAACCACTGTAATAGGGAATGACTGATGGTTCTAGAAATGTTAGGCTGATCAGTGAATGCACAAGCCACTCACCTGATTCAGAGTCTGTGTAACAAGCACTGACTTCAAGGGGATTTGAATCAGACTTCCAAGATTTGCTATGTTAACTGTGAATAGCCCACACTTCACTGCTATTGAAAAGCACAGTCATTTTCAGCCAACTTTCTCCTTTCTTATACCTTGCAGGGTTTACAGTGTATTGCAGGTTATTACTTGTTTTTATTAAATCCACTTTGAAGCCTGGGGCTAAATCCTAAAGTCCTTGCCCTGCTGTTCCCTTCTTCCCCCAGACAAACATCCCCACTGCCTGCACCGGGAGCCTGAAATCAGAGGAAGTAGAAATAATCAAACCTACATCAGCTTTTTGTTAACTGCTTTATCATGCTGCACCTTTATTCACTGGATAAATGTACTTTATAGTGGTGTTATTCTTTATGAGCACTAATAAGGAAGGAGGGATTATACACAGAACTTTTTTACTTGTTCTCTAAATTCGATCATGAAGTGTTTCCACCAAAGCAGATTTTATTGAAGCTATTACTTATCTTGTGATTCAGCCAGTGCACACCTATAAGATCTGCAAAGTTTACAAGGTGCTAAATAATACCCAAGCCAACCAGGTTAGCTGAGATAGATGTCAGGGTAATTATAGGCAGTAATGCTTCTACAGAGTCCTGAGTGTTCAGAATGGAAAGACAATGTTTTATATTTAAAGGATCAGATAAAATAAGATATTGTATATCCTTCCTGGAACCAAAATTGAATTCAAATTGTTTATTAAAGTCTGAAATCCTGAATTAAACAGTAATTCCTCTAAACCTAGTGGAAATCACTATTATCAGGCCATTAACACACACAGTACTCCACTAAGAACAGAGTCACAGAGGTAAGGGGTGCTACAGAAGCAGCAGTTGTCTGTCCTGAGCAAGCATTGTTGGAACCAAATGAGCCAGGACCTCCATATTTTCCACAAGAATTATTTTAAAATTATTTCTGTTACTGAACTCCTTTCTATTCTGTAGTGCTCTGAACCCCTGTCTCTCATCCACCAGGGCCTTGTGCCCACTTCACCAGTAGCTTCAGCATCTGTGAAGTGTCTGAGGACCTGCTTTAAAGAGCAGAATTTGTGCGTGCAAAATCTGAGTGCTCTCCCTCTCTCACTGTGAGGGTGGTGCATAGAAATTCCCTCACTGTCCCAGAGTGCACAGACAGTACCTGTGAGTGCCAAGGGCTGCCTGGGGACCCCCCATTCTCCTTGTCTGGGACCAGAGAAAAGGAGGGACTCGTGCTTTTCACCGAATCTCTTCCACACACACTGCACATGAGACCCCACTGGTGGTCCCAGAGCTGCTGTGTGCCTCTGTGTGGAGTGGAAGGAGAGACAGACCACTCCCCTCAATCAATAATTTCCTTTGGAAATAGGGGGTTGATGACACTGAAGGAGGCTGATTTCCAGCAGGAAAAAGTTCTCTCTTATGCTGAACATTTAAGAAGTGACAAATCTAAGATAAGGAAATTGCATAGTTCTGCTTTGGCTGAAATAACACCCAGGTGAAGCACACACTAAAAGATTAAAAAAAAAAAAAAACCAACAAATTAAACTTCCCATCTTTTCCACATTTGAAAAAATAGATTTTTGGATTTCCTTGAGCCTACAAGAGTCTGTTCATGTCACCTGTTATCAATTTATTTGTGCCTGGGTATAAGGGAAAGAGAAGACCTTATTTTCCATGCTAAATTGAGGGGACATGAAGGAGATTATTGCACAATCCCCCCTATACCTGCTGCAGTTACAACCAAGCTGTAATAAGAGGATAAGACACATATAGGCTCACAATTACGTACACATTTTTTGATTAATACCAACACCTTCAGGGGAAATCAGAATATTTTAATAGATAAAATCATTTCACTTCAGTGTAGTTACTACAGAAGCTCATCACTTGCATGTCTATCATGATGCTGGAAATCTTTTTAAAGAAGCAATGATAAGTGAAACCATGAATAGATGGTTTAAAATTGAACCTCGTCAATCAGCTGATGGAACAGAAACATGCCAGTTAATTTCCAGAGGCCTTTAGGCATGTATTTATTACTTGATTTCTAATCAAAATTATACACAGAACAGGAAAAAGTGCAATTACAGGTCTGTTGTGATACAAAGCAAGTCCAAAAAACTATGGATAATTACAGTTGCACATTTCTAAACTAATATACTTACATGCTGCCAAGACTAATAAACTTTATTTGATTTCTGGCTGCAAAGACCAATGATATATGTTAACCTGGTATCTGATTTTCAGCAAGGATACCTAAGTACTATTTAACACTGACAGTTATAGATAGCTTAGCATTTAACTGGAGTCTCCCTTGACCTCAATTACCACATTAAAATATTGTTAACAAATTTAGAGTCAAATTGGCATTTATTGTACAAGATTAGGTGCACTCTGAGTAATTTACATATTGTCATCAGGTCTGCCAACTGCTTACATCTTCATGTAGTTTGGGGAAAGCAGCCAATGTTGATATCTTCAGGTCAGATGTGATGACAAATAATAAAGTTTTGTTCCTATGACAAAGTAGAATTTTCCCTTTCACAGGGAATTCCACCCACAAAAGCTATTATCCTACTCACTGCCTGCATCCTTTGAACCACAGTTAAAAGAATTCATATACATAAAGAGGAAAATTTCCATAATTTTTGACCCATATGAACAGTTGTTCCATAGTGGGAAGTGGCATGCGTGGCACTGTAGCCTGATGCTTTTGTGGCAGTGATTGTTTTGCTATGTATTTCTGTTTCAACATCAGTACTGTAGCTAAAATAATACTAAGCCTGCTTCCCATAATTTCACATGCTTATGTGTTCAAGGTGACTCATGAAAGATGAAAATGTGCTCACACTCATGTACGAAATACATGAAAAATAAAATACATATGCATGTGTTTCACTTGTGCCTCTTAGATTAACAGGTTTTCCAATATTTAGAATTGATGACTGTCTCCTGTTTCAACCTATTTTTGTGCCCTTTAAATTTTAGTCATAAGGGAATAAGTCACAGAGCATTAGTAATCTAACTTTGATCAGTCTTGGAAGTCCCATGGGGAAAAGCTATGAAGCCTCTGCTCAGTTTAAAGTCGATCCCTAATCAGACAAAATGCCTAATAATTTCAGTAATGATTTTATAAGGACTCAGGGATTTGTTCTACTCTTACTAAGCAATGCAGAAGAGGGATCATAAAGTATTTCCAGTTTGCCCTCAATCTAAAAGGATCTTCAGTGCATTAGGGAAGATCTCATAAGAAATGCTTTCTTAAAGGCAGATTCGGCAGTCTGGGAGATTTCCAAGGTATGTAATCCCTTTAGCAGAAACATCAATTTATCTCAGCATGCTGTAAAAACCATAATAGCAAACAAAACTACAAATCCAGAGATCAGTTTCTGCCTGATATTCAGCCTTAAGTGTATTTTTTGAGACCTGCAGACACTGACATTTTTGGTTGCCTCTAAAAATTATTTCACTTGCTTTCATTGTAAATCTTTGAAATTGCATGCGACTCTATGGCTGGTCTTCTCAAACTGCTCATATCACGGCTGCATATTTGCAAGGCTTTCATTCCAGCTTGCCCAGATTTGTAGATCTGCCATTTCTTAATCTTGCCTGTATTTTTTTTCTCTACTTCTTAAAAGGAAAAAGGGTTTTAGGGTAAACTAAAGGCAGAAACTTTGTATTGAAGTTTGTAAAAGTTCTCAAGAACTTAATCTGCCTGAAGACATTTTCTGCATGAATCAGTCAGAATCCACAGGCCTTTTTTCAAGAAGAGTTATGACAAAATTCCCTGTAGACCTTTCTACTTGCAAAACCAAAGATGCTCCTACTACTCCTGAACTACAAAAAATCCCCCCAAAATAAGGCATATTTCAATTCCAGTGGAGGTACTGACCCCAAAAGACACTCTGTAGACTTAAAGAGGGTCTTTGGGTTTAGAGCTGGAGTCATGTAGGAGTTTTGCTAGAAAGCCTTCACATTAGTCAAATCCAAAATACATTTTGCACATAGAGATAGGTTGAAATAACTGTTGTTACTTATCTGGGGGATCTTTTGCCTTTTTTTTTTTTCCTTTTTTTCTTTTTAATAAGGAAAACTAAAATATTTTGAAATACTTATTCTTATTACATGCTTAACATTTGCAGGTTTAGAAAGATTACATGAGTGAAATTAGAAAATGATGCAGACAATATAAAAGGTGAGAAACCCCTTTTTATTTTAGCAGCATATTCTGTTTATAAAGAGTCCGAACCCTTCAACAGCCTCATTTTAAGGGGCTGTGTTCTAAGTTTTGTTAAGAAAAAAAATCAGACAATTTTCCAAGTAGTCAAAATTTTTGAGTAACATTTGACTCCCATAAAGGACTGGGGGAATTTCAGACCCAACAACTAAAAGAAATTCAGATTCAGAATGTGTGGGACTGTCAGTTTGGTCTTAGAACTATTTTTTTGGCCTTCTCTGAGGACAAGACTGGAAGTCTCTGCAGGTTTTTCACAATCATATTTACAGCCAAGCAGGGCATCACAGAGTTAATGGCTTTTTCCAATTAGGAATTCCTGGTCTTCTGGAGCCTGGGAGACTTTGTTAATTTGGATAAAATGCTTTAAGTAGTGGCCTCCGTGGGAATAGTGGCCAAAGGCACTTTGGCATACTTCTGTTTAACTCCAATGAGGTAAACTGAAGTACTTTTCAGAATATAGTTTAAGCAAGGAGCATTAAGAATAAACGTCACAGTAACTACTTTCCTGGAAACATTATACACTGACTAATCACTGGTGACTAGACTGACATAGTAAATTTAGTAAAATAAATATCCATACTCAGGAAATGTACTGTGCTACAGAAACCCCCTTAATAGACTCAAACCTCAGGCTCACCTGGACCACTACTGCATTGCCAAACCTACTGCTGGCTTCAGCACTGAGGCTGTAAATGTGACTTGGCAGAAAAATTGTTTCCTGTGAGCTGCAATAGCTGCTACAGCACATTGCTGGATCCCAAACAGCACATGAGACCTCTCTGACATTTTCAAAAAGTACCACCTTCTTTGATGAACAGAGAACTGGAATTCAGCAGTTGAGGCTTTCTCTGCCAGGATCCCATACAAGCAAACTCCCTTCAGTTTGGAATAGGACCCAATTGAAGCCACTTTACAGCAGGGTTTGCCAGTGGATTAGTATTCAGCTGCATTATTCTAGATTTTCTCTTTCAACTAGGCATTTTTCACAAATCCTTGATCTTTCTAGTCCTTGGGAAAGCTGATGTCCTTATATACATCTTGAGATTTTCAGTGGAATTTAATGTGCTTGCTGAAAATGCTCATAACACAGAGCTTAAGTGCCAAGTCACTACAACAATGGCTGGTGTAGCATTGCAGTAAGATTTATTGCTTGCTATTTGAAATGTGAATGTGTGCCTGCAGAGTCTCTGAGAGACCAGGCAGTTCTTATACAGTTACAGTGCCATCCTATACACCTCAGCCTGAAACCTCGTGTAAATCAACAGCTCTTAGTATAAAATGCCAGTAACATAATAACAGTACCTTAGGCAGTTTATGAAATTTCCCTCACTCTTTAAATACATCTTCCAAAAGGAAAAGGGTCCTAAAGCATACCCTATAACTTGACCATTTCAAGCCAGAAGATGTCATTCCAGGGCCCAAGACTCTCACAGAGAAATCTATAGCAGCAATCTATGGATTGAAAGGAAGACAACTGGTTTTTCTTACCTTTCTATCTAAAAGACTTCAGTGTGCATCACAGAAGCTTTTCAATTTTATTATAAAACCTCATTACTTCTTTTTATTGCAGACTTAGTGGAGCCTTCTTGTAGAAATTAATCATATGATTAACTATGAGATGGTCTTTTAATACTGTATAAACCATATATTGCTAAATGTCCTTCTTGACCCTTTATTTGCAACTTGGGTATTCTCACAGGACAGAAAATAAGAGACAAATCAATGCAATAAGATATTTCATCCAGGGCTTCCTGCCCTACCTTAAACTCACATTATTTTAAATCTTATTATGCAGGGAAGGTATGGGATCAAATTCACAGCTGTCAGAAGCCATTAGAGTCAGTGGAACTCTACCTGCTCATTCTGCCAGGGAATCTGGCCAACATCATATGTCTTATTCTTGATTACCTTAACACCTTAAACAGGGGAAGTTTTGCAATACAATGGAGATAAAGCATCTCCAAATTAAAGACACTGCCCAACACAAGATGCACAAACTTCAGAAGCAATGATTGCTCCCAAGACACTGCAGACAAAAGTTATCAAGAGCAGCAGTATTCAGACCAGACAAAACAGAAAAAAAATCTCCAACACAGACATAAGTTCTGCTGTCCCTGGAACTCGTATAGCTAAGTGTGAGCTGCACAGAAATAGCTCTTTTCATCTGCTTTCCCCTTTGAGAGACAGAGCTGCTGTTGCCAGTGCTGCAGGAAATTCAAAATGGATTTCAGTGTCTCTCTTGGACATCCCCACCCCACATTGCAGCAGCTGTCCCAGGACCCTCTTCCAGTCCTGATTATTACCCACATCTGGAGCATTTGTCAGGCTGTTAAGTGAAGCAAATGTCAGCCAAGATATCTGCAGCACCTGAGAGCTTTTTTCACAGCTTGAAGTCACAGTACACGAACCTTGCCGTGGAGGCTCTAGAGACTTTGGCAAAGGGATTTTGTCATCTGTTTACACTGGATCCAGGGGCCCAGGCAGTGGTGCTGCAGCCCTGCCACCTTCTTCCCTGTGCTCCAGGCATGCAGCTCTCCCCTGAGCACCTGGGCATGCTGTAGCTGAAATTCCATTTGAATTGGAGTAATGTTTTCAGCCAAGGTGAAACCCTCTCAATAACCCTCAGAGCCTCTGAGGTTACTTTTTGCTACTTCAGAAATTCTGCAAGACTCTACTTGCTTTAATCAGCAGCTCTGCCTAATGGCCAAAGCAGTCCTCTAAGGGAAAGAAATGAAAGAGTTCTAAGACCTATTGAATATATTTCAGACTTTTCCATTGGGTCAGCACAAGGAATTTTAGGGTTTTAGTGCCTAGGGCTTTAGTTTTTAATTGCAGACATTTCAAATAGAAATATTTCATGAAATACATGTAAAGTTTATGCTAACATTATTTTAAAAGTTTATATCCAGTGTACTCAATTGAGGATTTATGTTTCAAATATTAATTTTTAGCATAGCTCAGTTTAAACATTTGTAGTCAAAGGCATGCAAGTATCTACAAGGCAGATAGGTGTGTGCTGAGACATTTGTGCCAATCTACCATGAATTTTCCCTGACAAAAACTTAAAACACCTACATTCTTTTTTAAGCCTGACCTGGAAAATTGAGCACATCACTGCTCATCACTGATTGTGTCTGAGAAAAATACTTATAAAAGTCCTTAAGATATTAATTTATCTCTCTGCTGTTGCCGTAATGTTGTAATAGAATCTGTGATGTGCAGATATTTAGGAGCTTCAAAACAGTGTAGGAAAAATTCAGCAACACTATTTCTTTACTTTAGAACCAAGTAGAATACAAATTGATGACTTAAAATACTGCCTGCTAATCTTCAATCACTTGTGCATTTTCATAGGACTGCAGGATTCACCTGGGCTGAAATGCAGAATTTGAGTGGGCTGAGTACTGCAGTGAGAGCCAAGACATCCCCAGAGGGGTTCAGCACCTGGCAGGAAGAACATGTTCAGCATGTGGGTAACAGGGGAAAAAAATCAGCCTCAGGAGTGGGATTCTCATCTTTCCACAAGTACAAAACAGGAATATCTCTCCTGAAATCAAGCAAGGTTGATCACAGAGAGAGGAAAATCAGATTTTGATGTATCTAAATATAAACCAATATGGATTACTTTTCCAAAAACCTAGCTACCTTTACTTTTTACCCAGTGGAGACTATATCCAAACCTACTGCTCACCAAAATGTGTATTCTACAGAGATGTGAAAGCTGATGCGAATGAATATGCATAGTCCTGGCAGTCTTCTCTAGTTTATTTTAGTAGACTGCAAGACAATATTATCCACTTCAGTATAAACTTGTCTTTTTAGATATTTCTACAATGAATGAAGTGGGTGCCTTCTACTGCAATTTTACTCAAATCCATCTATCATTTTATTGACCTGCTGAGGAAAAAAATGTCCCTTTTCCCAGCTCACAGATACAAGTTTCTTCATGACCACAGAACAGATACATTGCTGAAGATACTTACAAAGCTATAGGTGTTTTCTCTTTGTGTAAATACGTGATGCAAAAGAAAATAAGGCACAAGTGTCCTTACAGGAATTGTGTCCTGAAGAAAACAGGGACTTGGTCAAGGATAAAATCTTCAGTATAAATTAAAAAATCCAAAACCATAGAAGAAACCCAGCACTGACAGAGAGCCCAGTATAGGAGTTGAGCAGCACATCAGATTTGGCAATCCTTTGCTCTAGAGCAGCTGAGCCTGGTTTTTCCTTGGCCCAAGGCACACATGAGGACCTGCTCCATTCCATGTGCACGGTGTGTCTGCAGCCACAGATCCCCCAAACTCAGATTCCCCACACCTCATTCTTGGCAGCATCCTCTTTACCCTAAGTCAGCTCAGCCCTACCTTGGAAAGGCTCTGTGGGCAGGGATTCTCCAGGACAATGTGGGATTCTCCTCTTGTGGGAGGAAGAGTCTCCACTGTGGATGGGAAGCCCCAAAATCTCACTGTAGCAAGCAGTCCACAATGCACCTGCAGCTTGTGCAGCTCTGCTGGCCAGAAGTGAGTGACTGGGGGCAATTTATGACATTAAGGAGATTTAGACATTTTATTAACCCAAGCAATGTCCTTTACTAATGCAATGTAAGTAATATCAGTTGGCCACAGAAGACAAAACACATCTTTAATGTAGCCAGTTGGCAAGAGGTGACATGATGTTGTACTTTGTTAGCAACACAGACTTTGCAGCTGTGCTCTTGTTCCTTTTTCCAAATTCTGCCTAACTCAGCTACTGAAACATTTTTAAGTTTCCAATGTCACAAATTCTTTTAGCATCTTCCAAGTCTGGTGATGTTAAGTTAAACCTTTTGGGGTTCCTCCCCAGTTTGGTTTGGTAGATGGTTAAGAACATGTGACAGAAAACACAGAATAAAGGGCTTTGATGCATTAAACCTATACCTGTGCTTTACCACTAACAAAATCCCTAGCCCAAAATGATACATCAGCATTTTTCATAGCATGCTGCTGAAGGGAGACAGGGTATTAGTCTGAGTAAGCTGTACAATTTGTCACAATTTTTTTGTGTGACCATGGACACACCATTTCATTTTCCTATCCACCTTTCCAGTCAGTAGGGAAAAATAGCATATCAACACTTTTCAGAGCTGGATATTCATGCTTGCAGGATATTTAAATATTATTAGAATGGGACAGTTTTATTCCTTAGATAGATGAGTAACAAATTAAGAAAAAGCTAGATATCCAAATTGTCTATACTGATTTTGTTCCTTAGATGAATGTAAATTTCTTTATGAAGAAAGTCCTGAAGTCCAGTTTCTTCTATGGCATGAAAACACTTTGTCCTTTTTAAAGCCGTGATCTTTTGGCAGCAATCCTTAAATTCTAATTAAAGACCTTTTGTTTGATCTCTTCCCCTTTTTCATTCCCAGTACCTGTCTTTGAGATTTTTCCTAGCAGCATCTCTCATTTCTGACAGACAGCATACGGCTGGCTGAGACATTCATCCCTACCCAGCAGCTCCTTGTACAGTGGGGAAACCCAAGCTATCTTACCACTGACAGAGAAACCTCAGGTTTGGGTTATGTCCCTATCACTGCCTTTGCTATATTTGTAGTTGAAAGAAAGGAACAACTTGGAGCTTAAAAATCAATGGTAATTTTTTGGTCTTTGTACAAATTATCTTTAAGTGAAAGACTCAATTTCATCTGATATCATACTGATTGGAAATCCATTTTTACCAGCAAAAGTATCTTTAGGTGTCTCACAAACTCATCCTTAAAGACCCAGACCACAATTGTTTTACAGAAGAGCATTTGTCTCCACACATATAAAGATTCAGATCTTAAAAATTCAGAAAAATCAGAAGTGATGTGTTGATGGAAATGGTAAATAAGCTTTGAATGACTGGACATCTATTCTGTTGTAGATTTGTGAAAATAGGAGAAAATAGGCACAAACATAATTGTTTCAAAATCTCTCACTGCAGATAGTGCACAGTGTAACACAATAAATACATTGTGTAATCTCACTGAGAGGAGCAATGACAACACCACACACGCATATATAAAGATATATTCAAGATATCAAGTAGCTGGCTGGCACAAACTCATATCCTCCCCTGCTGCACCAATCTTTCCAACTGCACTAGAAATTAGGGAGCTGAACATATAAACCCATGAGACTCTGCCCTTCTTTCCTTCTCTTTTAGCTGGAGTACAAGCAGGAACAAAGGAACTGCTTTGAACTCAAATTCTGAGCCAGCATTATACTCACATGTCTTCTCAGCAGCACTCAAGGCCATACTTATTAAATGTACATATTTGGGACCCAACTTCAAGATAACTTCCTACATCCTCTGACCTTCTTTAACACTTTTGCTTTGGCTCCACCTTCTCTGATTAATTAAAAAAAAAACACCTCGCCTTTTTTCTTTCTTATTTACAAAGCACACCCTGTTTTCTCTACAGCTTCTGACTCTCACTGCCAGAGGGAAGTTCCTGCCTCTCTTCATCTCTCCTCACCACTTTCTTTTTATTTAAGGAATACTTACATCCACTCCTGTATTGTCCTTCTTAGTTTGGTTGATCTTTCCAGAAACCTCTGGAAAGCTACAGATAGATTTTCACCCAAAAATCAGTTTAAAAGCCCTGTTTTGTATGATGCCAGCCAGGCCCTCAATAGAATGGGTTTAGGCCTATGCTGAGCTGCTGCCTGATGTTCTGGCCCAAGGCACCTCAGCCCCCCAGCCTCTTGCCTGCTCCCTGGCTGGACATAGCACCAAGCACAGGGTCTTGGATCACCAGTCATCCATCTTATGATAAGACAGTTAATAGTGGTCTAAATTAGCCTCAGACATGCCACTGATTTGGTGATGCTATATGATCTACGTGGCACTAGAACATATATCTATCTCCAGATGGCTTCAGTATTTTTTTTTTGTCCATTCCAGGATTCCTCACTCCTTCAAATCTCTTCCTCTAACTTACAGAACACAGGTCAGTTCAATCCTTCTTTATAAGTCATACTTCCAAAACCTTAAATCATGCATTTGTTTGCCTTCCACTGCACTTTTACAAGCTCAGTCAGCAATGTCCTTCCTATAATACATTGCAGAATTGCAGATACTCCAAATGGAACCTGACTAGCGACTTTCAGAGTGGCAGAGTAACTGTAGTAGTAACAACACACATTTGCTTGCATTTGTACTTCTGCCAAAGTTTTCTGTTCAAGACTGTATTTAAATCTCTGGTTTCCCAGAGCTGCAAAGGAGCTGATGCATCTCTGAATGCAAAAGCAAATGGCCTAAGCCATAATGGCAGGGATTCCTTCCCAAATACATTTCTCCAAAGTTGGCAAAATCCCTTTCAAAGTAATTCCCATGTCAAATCCCTTACAAGCAAACTTAACATACTGAATATATCCACAGCAGTGATTTTAGGTGTAAGAAGCATCAATATTAAATCAGTAACATTCATACCCAGTTAATCAAATGAATCCAGAGCCAAAACCTCAGAGTGACTCTAAGGGCTTCTACCCTCTTTGATTTCCTATTCTTTGGATGAGATGCACACTACAATCTCTTCAGTAAAAATCCCTTAGAGAACTTTGCAACAACGCTTCAGTACAACACTCTGGCTCAAATCCATCTGCTATAATTATATTTCATTATCAACAGCCTCTCCTTCACAGTCTCACTCTACCATTCTGTAATCCAGTCTAATACCCAATGCCTAGGAGCTGCTGCATTATACCTTGCAGAGGGTATAATTTCAATAACAAGGATATTAATCGTAATTTAAACTTTGCTTAAATTGATGTTTAGGGCAAAATATACCACATTGAAGCACTGCTAATGATCATCACCTCTCTCCCAAGATTGTCTCTCTGTGGATGGGTTAACTGTTTAGTTCTGTCAGAGATTACCTACTCCCTACAACTCCCTAACTTGATACAAGTAGGAGTTCTTCACAGCCTGTGTGTTTACCTGTTGACATGGCATGATGCCTGGCTGCTCACAAGTTGGTCAGACACTTCCCCTAAGACCTAAGTTTCCAGGGAATATGAAAGCTTAGACAGGAGGCCTAGATAACATTTAAGTGCCATCACTTTTACAGGAAATCCTTTCCACTGTGACAGCTCTGCCACACTGGTGTCACATCCCTCTTTACACTTCATCACGCCTGTTCACACTTTGGTGCATTGATGAATCAATTAAAGCATTTTCTTGGCTTTTTCTCTCTCCCTTTTGCATCAATATGGGACAGTTGGCTCACAGCATGACAAACTTTCATATCTAGATTTTCAAACTTTTCCTGGAAGCTAACAGGAATACATGTTCCACATGTAAATGAACCAGTACAGCAGGATGACAGTGGAGTATTTCTCTGGCTCTACTCTGTTTTCTTGCAAACTTTACAAAATGGTGGCTCCAATCTCCCAGAACTGGTAAACTGAAAAGGAGTATCTGGTTTACTTTTATGAGTATGGGTCTAGCAACAGCTACTACTATTCAAAACTAGTATGCTTGGATTGTGTGTTAAAAGTCTATATTCCTTGTATCTGTTCCAAAATTTGGAAATCTTAATGAATACACATTAAACTCTGAACCTAATTTGAGTTTCTGATATAATTGACTTGAATTTCAGGAGTGATACATGCCCAGAAATCCCAGTACAGTTAGAGACACTTCAGGTACTTGACAGCTTGGGAAACAGCTTCCTCTACCTAGATGTTGAGGCATGGGACAGAATTTATATTTAGGTAACCATGTTCAAACATGTTTGTATCATCGAGGTTACCATGCACATACCAATCTAAAACATGCATAGCCTTTTAATATCAAGTCTATGGAATGTCCAGTTTTCATAATTACCAAGATGTATTGTCATATCTCTGTGAAAATCAGACTAAAACTATTACCACCTTCTCAAGGTTTTCAAAACTGCTTAAAGCCAGTAGCCCCAGAGAATTCTCTGTCTAGCTGAAAGCTTGTCCGCTTTTGAAGTTGTGGGGTGGAATGTCCCCCAAAAGGGAAATGAATGAGGCTCAGATCTGCTGCTTGAGTCCTGGCCAGTCACAGTCATTGCAGAACCAGCTCTAGAACTGGCAGGACACAGAAACAGGCTGCTTACCTGTTCTTACAGATCTTACCTACATTAATACACACACACACAGATGCCTTTATATATGTACACACAAATCAGAAACATACTGTGAGAAAATAGAGATATTTTGCACCACAATAATTGAAGGAAATACATGCCCACTAAACTAAAATATACTCTTTGAAGACAACTACATTATCCTTTAAATAAAAGGATTTTAAAGCTATACTTCTCTTCATATGTGAAATATAGGCCCTTCATAAAAATGTTTAATACTACAGTTTTTCTAATAAAAGTTGACCTATCTACTAATAAGTTTTCTAAAAAGTGTTTTCCATGCATGATGGGTCCAACCAATAACATGCAGCTTTGCAACATGGATTTAAAGATAGAGATTTTATCCTAAGCATGAATTAAAAGGTTTCATTAAAACATTAAAATCTTTCTTAACCTGTTGCAGCTGCAAAGAGGCATTCTAAGCCCTTCTCACAACAGTCTTTCAAGAACACAAGGTAAAAGAAATGTGTTAAAACTTCTGTAACCTCAAATTCATGAAATTAGGTATTTCCCAATTAGACAAGAAAACACTTCCAGGAAAAGTGATATGTGAGTGTCTACTTTCTGTTTAAAGACTTTTTTGATTAAAAGATATTGAAACAGATAACACAACAAAATTAGTTTTTGCTGTGATGGTCAGGTTAAGGTTTATGCTGTTGCTAGGATATACTGCCCTATCACAGCCAATCTTGATGGTGAAAATTGGTGCCTTAATTTCCCAGTGGTCCATGCCACTTCTGACTTAGGCCTCAGTCTGGTTAATCATGCTGTCATTCTCACTGCAGATTGCCTTTTGACATCTTCATCTGCAAAAAGATTCTGTAGTCAAGTCTGACTATGGTGAGTCAATTCAGGGTGTCGCTGGTGGTCAAGACTGAACCAGTGGTCAAGTTTCTTGTGAAAGAGATTCATGGAAGGATAAGGAACGCAGTAATTGAAGTTATTTTGCTTGGCAGAGGTGGGCAGGGACCATGCTTGAGCAAAATGTAATTGAAGCAGATATCACATTTGGGTGCTGGTACTGCTGTGTCAGGAGCCATTGACACTGTTACAGGAGTCAGGAGACAGAGTCTGCCCCTGCTTGTGCTGCTTTAAATAACAAGGCAAAGTTGCTTCTGATTTACACTTGAGAACAGAAGTGAGCACTGCTCTTGGTATTTTCTTATCTCAAATGAGAGACCTGTTGAAGATGTGTGTTGAAACAGTTTAGGCAGTTTAATTCCCTAAAAATACTTTCTCAAATTTTGCTGTGATTTCTATTATATTGTTCATAATGTGTGATCCATTGATGTAATGGATCACCTGTATAAATTCCTGCACAAAGTTACAATTGACTCCCTCAGCTACCTATACATTTGCTCCCTGTAAGGGAGTTCCATGGTGTTGTGAGATGAGCCCAATAGAGCATGTCCTGCAAAGACATGCCTGTTGTCAATGCTGTTCAAAAGCCTTCCTGAGGATGAGCGACAGATGTTTTTGCCTGAAGAGAAACAAAAAACTCTGCAAGATTCAAACAAAGTGACTTCTAGCAGGCTGAAAAGCAGGCATCTGGCTGAAAAATAAAACTAACCTATACATTATACAAGGTAAGAAATTAATTCAGTGAAAAAATCAAAAGAGAGATTGCAATTTACACATAATTATATCCAAACTACATGTTCATTGTTTTGATTTTTTTTCCCTAAACATGTTATTGCTTTCACTGCCATATAAGTTTAATGTGTCCACAAATTACATTAGATCCCCATTTCCACCAGAGAATTAGAGCAGATGTCAAAATTATACCAGTGGAGAAATGCAACAGAACACTGCACTGTTTTGCTATAGGTAGGAATGAACAGGAAGCATTTTAGTATTTTGAATAATTTATTGATGCTTTTGAAAAGCAGATGTGCTCTCATTAACACTGTCTCTCTGCTCTCACAGCAAGATTTCTTCTGGTGCCAGTACTCTACCATTTTTTCCCACAATTATAAAAGCAGACCACTTACTACAGAAAACTGCAAAGAAACAGTACAGTCAGCCTTGCAGAAGATTTCTCAGCAAGTACTATTATTTTATTAGACAAGAGCAGAAAGATCATCTGATGCTCTTAGCACCTTCCTTGATACCTGGCATGTATCCTAGCTGTGAAGATATCAATTACTGGTGGGGGAAAAATTCCTTATTTGTAGTAAATCCAACTAGCCAAACTCCACCACACTTGCTTACAGTGCTAATAACTTCAGTAAAGACAATTAAAATTAAAATTATCTTTCTTTCAGAAAGAGAAATTCCCCTCATAACCTATATAAGAACTTGAAGTTTTTAGAAGACAGCATAGCCCAAATGAATCTGACTAATGCAGGAGCTAAAGGGAAGTACACAGAGTCACAGGACACTAGAACAGGAAAATGAGCAAGGGCTTGATCCGAAGTGTGGCTAATGAAATAATTAAATTTGGAATATATTACCTAAATTCAGAATGAAACTCAAATCTCAGTATAAAGAGTCTGCATTACAAATACACAAAGTGGCAAATAAAACCATGCATCTTAAACAAAGCACAGGGATCTGCTTGGTCAAAGAGTTTCCAGAAAGAATTTCCAGTTAATATCATTACAATTGCTCTGCTAATTCATAACATCTCACTAATAAAGGCACTGCTCCTGTCTGAAGCAAGGCTAACACCAGTATTGCCCCTCACATGTAATATTCACACACAGCACATATGCAGCAGTGACATACATGTACTAAACTCCCAAAGCCAGTGATAAATTGCATTTCTCCAGCACCTCTGATCACCTCACCTGCACTCTGCCCACTAATCCATCTTTGCCAGGACTACCACTAACCTTCCAAACCTATCAGTTGCTTGCAGACAACCATCATTTTTTTCAGATAATAACCTGCTAAACAAAAATGTTTTCCTCTTTCCTACAAATGAGGAATTTGCCCCCAAAATGTATTGGTCTGAGGTTCAGGGCATTCTTGGAGCACTGACAAGTTTAACGTCCAATATCTCAGAACACTTGAAGGTTAGAGCTGAGTGTTTATATAAATGGGGAAGATGAACAAATTCCCTCCCTTAATTGTTCAATGTAGGCTTGACCAGATATAAAAAAGTTTTTATTTTAGCCATGGTTGATGATGTCAATTTTTCAATTTGCAATGCTGTGAGGTACAGAAAGGCTCTCAGCTCATGTTTAAATGCTCTAAAGTTAATTATTCAGGTTCTCTGCCTTGAAAGGCCTGTAAGATTAAGTTCACAACACTGAAGGTCAGTATGAAGGAAGTGAAGAGAAGGGCATACACACACGAGCCTTACAAATTGCAAAATACATCTACTGCTATGTGGCTCTATGCTTTACCAGTCTGATTTTATTCACATCAGATCAACTTTGGGTACATCTGAAGTCTGTCACATGCTCGGATTTGTTTTTTCTTCTGTGGCATAAAGAAAATACCAGGACACAATGCCTACATTTCTATTAACTGGGTGCATGCACAGAGAACTACTGAAATCAAGGTCTGTGCTCTGCCTCAGTGGAAGGCAGGCATTTTATATTGGGAACTTGGGCTAAGCAGCACATCCCTCCACTGCACAGATAACACTCAACCAAAACACCAATGAAACCACTGCCTCCCTTCCACCTCTGTGTAAGGGATTGCAATGGAGGGATATAAGACACTATAAAACATCAAACTGCCTTTAAGCACCCCACAGCTCTCACGCACACTCCTAAGGAAAGCTTTGTCTGTCATCTCCCTGATGTACAGCCAGTGAGTTAGCAAGGTCCAGCCAGGTGTGAGACTGGGGAGAAGCAGAGCTACACACACAGTCCTTCTGGCAGATCCTCACACCACTGGGACAACAGTACAAGGCATTTACCTACAATTAACACTATCTAAAGACTGGAACAACAAAGAACGTTCAGGGTCAGAATCAAGTTTTCTCATGACAGTATTTCAGATCATACATGGCCAGCATATTTTACCCATTTCTACAGAACCCTAGTGTGAGAGTTACATGCAGGTCAATACCCACAGAGACAATTCTATGCAGTTCTTTGGTTTTGCATAGAGTTGATTAAAACTAATGTACACCTCAGAAAAATGTGAAGGTCTTGGTTGATATGGTCCCCTTCAGAAGACCTATATGTAGACCTGAATTCCACAGTCCTCAGTCTGTTTCATTTTAGTGAGAGTTATATTTTCATAGGACATACATTTCCACAAGATACTGCAAACAGACCTTATTTTATTTATCATGTAGGAGTGAGCAGTTAACAGAGCTGGGATTCACACCTTGGGATCAAAGGAGTATAGATATTTGAAACCTGATGCCTTTACCACTAAAATATCTGCTCTGGGACATTCTCCGTATGTTTGCCCTCTCTTCTCAAACAAGTTATATTCTGTAATAAAACCTTTATATTCTCAAGATTTCTGAATATCATAAATTTACTAGAGAACCCTGCTTTAAAAGAAAAAAGCTAAAACAATGAACTCTGGATGACATTGATTGACTTTTAATAACCTTTCCTGGGCTTCCACATGGTAGCAGCATTAGGCTTAGTCATAGGGACAAAGACATGTTTACATTCCAAAAAAAAGTACTTGTGGACAGACCTTTAGCCAAACACAAGGAAGGGATAAGAAATCAGTGACAAAATAAACATTTTATTTGCTAATTGTTTAAATAAGATTGCTTGCAATTACCTAAGTTCTTATGGTTTACTAAAGAAAGCAAACATTTTTAGCTGACACTTTGCTTTATTAGAAGTGAAGAGAGTAGTAAATGCACTGTACTATCTGTGCCTTCCTTCGTATGTTGTTATGATGTGTTCAGTAAATAGCACCCAGCCTAAAAAGACCTTGTTGTGAAATCAAGCAACATTAACTCATTAAGTCAATAATTCATGGATTCTTTTATCTAAAGTGGCAACATCACACCATCAATTCACAAAACAGCCACTTCTCCGAAGTGTATGTGATGATAATAATGGATTTTCTAACAATACACTCTCAGAGCAAGGTCACTGCGCACAGATGCGCTGGACGCCATGATCTGACCTAGGTCAGCAAAACAAGCTTTATTATTGAACCTAATTATGAACTATCAAGATAATGGCCTAGACTAAACTGTTTCCTTAGGGATTATTTAGAAACTAGTCAGCCATTTTAGGTTGAAATCTACTGTACAGCATTACCTCCCAACACAGAGCAAAGTAGGTATAGGTACAGTATATATACAGACATGCTACACACCATTGCCAAAGACAGCTCAGGTGGGCAAAGCACATATTCAAATCAAACAGAACTCAGTTTTTGATGGGGGCAATCTAGTAAAGTGAAAACACAAAGAAAAAACCATGTACACAAATATTCGTGGACATCTACAAAGGGGTAACAATCCAAATTTTGCTTTTGGTTTTGCTTAAGTCTAGAATTAAAAGCCATTAAATACATTCTGATAATAACCCAGTACTAATAAGCAAAGAGAAACAAAGCAAAAAACTGTTTGGAATACCATTAGCTGTTTTCAGATGAAGCACAGTAATACTCATTATGTTATTAATCTATTTCAAATACATTCCATAAGAGAGCTCATGGAGGAAAAGTATTTTATGCATCTTACATTTCCCATAACTTAAAATAACACATGGGATCAGTGCTGCCTTGTGCCAATTTTGCTCAGCTGAGAGTATTTTTACTTTTTTCCCCCCTAACCCCAGAAGATAAAATATTTCAGTTGAGTTCACTTCTCCAGCCAGAAAAGTCATTAAAATGTTTCCTTCCCCTGTGTGCCTCACACTGTAATTCTCCCAGGTATATAGAACTGACTCATTATTATTTTATATTTCAGTCCACGTAATTATATCCAAGTTTCAGAAAGGAATAGTTCCTTGAGATCAGAGATCTTTTTGTGTTAGAAGTAAAGCCAACCTCTGAGTATTCCTAGCAGGGGAAGATTGATTCCCTGTATGATTCCCTCAATTATTTAAAATTATCTTGTTTTTATTTAAGGTTTTGATTCATATGATAAGAAGAGACCTAGTTTAGAGATGTTTGTTTTTCTAAGATCAGAGTTATGTTGCTGTGATAAACTTCTCACCTTTTCAGCTTCCAGTCCCAGTGAACCAGTCAACCTGTATGAATTAACATGATGTGATTGACCCTGTACCTTGCCTGTGGGTTTGTAATGAGATCCAACCCATGGGAAAACGTGTAGGGAGAAGGGAGGGGATGGCTCAGCCTGAAACCTTTCCTTTAACTGGTTGGCCTGTGAACCCACGTGAACTGGATCTCCCACAGAAGTCGTGGTTTGAAAGTAACCCTTTCAAATCACACTTGGAAAGGTTTGCATAGCCCTAGTGCTAATACACTGGGGCAATTTGCAGAAAATTTCATATTCCTTCACTCCACACTGACAAAGACTGAAGGTTCACAAGCTCTAGGCCAAAAGAAGCCATAAGGGAAAAGCAGTTTTTCACAAAAATCAAGATAAAAGAATGACTTTGTCACACACTGATGGAGAGAATCTTTAGGAATAAATGTAAGATGGAAGAAGGGAAGAAAAAACTACTTTTGCAGGAGCACTGCTGAAAAAGAAACAGACTTTTCTCAGTTTCATATCCTGAATTAGCTAGGCTACATTTATTCTGTATTACAGAGTTCTATAGGAAGGCTTCTGAGCTTTTGTATAATTATTTAATTCAGTCTGGAGGAATTTGAGAGTTGGGCTAGCAACAGCTGCTTAGGAGAACATTCCTAACCATGTGACTTAAAGGCTTTTTTAAAAGGCCTTTAAAAGGCTTTTTTAAACTATCTTTTAAAGATTTGTGTAATAATTTATATGCTTTTTCTATTAATATGCCAAGAAGAAAGAGCAGAAAGTTCCCAGCTAGAATTAGAGACCCTGTTAGCAGCAATGTCACATGAAGTACAGGTTAGACAGCAGAACTGGACACCAGGTGTATTATGTACCAACTGAGGTACAGAAAAATACCAAGCATTCCTTCCAAGTCCTAAAGAAACCTAAGCCATTATTTCCAAGAAATTCAGAAGGGAAAACAAACATCAGTTTAAAAAACTTAAAATTTACAAATTTTTTACAAATAAAATTACAATTATTCCCAAATAAAAAATTGATTCAAAAAAAAGAAATTCTAAGCTACTGAAGTGCCAAGGAAGAAGTTGGAAACACCTGCAAAATGCTCAGCAACTGAGAACGTGAAAGAGCAGAGGAAAAAATATGGCTGCACAGGGCTATGGTATTGCAAAGAACACATGGTGAAGTCAGTTATTTTGAAAGAGGTTTAAACAAAGCTCCTGATTTTTAAAGAAATATTTTGAACACAATACCTAAATCTCCAGAAGGCCCCCTAAGTAAAAGGGCTAATTGCTCCTCAATTGAAATAAATGCAACTATATCATCTTCCAACAGAAAATTCTGGCTCTGAAATTAAGGCATCTGTCAGTGAAAGCAAATATTTGATTTTTAATAGTTCAATAAAGAGGCAGTCCTGTTGTGGAACAGTCCTATTTACTCCTTCACAATAGCAGCTCAGACACCTTTCAATGAGAGCTTGATCAACATCAATAACTTTGGGACTGTAGGCATCCAACCTACAACATTATTTTTGTGCATGCTGTACTTCTACAATTCTCATGGACTTCATGAAAACATGGAGCTACCAGGTAATGTCCACATAGATATCAAAATATAGTTTTAGACATCTAGTGGTAGGTAAATGAAATCTGAAAGCAAAGTTTTTCTGCAATTCAATGTTCTGGAGCAATCCTGCTAACTTTCCCATCCCACACCTTATCCTCTTGCTTTTGTTCCTTTGCTCCTCACCTTTCCATGGCTGCACAAGCTACAGCGAACAGCTGGACATGAAAACAGGTGACAGCTGAGGAATGGCACAGCAGGGAGACAGAGACAGTGCTCAATAAGGTTTTTGGGCACAAAAAGTTCTTTCCTTCTATAGGGAAGAGAATACCTCAGTTTTGCATCCTTCCTCCAGCAAGCTACCTTAATACTTTAATTATTTTTTAAGACAAGATGATGACACATTCTATTGCAGTGTCCTACTTTCAGGAAGCTGTACATGGTTTCCCTGCTACAGGCTGTAGGAAGCATGGGCTGTGAGCAAAACATCAGAGACATTAACAAGAATCATCTCATTCATTTAATTACACTTCATATTTTTTGTGAAGCAAAAAATAGAGAGTGTGGAAAGTACTTCAGTTTCTGGATTGCTAATTAAAATTTCCAGAATCTTTCTACAAAGGTAACGTCAAGTTGTCATAACTCCAAAGAGACTTTGGTACAGTAAATTTCTAAGATACAAATGATAGTGGGAAGCACTGAAGCGTTGCATAAATTGTAAACATACTAGTCAGTCTGGTTTTCTGTGTATGCCCTCACCAATCTGTTTTTTTTTTTTTTTTTTTTTTTTTTTTTTTTTTTTGTGCACCCCCACTTTGGGTAGCAGACCAAGCCTTTTCCATAACCTCACAATACACATGTGCTGAATCAGGCCAATGCATTTCTTCATACATAAGTGCATGCAACAAAATCAATTGTCTGGAGCATTATCTGATGTAGCCAGCCAGTGGAAGGCACTTTACATTTTGTTTATGCCTATTCCTGTTCACTGTTTTAAAATAAAGCATCTCTAAATGGCGATAACTTTTCACTATAATTCTGCTACATTTCTAGATTCCAGATAAGGAAGGAAATGCTGAATAGACACGACTACAAAATGTTAAGAGGCAGAACACTTTAAAACATTAAAAACAATGTGTCATTTAAATCAATTTCAAGAAGAACATATATGCTCTCCCTCTCCTACCTTGTCTTGACTACAATATTGAAAATAGAGGTAAGATTGAAAAGCATCAGACCAATCCTTCGATAACAGTAAAGAGAAACTTCTTGACAGACTGGATTATACTTCTAACACTGTTCTTCCCATCTTCCTACAGTCCTCAGTTGTTGCCAGATCCTTGCTGGAATCAACAGTTTTTATCTGATTGTGACTGTAGATAAGTATCCGGATAGTAGAGTTACCAGCTACAATAAGAGGATACACAGCTTTTGTGCTAATAAGCTCTTCTGTTTAAATGTTAAGAGCAATTAGTCCTTTTGTGTCAGCTATTGATTATGCAGACTGATAGACAAAAATCCCACACAGCCTCATTCTTCTTTCTCCTGTATTTCTAAAGAGCAAAACAGGCTTAAAGCAATTGTAAAGCAGAGTGATATTCCATCTTTGGAATCAAGAGCAGCTTAGCTGTTTGAAAGAGCATTGGTGATGGGTTTGACTACGAGTGAGAAAAGCAATTTCTGATGTATTTCTTTTCCAGTGCTATTTCATGAAAATAGTCAATTTTGATACCAGCTTTCTGGAACAAGTATAAAGAAGGTTATTTCATAAAAAAGTTTTAACTATAAATAAATTTAGTTGTTTCTAATTACAACTTTTTTTGCAATTGACTTTTTGAACAGTTAGCCTACATGCATTCAACTTAAATGTTGCTTTCTAAAGAATAAACATAGTTAAAAGTCCGTGGATTTAGAATCATCTTCTGACTTAAGGAAGGGGCACCAGCATGACATTGTCTTCAAACATAACTGGCATATTTATAGAGTATGTATGTGTAAAACTGCCTTATGTACAAATCATGTAGCATCAATAAAATTATTTTAGAGGGTGTTTTTTTAATAAAACGCTTTAAACAAGTAGCAACAAGCACACTGCAATAGTACAAATGCACATTCTTTATAAAATGTAAAATTGCTCATTATAAAAAGAGGTAAAATAAAATGATAAACCCAAGTTTAGAAAATGTGCTGTTCTGAAATAGCATTTGGATTTTATTTGCTCAACCATTTCCAGGTTTAAAATACATTTATGCTAAATATAAAGAAACACTGAAAGAGAAATTGCCCAACATAAGAGACACAATTTTTATTGTAGCAACAACAGAGTCAACAGATACAGCAGGTGTTACAAGCCTATTACTGTATTAACTAAGTGCTTTCTATTCCTATGATTATTCCTTTAGCCATATTTTCATCAAAACATGGGAATCCTTGAAAAACCCAGAGCAAGACAAAGTTGAAATTCAATATCTCCAAATTTTCAGCAATTTGTTGAAGATTCCTTTTCAAGACAGAAATGTAATGTAGATTAAAAGAAAAGCATAACCTCTTAGAATTTCATGTGAAAAGCAGCATGGCATTTAATTCTGTATGTGACTGCTTTTTCATAGTTCTTATATTGCTGCACTGCTGCTTCACACAGAAGTGACTGTGAAGCTATTTCATGAACTACTCATTGATCTCTATGAATTTATTACAAGCACTCTGGACCTTATTATAACAGCATCCTTGAAAGACAAGCATTTTGAATGTCACAAGGAGATGTTGCTGTAATAAAGGAGAATGTAATAGGCCTTCAAGCACAGTATTTGTGAGCCAGAACATTTTCAAAGAGAATAATGTAAGTTAGTGCCTTATAAGGAAGGTGGACCCTATACATATTGCAGTTTGAAGATTTCTTGATATAGTACATTAAATCTATAGAAGGATTCTGCTTTCAGACATACAGAAGAGCATATCAGCCTGTATCATAGTCACATTTTGGAAAGAGTACACAGGAAAATTAATACACTTTTATCACTATTTTACCTGCATGAAGATGAATATAGAGTGTGAACATTTGGTGTACATCACCAAAACTGATGGGATTAAATTCCTGTGAACGTATAAAAGATTTTTTCAAATTGATTGTAATTTAAACTTCTGGGGGTAATGTTTTGGATACTTGTAATGCTATACGTCTCTCTAAATAGAATATCAAGTGTCTAAAATCCTCATGTGCTCTGGCCAGAATTTGGGCCCATAACTCAAGTATTCACAAAAAGGAAATACAAATATAAGAGCTAAATTTCTATTCAGATAGCACATAAATGTCTTCAGGGTTACTGGTATTTGACACATGCAAAATCATTGCCATGTATTTTGGTAAGTACCTATTAGCACAGTCATTTATGAAGTTTAAGTGTTTAGTATTGGGTTATTCACAGCTGCATTTTAAAATCAAGTAATGTAATTATATGACTCTGCCATATCTGATTAATGTTTTATTTTGCTAGGATTTCTTCAGCTTAAAAGTACCTTCTCTGTTGTTTTGCTTTCCATGAGCACTGTTGATCCCATTATTGAAATCTCTACTCAACCATTAGGTTACTTTTTGTAAGTGCATGCATTGCTTTTGAAAGCTGTTGAACTTCCAGATTTATGACACTGAAAATCTAAGCCATTGATCCACCAGGCAAATACATTACAGAGAGCACTGGCAATGTACAGCAGCTGCTTTACTGAAGAGCAATTTCAAGAGGCTTCAGCCCTGACCTGGGGCCTGTGTCTAGAAGGGAATAGAGCTGAGACTTCTTGTGTCACTGAACTTTGCAGTCCGAGCCAGAAAATGTGCAAATACCATGTGTTGCTACAGGGATGGCAAATTAGCAGTGATGTACACAGCTCCTTATTTAGAAACCTGGTTAGGTCTTGGCATTCACTGTAGCCAGAGTACACAGGACTATATTTGCAAGATGTATCCTTTAAAAATAGTGTACATTTCCTAGAAATGTGGCAGGCCTTTTCTTGAAGACACACCACACAGTCAGAAGCTTGAGCAAGCTTTTAAATGACACACTATTGAGACAGCTCTGAAAACATACTGGGCTTGGAAACTGGTGCTGAAATGGGATTGTCCAGAACGAGCACTAATCCTTCAAGAGCAAAACCCAGATGTGGTTGCCTTCAAAAATCTTTATGTCAATTAATGACAAAATATAGAACAATATAGATAAACCAGTCTTGACCCACTGCCACTTTTCAGTGACATTTTTAGTGCTCAGATGGACAGTAACATCTGAAATGCAATAGCTAGCTAAACAGCAAACATTCATTAACTGCAACAAAAAGGGTTCTGAACAGATCCTAAAAAAGAAAACATCAAAAATCTAGATACAAGTGGAGTTTTAATACCTCTTCATAATTTATCTAATGGATAATGGTTCCTGGAAGATATGTGCTATTCAGCTGTAACTCAGTGTTCAGAAAGGTACACATTCATGGCTGAAGGACAGATTCCCTCCCAAAACCAAGCAAAAGATATTGCAAAGATATTACATAACAAAAACCAATTATACCTATAGAATATACCTTGGGTGTAGGAATGACAGCTGTAAAGCAACTTGCTTGAAAGCTCACATTGGGCTGTTCTCTTGGCAATATCAACTACATTTGACACAGAGAAACAATTTCTGCTGGTGCAGGATTGTCCTGAAGTTCCACAATAGATGTGTTTGCTTGCATAAGCACATCCTGCATGAAGAGACTAGAGCCAAGAAATTACTCTAAGTCAAAGAGAAAAGCAGAAACTTAACCCCTAAAATTTTCAGCTTCTCCAAACCACTACATAAATAAGAAAAATGCATGTAGCTCCATCTTCCTATTTTGGCAAATCAAGTTGGGAAGGGCTTGGTCAATGAATGAAACAGAGACATGATGCATAATACTGATCATCTGGAAAAGGTACAACTTCAAATTTTTTTTCTTTTTTTTTTTGTGTGTGTGTGGGGAAGAAAAGAAAAAAGCAGATGCCAGAAGCATACTTACAATAAATAAGGAAGAAAGAATATTAATATGGCATTTGGCAATTCTGGAAGACAAACATCATGGGAAATGTATTTCTCACAACAGTGGCTCTTCAAGAAGTGAAGTAAAAAATTTCCCACCAAAAAAATCCTCCTTATTCCTTATCAAACACTTAAAAAGGTGTTTAACAAAAAATTATTTGCATTGAACTATTGCATTATTTCTATGTTCTAACTGTTTGAAGGTGATCAGAAAGAGGTAAAATTTAAATAAGAGGCAACATTTAAATTTGCCACTTGAAAGAGGTGTATATAAACATTTAAAAAGAAATACACTAACAATTTACTGTAAAATCAGCAATTACAATTAATAAATATTACTGAGCGGCATAGATAAACATGAAGAGAATTAGACCATTCTTAGATTGGGGACTTTTTCCCCTTATGAACTTCTTTAAATGCCTGGAATTAGTTTCTTTTTTTCCTTCATTTAATGTAAGTGCTCTCTTATGTTTTATGCAATTGGTTTGTTAAAGAGAAATAGCAGCTTCTGTATAACGTAATTTAGGACAAATTAAAAGCTTTGAAATATGTTTCTGTGTTGTAAAAATGATCTTAATCAAGGTTTAGCAATAATATATTGACAATAACGTCTGAAATGTTTTCCTGGAATCAAAGAGAAAAATTCTCATTTTCATAATGAATCATTTGACCAAAAAAAAAAAAAAATAAAATTCATTGCTCTACCATTTCTGACTATTACAGTTGTAATGACTTCTTCTACATCCATTAGGTGTTTGCAGGTCCCAGTTCCTGATCTCTGTAATGATTAGAGTCCTGTTGCTGTGAGAAGGCTGATTAAGGAGCCCACCTGGAAGTGTTAGAATCTCTCCTGTCCTGTCAGTATGGGAAGATCCACTTGTAAGTTCCAAGGTTATCAGCACAAGCTTTCAGAAAACCTCACTCAACTTTTCAAACTGGTACAATTTATGCAAGTAACTTTCTACTTAAGGGCAGAAGAAACTCTGAGTAGCTGTCTAGCAAGCAAGATCTAAGCCAAATTTTGAAGAGCAACTTTTTTTCATAAAGAATTAATTAAGTTAAAACATTGTTCCTGCAGCCAAAACTTGATACACTGATGCAGAAAGATTAATACAGCTAAGCATCAGAGAGATGAAGAATTTCCTTCTAATTAAAACTTTCTGGCAAGATAACTGAATTGCCCTCGTATTAAAGATTAATGCTTTTGATAGCTTTGATGGCTCAATATCCCCTGTAAATCATAAGAGTAAGATGCTTAAAAAATTGATTCAAGCTTATTAATTGCAAAAATAAAATATCACAGCATCTGCAGCCACTATAAAAAGTTGAGTAGCAATCACTGGCAAGTTAATTTTTATTTCTTTTAACACGCTGCATTAGTGAAGTAACTAAAGCATTGCTGCCTCAGGGCTGCATTTTGCAGCTTCCCCAAACGTATTAGACAAACATTCACTGATCCATGTGGTTTTATGGAAACTGCTGTGATTACAAGAATAAACTTATTTTCCCTTCAGCATGTCTGCAGCTGGGCATTAACCTGTCCTTATCCAGAGAGGGCATATGCCAGCTGGAAAATCAGCTTCCAGCAGGTGGAAACACAGAATCACTCCACAGTTAAGCCCTGAGGATTTTTGTGTTCTCATACTAAACTTTACTCCTTAACCCTATTTAATTTGAATTTATTGAGTTTTCCAATGGTTAGCCAATAAAAGCAAACCCTCTCTTCACATAAAGGTGTTTTCATTTGAATGTGAGCAATAGAACTTATTTCAGCATGAATTCAGACACTGCAGATTATATCCTGCTCTGCTAGAAGCCCTGCATTAGAAGTGCTTGAATTTGTGTTTGTGCTGAGTTCTCAACAATATTGACCTTGGACTATATGGGGCTGTTTGTAGAAAATATTATACATTCTAGAAACTTGATATTTTAGACTATTATTTAAGAGATTAATGACAAATCAGCTGAAGACATTCATACATAAAATTCAAGCTAGAACTTGTTTAAAACAGGATATTACTCCTTCCTAATTTTCTGTCTTATGACACAAGTGGCTAAAGGAAGAATATAAGGTATAGAGATATTATCAACCTGCACATATTTCCAGTTCACAATAAATTGAGAAACTTCCTGCAACTCAAATTATTTCAATGAAATAAGTGGAGGCTTTGTCCTAAGCAGGTGGTATATAAAACTTCCAGGCTTCCTTTTGCAAGTGCCACTGGCTAACAGGTTTCAGAAATTGAAATTTAACAGAAATATTTTTTATATTCCCACATACTGGTCTTATTTATTAACCTGGCACATGGAAAACTTACAGAAGTAATGCCAGGAATACAACAAAAGTAGTCCATTTTTCATCATGCAAATACACCACCTGGAGATACAACTTGGTGAAAAAGTTTTTCTGTTTATTCTGGTCTGTTTTAGTATTTTTTTTTTCTACTCCAGTGTGTTGTATGTTTCTAATATTTTATCTTATTGGCCATTAGAGGTAAATGAGAGCAAAATCTGATTACATATGTTAAAGAACAGCACAGGAGACATTGTAAAATTAATTGTCTCCTGCCGGATTTGGAGAAGAGAGAGCAGATTATGTGTATCAAGGCACATTCTGATTCCACAGCTCACAAGGAAAATCTAGTTGATTGCATGCACAAGAATGAACCTATAATTTTTACTTATAGAAAACTTTACTAGTTTTTGTTATTGCTTCTGAAGTTAAAACAACATAAAATATTTTATTTGTCTGAAGAACTAGTTGTTGTATTTTGAAAATAACATATATTTTGAAAGAAATATAGAAGTTTTCTTGGAGTAAATATTTTGTTTTTAAGAGACCTGGAGGCCTGAGATAAAGGAAACCAATGAAAATTTTCCAACCTGAACCCAGTAACAGGCACTGATATTTATCTGTACTCTTGTTTGAGCACTTCACGTTCACAACCATTTCCACATCAGCCATTATAAGGTTGAATTTGAAGGCTGTCTGTATTTAATTGCAGAAGGAACAATAACCTATAGCCTGATCCAATACAGGTGACATTTGCCCTGTTCACTAGGGAGCATCGTTTTAGTGTTTGAAGGAACAACTGCCTACTGCACTAATTTAATGGCTGCTTTGGAATGAATCTGCAGATGCAGTTATGTACACCCTGGCCTGGTGCAGGAGAGAAAAAAAAATCAAAAAGGATTGACACTAAACATTGAGTACAGGGAATAACACAAGCATCTGGGTCTGTGTGAAGCTGTTTTGAATGGTTCTAGTTCCCTAAAAACTGTGCTATACTGTTGTCTCTGCAAATGGCTCAAGGTCTTAAGTATTTAAGCACAAAAACCTCAAATTTCATTTCTAATTTGAAAAGGTGACTCCAAATAGCTTAGAGTGAATATTCTCTTTTCTTTTGTTGGTGTTGTCTCAAATATAGATGGAATTTGGCATAGCCCACTTTGACAACTAATACCAGTCCAACCTTGTTTTTCTATATTTTTTCTTTAATTTCAATACTTGCTTACACATACAGGCATCCCCAGACACTTCAAAGGTACTGGAGCAACAGGCTACATAATTTAACTTAAAGCAAGTTAAAAAGAGTTGAAAGAATCCATAGTACTGCCTTCTCTTTTGAAGTTCAGGAATGCTTTTTATATTTATACTTGGCCTATCCCCGCCTTTGGGGATTCAGATTCTGCACTCATTGGATTGATTGAATAAAACTGTTTCCTCAGTGGGGACCATGTACACTTAAAATTGTGACAAACTCTACCCCAAGAGTCCTCCTTGCAGGACAGATCTCATTAGAATCAGAATTTTATCATCCTATTGCATATTTTTAAAAATAAGTTTTTTTCTATTTCAGGTGTGGTCATGCCACTATTACAGAGCACACCTGAGAGCACATTAAAAGTCAATGGAGTAACTCCTACTAAATTCACTGGGCTTTGAAATCAATTTCTTCACATTGATTTCAAATGGAGCTGAAAGAGGAGTTGTGTGGGCTTATGAAGTTGGAATGAAGGAAAAAACTACTGCATTTGCCCTTATTATGATAAATAAGGTCAACAAAATGAAAACTGCATCATTTTTACAGCCAATAGCTCAGGCTGGAAAGTGTCACCAGAGATTTCCTTATTTGAAATTGAGGTCAACAACAAACACACTTAGATGCCTGAAATTCAATGTCCCAGAAAAATACATGCAAAGAAGGAATGGAGATGAACTTGACTGCTCAGCTTTCCTCAGACCAATATTTGAATGCATTGCACAAGGTGATGAGGAAGAATTTTGCCTGAGAAAATTGGTAGAGACCTGTAGTGTGAGTGGGGTTATGCTCCTTGTAAAAGTCTTTCTCCTGGGAGGTGTGATGTGGATACAGAGCATCCACTGAGGAGCAGGGAGGCCACTGGGGTCAGTAACACACAAGGAACCAACATCTCTCCATGCACCTGGCTAAAATATTGCTTGCCTTAAGCAGCAGCAGCAGCACCACAAGATCTCTTATTGAGTCCTCAAAACTTCTTCTTCTTGCTCAGGCACCTCCCTGTTTCCCCAGCATTGCCACCCTTGGCTCACTACAAGCCCTCCCTTTCCAATGGGGTATCACTGCTCAAAACTACCACATTGTAAAAGGGGAAGTGTAACCACTGCATTTCCTGACTGAGAGGAGCTCACCACTGTCAAGGAGAAGTCAATGAAAGAACCATACCCTGGAAAATGAGGACATTAAAATATCTGTCTCACAGTAATGTCATCATTAAAGAGGGAAATACTCCTTGCTTATTGCTTTGAACCATGGAGAAGATATTCCCTGCCAGCCCTCTTCCTATTCATGAAGGAAGATGGGAGACTATGGGCTCAAACCACCAACACTGGGAAAGGCAGTCTTCCCTATTCTGCTGGCTTTCTAGGGATAGAAAGGTTTTTGGAGAAGTGAGCCAGATCTTTTACTAACAAAGCATGTTTCTCAAGTCCTCAGAAAAGATAGAAGAGCATGCTTACTTTAAAAAGGTGAAACAATCAAGGAATCTCACATTTTTTAAATTTACAGTTAGGAGATGATAAAGTGAAAAATATTTACAACAAAATAGTCTCAATTGGTTGCAGAAATAGCTCGAGGCCCTAAGAACTGAAACATCAGTAAATTTAGCATTTCTGCCTTTTCTTAAAATGTCATGGAATGGTAAAGATTCAAGTGAAGCTAATACACTGGTCTGACAGTCTGTTTTCTTTTAAAAAATAGCCTGTTCTGTCTGCAAGAATAGTCCCCAAAACTATATTCTTTTGTGACAGAAAGATTATTATTGTTTCATCTTTATTTCTCTCCAGGAACAGGCAATTCATCTACAGCCAAAATTAGAGTAGTGAGGAAAACCAATCTGTGTCTAAAGTATTAGGCCGAGTAAAGCAAACAGTGATCCTTAACAATAAAAGTGAACTTTTGCAGAGTGTAGAACTTCAATGTCTTCAGTCAGACAGAACCTTAAAGACAAGTGGCTGCAATCCTGTGGGAGAGCTCTGGGGAAGCAACCAGCTTTGCAGACCAACAGGAGAGCTCTCTTTCCTCAGACAAGGAACTGGACCTGGGGGAATCAGCAAGATTCTACAAAGGCAGGAACTTCTGCAGGCAGCTATCAAAATCACTGTGTGTACAATGAGCACACACAAACAAAATTTAACTGGAAAAAAGGACTCACTAAAAAATGGTATTACTCAAAATCCCTGAAATACAACCTTAGATGCTTAAAAATCTTTCCCTGGAATTGTCTTTTTCTCTGTTTTCCTTGGAAGCATGTTTTTCCTTAGAAACAAGTAATTCAAGATGACTTTCTCTAGTTTCTGAAATATGATACCAAAGTTTCCTCAAAATAGAGAGCACAGATTCAGAAAGTACCATTTCTTCTAATTATGTTGCTCCACCACCCCTGGCTTACTACGCTTTGCTAGGATGCAGTTGCACACAAAAATGTGAGGTTAATGTATTCATTTAAAAATTGCCAAGTAATTACGTATGCATAGAAGTCTCCCCAGTGTTGGAGAAAAATTCAGATACAGAGTTCAACCAATTTTCCTGGATCTTCTCCCTAAATCTTTCCAGGAGTGTACAGTTCAGTTGTTAAAAAAAAAAAAAACAACAAAACAAAACAACAAAACAAAAACCCAAAACCCATATATTTAGGCAGACTCGTTGTAATGATTACAATGCAGATTTCATCTGGACTGTACACAGACTAAGAAATTATGATTATTAGCTACGCACAGGGTCAAAGTGCAATAAGGCAAATTCATGGAAGGAAAATGCATCGAGACCTACTGAATAGAAAAGCTACCACAGAAGCCTTTCTAAGCTTCAAACCACAGCAGAATAGATCCATTTAGTGAAGTATCACTACATGCTTGCCCTGTTCTGGTTATTTTTCTTAGGTATCTACTTCAGGTTCCACTCAGAGGCTAGAAAATTGGCTCAGAATCACCTCAAGGTCATCCTGGTTTGGCCATTTTTAGATTTCACCATTTCTCAGGTAATCTAAATTAAATACACAAGAAAGCTGCATGTTCTTTGGTTCCAAATTCAACAGAACCACTTCATCAGCACATAGCTGCGCAAATTAACAGGTTCTGCTCGTAAAGCACTAACAGGCTCTTGGATATTATTCCCAACTACCATCTAAGGTGAATAATTGTGGAATCAGGCCATCTGCCAGCTGAGAAATTCTGTCACTTCTCCTTTAACTGAGTATTACTTTACTTTGCAAGTTGACCTGTAATGAGATTCTGATGGGGATAGATAGAAGCTTTTCAGCCAGCCTAACTCAATGATGAAAAACGATGGGTATGAAATTACACTTCTTTCATATCATTCCCCTGCTTCTTCTACTGCAACCTTGTAGCTTAATTTTTTAAGCTATAGATAAGAATTTTATTACAAATACCCTTATTATAAGGGTAATAAGAAAAAAATATCACTACCTGAACAGTAAGGCTTGCAGCACTCAATGACATGGGAAGATTCCTCTCCAAGGTTTCCCCTAAATGCATTTTCTGAAAGGGAGTTGTATTCCATTACCCAGAGTTTCCCACAACTCCCTTGACACACTCCAAGTCTAACACACCATCACTGCCCAGGGCACAGAGTAAAAGCACACACAGCAAAACTCAGGGACTTTTCACAAAAGATCATTTGTTGGTTGCTGATGTTCTTGATGCTCCCAGGATGAGCAATGCCAGCTCAGCCTGACACCATCATGACACTTCCTTTCCTATAGCACAGCTGATTCAAAGGCCAGCTTCATTTTTATTGTCAAGGTGGTTTCAAACTGGGGAAGGACAGATTTCATTCCTACCACAATATTAAATAATGTAGAGGAGAAACATGATTACCAGCAAGAGGCTAAATTCCTTTTCTTCTAAGCCTTACTAAGCTACAGAGGAACCTGGCTTTGAGATAAACTGAGGTGAAAATGCTTGATAGCTAATTTATTTCCATTTCTCTTCCAAAACCTAAAATAATTATACATACAAATCAGAATCTTTCATTTCCATAGGTCTGAAACACATGAATTCTACAGTTTTTCTCCTTGTATGAGAAGAGATGGTCCACAGACCCTAATGTACAGAAGGAGATGAGCCATCAGTTCTCAAAAAGTTCCTGCCACAAATGGGGGCTTTTGTAGCTTTTACAGGAGTAGTGGCCTGGGCACTGTTCCTCCTGGGCAGTGTTCTCACTACCAGAAGTTGAATGGCATAAGAAGTTATATACACCTTTCTCCTGAGAAATTAAATTCTAAAAAGCACAATAGAAGCAAGTGCAAGAAATTAGCATACCTGGTAAGAGGAAACAGGCAAGATCCTATGGAAATTATTTTATTCAGGTACAATTTTCTGGAACTATAAGTACAGGCAACAGATCCATGAAGGTGTAAATATTTCCATTAATAATTGTGCAAACAGAACTGCAAGTACCTGGGTGTCAACTGGGTCATTATTAGCTTTTTGCTTCTGAGCTAAGAGAGATCTCCAGAAAGAACAACGTATGACAAAAGTGTGGACTTTTGTAGGAGAGGAAAAGAAAGTTTTTTGGAGAAGACCAAGTTTTTTTGTCTATTTTAAACACAGATCATCCTGGGTCCCTTGGTTACTTTAGGGTAGTTCTCATATTTCATTCTTTGTTCAAAAGGAATGTTTGGGCTGGCTGCCTTTATGTCTGTTCATCCTCAGCTCTGCCAAAAGTTAGTTTTGAGCTGCAAGCAATTGACCACAGAGGAATAGGCTATCAAATAATTGATTTCTCAGAGCTTGTATGGCCTCAAACAGGTTTAGAGAGTGCTGAAGCAAGACAGAGTTAAAGGCTGTCTCTAATTCTGCGGCTCGTCAAGATGAGAGACAGCTTTATGGGCATTTCCAAGGGAATGGCTCTGCAAGCAGCCAAACGTGGGGGACTCAGAGCTGAGCCCTGCCAGACAATGCTCAGAACAGTCGTTCTCCACCTTTGCTGGACACAGTTTGAGGCACAGCTTTTGTTGTCTGGGCATTTTCTACTTCCTTTCAAAACTGAATAAGCAGCAGGATTTTCCTACAACCTCATTGCTTTAAAAACAAAAGTCTGGGTTTATTTAAACACTAATACAAAACACATTATCAGTATGCCTCCAAGACCAATAACTCCTGTGACCAATTTCCATTGTCTGAAGGAAAACGTGACAGAATGGTTCTAAAAATTTTTCAGTGGAGGGAAAAATGATAGATTTCCTGACCAAGTAACTAATTCAAAAAAGTTACCAGTTGATTTAGCAAAGACCCTCAAGTTGCTTAGTTCAAAGGTCTGAGGCTTAGATTTCTCAAAAAAAAAAAAAAAAAATCACCCTACTAACTAAATGCTGTGTTATGACATTTGCTAGCAACACCATTAGGGGATGCTCGGACAGTTCTGGCACCATGACTGAAAGGTACCTGAGCTCTTAAGATTTTTTTTGCAATGTTGAACAGTGAAGAATGCTTCAGATTCACCTAAGGAAGTCTTTCTTTGTCTATTGCTCAGGGGTATTTCAGAGTATCTATTTCAGTATCTCGAGGCTCTTTTTCAGCTATTAATGACTTCAGTAAAATTTGAAAAACTCTGAAAAAACTCAAGGCTCCTTTGATAGATAGAAATTTTGTTAATGTATGAATTAACTATACATGTGGTTTTTAAATTCAATTTAAGCCTGAAAATCTAACCTTGGGGGTTTGAAGTAATGGGACATTAACTTCACTGCCTTTTACAAACTACCATGAAAAATAAGTAAATGACAAAGATGAATAAAATCAGAATGATAAATGTTTTATAGTTGGTATTTTTTAAAAATAATGTTATTGCCATTGAAAACCTAAGTGAAATTAATTTGGTCATTCCAGCTTAGTCCCTTGTGGACAATAGTCCACATTTCAAAAGCATCACACATAATTTGGCAAAATTGGCAGCTTTGGCTCAGATGTGGCTTAGGGCTGAGTAAGCATGCAATTCCCCTAGTGAGAGTGCCCCTTTCCTTGAGGGTTAAGGTCAATGGCTAGTCACTGTGGGGTAGGAAGGTTGATATTGTCTGCTTGTATTCATCTCAACTGCAGCCCTGGAATTCCAGCTGCTGGTGATGCACAGCCTCCCAGTGCCAGAAAATATATTATACTCTTCCCTTAAATATACATGCACCTTCCCTCTCTCCCATTCTCCCAGATAAAACTCATGCTTTCCGTTTCCAGGACGGACAGCCCTTCACTCAGTTTTATAATCCCTGTCTTCCCCCTCCTCCCCTTCCCATCCCACAGTAATATTTCACCTTATACTAGATTTAAAAGATTGCCCATTCTTGACCCAGAATACAGCTGGGCAATATACTAGTTTAATGGCAGGAAAACAGGGGCATCAATGGAAATTATAGAAAATCAAATTGAACAGATGTCAGGAAGCACATCAAGCATTGTAAATGTGAGGGATGCCCATCAGACAAGGTTATGGAGGTGAAAAAACAGAACACGTGAAAAAAGCAGAGCAAGAAAAGAAACTCAGCCCTCCCCCAGCTGCCAGTGACATTCTTTAACTGATGCATTGGGAAGGTTATTCTGTCCCAGCCTTCAAAGTGACACTGGAATCTACTGGCTTGTGTGATTACAAAATATAAGAAATGTTACAGTAACAACATTAAAAAATATAATTTTAAAAAATCCTTAGACTCATTCAAAGTTAGTGGAGATTTAAATCCAGCCATGAAAGTATTGAGATATCTGATTTGTCAGGAATTTTCACTGATTTTAACCTACAGAAGGACAGATTTTTTTTTTCCCAAAGGTATTCAGACATTTAACACAGTAAATTGTGTCCACTGGGATTTTAAATGAGCCTAGACATGAAATTCTTATTAAAGTTTTGAAATGCCCACTGTCATCTCATCAGCCTTCTTGGCATTTAAATAACTTTACAGAATTGGTTTAAGACTTTTTGCCTTTATTATGGCACCTAAGGAAAACTGTAGTATCAGATTCAAATACTAGTAGTGCACATGAGCTCCTTTCCTCCCAATCAGGTAACTCCACTCATTGAAGTGATGTAACACTAGCACAAGTTTAGCTTTGTTTCCTCTTACTAAGTCAAATTTAACTAGAACAGTACTAGCAGTTGGCTCAGGTTTTCAAAAAGAACAAATAGACCTTGCTCCATCTTTTGAGACAGTGAATGTCTCCCTGACAGTAGTGTTTAAGTCACAAGTATCTTTTTTCATAAGTTAGCCAAATCACAAGTAAAAACTCTATTGCATAGAATTTTCAGTCAATATCTACCTATACTTTTTAAAAGACTATGCAATTCACATGAGAATAATTTGTTCGATCTCTGTGAAGAACTGTATTAATACACATATATGACAGAAAAATTATTTAATTTGCTTTAACAATATCTTGCCCAAGTAGCTTTCAAAATACCTCCTATTAATTTAGATATTTATTTTAAATAATTGAAGAAATAATTACCATATATTTTTCCTACTTTGTGCTATTAAATCTTGATGAAATTGTTCCCCCAACAGAAGGTCATTAGGGAATGTCATTCCACTCCCAACCCAAGCCTGTGCCACTCCACACTGAATGCTCAGCTGGAAGGCTGAGGTAGACACAGGTAAGCACTGAGAACTGATGGCCCAGACAATCTGAGAGCAAACAGGGCCAGGGTGAATCTCTGCCTACACAGGTCAGGGATGTCTAAATAGATCAGAAAAATTTATGTCCATTTTAGACTACAAATTTGCTCCTGGAGGTCCTGGCATACAACTGTGTGTTGCTTGCAATGAAGTTCAGGCACAGGAGTTCATAAAGGTCCTATGGGACCAGGCAGGAATCAAATCATGTTTGAAAGAAGCACTACTTACCTATATGCACTTTAAAGTATTTAAATTATATTTCTGTGTGAAAAGCTATCACCAATCACCAGTCAGATATTCTTGTTGAAAAGGCCTTTATTTTCTTCTCATATTGAGCAGCACTGTGTCTGCTACTCATTCTCACTGCATACAGTCAAGTGCCCTTGACTGTGACTTGGCCAGTCTAAGCTGACAACAGTTCCACAAAATATGCACTTCACTAGTTTTGGCTATTTCAGAGTAATGAGACACAGAAAATAAAAGGAAAAGACAAAATAGCACAAGAAAATTCAGCCAGAAAGTTCCAAATGCACCAGTTTCAAACTTTTCCTTAAAGCCAAAACACTTGGAAATTACTAACAAAAGTTTCCCCTAATTGAAGTAATGTGCAACTCAGATCTCAGCAGAAAGTTATGGTATAGAGATTATTAAGGTTTAAGTGCACTAAATCTTCCCAGAGCATTTCCCTTTCCACCTGCCAAATCTACCTCCCTGCTAGAAATGAGACTTGCTAAAATTGGGATGACAACTGACATCTCTGAGATCAACATGAGGACGTGTTCTCAAGAACACAACTTTTGTCCCCACCAAGTTCAAAATTGTGCAAAAAGATCTGTTTACTATGCAAAGGTTGAAGGTTGCTATCCACCATGCTCGTCATTTTGCTCATTACTTCCAGTTCTTAATTGTTTGGAACAAGTCAGGCCAGCTCATCTTTAATTGGAATAAAGAGTTAATCTTTTATACAAAGGACCCAGCTGAGTCTTTGTATGTGTTTGAATGTGTAAAGGGCTTTTGGCAGTTTAGAGTGTGTGTGGTGTTAGCAGGATTTAGCTCATTAGCAAACCACAAAGGCTCTGCTGACACTGTACTCTGGGTAAAATACATGAGGCCAACCTACACCCTGTGGACATGTACAGCATAACTACATAATAAACAGGCATTTATTAATAATTTTATCTGTCACACAAGTAGGAGGAGAGGGTGAGAAGTCAAAAGCTGTCATATGTTGCAACTAAAGAGGCATAATTAAAATGATAAGTGTCATGTGATTATAACCCTTGAAGAATTAATCTAGCATGAAACAACAATGGTATAAATACAACAGCATATGTTCCAAAAATTAATTTCACATAAGAGGTAGCTGATGTAAGCATTTAGACCCAATTATGTATCGTCATACAACAGCAGCTGATGCATGGAAAATCCCTTCTATAGTATATACTAGAATAATCCCATTATAAATGAATGAATGGAAAGACTCCTTCAGACTCTTTGCACTAGTGTGTACTTACAGACAAATCAGAATTTATTGAAATATTATGTAGCTTTAACTTTTCCACTAATTTGTTTTCAAGGTTTAATTTTCAAACTAGATATTTTTCCCCAGTATCTCAGACCTTTTGCTGTTATGCAGAAGGGGGATTTATGGTGACAGCAGTTAAAACCTACACATCCTTTTAGCCTCAATTTTCAACTTAAGGAAACTAATTTCCTAATTTCTACTTTACACAAATTAGACTTCATTCCTACCCAATTCTCCCTCTGAAGTTGAATCAAACAGATTACTGCAAACTGCAGAAGTCAGAACTGAAGAGACTAACAACCAATGAATGTTGTAGGATAAATCTTGAATATGTTGGCTGTACTTATATTAACATGTGCTTTAATGCTATGATTAGGATTTTTCCTCATAGTGAAAGTTGAATGGTTTATACATAAATCAAGCATGTTTGTGTTTCAATTTACACTGGTTGTGTGCACAAGGGCTTTGCAGTTTCTCTGTTGACCTCAGCTCTGCTTGCGTGCAATGCAATGTCGCATCCCAAGTTTCAGCTTGAGAGCACAATGTGCATCCAAAGTTTTAAACCTGGAAGCACTAATAAGAAATCAGATGCACACATATTACCTTCTGACAATGACAGAAATAAACTTATTCTAGAGAGAAACTGACTTTATCGATTAAGTTTTGGCCCTGAAATCACTTTGGATGCTTGTAAGGTCAATCACAATGACCTACCATATGTTTCAACAGCCTTCTGTTCTCTTTCAAATTACACAACTTTTAGTTATGAAGCTGTGAACATTTCTACTACTACTACTGGCCAATGACACTTCATATGTTTCTGCTTAGAAAAGCTAGAAGCAAATTACATTCACGGTCTCTCTAGAGTCATATATTAAACAAGAGAAGAAACAATGGAAGTATTATAGCATCGTGACAAGTAAACAATGTTATCTGCTCCCTGGAATTAATGTTGAACTGTAAAGCAACAGCAGTCTGGGTGCCATGCTAGGCAAAAAAAAAAAAAAAAAAATCAGAGGTAGAAACAGTCATGGAATTATCCATTCAGCTGATCACATAAAAGTGTATCTGACAAATAGAGAAAAAGACAACACTTAGTGAATGAAGTCTTCAATAAAGAGGAAAAAATTTACAACTTCTCTTCAAGAATTCATTTGCAATATCTGCTAGTAGTTGTTTTCACTTGGGTACATATTTTGTTCTTTCAGTGTGCTGAAGAATGAATACATCCAGCCCATTAAGCTGATTATTAACACAGTTCTTAGGGACTAAAAACACATCTGGACTTTAAATAGAAGCAGCAAGAGATAGCCAAGATTAACAGTAAACTATATTTTTTAGTGGACAAAATGACAAGATTAACAGTAAACTATATTTTTTAGTGGACAAAATTGTTGGCATCAGTGAATTTCCAGGTGGAAGCTGCCGCCAGGATCCAGGTGTCTTTTCATCTGTTACCTAAGTAGAGCTAACCCTAAAAGTTTCATAACAAGGAAGAAATAGACTTGCATTCAGGGGGGTGCACTGAACCACAGGGGAGTGACTGACTACTTTGGGGATTCGTGGATTGAGAGTGAAATGAGCAAGATGAAATAAACCACAGAAGTATCACAGCTTTAAAAAAACCCAAACAAACCAATAAAGTCCACCAAAAATCCCCCACAATACATTTCCTAGCAGTCAGAAGAGGAAAAATTAAAAAAACAAACAAAAAACAAACAAAAAAAAAACCCTAAACAACAAATTAGGGGGAAATAAAAACACTTGAGAGAAAAACTAAGTCAGAGAAGGCCAGCCACTAATTGTTTACCTGGAATACAAAAGGAAAGCTTCTGTTTAAAGTTAATGCATTTATCCAGATTTTGAAATTTCACTTGACATTTAATTCCAGCCATTTGTAAACTATTGATTAAATTAAGGTTCTAGAAATATTGACAAAGTCAAATGACACAATACTACTTAAGAGACTACAAGTAACAAAACCAGCCTTGCTTCCTGAAGGCCACTGTTAGCACCCACATTTTCTTGGGAGAATACCCTAAAAATGACACTTGTCTCCAATATAAAAGTGTTTCAGCACACTGCTTCTGGCAAATTGTGCAAGCTGTGCTGAGGCAAAAAGCCACACACAGGGCCTGTACCTCAAGACAAGTTGCTCACAAGGGCAGATCTTTAATACATCATCTCTGTGCAGAACAGGTGAGGCAGACCCCACCACACACCCACCAGGCTGCTGGGCTCTGCAACTGCATAAACCACCAGATGAACAAGGGAATTGCTCCAAATACACCAACTGGACTGGCCCTGTGGGGATCCATTCTGCCAGGAAGGGATAACTGGACTTTGCTTATATCCTTTCTACTCCTGGACATGCCTTTAAAGAGAAAACCTTCACAAGGGCTCTATGTACTAATACAGATATGGGTCCTATTCCTGGGTAAAGAGAAGTTCATGGAAGTCCCCATGAATGGGACAAAAAAATTCCCCTCAGCCAAGGATACATTTTAACTCTTTCAATTTTCAGCTAATTATTTTTCAATAGACATAAAAAGGGTCATTATCAAAGAGTAAAAGAAGTTTTTCCTATCCTACCCTGCCCCACTCAGGATTTTATGCATGTGATGGTGCACTGAGGGCTGTGTGTGAATGGTGAGTACAACTGACCTGGCAATGGGTGTGATCCTTTAAGTGCCTCAGCCCCAAAGTTAAGGAGAGACTGCACATAAGTATTCCTGAATGAAATCTTATCTTTATCAAACAAGGCCACACATTTGGGCCTGGAACTAGTAACAGCTGTACCTAAGCGTGTGTTATTAAGAAAGGAAATAACGAATTGGGAAGTATTTGAAGTTCTGACCTTTCACCCCCAGCACTATGATTCAAGCTAACCCTGAAGACCTGACTATGATCTATCAATGATTTCTGGTTTAGATCCCCAATAGTCGATTTGTTTCACGCTGGGAGGAGTGGCTTGATATGGTTTAAAAACTGGACTATTAGTAACAGCACATTACCTATTTGTGCAAAATCATGCACATGAGCTTGCTTTAAGCACTGAATAAAACAGCAATACGTACAAGACTGTGGAAACACTAAATTGAAAAACAGATGTGAATTTTGAGAATATGAGGGGTTTTTTTTTCAGTAGAAAAGTATTCAGTGAATTGGCAACAAAGTATTACCGGACTTCATGCCATTAAAATTAAAGTAGTATCTAATGAATTTAAAAGTAGTGGACACTTCAAAGGCCACTTTATTACATCTTTCAAAAATATTGCTCCATTAGAGATTGATTTTATCAGTTAGAAGGGTGACATTACTCAGTATTAATGAAATATAGCAGAACACTTGAGGATGTACATATTTAATTTTAAATGAAATAATTTTTTATGTTTTCATGGCTAATAAAGAACAGTCCTTCTGAGTGGGGAAAAATGCTAAGGAGCCAGAGGTTATGGGAGAATCATTTAGTGATGTTGTAAAATCCTGGCAGCACCAAAGTGGTAATAAGTATTACATGCTCCCTTCTTAATAATTGTAGAAAGACTACACACAAGAGCTTTATTCATGTAGTTCACTTGATCTCTATTTAAACTGAACAGATATTTTCCCTGCTTCTCCTCAAGTTTTGATGTTAACAAAATGCTCAAATTTTTCTTTGTCTACATCACATAAACTTCACAAATTATCTAAATAAGTAGTAAAGATGAAGGGATAATGTTTTCTCAGCAGCTTTCACCCTCTTAACTGTTGTTTAAGAAGAATTCTGAGATAAAAAGGAAAGGTTATTACACTTGGACAACGTTAATTCTTCAGGGAAAGATGCAGAGTTTAATAACAGCAGTCAACCATCTGCTACTCCCAAGGTTTACATGCAGATGGAGCAGCCTTGCAATTGTGTCAGCTCAGAGACAGCAGATCTCCCTTCCAGGACTGTGAAAAAGCCCTGCCAGGACATAATCCCTTCTCACCAGCAGTCCAGGGTCTCTGGGTGCCACTGCTGAGAACCCCTAATCTTCCCTTCACTAATACAGCAGCATCAAGGCTGTAATCTCACATTCTATAGGACAGAATAAGTTAGTCTCATTTTAATGCTATGAGTTTAAAGAAAAATTAATAGATAAAAGGTTCTTATTAGCTTCTTAAGTGTAGCAAGTAACTGTCCACATGGTACAGAGCATGATGGTTGGGAATGGGATGTTGTAGGAGACACATGGACCAGTTTTCCTACAATTTTACTGGTTGCCACAAGGAAAGGAGAGGCAGGCTGGAAGCCCAGACACAGATCTTAGCCAAAGGTCTAGGAATTGACAAGTTTACACTGCAAAGAGACATGGACACATTTGAGATAGTCCAACAAAGGGTCACAAAGGTAACTGAAGGATAGAAGGCCAGGACCTTTTCTCGAAGGAAAGGCTGAGAGATCTGGGGCTGTTTAACCTAGAGGAGGGCTGAGGCAATCTTATCAATGGATATAAATACCAGAAAGGACTGTGCAAGCAGGACTGAGCCAGGCTCCTCCCAGTGACAGGACACAAGGCAATGGACAAAACCAGAAACACAGGAGGTTCTGTATGAACATCAGAAAATACTTTTATAGTGTGAGGGTGACCAAACACTGCTCAGGGGGATTATGGGTTCTCCATTCAGGGAGATATTTCAAAGTCACCTGAACACTGTCCTGAAAAGCTGGCTCTAGATGGCCTTGCCTGAGCAGGGTGATTGGACAAGAATATTGCCAGAGGTTTCAACCTGAACAATTCTATGATTCTAAGACTAAAAAAGCTGGCTTAAAATTTTGATATAAATTTATATTCCTTGGGAATTCAGTACTCAGTCCTACTCACTAGATGACCATTTCAGAAAGTGCTTTACCCAAGGAGGCATTGCATGTTTACTCATACAGAGCTTTTTGATACCAATATTTCCAGCAAAGAAATCTCTGTAGACCATGAGTAGAAAGAGGTGGAAATTTTTTTTTTCCCTGAAAGTTCTCTGCTGGAGTCAGTACGTATTTCTGAGAACATTAAGCTGAAGGTCACAGTGCTGGTCTATTTCCCTTTCCCACAGGTTTCCCACATAAATACTGGAAACATTTTTTTTCTTCAGTTTTACAGAAAGTGTGAACTCTGTCAGAGCATCAGCTAAAATGACCGATGCAGTGTGAGAAACTGGAGCCAAGTCTATCCCTTTTCATATGGAGCTGACACAGCAGCTGATTTTGTCATCAGCAGCAACACTGCTGGGATACTAAAGGAGCAGTAAGAAATTTTCTGGGTTTTTTTACATCTTTGCATCAGTACAAATGACGTTGTGTACTACATCATTCAAAGACAAAGAAACTCAGGAGTGTCAAACTTCCAGGGACAACTCATAGGAAAGAGGAATAAAAAAGCTTTTCCCACCCTTTGATTTTTTTTCTAGCTGACATCAAATGAAGATTACCATAACAATGCAGTATTTGAATACGAACTGACCAAGGTAACAATAAGAACCTATGATATTGAACTCGAGTTTTGTTAAGGTTTGCTCTAAGCGACACTGGCACTCTTTACAGAGGATTTGGAACATCCTACTGCATTTTCATTTGCTGGTTGAAGTAAAAATACATAAGTGAATGTCCCTTTTCAAAGTGTGGATGCCAATGCAAAATCTCACACTTCAACAGATTAAAAACCAATTGCTGTATACCACACTAAACAGATTTATTTTTCAATAGTGAGACAGAAATTGTTATCATGGACACTTAGGGAACAGCAAGCACAGGGCTCCAGGAGTAACAGAAGCTAGTGAAAGAGTTGCACTTAAGTGTTTCCCCAAACCCTTGACAAAGCACTGAAGTAACATTCTCCTGCAGATTTGGGAAAGGAGTAAATAAAATCTCTATTAATTTTGTGCTGTTGGCCTATGAACTGCAGATGATTACCATTGCCTTCTGTAAGCCAGAGAGATATGAAGTTCATCTGACATTCTGAGATAGTTTAAGTCAATATTATCATTGAATGAGACCCATTGATCAACCAAGTGAAGCAGTAAAAAAAAGGATTCCAGCTTTAGGAAAAATTCGCTTGGGAATCTGCAAGCCTGGCTTGACTTGGCAAAACTAAATTTTCTGTGCATTGACTCAGTTATAACTGCAGCCTGCACAGCCAAATGCAGACAACTACAGCCTAGAATTAGAAGCATGCTGCAGTTAAAATAGCTTTCTGACCAAGATTTCACTTAGTGAGGTCAGTAGTTGAAGCTTGACCTGGCTTGAGTGGACTGAGCCAATAATAAGGTTTGATATAGTTATGTGGTCAGACAAAACACTAATTAATTACAGCCCTGCCAGAAGCTTGACTTTCTAATGAGAGGTTGGTTGTAGCATTACTGTTTCCCTAATCTCTCTTGCTTTTTGGTTTATCACACTTTAATAGAGAAGAAAAATAGATTAGAAGTAAGGAGGGGAAAGCGAATGAAGCAAAGGATGGAACTGAATCCCAGCTGGTCCAGAGAGCACACAGTGGTAGAAGTACCTTCTAAAACAAGAGCTGCTCTTTGTACTGACTGCCCAGATCTGCCTCACAGACAACACTGTAAAGCTTTTTATAATACCTTTATGGTACACAGATGGCTTATTCCTTGAAGCAGCACGGAAAAAGGCCTATAATAAATCATCACACAGGGCTCCTTTAAGGTATGTGATAAGTATGGTGAGCTAGGACTGAATTCTGGACAATAGCAGTGAGCCAGGAAACAAAAATAATGGTTAGATATCTCAAATTAACATATCCCTTTCTGTAACCAAGAGTGTACTATGATAATTCATTAGAAACATGGATATTTCTTTTAATTTTTTTCCTGTTGCACCTATGAAGATGACTACTATTTACCAAGGGCTGTCCTCAAGTGAAGCTATTTATTCACGTCCCACTGAAAAATGTTTAAGTCATTTATTACCAGTTAATCAAATTTTGTAACTTTCATAAACTTCCAGTCATTTTATCCCCACCTAAAATAAGTGTTCTATTTTCAGCTTTCATTTGACTTTGCTGAACAGCAGAGGGAGATTTCAAGCATTACCAGTAGTGTAGGTCCCTAGCTGTAACAAATAACTACCACCAAGAAACAACAACTACCACTATTTTTACACAACAGGCACTGGACTAGAGGTGCTTTTTCCATTTGGTACAAGTTATATATTCTCTTCATTACCACAGCATCCAGGCAGCTTTTATTAAAACATTAACTAACACTACGAACTTGCTGCATGCAGTTGGCTCCTCTGAACATCTCCCAGGAGAAAATTGTGTATTCAACATGTGCATGCAACATGAGTTTTTCTTTGTTCATTGTTGACGCTCTTTACCAAGATGGTAACAATAATCTATCAGCCTGCAATCTTAAATTTTCATAATCAAGGGTTTTACTACAATTGCATCCTATTATAACGTTAACTTTAGAAACAGAAAGAAAACTCAATCACATTTTCTAATCATGCCCACTGTTTAAAGAAATTCCCCCAGCATTGAACCTGCTCCTCAGAGTCAGCTGACATGTCCTAGACTCATTTACAGATGTTTCTTGTACTGCAATAATTGCAGCAACAATCTCTACAGAGAGAAGAGCCCATTATTCACATTTACAGGCTATTTAAACATTGTCAGCATTAGATAAATGACAGCATGTGTTCGCTGCTGTGCATGAGCCCCAGTCCCGTGTCGGGGCCCAAGTCTCACTCTCTGACTCTGCTTCAAGTCAAAGCACTGACTTAATCCAGAAAAATATTTAAAACATACATTTCAATTTTGGGCACTTTATTCAAATCTGAAGGCAACTAGTGACAGAAACACCCTAGAAGATTGATATGGTTTGAAGCATGTTATGTATGGCTTTGCTCTTCAACTTGCAAGTAATTTGTAAAGCTGGTCTGTCCTGACTATGAAACATTGTATCAGTGTGATTGGAATCAATAGTTCCTGCACTGTCATTTGTCACATATTTACAAGCCTGAAAAATAGTTCATTTTGTCCTGATCCTATAACTCAAAAGATTGAATCAGAACCCTGGAGGGATCTGGAGTAGGACACATTCATTACTGGTCACTAGTCTTTGGTGACGCCGCTGCGATCAGTGCCGCACCAGAGAGGGAGCACAAAACTACAACAGGGACATGCCTGTATGCATTATCTGTTCTAATACACCAAAACCCTGTTGTTAGGTTGTATTTCTACTGTTCCATTGTAGTAAACTTAAAAAAAAAAAACCTTACTTGTACTGTACATTGCTTTTTAACTTTTAATTGCTGCTTTCAGAAGAGATTTCAGAATTTTTGCCTCAGCTTTTTACCATATTCCCGCTCCTGCAATAGTTTTAGGAAGAAACCTGAGCCTGAACTGACTATGATGACTATGTCATCATAGTCAAACTCATTCACGATTTCTCTTTAAACTTCCTTTGCACTCTTAAAATCAGTTTTTATGGAAGAATTTTTGTTTGAAAGTTTCTCACCACTCACTGTACATCTCCCCTAATGCTTTTGAAAGCTTGGCCCAGTAGCTGAACTCCCCTTCAATCTCAAAGGCTAAAAAGAGGTAAAATTATGAGTTTCAAACATAGCAATCTTCATATTACTGCCAATTCTGTAAAACTTCTGCCATAGTTTTATATTTTACACTGACAGTAACCATTTCCTCAAAACCCCATATGTCCACAACAAAGGACCTTTTTCTTGCAGCTGAAGTAATAACAGAGTGCCTGGATAAGGACTGTTTGTTATGTATAAACCAAATGTCCCAGGTTTGCCTTTCAAGTCTGACTTGTGCAGTCTTAGTCAAACAGGTAACAACCTGCAGCCACAGAGTGCTTCTCCATACCATGCAGCCAGTGCCAGACATGTACCAAACAAATTCAGAGCTAATAGGTCACAGAAAAAAGGGTAAATTAGAGATCTCCAAAGAGCTGGGAGTTTATCAAAGTTAACTTTATACTTGCAATGATGTTCAGAGCACAAAACCAAACCAAGCCTTGCTCTGTTTCCAGAGGCAGAATTTCACTGTTTCCAAGGTCTTCCTCACCCCTTCAAACCACATTTATGCATATACTTTTTGTATCCCTTCTCATTTGTCAAAAACATTAATAGGATTTAGAGCCTGTAAGCTTTTCTTAATCATTACTCGTGTTAATCTGCACACTTCCTAATTCTTCATCTGTTAGCCTTAAACATCTGATGCAGTCTAAGTAAATCTCCACCATCTTCATTTGTAAAACCAGATGAAAAACAGTTAATAACTCTGCTGTTTAATATCTTATCCCTTAATCTGTGCTATAGCATCAACCCTTAAGAAGATCAGGTTTTTTAATATTTGTCTCCTGACTTTACAGCAAACAAGAACTCTAGCAACAGGTGAAATGCCTTCCTTTAATTACACTCCATTGCTTCTGAATTCCTGAGCCTTTACTTTTCATAAGAAACATCCAAGAATATAAAATGAAGAAACCATAGCAGGAGAAGGGTACTGCAGCCAGGGATGTGGCAACACAGTCCTGGTCCCTATATTTCCCCAACATTCTCTGTATTCTTAAATATTTTCTGTCATCAATTGCCTCACTCTTTTTCATCATGGAGCTGCACACTCCTTCAGTCCAGGAAGATTCAATTATATGAACCAAATCAGAGGTGAGCACCCACAGCACCCAACAGATCTCTTACCTGTGTCTCAGCCACTCTCCTCAGTCAGCCCAGCAGGCACCGCACTCCACTCTGCCTTTCGAGTGTCCTTATGCAGTCTGCCATGGAAAGGCATATGATGCCTTTTATCCATCCTCCTTTGTCAGTATAGCTCCTTGAAGTATTTCTTTTTCTGTCCCAGAGTCATTATGGCCACTAAGCTCATAAGCTACACAGAGAGAGCTCTACCTGGGGAATGGAGGAGACAAGAGGCTGCTGCTCACTTCAGTCATGATGGCCTCAGAGTCAGATGAAGAGCCTCAGCCATAGTGCAGCCCCATGGCCTTGCAGAAACAGCCAGGAAAAGCTGGGCTTGTGCAGCCCTTCTCAGCAAAACCTTTGTCTTCTTCATGCCAGGGCACAGCAGCCACCGCTTACTCTGGGACCCACCAGCAGCCCTGTCATGTGAGGGGGCTGCATGCTGCACACACAAATGATTCCTCCAGAGCACAAGTGTGGCAGCAGCTCTCTAGCCACAGAGAGCAACACAGAACTGTTCCAAGCAATGTCCAAGAGAGAACTATGAGAAGACCAGAAAAAAAAATTATAAGCAACTCTTATCTTCACTTGCTGCACCTGTTGGTGTGAACAGGTGCAATGTGTTATGGAGATTTGTTTACCTAAGGGTGATTTCTTAATTGGCCAGTGGTGATGGTGTTTAGATTGAAGGACTAATTGGGTCCACCTAAAATCCAGTTGGGTCCACCTAAATCCAATTGGGTCCACCTGAATCCAATTGGGCCCACCTGAATCCAATTGGGCCCACCTGAATCCAATTGGGCCCACCTGAATCCAATTGGGTCCACCTGAATCCAATTGGGTCCACCTGAATCCAATTGGGCCCACCTGATTCCAATTGGTCCTTCAATTTAAACACCATCACCAGTGGCCAATTAAGAAGCCACCCTTTGGTAAACAAATCTCCATAACACATTGCACCTGTTCACAACCACAGGTGCAGCAAGTGAAGATAAGAATTGTTTATCAATTCTTATTGACTGTCTGTAAGGGTGATGGGTTTCTTAATAAGTATAGTATGATAAAGTGATTGATCAGCCTTCTGAGAATCATGGAGTCAATGCTAATTAATACCTGGCTGGGGGCCTGCACTGACACACAAGCTCTAAGCAAGTAGAAAAGAATATTAGCGTTGTCTGAAACAACATGAAGTTTCTTGCCATGAGAAGTAGTCTAATAGAGATATACATACATATCCTCACACAAAAATGTCATAAATTCCTGACAGAGGAAAGGAAATATTAATACCATTAGTAGAAAAATAGCTTCTCAGAGTTATTAAAGATGTAGAAGTGACCTAGTAACTTTTTTCCCAATTGAAAAGTGTTTTCAGTCTGATCTCATATTTTGGACAGAAGATGCTTGCACTGGGGGAAAAAACCTAGCAATAATGTCCCATGGCACTGATGTATCTGCATAAAACCTCATTTTATGGAGAAGTAGAGCATTCAATTCAACAAATCACAAACAGTTGACCAGTCTAAACAGTGGCAATCATACAGCCAAACTGCCAGAAATTCAACACCCCCAAGCTAACATGAGTAAGATGTATTACTTATATCAGTGCTTTTTCTCAGTGTGAACTATTTTCTTTTACTAGCTTTAGCCATGATTTCCTGTATTTCACAACTGTGGAAGATTTTATAGAGTATTTAATGAAACCAGAAGCAGTGGAACTGCTGTCCCATGCCCACACTTACTCTGGGTGTGGAGGGAGGTTTTGATGAATCTGGAATGATGGGAGGAGGCTGTGACCACTCCTTCACAGCAGTCCTTCCTGACTTTAGATTCTGGTCACAAGCAGCCCCTCAAGGGTGCCAGCAAGGGATATTTTGCTTGCACTTACTGAACCTCCATTATTTTCTTGTGACCACAGTGATAAAGCTGTGATCACTGTCATCACAGTATAATTACAAATGACATGATACTTGCTATGGGATGCCTAGTATTTACAGAAATAAAAAAAAGGGGGTTTTTTGAGATGACCAGATAGGTTAAAACCAGTCAGGTATTTTTTTTTTCCTTTCCTTGCAACTTCAATAAAAACAGAGCCAATGGGATTCAAAACCTAAATTTTGTAATGTGTCCCAACTGAATGAGTAAAGGTCATTTTCAGTAATGAAGGTCAATGTGATCGAGTGGCCTATGGCCACCTGACTAGGTAAGGAGCTGTGGTCAAGGACCACGGCCACAGTGCAAATGTGAGCGTAAACCTTGAGGTTTGGGGAAATGGCTGGGCAGTTTCAAGACCGTGTCCATCCATGGTCAGAAAATGCCATAATCTGCTAAGTTCAGCCAGCCTACAGAGGAGTGGTACCTGCTGAGATATGAGGAGCATCTTCTACAGGTATCTGACTTCCAGACCAAGTGTCATGGCAAAGCGTCACACTACATGTTGCACCCAAAAAATTCCCAGTCACAGTTTCCCAATTATGGATTTAGATAGAAAATTTAACAAGTCAATGGAGGGAGAGGCCATTCTCTCTCTCTTTGGTAGCAGGATGGGAGGTGACTGGATGTATGAATGTCAGGACTCAGAAAGAAATTTTTTTTTCATATGCAGTAAACCAGATAGGAAAACCCTCCAGGGGACAAAGCAAGCAGGAATGTACTCCTCACATTGAGTGCTGACGAGTCTACAACACCTTGGAAAGCAAAACAGGTGTGCCATCTCCTGAGCATCACTCAGTCTCACAAATACACTGCCTCAGACAGGCAAGAGACTCAAGCCACAGCACAATGGTCACTAACAGAGAAAGAGAAAGAAGAACTTATCAAAGCGAGGGCACAGCAAAGAACTTGACAGGTTGTGGTTGAAACCAGTGTGTATATAACCCCACCCAGCTTCCATTCAGCTATTTGTGAAACAGATACTTTCTTTGCTTAAACAGTGATTTCTCAGAAAGTTTTTAGTAGGGCAAGCTCTCCAAAAGAAGCAAACAGAAAAGAGAAGATATGAAGAAGCAAAGATTCATGCCAAGCTCTATTAAAGGACCTGAATGAAAGCTAGACAAAGCTTTGTCAACTAAAACAGTAATTCCTACCCTTCATTACTCCTGTATAGTCTAAGCATTGCTACATTGTAACTTGAAGTAGGAAAAAGGAACTCCCTGTGCTCTATAGGTTTATTGGCTCCCAGTCCTCAGGAGTAAGTTGTGACAGAGCCAGCATTTACATCAAGGCTTGTTTAGCTCCCAGGAAATGGCTGCTTCTCAAGATTGTGTTTCTAGTGCCAGTGAAGGAAGCAAACCTGATACTCATCTTCCTGTCTCCCTCTGCTCTGCAGCCTTTTTGGGAGTTTGCATTTCTCATCATATCACTTGCACAGTAGCTTGCATTTTGTACAGCAGGGAGTGATTCAAACTTTTCACAGTGCTGGCCATCTGTTAGTGAAACTGCCTCTCTGAGTCAGAACCCTGACTATGGGATGTTTGCTGCTGCTGAGATGCTCTTCTCCTCACGACTAGATCCATGAGGAAGGCGAGAGAGATCCTTGGATTGTATAGTCAGTAATGTGAAAGAAGCCTTAGATGCAGAAGTTCATGGATTAGTTATTATGTACAGCTCACACATATGCAATACCAGGGTGTTTAATAACAACATGTTATTGTATTTCTCCTGAGTAAATAACATAGGAAAGAGATGAGGTATACCTTCCCCTCCATGAGGTGTATCTTCCACCTACACTCCATTTAACATTTTCCAAACACATTCAAAGGGGCCTGGTATTCCTGTTTATACATGGTTCCCCACTTTAATATTTGTCACTTGACTATTCACAGTGGGGATTTTCATACAAATAGTGATGCTAAACAACACATGTGTTTTAAATAGAGATGTGCTCCCAGCAGAGCTGCAGCTAGGAAAGTGCAGAGAACATGTTAACTGAATTTTTATAAGCACATATCTCAGCTCAACAAAAACACAAGGTCAGTTATCTACTGTTTCTGAATGTCCTCAGTCTTCCAGTTAGCCACTTACTGTTCAGATCACAAATGCAGTGGCAGCATCTGTATGCACCAGAGCTCTCTCTCTCCTCGTGGATCAGACTTCAGCACACTGTTTCTCAGCCAACTATATTTTTTCACAAGAAAGCAGACTAAACATTCTAATAAAAATATTCTTCCTGCCAAATATATGAGAAGCATTTAAAGAATTTATAATAATTATAGCAAATGAATTGGAAGTAAAATCATTTTTGTAAAAATGAAAATGCTACAACCCTTTAAAGCCAATTGCTTCAGTTTAGAACAAAAGAGCAATCTTCACCATGCAGAGAAGTGTCAAAAGCCTCTAAATCTCTTGAATAAAATCTACTTCCTCATTTTGACCAAAAAATGCCATGTCCAAACCAGTATAACTTTTTCATCCCAATCATTGTTTGGTGTCTCCAATCTGCAGTGATATAACGCTTCAGTGTACAGCTCAGGCCTGGGCCTCACCTAATAGGAACTGCCAAATATGCCAAATAGTGGCAATTACCTGATGGCTTTGTGATGTGGACCATTGCCCATTAGGGACTCCTCTCTGACAACCAAACTGATTTAATTTAGAATCTGAGGATGGATTATACAGAGCTTCCAAACACAAAGGTCTCTGCTGTTAACACAGTTTGATTGCTGACATAAACATAAATACAGGCTTAAAATTATATTTTCTTATGCTTGATATACAGGACGCAAAATATCTCGAATATCATGTCTATTGGCTTAAACTTGCAAAAACCCCCAAATGATATTTAATATTAACATTGTTTTATATTTACTATCTAATGGAAAAATATTAATTGGGTAAGATATTTACTACTTGCCCTCTTTATTCAATGTGTTATTTAGCTAAAGACATATTATCTCCTCACTTGCAGAAGCCCTGAACATTCCAGCACTCAGCCATGGACTGCTAGGATGATGTTCCTCACAGAATGCACCCTGGGTTTTCTAGTTGTCGCATATGTTTAATTTAATTACAATTAATGAGTTACAATTTACCCTGAGGGAAAACTAGCTTTTGTTGACAAAGAGGTGTTTAGTAAATGGCATTCAAATTCTTGACCTAGACCTCAAATTAACAGGCTGTCCATTAAGAATGCATGAGTAGCTTTAAAGACTGCATTTATCTGTCATAGTCCTTTAAGTCCTCTGTGATGTCTTAAAAAAAGACAATTGTGCAGTACTACTAAAAAAGATTCAAACTTGACTTTTGATGGTACTTTTTTCACTGCAGAGCATTATTGAGTTCTACTGGATTACAGTCCATAAGGACACCACAATGAATTAAGTTCTGACTTTTAAATCCTGTTCTGTTTCTATTGCTGCACATCTAAATACTGATGCCACTTTCCTTCATGCAAGAAAGAAAATACAAGGACTCCAGTGAAGCAAATTATCAGCCACACTCTTGCCTATTACCCAAGCAGTGGGGAACTGCCCTGATGTGTTTTGAAGAGGAAGTGTAGGCTCAAGTGCAATAAAAAGGTGGGTCAAATTTCACAGCTAATTTAAGCAAAAAAATAAAATTATGTATCCTCAGAGATTCTCATTCTAACTACTGTACCACAAAACTATTTTCAAATCTATTTTTTAAGATGTTGACTGAGTATAAAAGATAAGAATACCAATTCCAAATGAAAGGGGAAAATGGCTTTTTTCATGGCATTTTATAAATCTAAGTGGTCAAATAGCAATGTTTAGGAGTCATTATGGGATGCAGCTTACATTTAGCTAAACAATGCTTGTTTAATTCACGTGTTATTTTCTTATTTCAGGGTGAAACAATATGGAGGATCACATTCAGTCCAAGGAAGGCACACATATATGAAGGTACCCTAAAACTGTATAGATAACTTTGCAAAATCTTCTGGATTACAGTGTAGCAAACACTAGATTAAGGCACTAAAATGTAGATCTGTGAGATTTAACAGTGACTGCAATATCCGTTCAAAATAGCTGCCTCTGGCCCATTGGTGTTTTTGTCTCCCTAGACTGTCTAGGGCTGCCATACAACATTAAGTTTCTCAGAAGCACCTGTTACTGATTTTTTAATAAAATAGTTTATTAGGTCATGCTATTAAGTGGATTCTCAAAGCCGTAACTTCTGACACATTTCTCCTTCATTTTGTCTCTTTCTACTCATTTAAACACACTAAATCATTAACACAACACAAACATGTGTGTACATTCAAGCTGCTAATGTGCTATGGGAAATTAATATTTCAGTGTTGCTGAATTTGACAAAATTTGCCTGCATTTCCCTGAAAGAATATTCCGTACCCTGCCAGTGTGGTTTTCTGTTATTTGATTATTGGGAAACTAGAAATTTAAATATTGTCATGAGTAAGGTTTCCAGGGAACAGCCACAAAGCATTATCAGCACAATTGGGAAGTGCCCCTTTGTTAGAATGCTACTGAACTGCCATGAGAACAGTTCCTACCTGGACAAACTGAGAAAGGCCTTGGATTTTTTTTCAGCTCTCTCAGAGGATTCAGGTCTATCTGATGCTGGTACTTGTGTGGGAGCTGGCAAGGACAGGCATGTGCATAGGTGAGGGCAGGAGGAATTATCAGGAGGTGTGTGCTGACCTCATCTCCCTCAGAGTGGGGTTCTGGATGCACACAACTCATCATCTGGACAGAGATTATCACAGAAGTTGGGCAGTCTGGATCACAGGTGCTTCTGCAATTCAGTGGCAGCAGATGTACACACAACAAAATCAGCTTGATTTTGCCAGATATAAAGTTGACCCTAAATTTTCAGAAAAGAAAAAAAAATGTTTTGGGAAGGAGATGGATCTTTTCACTAGTAGTGAAATTCCTTTCAACCTGAATAATTTCAAAGGTTTTACAATTAAGAAAGTTATCAAGCAACTCAGCTATATTCAAGTCAAATTTACCAAAGAATTAAAGCTGAGATGCTTTTAGAGCAAGTGCTCAGCATACGGTATTTTTGCCCCAATATTTATTCACAAGTATCCATATTTTTCCTTTATTTTGAAATTACAGTATTAACTCTAAGTTAGTTTTTGGTGGTAGAAATTGGGCCAATGATGGATGAAAGTAGGAATCCAGACACTTGAAAATGATGGCAAAGTATATATCTTTAACAGTAGAGTACAGGCCTTCTACCAATATGTGGATCTTCAAATACTCTGTTAAGGCTCTGTGAATGGAAAGTAATAATAATGCAGGAAAATGAACTGAAAAGAGCCAGACAAAAAATGCAGAGTAATTTGTGATGTACAGCATGCAGGACTATATGTTCATCAGACTCCTGCTTCCGTAAGATATGTCACATCTTTCCCACATTTTTTAACTGGAAATTACCTCATTTTTCATTGGCTTGTTAAAATACGTCATCTCATTTGGATATTGCAGAGTATTTGGTAAGAAAGATCTAGGGAACAAAATTCCATCAGCTCACCCCTATTTCCTACACAGTCTTGCTTAGAGCACTACAGATTAAAAAAGAAGTTCAGGAATTGTTTGGTGTGAATTTACCAATCTGTGAGAGTGCATTGTGTTTTAAGCTTACACACATACAAAGCTGCTGTCCATATAGGGGAACCATTCTGAGAAAGCTCAGGTTAACTGCTCTCTCAAGATATCCACTAAGAATCTCTAAGTGTCTGAATGGGAGCCCTTTGCTATTTAGATAGTGAGAGATAAGATTTCTTCTTTAAATATTAGCTGTCAAACTGTGTTATGTCTTATTATGTTTCATCAGATTGGCATTCAGCATGATGAGGTTTAACAGCACATGCTGATAACGCACAAATAGTGTAACATAACTTAGGAATAAAATTAAATGGCAGAAGACTATTTTCAGCTCAGACACCTGCTTATCCATGTTTCAAGAGAGAACACAATTCAACCACAATATGAAATTTAATTCATGTTCAAAAAACTGGCAAGTTCTTCTTTCTCACCAGCCAGCTAATTTTGAACAGCACTCATGCAGGGTATATTGGGGTTTGTGAATATTTTCAATCAGCACAGTACTTGCACAATATTGTCAAGGTGTGTATGTTCTGTAGCTTCCAGAAGAAAATACTGCCACCTGAGATGGATTCTTTAAGTCACATGTTTTGGGTGAGTACATAAGGGATGTGTTCTGTGTCCAGTACAAATAACAACAGCTTGAGACAAGTCAGGAGAAGTTTCTAAATGGTTCAAACAGCCTACACAATCTCTCTTTTATTCTCCATTCTATGCCCCACAGATCATATAGGTATAAACCCTTTTCATCAAGAAGAAAGCTTAGCAGTCCACAGACATAACCTTTGAAAGTTAGAGACAGACTGCTGATTTTAATAGGTTACTCAAGTCTGTAGTCAAATTCGTCTCTTAAACCTTGTTCCAGAGTTGTAAGAACTCAGTTGGGTAAGAAACTGTAAGAACTCAATTTTTACTACGCTACTTCCATGCTAAATTTTATTTTCTTCTGGTTTTGACTGCTAATTTATTAATGTCAGATATTTTTTATCACCCTCCCTTTCTCCCCTAAACCTCAATTACAGGTTGCATTCCAAAAGATGAATATTTGTGCATGGTTGGGAATTAAAACGCTGACCTTCGGTACACTTTTTTTCCCTTAGTGTTTTTCCGAGTATCTGCTCTGTACCTGACAAATGAGGCAGTGAGGACCCTCCATATTCTGTTTGGGGTCTATTGGCTGAGGAACTCTTGGTCATCCTACCTGCCTGACGTCTAGGATCATGATGAATTGTCTCCAACTCCAGACTCAGATTGTTTTTTAACATTTAATTTAGTTTCTTCCTGTGCTTGGATGAACATGGCCATGTTATGGATTTCTGCTCTAATGTACACCAGCAGGTTGGAAGAACAAGCCTCAGCAAGCTGTGGAAATAAGAGAGGCTGGATCAATAGTCAAGGTCACGACCCTGGCTCTGATTCTGTACACTGTCCTGAGATTTTCTCCCCTTAAAAGCCTCTGACTGCTTCTAATGTGGATCCAAGTGCATATTGAAAGAGAAATTCTTAAAAAACAACCCCCCAAAAGGGTAGGTGTAGCAGGATCCTCTTGCCTTCTGTATCGTAGACACAGAGCTGACAAGGAGTGTGTCTCTCTGACTTTGGTCTAAATATAATGCCTCATTTTAAATATCTTCCCATACAATCATTTTGATAAAGATTTGCAATTTTTGTCATCTGATGCTGTAAAAACATTCGTTTATTCATTCATTCATGGAGTGATTCCGATCCTACTAGAAAAAAATTCAGATGGATACTAATGATAATGACATTTCAATGCAGATGCATAAATATTATATAAAATAAAAAGAAAGAATAATAATGTAACAAATATACCTTCACTCATACCAAGTAGAAAATACTGGCATAAAGTGTTCTGATAAAGGACCAAAGATGCTAAGTCATTTGTTGAGCCTGCCTTTGTGCTGCAGATAGAGCTTTGAGTCTTCAAATATACAACCGTAATGCAGCAAGGCACATTTCTGAATGGTAGTAATTTTCCACTGCAGGATATAGTCATGCTGAGATTTAGTGCTTAGAGAAAAAAAGAGAGAGAGAAAGAAAGATAGAAAGAAAAAAAAAAGATTGCAAAGGTATTTAATGTATCACAACAGCACCCCGCCCCCCCCATCCTTGATACAGATAAATTGTCATATCTGTTAAAACCCAGCCCACAATGATGGGCAGTCAATACAATAAACAATTCAGTCTCCAGTAGAGATGAGCAAGAGAATTTCTCATCTACAGAAGCCACCTTTTTGTTGCTTCTGCAAAAGAGTGAAAAGAATTACATTTCAGTTGGCCCCTGTTGCTGACTTTCAGTTAGAACAGAAAGCTGTATTTCTCCACGGAAGGGGAAGGCTGAAGGTCAGTCAAGAAATTCAGCTTGTTGCATCACACTGCCCTGGTCTGAATCTGATCCACATGCTCAGCAGCAGGGCGACTGCAGAGAACTGCAACCAGTATTCCAAACCCACCCCCCCAAAAAAAAACCAAACCAAAAAAAAAAAAAAAAAAAAAAAAGGAAAGCATTGCAGCATTGCTTACAAAGATTTCCCATAACAGCTGGAAATTGTTTACATGTAAACTTGGCACCTAATCAAAGGAACAGGATTTCAAAATGATTCACATAGTAAAAATCAGGAGTTTGCTCAATGTGAGGAAAGAGGAAGATAAGTGATTTATGAATTGGCACAGTAAGGTTGTCCAGAAGTATTTAGGTGTCTCATGGGATTTTCAGTCAATGTAAATTAGATGTGTAATGGTTTTGAAAAATCTCACTCTATGCCTATTGCATGTTGAAGTGCCAAATCACTTCTAATAATAGTCACTGAGGCCTGTTACCCATTAAAAAGGAAAGGTAAAGGACTCTGCTTGAGCTTTGGAATTGTCTCTTTGGTTCCAACCTCCAATTATGAATTTAGGAATTTCTCTTCTAATAGGTTGAAGAGTAAGTAACTAGCCTTGTCTCTTGAATGAGACTTTGTACCTACATCCCTGATGGTGGGACCACCAGTCTGTGCTCCTTAAGCAATAATTTAACATTTTACTTGCCTCAATCACTCCATCTCTATCTGCAGTCTATAGTATAAATATGCAGTAATATTTCACCAAATCTCATGTTACAGGATTATGAGATATATCTTGATGAGGTGACTGAGGAGGAACATGGAGAAATCTATTAAAAATAATGAAAGAAATAAAGCCTTATTTTTATAACAGGTACCAAATTCTGCACTATTTAAAATAGATAAACAAGAAAGAGTACAGAGTCTGCAACATTCTAGTAGGATACAAAGACAGCTATAACCTTGTTACTGCTATGGAGTTCAAGTGTCTCCTCCACTATGTCTCAGTAACACTGCTCCATCAGCAGGCAGGGCTTAGTAACCTCACAGATGTGGTAAGAACTCGTTTACATGGATTTTATATGGATGAGCAATGCAAGTTCTGCGCTGGACCTGTGTCACAGATGGAGCACCCTACTGCAGCAAAGGACATCCCTGGAAGAGATCTGGAATAAACTTTTTTCCAGTCACTCAAATGTTTTCTGAGGTGTCTCCTGATTCTTACCTTGGCTGTGCCAGCCACCTACCCACCGCTGTTCAGGGCAGCTCTTGTCTGCCTCTGATTTGTTTCTCATTTGCCAATGTATCTTGTTTCCCTGATTCACTTGGCTGCTAAGAGAAAGATGTTTTGGTAACATTATCCCATACTGGCAAACTGCCCACTGGGAAATACATCTGGAAGAACTGAGCATCAAATAGGAACAGTTTTGTTCCTTGATTCTGGCTTGGATGATCTATATTTTAGCCAGACTAAAATTTTCATAAGCAACCCTGTTGGGTGGATCTTAGTTTTGCATATTCTGTGTTTGATTTCCAGGACTTAATTTTTCTACCATTCTTGAGAACCTGAAAATATCTGCAGATGTTAGTAAGGCAGCATCATCCACGTCTCCTCATGGGATTCTCAAATGATCACCATGTAGGTGTGGATCTGATCCTTAAGAGATAGCATTTTTGATGATGGAAAAAGTATCTGAGAGAAAGAAGTAGGATCTAACAAATTCTAAATCTGTAGAGATCCAGGGAAATACAAAGGAAAGGAAAAGGAAGGACAAATAACCCTAGTCTAATAGAAACAATCAATGAGTAGAGAATGCAGATTCCCTAAGGAAAATAACAGGCAAATGTTTAAGATGACAATAGCAAATATTTTTACCTTCCTTTACAGACATGGTATAGAATGTACACTCAAGTATATAAAGCAGCACTTTCACAAATATTTTTTTGCATGAGCATGTATCAAAATGGTTTTTACTTTTCCAGAATGTCAGTTTCTTACCCTTTCAACTCAGACTTTCTTTTCAATGCATTTTGTCCCACTTTGACTATGAATACCAGTTATTTATATCTCAGTTTTATTCAAAGAAACATTGCCTTTTGAAAAACATTTCCTACTTGAAATTTTCCTCCTGTAAGAGCTGTTGGAATTTGGTCAGACAAACCTGGAATCCAGGTGATTTAAGGTTATAAATTTGAGAATTAGGAATATGCAATGGTAGTGTTATTGTTTAATAAGGTACATATTCATCAGGTTTTTTTCTTTAAAATCTGCCTGCTGGGTGAAACCGAGTCGTCTCCAGTGCTCCAAGGAACCCTGGAGAGTTGCACTTTAACAAGTGTATTTCCTGTCTTTTTTGCAAAATCTCTAAAAATTGTTTCATGTGGAAATGTTCTGTTAAAGAGCCAGACACCAACTGGATCACAAACATGTTTGTTGATTTGCATACCTGAGGTGGGGCAGGTTCCTTTCTCAGTTACTGGTGGGTGAGCTCTCTGAACAGAATTGCTCAGACCCAGCTCCTGGTAGAACCTGCCCCACTCAGTTCTGAGAACAACTGCACAATGCTACATACTGCCCCAAAATGGTTTTGCATTTACACAGCAACACCAGATGCTGAGGAGCCTCCCTTGGGAAGTTCTGGGAACAGGAGCACAGGGAGTGTGTAAGATGCACAACCACCTACCCTAAGATTTCCAAGCACATCTAGCTCCCACATCTAGCTTGTAATTTCAGCATTCCAGCAGACACAGCTCGTCTTTGCTATCCCATTTCCCATCATCCACTCTCAGATGTAGTGGATGATGGCTCCCAGTGTTCCATAAACCCCAATTCCCAATTCCAAACACTTAACAAAGGTTTGAAAAACAGAGTGCATGTAAAACATGATTGGTTGTCAGTCTCCAAGACCAATACAGGTACTGGCTTTCCAGGAATTTCAGCGTGTTTGAGTTCCTCCTTCCACTGAGAGAGGACAGCAAAAGGCACCAATAATGTCACTCCTAGTATCAATGTCACCTCAGAGCCAAACTTTTTCATTCTTATACTGTTTTTTGAATTAATATTAAAGACAAGAGCACAAAAGTGTGTCTATTCTAGGAGGAAAAACAAAAGCCCCATTCTAATATGTGTTTCTGTCTCTCAAGTTCTTTTTATGCTACAGAGCTGGTTCTATCTGATGAGACATAATGTCATAATAAATCGGTCTACCTCTCACTCACTCCACCAGAAAGTAGATCTTGCTTTTTATTGTATGTGTTCTTTTCACTTTTGTGGGTGACTATTTTCCTACACTTCTAAGCAAAGTGCAGAAGTCCTTTTGTTCTCAAGACGTATTTCCCTTGACACTAGTTCTGCTTGTGAATATCATGCACAGGGGAACTTCTGTACTGTGCTGTACCTCAATAAAAAAAATCCAAAACTCGGCAGCAACCTCAGAAAATTTTTCCAATCTATTCTCTATATACCATGCAGAGAACACAAAATGCAAAGTTCCTGTTGTAACTAAGCCCTTCCAACACCAGCTGTGCAAAAAGCATGGCCTTCTTTTTGCTACAGTCTAATCAATGGAGATTAAAATAAATATTAGAATGATGGTTTTATAATTATAGTACTAATAAAAAAATACCTTCCAAGTTAAAAGGGAAGAATTACTTTTCTTGGCTTTGGGAAAATTACTGTCTCAGAAAAAGCTCTTGTGATTTTTTTTCAACATTATCCTTGTTTCATGACTTACTGCATCCTGTTTACGTCCCTGGTGGAACAATCAGAACCCACGCATCTGAACTGACCTCCATCTCTTTTCTCTCTTGAGTACAGATGAAATAAGCAAAGAGATCACAAGATTAACTCTTCTGTCAAATGCACATCTTCTGGATGTTGTGAACAATATATACATAACATGCAAGGCACTTCTAAATCACTACTCTCTTTTGCTGTTAACATCACCTCAGCATCTTAATTAAACTTTGCACTCCCATATTCCTTAAGTGCTGAGTTCCTGAAACATTTCCCTACTTTTAAGCAAAGTCAGGAAAAACGCTACGTATGAAGAAATGCAGCCAAGGAAAAACCATCAAGCCATCAAACTGAGTAAACTCTGTCTCACTTCTATGAAAGTGAGAGAAAACTTCTTATTTACCTGACACTGTATTTCTGTCAAAATAACACCTATTCTTTATGTCTGTCTTCAGGTACCAGACTTAGATCAGACTCTTAGGGATAAAACTGTTCATGCTTTGTCTCTAGCTCCTTGTCTCCTTCACTGTAAATTCTGGAAACACAACTTTGATTGGGCACAATTCCCTGGCCACTCCACAAACCAAACTGAGATGAGGCCAATTATGGGAGTCTTTCATCTTGTAGAAGTGAGATATCAAAGAGTGTAGTTTGATAGAGGCAAAAACTTCTAGTGAGACATTATCACATGCATTACACTCACACATGGGACTATGGACATAAAAGATCAATGCAGAAAAGTACCAAAAGGTCAGTTTTCAAGATTTCCTGAATATTCAAGGATTCAGCATAGATTTCTTTCTGACTATTGAACAAAACCAATTTAAATTAAAAACTCTGCTTGTGGATTGCCTGGTCAACTTCCCAGACCTTCCATACTTGCTACTGTAGATAGTCAAAACAAAACAAACATTTAAAAAATGTCTATTATATATTTAAATAATTTTCAAATAGAAGAATAAGTATTAAGTAAATTTTGTCATTAGCCAATAGCTTCTATATTTTCCCTGAAGTGGTAATTTAATAAACATAGCTACAGGATTGTTTAAGCGTAAAAGAGATCCTCTTGTAAAAAAAAAAAAAAAAACAAAAAACCCCCAAAACAACAAAAGAAAACGAAACAAAACAAAAAAAAAAAAAAGAAAAACAAACCCAAACCTTGAAACAAAGAAACAAAACCCCTAAAAATCCCAAAAATAACAAAGAAACAAAAAACCGCAAAACCACAAAAAAACCTACCCAAAAACCCCAAACAATAGGAGAGATCCTTCTTTAAGGGTGAAAAAAAAGCTTATTTACTTTTTTTTTGGGTCTACTGTGATTATAGTTTCTTAAGAAATGCAAATTTCTGTAATTTTAATTATATAATTCCCATTTTTTTCCCCCCTATTTTTCAAACTCACACAAGAAAATTAGGCAGCCATACATAGAAACAGGTGATTTTGAAGTGTGGTTTTACCTAGAGTAATTTTTGAAAAGGAGAATCCTGACTGAAAGCTAGAGTCTTAAATTTTCACAGAGAAAACAAATAGTTATGTCCAGGAAGAATTTGTAGATTTGCAAAACTTCTTCTTTCCAAAAGCTGCTTTTAGCCTCCTTTCTTTTTTTTTTTCTCCCCCAGAAACACACATACACACAGAGCAGACAGGAGATGTTTGTGAAAACTGCAGTTTCCGCAATCAAAAGTACAACATTTACTATGGCTTTTATCAAAGATTTCAATTCCCTCATCTTAAGGAAAATGACCCTTTTATTTTGTTGTGGACATAAAATTATGGCTCAGGGAAAATTGGAAGCATTTCTGTTGAGGGAAATCAATTTTCTCACTGCCATATATGATCAACATGTCACAGCCATCACCTAGATAATAATAGTAAAGTACAAGTAAAATGGCTAGTAATACTGGCTTCAGGGAAAAAAAAAAAGAGCAAGATAACACCTTTTTTTCCCCCAACATGTTTTCAATAAAAAAAATATAAGAAAGAACTCAAAGGTTTCTCCTGTGATCATAGCCTTTCAGAATGAGAATGGGTTTTTTTTGTTTATTGATAGTCTGAAGTGTTGATGAATCTGATGAGAAATTTGGTCTTCCTGGAAAATAGTCAGCGCTTTGTGTAAGCTGTGCTGGGCCCTTTTCAATCAGCTTGTTAATGGGTGGCTAATGGTGAGGAGAAGTGACCAGCCTGAGATTACCCAGGAGTATGTTTATGTAGAGGCAACACTCAGAGCAGAGAAGCATCTTCTTAATTTGGATACTACAAACAAAGGAAACATCAAATTTGACCTTGCTGGGGAAATGTTAATGGCTTCTGCTCATCCTCCTTCTGCCACTTAGCATCTCTTGTGCCCCACCTTGGGAAGCTTCCCGGCAGAAGTGTGCATTAGCAGAACTCTACCCTTACAAAACACTGGCCCAGGCAAGGAAAAAAACATTACAAGTGATTAAATGGTCTTTTGATGTTCACTTCAACAGATGTAAGAGGTCACCACAGTTAAGCACATCTTCAGTGATGCCATAATATTATATACAAGGTAAATCAGAACTCTGTAAACAAAAGGAAATAGTTTCATGTTTCAGGTTGAATTTTCAATGTTGCCAAGTAAAAATCAAGAAACTACAGCTGCAAAGGTTAAGGACTGCAACACTGGAAATGAGAATATATACCAACACTAATTTTAATTCATTGAAGAAAGGTAAATGTGACAGAATCCTTCAAACTCTGGTGGTAACTGAGAGTAAATAATTTCTAGAACATGAAATAATAATCATCTCTGCTCTTCCATCTCTGTTGTACTTTGAACTTCAAAGAATTTAAAGAGAGATGATGTCATTCATATCATGCTTCACAATGGCAGTGGGCTTACAGAACAAGTTGAAAAATTAGTGTAATAAGGTTTGTCTTAAGACAGAAAGGGAACAAAGAAGAAAATTAGGGCTAATCCATCTCCCATAGTTTTTGTTGATGATATTGGACTTTGCTACTGTTCCTACTACTAAATCCTGAAAGAACATTCCTATTAACCAGCTGCCTTAATATCTGCAGCTGGATGAAACCGGTTTTTACTTTTGAAAATGGAGTAGGTTATGCATTCCTAGGAACTTATGTGGGATCCATGAGCAAAATCAGTGACATCAGAACATCAAATGAGTTTGGGTCCTTGGAGAAAGATATCAGCAAACCGGCCTCTAGGTGTTTAGCACCAGTTAAGCACTGTTTGGTAGAGTGCACAGATGAATAATAAGAAGTGATTTTCTTTGGTTGTGCTTGACCCATCCCCTCAAATGGCTCTCTGCAAATATGTCCGAAGTAGTATGATTTTGTAGAGTGGTGTAAACTGGGATGATTATATATAAGGAAAGAAAAAGAAATGACAGCACCAGATTGTGGTCCCTTTAAAGTACAGCTTTTCCTGACATACCTTTGCCAATAGTATCTTTTAGAGAAGCCCCTGTTTCCACTCAAGTGAAACTGGTGCTTTGGCTCATGGCTTTCTCCCATAAGAATTCTTGTGAGAGGTACTCAGAGGAAGAACCTAATTTACGTTCTTATTAATGGCAAAATGTGAGGAAGAGACTTTCTACTTGGGTTCTCAGACAACAAAAACATCTAATTTAAACACTCTGGTAGTTACATTCTTCACTAAACTGCATAAAACAAAGCATATATTTCTATTTTCTGAAGGACTTATTGTGAATTGCATAAAAGTCCACTATGTCCTTGATTTGACAAAATGTTTAAGAATAAAACTAGTGTGACTCCTAAATACTTAAAATCAAGCATCTGCTTACTTAGGTGAGGAGCTGTGTGTAATAATTGATGAAGGTTAAACATTAAATCTTCCAAGTCTATCTGATCATTCTAAGAATGTGCAATGTCATGACATGCTTCAAATTTAAATACAGTCTGGAAGTGTGTCTAAGGAGTAAAAAGTATAACTGAAATGTGCTAAAAATACGGTGAAGACCTTTCAAATCCTTTTTTAGCCTTTAATCCATTATTTAGCACTTCATTCTTTAAAAGAAACCTGCAGAGCTATATCCTCAGAAGCACAACCTTGAAACAAAGTGTTTTTAGACATGCACAGAAAGCATTAGCAGCTTTCATTGCAAAATGACACCTGTGTGCCTGTATGTCCTGATCCCTGAAGTCAGACTTCACAGTATAGACTTATTCATTCAAAAACACTTCATCTGATTTATATCAAAGTACCTGCTCCTGTCTACACAGACTAAGTAAATGTCCAGCTCAGACAGCAAACATTACTGTCTTGAAATCTTTCATTCTGGTGTATTATCATACATTTATCATTATGGTGTTTCATACCCACATATCCATAAATATTTGGTTTTGGTTGTAGGCTGACCTGAGTGTCATGGAAAGCTGACCTGCAAGTAAGTAAGAGAAAAATCTTATCTGTGGCCTTGGAGAAAGCGAGATAAAAATGAAGGGAAAGTTTGAGCAGTGTGAGCAAAACTTTTTTTAAAGGTAAATTAAGTAAATGTCCTGTAGTCAGTTATTAACTTCACATGGTTAATGCTGCTGTTTGGTCTAGGAAGGTTATCTGCTGTAACATTTCTTAACATTTTCATAATGTTATCAAGAATTAAAAAGGTAACATTTATCAAACATTCACAGTGTCTGTGAGTCAGAACAAAGAGCAGCCACACAGTTGTGATAACGTCCAGCTGTCAGTTAGAAACAAGTCCAAATACCTTGGAGATATTTGCTTTTGGATGATGCATTCTCTGTCATGTAAAAATGTAACTTTTTGAAGTACACATGTTACTGATTAAGTTAAAGTCAGAAAATCTTATTTCCTTCTAATTACTTCTAAAGCCATATGTAAAAGGCATATGGAGAAGGAGAAGGATAATCAACAGGATGATCCAGATAAAGGAGCCTTAACATGAAGAGAAATCAAAGAGTCCAATCCTCCAAATCCTTCTATGATTAGTCTTTAATCTGCAGTGAGATTGCTCATGTGAAACAGAAGTTACAGGACCAGATCTTAAGTCTCCCAACTGCATCTTCCTAAGAAAAGAAGTGGATTAAAATCCAGACCTAATGTCTCATTGTGTCTGGCAGAATCAGAGAAACAATGGTAGCAGCCATTGAGTCTAAAAAGACTTGTACCATTCCAGCAGTCTTTGATTTGGACAGTTAGGAGTAATCCTCGATGCTGAGAAGGGAAAATTTTGATTACAGCACTTTGTGTTAAAACCCTTGCCAACGAAGCAATTGAACCCATGCAAGTGATCATGCCAAAGTCAGCCAAAAAGCTCGACTCACAAACCTTTTCACTACAGCAGAGCATAATCTCTGATTGAAAAGCTGACTATCACTTCAAAAGAAGTGAAAGAAAAAAAAAGAAGCTAGGTACTCTACATTCTTTTTCTAACATTTCCATCAGTGGCTATCATTTCTGCCAGAGCGCTGGAAGTGTCTTGGGGCTCAGGCTATGACACTTTGTGCTGATTTACATTTTACATTGACAATTATACATGTGGAGGTTATTCCAAGAGACAGCAACGTACAAATTAGGGAATGGAGAGGCTTGAAAACATGGAACTGAACAGCCTTGACTACAACTCAGATCTGTTTTAGGTTCACCTCCAACCATTCATTCCTCTGTTCAGGTCTTGGCAGATCCTGGCTCTTCTGTATTAACAGCTCTCATCCAGACCTATTTCTGGTCAATAATGAATGGGAAGAGTAAATAGGTGAACAGAATTGCTAGTTACAATCTCTAACAAATTAAAAGGCATCAAATCAATATACTGTTTCAGCAGAACTCCACACTTTACAATTCACTCAATACTTCCTAAAATTATAATTTCACTAGTTAATCAGGGATTATTTAAATTATGTGTTAACAGTGGCTTTTCTGTCAGTGCATCTCCCAATATGTCCAGTAAATCGTGCATCAGGAAGTGGGACTAGAAGAGGCACCTGCTGGTGTTCCTCAGGTGCACACAAAGGCTGGATTCTTCACATCTCTCCTTGGCTGGCAGCCCCTCTTAAGGAAGGAGCCAGCAAACACTTTGGCTCTGCTTCCTCCTCGGTAGGACAGGGGACATGGACAAAGGGAGCAGCACAGGACAGTTCCCACAACTTCTAGCTGTAAAGCTCCCCAGGACCCACAAATGCCTTCACTTCTTGGGAAGGACAATGTACTTCTGCTCCACATTTTTCCTATTTCCCAGATTTGCTAATATTTTAATGCAAAATACATCAAAATTATAGATTGCTCAGTGACTTCTTTCAACATGTTACCAAAGGCTTCCTGATGTCCTGTGGAATATAACAGGTCTTAGAATAAACCTATTACTCAGACCTGTAGATATTACCAATTGGAATATAACAGGTCTTAGAATAAACCTATTATTCAGACCTGTAGATATTTCCAGTTCTGGTTCCATTTCTGATAGGCATTACACAAAATCCCTGCTCAAAATACATTCTGGGTTTTGTAGAAAAATGCAAAAGTAGTAGAACAACCTTGTGAATTTATTGGGTTTTCTAACTATGGAATTGAAAATATTTGCTATTTTATTTAATATTTGGTATTAATTACATCCATCTATATTCTCCTTTGAGAGGTACTACGTCCAGGATGAACAATCAATTCCAGGCCAAATTCTGATCCAGGTTATAACCAGCAAGTACAGGATGATATTTTGATTTCAGTGAAATTGCTCTAGATTCACTCTAATCTAACCAAGATCATTACCAGGCTTTCTTTAAAGACATTGTTCTCTCAGATGCCTTTCCAGATTAATTGGCACAATTACATCCTTCTTTCTCTCTTCCCCCTCAGGTTGGTCTGTATGTCAGAGGGCTACAAGCTCTGTGGATTCAGAGCTGAATGAGTCCTGTAGGGAAATGAGTTACAATGATCCTCCTCATCTCTAAAGGCCCAAAACTCCTTTGGTTTTGATGCAGCAGTCACAAAAATACAGTAATCTTTCATTCACCCAGACTTCCTTTTCTTCATTTGAAGGGTAAGAGACACTTCCAGGATGCGATGGGCTGTCTCTTCACATGGGAAGCACTTCATGAAACCCTACATGCTCTTACTACTTCAGCTTCCAGAGTAAAAAGACTATTGGCATTTACAGTCAGAAAGTAATTTTTCAACAGGAGAATTGCTAGGCCAGAGGGGATAGCTTAGTGATCTGAACATCGAGGATCAAATTAAGCCTTGGTGCAAGAGAAAGCAACTCATCTGACTTCAATGGAACTGAGCACATTTACATCAGAGGTGAATTTGTCCTGAGAGTCTGCATGGGAGCAGAGACTCAAATCCCAGCAGCCACAGATTTGGGAGGAGTGGATTGTCAACTCAGCAATATGAGAGAAGATTTCTTATAAATGCCAGCTTAGGAATGGCTCCTGTGAATAGAAGTGGAATCTTTTTGTGAAAGATACAGCACACCCACCAATGAAGAAGGTTTGGCTTGGAAATGTTTACAAATACATGGCATATCATACAGGAAAAAAAAATCCCTCCCCCTTTCCTTTCAAAATCTCTCATTACTTTATTTTCTTCAAATATTATTTGAAGATATCAAGGTATTTTTCAAAAATGTTTATCAAGACATCTTACCAAAATGTATTCAAACAGGGTTTTCCCCTATATAAAAAGTTATTTTATCTAGCAAAAAGCCTCAACAAGAAAGTAACATGAAATATAAAGAAACATTTACAATTTGCCATGTCTCTACCTAAGTCTAAATAACAGCAACCAGAAAGATACTTCTGTTAACTTTTCCTGAAATTTGTGATAATAGTAGTTTTTCCTCTTCTATTTTATCATTCAAACTCATTGGCTAAATAGTTGACAAATTTTCATCAGAAGAGAATACAGCTAGATGTATTTCAATTGACCATCCCAGGTGGACTGTGAAGAAAGTAAATTAAAAATCCATTAAATAAGAATTTCTGAATATCCTCCACTTTTCTGCACAATTTTTCTGCTATTGTTTCCATTATGTTAAAAAATTAAATAGAATCTTCTTTTATACCACAAGGGAGCAATTAATACTCCTTTTTTTTTTCACTGCCCTTTGACTATATTCATTATTTCATCAAGGCTAAGTAATCAATATTTTAATTTAAAAATAAAGACAAAAATCTTTTTTATTAAGAACATAAATGCCATATTCAGACCTGCTGTATCAGGCATTCTTAGGGAAAGCAGGAGAAATCAACAACAGCTCCTATTCTCTCCTCTGCTGTTTAAATTTCCAGGGGAAAAGGCTGCGGGTTAGTAGCATTCAAAGACAATGTTCCAATATTAGAAATCTCCCAACCAGAAAGTTGTATTTTGGGCTTCTGTTTCCCAGACCTCTGCAGCAGCAAAATCCCTCATTGCTCTTGGATGGCAATTACACTTTAAGCAAAAAGATATTGCAGATCATTGATTCCTGCAAATCTCTTCCCCTTTGAAGTAGCAGCACTTGCTTATGAATGAAGATACACACACTTTCACCTTGAAATCACATCAGCCTATTTTCTCCATTTAGTCCTGGAAGCACATGAATTAGATGTGCCAAATTGGATACATCTCATCAGAAGAAAAGAGGTTTGGTCCTGAGAGCCTCCCTTTAAGAAGGTAAGGTACTTGCCTGAGGAGTCTTAGCAGTGTGACCAACACTATTTGTGGGAGTGAGAATTACCAACAGGAAGTTTGTAATTGGACCTGAACACTCACAGCTCCACTCAGGTGAGGAAGATCTGAGTCCTGCTGAAGCTTTGTGTCTGAATGTGCGTGCAAGGATTCCTTGTGGGAGGAAGGCTTGCACAACTCCACTGTGTGAAACTATGCAGCTGATTGACAGAGAAAAAATAGTTGAATTAAGCTCTTCTTTGATTTTACGGAACATTGACTTCTGCAAATGTGACCTTAAATTCAAATTGATTTGATCTTAAATGCAGGAGATTTCATCTACCTTCCAGGCAAATATGCTCCATATGTTAAATACCAGTAAATATAGTTAAGTTCTCCATTGTCTATGAATGGAATATAGAACAGCTTTTCTGTAAAGACCAGATTCTCCCTTAGCAGCAGAAGATTTAAAAGGTCAGAACTGGTAATGATCAGCTGAAAACAAGGGCTTGCCTGAAAGCTCTTAGAGTTTGCATTTCCAGTAGCTCCTAAAGCCCAGTGCTTGACAGTCCTTATAGAAAAAATCAGGTGAAATGGCACCTTGTGGATTTTTTTTTTTTTTTGTCCTGGTGATGATTCTTTCTTCTTTACCTTCTGATCATGAACAAGAAAACTTAAATGCTGTTTTTAGGGTATATCATCAAAATTCAGGTATTTCCTCTCAGAAACTGCCACAGGTTCATTATTTCAACTGACCACTACTGTAAGGGGTAAGAAAACTTTTAATTAGTTGTCTCCTAATTGCTTCCTGTAAGGTTTTGTAATTTTTCTTAAAGTTATTGTACTGCTTGACACCTGAAGAAGATTTTTTCCAACAGTTTTGCCTACTTATTTGATATGCAGCCCTCTGATATTGTTCTGGATAGTCCCTATTTTTAGCTCTTGGATCATACATCCTGGGGAAGGAAAGTGATTCTATTCTCTATCCCAAAGATAGATTGCCCCTGAGTGCCAAAAGCTGGCAATGGAAAAAAACAAAAACAGCAGGCAGAAGGCTTGATGGAAGCTTTAGGGGACTAATTCTGATATGTTTACTTTATTTTCTTTTTAATGGGTTGTCAGCTGAGGAGAACAAACAGCTCTTCCTGCATCCAGAAGCATAAGCATTTATTGGTCCAGATAAAGCACAGAGAAGAAAAATTGTTCAGGGTGTACTATAAGTCATCACCATGTCTCTTCAGGTAAAAAGCCAAAGTATTTCTGCTGTACAGTTTTCACTGTGCTGCTCTGTGCAGCACAGACTGCAACCAGAATGTGCCATGGCCATTGGAACAATGCAGAGTTGAATGTTGAATATAACCTCTGAATCTCACCCTGCAAGAGCCACTCAGGTGAAAGCATTGCTGATATCATTAACAGAAAAAGCAGTTCCCTTGGGAATGATATGTGTATACTTTCAGGAGAAGGGTACACACTCCTATGCACATTCAGGGCATAGGAGTGTGTACCCTGAAGCTGGGAGGGGTTTGGGAAGGTTTGAAGAGTCAAGGATTGCAGTGTCCCAACTCTGACAGACCTGTACTGGGAAGTCCTACTTAATGCTGTTAAACCAGTCCTTCCTGTGCAAAAGGAACTTGCTATATTTTCCTCTTCACAATCCATATCACCAGTAAAGCCTTGATTTTTTTACACTGGCAAGTGAAGGGTATGCATGGAAATCACTTTCCTAACTTTTCAGGATAAGTACCTTAGTAAAAACATAGGGAATTGTTTTCAAAATGCCTGCGAAAGAAAACCACATTGATACTGTTTAGCTGTGTTTCAGAATATTGTCAGTAAAAGTGCAAAATTACATTTCCCCATGCCCACACTGGAGGTGTCTGGTAAATGTACTGCTGAGCTGACATTCAATATCTTTGTAATGAATCAAGTCTATGTCTTTACAGAACCTGGGGTTTACAGCAGTGCTCAGAGTTTACAGCTGACGGTGGTCTTAAAGATCCATGTTTCCTTTATGTATTTCAAATTGATTTGAACCATAAGCCTTTCTTTGCAAAAAATTCTCTAAAAAGTAGCCCTACTAACCACTTTGTATATTCTGGACTAGCACCTCAGCTCCCTCAATAGCTTACATTACAACTGCACCTGTGCTGCTGTGTGAAACTGCCCAGAAGGAGACCAGAATGGCAAATAAATCTCATTGCCCAAATGACTGCTCATCAGGTCAGCTTTGGTGTGGTTCTCTTGAACTGGCCAGTCTCGAAACTTGTGAACACTGGTTCTCTTTATGACCACCAGTATTGTGCATGTCAATGAGTCAAACACTCTGAGTAGCCTTTAGCTGTCTGATGTGCCTTTTTGGTGACAATGACATTACCCTCAAAGGCAACCCAAGGACATTCCCAGACTGAGCAAACAGATTTTGGTGGTAGCCTAAACACATGATGGTGCCAGGTTGTCAGAAGAAGCAATGGAGATGCATACAGGGAATCCAGAGAATTGCTGGAACCCTGTCAGACATAGGGAGAATATGGGCAACAGGGATCAGCAAAACCAAGAACTAGCTGGGTAGCTCTTGAATTCCAATGTTTTAGGGATATGAGAAAGGTATGGTTGCCATTTTATCAACAGTATGTCCAATAATTCCAGTCCCAATTTCTGCTCAGGCGTAATCATTGATCTATATCTGTTAATGACAATTTAATTGCATATCCTTATCTCATAAACACGGAAATATCTGTGTATAGTAATATGTGCTAAAGAACACATTGAACTTCAGTTTGCCATCAATTTCAGTTTGCTATTTATATACAGCATATGGATTTCAAGTTTTCCCTTGACACTGGCATTGTTGAAACAACCACTTGATCTATTAAATTTTTTGAGTAGCTCTTTAAATTATAAATAGTGCCCAGTTGTTTATTTCAAGTGCTTTCAATACTCCAAATGTGGTTTAATTGTATTTGAAAACTGCCAAATATCAATGGAGATCAATCCCGTCCCATTGATCTGTTTATGCAGTTAAACATGTAGAATATCAGATTCAGGCTCTAACATATTTAAATACTCCTCTATTGATCAGCTGCTGCCATGATCCAGCACAGATGATGGCATAGATGATTACAGGAAACTGCCTGCTCTGGTTTGCTCAACTGATACCTCCCTCTTTCAAAAGGCATCATGGAAAAAACTGGCCCACAGCTCAAAACCAGAGGGTGAGTCAGATGGACATATGACCTTGATATTAAATATGTTTAATATCCATTGAAAGATTTTAACATCTGATGTGGGAAAAACCCACATACTGAGAAGCAGAGTACATTAAAATCCTGCACATTTCTGCCTCAATGGGACAAGAGATGAGTTAGGGACATCAAATAATCTTTGTTCTTCCCAAAAGCAGACAAATACCCTCCAGGGCTGCTTGTCCAGCTACAGGATAAAGGACAAAACTTATGATGCAGAACTGTCTTCTTTAGAACATATGGCAGAAAAATGCAGTAATGCCAGTTCTGGCAATGATGGTACTTCAGTGATTTGGATGAGTCTGTGATCTTGATTAGAGAGCTCTAGAAGCAAGGGAAAAAAACTTTGCTTCAACCCAAAACACTTATGAAAAGATTTTCTAGAGCTAAGTAAAGGTCCCTTTTATTTGTTAGCTGTTTTAATTATCCATGAAAAGGCTGACCAGGAAACACTGGTCAGTGTTGTTGAGAACTAACAGGGCACAGAGAGAGTGAATGGGTAAGGACAAAGTGTTAGTTCCCAATACCCCAAACTGATCAGGGCCAGGTATCAGAAGAAATTCACTCTCTGGCCAGAGGTGAGGCTTCAATGGAGCAGTCACCTCTGTGTTGGTTTCTCTCAGTCAGCAGAGGGGAAAGAGCCTCACATATCCCTCAGACATCCAGAGAGCTAAATGAAAGCTGCAAAAGGCAGAGGAACACAAGGATTTAGATCTTGGGAAAAGAGGAGGAGTGGGATGGATTAAAGAGCAAAATTGCTCTAAGGGATTTAGAGACCCTTTCTAGGTAAGAAGAAGAAAGGAATCTCATTTATAGTTCCATAAAATGCCCCATGCATGTGACATTATTTGAGAGAGTGGAGCAATGCAAGGAAGCGCCAGGAGTGTGGTCCTCCCATTCCTAAGCACAGGGCCTCAGAAGAAAACCAGCATTGCTGCGGATGAATGAGCAGAGTTCAGGCAGTTCAACAGCTCCTTCTGAGACCCAAATGTTTTATTTCTTGGGCTTCTTTTGAAATTTCAGCTGGCTGTGTAATACTACGGTGAGAGCAAAAACAAATGCATATAAATTGCTCTGCGGTGTTTCAGGTGAGTGAAATGCTTGGAATGCAACCACCCATCATTGTTCTTATTGTGCTTTGTCTGGGAGTTAAGGTAAGTAAGAAATCGTCCTTGTCAAGTTTTCTTCAAAACTGACCCTTGCTTCAGGCCTTAACTAAACAGTCTTCTCTGGGAAAACTGCACGTGGTACTGTGGTTATCAGATAGGTACTTTTTCCTGAATTATACACAAGACAGTGTTTGAACAAAGTCTAAATGTTTTTCAACCTATCTTCATAGCACAAAATAAGACTAAATCTAGTTTAAGGTAACTTACATACCCATTATGACATCCTATTAACTTGTCCTGAAGCAAATTCATACGGTCTCAGATATGGATTAAAATACTTTTTCACTATTAAAGAGACTTATTGTTTTGTTTACAACAAGTTTTGAGGACACTACTGCATCTGCTTTAGACACAGGACTCCACAGCTGATGACTGTCTTTGGCAGGATTTAAATATTTCAGCAGCTGCTGAAAATGAATTTTATCTCAGATACAACACCAAGAGTATTTTGCACATTAAAATATGAAAAAAGGAAAAGTAAGATTGCGTTGAGTTCAGAAGACTTCCTTCTTACCAGGAGTCAAGTATTGCAAGCAATACACTGCTGGTAGCAACAACTTGAACCAGCACTCATCAATATTTCTAAATTACTAAGGAGAATCTAGTTAATAATTTGTTTCTTTACACCTCCTGGCAACTTGCAGAGATTGCTATGAGTTAATATAAATCCCATAAAGTTCAAAAATGTCCTCTGACTACTGGAACTTTGTGGGAAACACTAATAACCAACCCAGGGGTTACACTGCAGAATGTTTGTTGACGGTACCTTGGTATCTGCTGTGACTGACAGGGTGATGAATGATGATTGCTGGGCTGGCTTTGAACAAGCGTTCTTCCTCCAGCAAAGTCAAACAGACCTTGCAGAGGAAGTTATGGAATTTGCTTTCTGTTAAGGCAACTCAGAGATTAAAAATCCATATGCCAAAACTTGCAAACTTGGAACCCAGCTCCAGGAATGGATGACTCTTCTCAAAAGAATCTCCCTGGAGCTCTCTTGTCACTGCTATAATAGCTAAAGACCCTGATACCCCTGTTCTCACCAGCAGAGACATTGCCAGCAGATCCCAGCACAGCATTCAGAGGAGAGATGCTGCCCTATCCTGCCTGCCAGGCAAATGCAAAATACCTGACCAGGATTGGTATAAATAATATTTGACTCTGTGTGCTCAGCAGATTCTTTGTTGGGAGCTTCAAAGTGGGCATAGAGAACAGTAATTGTTGCCTTTGTATGTGTGAATTTGAAAGCCCCAGTTAAAATTCACCATTTATGTTTAAAGGCTTAAAATTCACATGATCCCTCTTCTTAACACAGCAAATACACATCATAGCTTTCATTCATAAATGCAAGCAGACAGTCACAGAAACTGAAAAAAATAAGGATTGAAGAGGGTAAAATATGCAGGAAGCTATCCTATCCCCCTATGGCCTGAAATTTGCTCAGGGTATAATACATGTGATTAGCAACTGTCTGTCAATGAAAGGAAAAAAACTTGGGAAATTTAAGGAGGATATGGCTTTTACTGAAGATGCAGTAGTAAAATAATAATGAAATATAAAAGGCAGCATTGTAAATTTCAGCCTGAAAGGTGAAGTCTTTGAAGACAGAGAAAATAAGTGGTAAGATTCTTCTATCTTTTGTTTATTGGCATGTTTGCTATGACTGGCCTCATAATAGGATAACATTTCAAATGTGAAGCCAAGTCCATCATTTGTATTGTTGTGGTCTGATTTTCAGGACCAAAATGAGACACATTTATCTTTAAAAAACTTCTAAGAGTACCTCTAAAATACCTCTAAGCTTATGCGTGTATATAAAAGTATAGAAGAGTTTGATGAGGCAATAGTATTGATTATGAATGGACATGGGCTAATACACATAAAGATTGGTGTGCAATACATACATGCAGAGGGAAGAGTTAAGCATTCTCTCTGCAGTCCTAGAGCTGACATTTCCTGATATAACTGCAATCTCCACATTCACTATTAAAATAGGTCTAAATATGGAATATACAGCAGTGGATACAAATAAATACCTACACATACAGATGCTGTACATGTACACAAGGCTTGACTGAAAATACTTTGGAATCAGTACATCTGTTTTAGTGGGGCCACAGCAGATAAAGGTGATGTTAATATAAATGTGCAACTTTGAATTTTAACGCATTTTAAAAACCTATTAAACATTTTAATTTAGCATCTCTAATAGGAGATATTTTACACCTTCACATGTAAGTTTCATAAACCAGATATTCATCATAAGCATGGATAATTTTGTCTCTCTGGCCACAGGGTTTTCTGGATTTATGGTGGATAAACTCTTATAGTCTATTTACACCCTGCATTCTTAAGATGCCTCTCAGAATACCTCATAGTAGATTCACAGTTATTGCTGTTTCTTTAGGCTTCACTCCACAGTTTATTTCAAAGGTACAATGAAACTTCTTAGGAGAGGAAAATTACATTTAATCTTTTAATATAATGACAAGGTATATGAATCCATTTACCTGCATTTGTTCCATTAAAGAAATAGAACAGCTTAATTTGAAAAGGTCAGTGACTTCTGCAACACTCTTGATTCTCTTTCCTGTCTGTAGCCAAGAAAGAGCAGAGACCACTCTATTCTCAGCAGTAAAGTGGTTCTGTCTACTTAGCTAATTTCCCCACACACTTTGTAGTTCACTGGTGACATATGTCCAATGCTTCCCCAGGTCTTAAAGAAAAGGAACTCGCATTTTGCCAAAGAAAAGCCAAGACTACAGAGGAGATGAAATATAAGATAAAGTAGTAACACTGCAGTGGAGTGAACCCAAATGGGACCTTGATTTTTTAGAAGTGACATATTACAGACATAAACCCGAGTTGGAGAGATCAAATCTATATCAACAGCAAGAGCTAAGCTCTCCAAAATTTAGCATGGCTCAGATCTACTGGCTGGGCTTGCTCCCATCCTTCTGTGAGATGAAAATGTAATAGGAAACTCTAGCAAGAACATGTATTTTCAGCTCCATGATTTGATTAATATTGGTAGAGCACTTTCAAGATTACTCATATTGCATAGCATGCATTTCTCTTGAAGAGGATCCAATCCACTTTTATCACATTCAGGAATGCACAGATACTATGCTTTACATACATTCCATCATCCTGTGCATACTCTTTGTACATCTGTAATGGCAATGTTCTTCAGTTAGTTTTCTGGCAATAAAGCCAACTGCCATTAGAATTGAAAGTAAGTTTGAGTGAGAAATTATTTTATCTCCCAGAAAAGCATGGGCACGTTAAAACACTTCCTATCAGGCACGGTCATCAGGAGTTTTTGTAGGTCAAGAGTATGGATATTGTTCCATCATTTTATAAATTTCTGTAATTTTCCATACCTGAGAATGTTACCTCACTCTAATTTACCAGCACAGATACAGCATCTGTTACTACAGTCACCTTACAGTGAGTCATACCTGCTCATATAAATACATAGCTATAGTACTAAACCATGGAAAACAATATAAATACCTCATAAGGAAAAATAGATTAGTACTTAATTTCACAGTGTTGGGCTCAATAGACCAAGGTTGTCAGAGAAGCACAGTTATGGATTAGTTACGCCCATTTTTGTCCTATAAAATTTTAAGCATTTTGTTTTCATTATTACTTACTTTCTAAAGATAACTCTAGACACCCAGGTTTACTAGTGTGATTTCATTAGTAGAATTTCATTCACTGGTAGCATTTCAACTAATAGGTCTGAGACCAGAAAACAAATTGAAGTGCTCTTGCTGGGAAGGAAGTGTCTGAGGGCAGAGGAGGATCTGCTGTGTTTTTCTCTGGATACCACTGCAAAGTTTTAGCCATGGACTGCCACAGAGGACCTTATGATAGCTTTCACAAGAACAGTTCAATGCATTTCGCTTAGTTGTCACTTTTTTCAAAAACACCATTGTGCAATGGCAGCGGTGTGGAATAGAACTTGAATTTCACTGTAGAGATAGCTACATTTCAGTGGTGGGTGAAGTGTTCCCAGCAGACTTTGTAAAGCACTTTGGGATTCTTACAGATGAAAGGTGCTATATAAATGTCAGGTATTGTTATACACCACTTAGGAAAAATGTTCCCATTTATTCCTCTGGATTTACTGTTGAGCATTTAGAGATAATCGTCATTGCTGATAATAACAGTAAGAACAGTATCTTGAACACTGCAGACTGTGCAGATTGTTCTGTATTCTGCTCGTCTGTAGCGGGAGGTCGCATACTGATAAGAAGGAGGAATTTCTGGACAATGTGATTATAGAGAACAAGCTATTTTTTCATATTATATGGTCAAAGTGCAACTGTCAGAGTTATTTACATGGCTGCATCATTTACAGCCCAGGATTATTGAAAAGACTCAGCTGAAAGGTAAGCTGCTTTCACGATGATATTCAAAACAGCATAGTACAACAGCTCCCTGTAGTAGGGCCATTTGTTTTACTGTATTACCTCTCTATACTTGTCTAAGTTCTACTCATTCATTTTATTAATAGAATTTATTTAAATGCATGACAGATGTTTCTAACAATGCTTACCCAAGCACTGATTAGAATGTGTTAGAAGGATTCCAGTGTTTATCCTAACATGAGCACCTTTGGATTTTGGTGTTTTGTTTATGGCTGGTGGGGGGCACTTCTTTTTAGCATAACAGAGTTTCAAATGGAGTTCAGTATTGATTTTAACAGGAGTGTAAAAGGCAGATGGCTTTTGCCAGGTAGATGAGTAATTTCAGCAGTGCACTAACAGATCAAATGGTCTTTATAGTACTGGAAAACAATCCTGCCCCAGCAATTCTCGCAAGTGAGTAACACCTGAATATAAAGAAACTCACATTTCCCCTTCCTCTTCTGCTTCCCAGTCTCTCCTCTCAGATTTCTGTCTTCCAGTTGGGGTATCTCATTAACCTGCAGGCTCTATCCCTGCCTCATTATCTTCTCCTGAACATCTGAGGGAGGCAGAAGTGAGGCTGTATTAACCCACTGATTGCTGCTGACCGAGTGATGCCCCTGAGCCCTTTTGGAAGCAGCTTTGGCTGAATAAAAGCTGCTGGAGGATGTAGTCCAGGAGTGACTGCTGGATAAGTACAGGAGTAATCTACAGTGGGGATTCCTTTTATTAAAACCTTGCCAAAACCTTTGTGTGGAAGGGATCTGAGTCTATCTCTGAGGAAGGTGTGCAAGCTTCCCTGCTATTTCCAGTGTCTTTAAGTACAGAAGCTGTGAAAGCATTAAAATGTACAGAACTACCTTCTCTCCTTCCTGCGAGCAGCAAGGGCACTTTCCCAGCTAATCCAGAAAAATTACCCCCTGGAGAAAGACTAAATGCTAAAGAAAACTTAATGTTGCTGAGATTCCTTTTACAGTCCCATACCCCCCAAAAAGGCCACATGAGATCTCAGTGTCCCATCAGCATGGGAACTGAACGTAATACCTGCAGGATTGTAGTTATGGCTCTATGCATCCTATGCAAATTCCCAGAAATTTCCAGTCCTCCTAGAGTATTGACATTTACACCCACCTTCAGAGCACTGTTCAGAATTATCATAAAAGATCAGAGTGCAGCTTGGAGGCCAGTGTAATCATAATTTGACCATGGTGGTATATTTACTCTAGATAATTGAGTTTATTTCCTCTTATTTTTCCTTTTTGCCGCTTTTACCTTGGTCTCTCCCTGTGGAAGTTTAACCACTGACTATCATGGGAGGAAGAAAAAATTCAAAATTCTGGAAAAAATGTGATAGATTTTTCCCACACATGAAGGAAAACCAGCCAAATAGCAGGAACAGAGATTAGCTTCTATAGATCAAGGGGGATAACACAGGATTTTACATGTTCCATGGACTAAGAAAATATTTAACACCAATTATATGTGCTTAAAGGACTTACATAAGAGAAGGCATTTTTAAATGAAAAATCTGGAATGAAATCTGTGAAGTACTTATGCTGTTAGTCAGAAGTGATACAAGATATGAGGAAAGACATTTCTAAAATCTCATATTAAAAAAACCCACACAAAGCTTAAGGTTTACTCCAACAATATCATAAATTCTCCTCACACCCAGAGTTAGTACAGGAGAAACCAAGAGGATGGAGTGTCTTTCAAATTTTGACTCTTTTCAAGTGCAAGTGAAGGAATATTCTTAAGCATTTAGTCAAATAAACATGTACACAGACTAGGACACATGCTCATCATATGAGAGGTGGTAGATCCATCTAACTCTTCCCAGAAATTTCTTTATGGAAACCACCAAAGAAACTCTGTAATTTAATCACTGGCTGCTGCAACTGGCTGCCTGCCTGTTAATTGCTTGGACAATACCCAAACTGTCAGACCAAAAGACCACCCAGTGATTCATTGGGCTGTCACTTCATATAACCAAAGCAACAAATATAAGAAAGAGTGCCTGAAATGAGCCTTTGCTTGTGATGTTTTCTCTGATACTTTCTCAGTATCTAATCCATTACAATTGTTCATCAGCTTCTTTAAAAAGCTTGAAATGTTATTGCTGCAAATCTCAAGTTCCTAAGGAGAAGTTATACTTCAAAGTGATTCTGCAAAAACATCTCCAAGGAAAGCCTGTTTGGTAGCTCTAAGAGTTTCTATATACTATTACTTAGGTGATTTTGCTGCTTAAGCCTAGGAAGTTTGGGCAGGGATAACAAAAATCTACCAACATTTTTACTATGGAGTTTTGCTTTTGTATTAACTTGCAAAATACCATAACCATCTTTTATATATCCTTACAAAACTGCTCCTATGTGCTTCACAGAGATAAGGCTAATGTGGTGACAGTTATTTCAAGTTCCTAGGAGCTTTTAAAATATATTTTCATTACAGGTCATGAATAATCAGCACTAATAAGAATTCTAAATGTATGCTTGGTTGCAATGCATAGGACTCTCCCATAACTACACTGAGTATATTACCAGTGAGGTAGAGGGAAGGTGAAAAGATACTTTTTATTACTTAAGCAGTGGCATAATTTTGATAATATAGGAAAAAAAGTGGATTTTGGAGATATTGAAGCAGCTTTTTGACAAATATCTGCTCAATGAAATGAAATCTAAGATTGATTTAATGGATGCTATGAAGTGAGAAGAAAAACCCATCAAATCTTCAAACTATATCCTAAAAGCAGCAAAAATATATTTGCTCTCAGCATGCATTAGTCTGGAAGACATTTAAGAAGAGCAGTGCTTTTCCTATTACTGATGTCCAAGGCACTGTACTCCTCAACAAGTGTAGGAGAGACAAAAGCTGCCTACCCCGGTGCTTTGATGCAACATGCGTCCAGTTGCTGCTCTTTTCTCATCACTCATCTACTTTTACTGTTGTCACACATTTTATCAGCCAAGAATTTCTGCCTTCCCTTTGTAAATCCTTTGCCTGAAGCAGTATTTAAGGAGTGCTGTCACTCCAGGATACGTATCACGACATCTGTGCCATGTTTTTGGTCACAGACATTAGAGGATTGCTTGGTCAGAGCCCATCCACTGAGTGCAGTGTGAAGCTCTGACAGACCCTCCCATGTGGAATCCTGGCCTCTGCAGAATGCCTGACAAATAGCTGGGAGATCCCCTTTGCCAAGGGTTTCTATTTCACACCACACAGTGAGGGCATAGAGGGATATCAGCTCCCATTTCTCTCCCAGCTTCCGCAGAGGGTTTGAACAGACCTGTCCAAATTTGCAGCTGTGGCAATTGGATGAGGATGGCTCAGTGCCACAGTCTGACCACTTTCCCAGTTACTTTAGCTGATCCCATAGTCAATGTGGCCTAAACCTCCACCCAATGCATCCTCAGACAGGATCCTGTGGAATGACATATGCTGTCCATTGGATACCTCATCTCCCTCTTCAGCTGCTACTGGTTTAGAACTGTTGAGGGAGCTAGTGCTGATCGGCTTTGTATGACAGCTCACTGTAACACTACTGTTTGCCCCCAGCATTTAAACGGCATTTTCTAGTTCAAGGCACTGAGATCATTATGCTTTCTTGTGCTGGTTTTCCCTCTGTGCACAGTTACACAAATAACACCTGCTTTTATCTCTGAGGACCTGGAGACGATCCCACAAAGTCTCCCAGAGGTTTCAGCCGACACTGCAGAGACTAAGGCTACTAGACAGCTTTGCTTCTGGGTCTCAGTTTTGTTGCTTCTCTTTCAAAATCTCTCTACGTAGCCAAAGTAAATGTCAGTGCAGACAGTTCTACACTACACAAAGATAAAGATATTTGGATCTTCAAAACGTTTTTTTTTTTCCAGATAATTCATGATACTTTCTACAAAACACTGCAATTAGTAGAATCCGTAGCACAAAATCCTGCTCTGTGTATCCCACTACCTTTATCTGTGGTACCTCTTTGTATCTTTGACAAGGATGTCCACAGCCATCAGCTTTTCTGCCAGGGCTGCTGCTCATTCTGCAAGGAAATAAAATTTTGAACTTTCAAAAACGTCCCGTGTGTCTTGCAACCTAATGCAGTAGGAAAAACTCTAGAAATTTAATACACAGGGAAAGAAGTCAAAATGTAGAAAAAAGTAACAGTGGCAATTATGTTAATACAGGCAAATATGACTTACTGTCTTTTAAACACTCATATTACGAAGTTAAAAGCTTCTTTAGAGGTACATGTTACTAAATACATCTTTAAAGTAATCAGGCTTTCAGTTCAGTCTCAGCAATAATATTCCTAAACATGTTTTTTTTCTAACAAACTCAAGAAAAAGCTGGGGTGTATTTCAAGGCTTGAGTGCTGCTGCCATCTACATGGCAGGAAGACTACAAACCAAAACAAACAAAAATCTGTATGTTACATTTACTGGTCAGAGCTGTAAGTCTGCAGATCAGTGTGATGATAGAAAATACAGTTCTGAAACTGAACAGAATCTTTTACTACCCTGAGTTTCTGTGTGGAAAATTCAAGATGATTTAGGGTAGGATTTCCCTACCTCCTTACTATCGAAAAGATCATACATTATTTAGATAAAATTTAAGAATAAGGAAAATACCACTATTTTATTAGTTTTGGATATTGTTAATATTTTTCTGATGAGTATTATGTTTTCAAATCCCCCCCAAAAAAGAAAGAAAATCTGCCAGTTGATGTAAAACTGGAGGGACTAGTGTACTTAATGAAACAACATGTACTTACATGTACTGCTTACTCCAGAAAGGCTATTTTTCACAAGTGTCTTATTGAGAGTATTGCAGAGGAAGAAAACCAGGTTTTATTGCTATATTTGCACAGCACAATTCAGGCAGCATAACTCTGAATTCTGAAGCTAAACCTTCTTGAAATACATGAAAGAAAAAGAAAAATGTAATTAAATTTGTACTCCTAAGAAATTTTGTCAAATGCACAGTCTTCTCTAATAAAAAATTTGCAGACATTTGCTAAGTTTCATAATCTTTGACATTGTTTAGCAACTCACATGGCTTCACCTAGGCAGCTCTGTTTGTACTTACCCATCACAACCATCAGAAGACAGGGAAGGTGTTCTTGTGATGTGCCTCTGTCCCATAGCACAGCTCTCAGACACATTTCAGAACTTCCAGCAAGTGTCATTCAAAAAACAAACTTCCCATGGGCCCCGAGAAGACAATCTCAGGTTACTGTGTGAATTTTATGTTGCATCTGAGTTCAGAACTACTTCTCCAAAAGTAAAATTGATGAATTTTCAGTTTGGGGACCTATGAATTCAAATGATACCCCAACTCAAATGTTAACAGTAATGCTAAGATCTTTGTCTAGCAATTCAGACTACATATTCAATGAGGAGGACAAAAGGGGAAGACTGGTCCTTGAAATTCCTCTGCATCCTTTTCTCATCCAAGAAATATGGCCTGCAAAATCCAGCAGAAATCTCCATTACATGAAGGGATCTTTGTCTTCACAGATGCCCCATCACGGATGTGGGTGCAATGCTGTTCAGCACTGGGGCAATGACTCTGGGACTTGTACTGGAGCTCACTGTCCTGTCTGCATTCAGAGAACTTGCTCTTTCAAAAGGAGTAAAATCCTGGGCAAAGGTAATACTGCTCACTGAACTGTCTCCTTTTCTGAATTTTCAACACTTCAGCTCAGTCAGACTTGCAAAACCACTTCTCTTGTTGAAGTGCTGCTGTTTAGAGCTTGTAGCCCCATTGCATAGTGGTGTTGTTAAAGCATCTCTTTATTTCAAACACTGAATCTCATCAAGTCCCATGCCAATGTGCTTTGAAAACATCTTTCATTGGGTTAGGGAAGGGCATTGCACCACAAATACAGCCCCAAAATGGAATCAGTTTATTACAATGATCAAATTCAAAATATGTGAATGGCACAAGAGATTTCAAAATAGAATGTTTGGATTTGGAGACATAAATGAACAGTTCAAACTTTAGGGAGGTTTCCATACAGGAATCTAAGTCAGTGACCATTCAGTATGACCAGACCAAGTATGAATTATTTGGAAAACTCAAAATCCCTCAAATAAAAGAGATGCAGAAGAGTTTTGATTTTGTCTTATACTAAAAGCAGTAAGTGTCCTTTAAATTTTTAAAAAGAATACAGTGAACTATGCATGTAATGTAAAAAATGCTTATTGGATTTGAAAGCCAAAAGTCTATGTTTAAGTAAGACCCCTGCACATAGCACTCTGAACTTCAATTTCATGCTCATCTTTGTGTGAACTGTCCCACATTTCCACTCCGGATTGCTTGTTCCTCCTCTGGTCTTTGCACTGAGGCCAGTGCTTGCCTTGGTACAGCTTGGGCACACAAGCAGTAACGCAAACATAAGTGAGCAGACACAGAATACTGAGGCTGGAGTGAGGAGAAATCCCCCTGGCTGTAAAATCACACCTTGAGCCATACAGGCCATTGGATCCCGTGACTTCTGAATAGAAAAAATCCAAGCCAAATCAAAACACCACATTCCTCAAGCAGTTTAGGTATTCATGAATTTTCCACCCCATATTTAATATTTAAACAATTACTCAAAAATATTAGCATACTATTCCTTTTGACATTCCTTCACAGAGTAACACAATAGAAAAATATATTCATAATTGCCTTGGGACTTTGTTGTAAACTCCATCTCCAAAAGTGCAAATGCAGTGGTACATCAGACCACACTCATAGAAAATGCTTCTTCAGTTTGGCTTACAAGAAACTATTAAGTTCATCTGTATTTGTGTATTCAGCTCTGAACTTGCCACTTTGTTGCAAAAAGATTTTTCTGAGTGAGTTCACTGTGAGCACATATTATAAAGTTGGTTGTTTGAAAGACATCCAGAAGACAAGAGGGATATATTTGCTTTACTGGGAAATAAATGCACCTAATAAAAAAGTTCCTGCCTTACCTTACTGATCCTGTAATGATAATTAGCAGGAGGCACGCACAAGCATGTGCCAAACACCGATCATCACTGCACAAACCCTTCCAGAGGGCTGGCTCTATCGGCAGGCTGCTGATGTGCACTGCTTTGCAGAATTAACGACAAGCAATCAAATATCATGTTGCACAAATGTAATTGCTACTACAGCAGTACTGGGTGTTATGGGCAATGCCAATTCCTTGAGCTATGAGACCTCCTTGAACACATCCACTTTTGAAATATCTAGATGAAAGAGTTTTGAAAAGATTTGTTACCCTGGTCCAAGTGAGCAGATGCTGATGCAAAGCAGTGATGCTTGTTGTGAATGGACTTTTTAATGTCCATGGAAGAGACTGCTGCAACAACTCAACGTGGCTGTTCATATGGAAGAGGAGCAAAGGAAGGAGATGGGTCCATCCTTTGTTTGCATTTTGTTCTACTGTCTGCAAGGTTCCTGTAGGGCCACTAAGTTCTGTAGGTATAGTTACAATTTTATCTTTACCTCCTTGATGTTTGCCACCCTCATTCAGCCACAAAAGTTAAGAGAAGGATATATGTTAGCTAAGCCATGTTCTGCTCTCAGTTGTGTTGTGCAAGTATAAATACATCAATGATGTTATTCCATACATCCAGCACAAGAAATGCAAGAATGAAGACATAGCACTCAATATTCAGTCATCATAATTCAAATACAACCACATATGAACAAAAGATACATTTTAGAGAGGAAAATGCCTTCTATCAACAAGGAAAGTTGTTCCTCAAAAATACCAAATGTGTTAAAATCACAGACTTTTCTGCCCAAAGATGCTATTTTTCTGCATGAAAAAATTCACAAAAAAATAACATTAATTATCTTTATCTTCTCTGGATTGAAGCGAATTTGATTTATATATTCTTTAGTTAAATAAAAACTGGGATACTTCTTCCCACAATGCCGTTTCAGTACCCAGCGTGTCAGAATACCATACACTGCACTGAGGGACATGGACTTACAGGATATAAAAACCAGACGGAATAAGCTTTCATGTCTGCTTCACTCAAACCATATTGTGGTAACAGAGACCAGGTTTTATCCTGCAGCCATGACAACTCTCCACAAGGAAAAAACAGATTCATTGCCAGAGAATCTTTCCAGGCTGAAGAAATCTCCACTCTTCTAGTCAAGGGATCTTATGGCTAACATGAAAATTAGAAGGGATAAATCAAACCATGAGATACAGATCCATAAGGCACATCCTCAAGATCCTTTGCCTTCAGTAGCACTCCAGCTATAGGCAACAAAGAAAGTGAGCTTACTGCTCTGAGCAGCCATTATTTGTCAAACCAGCTTAAGTCCCACAGATTATCAGGTGATAAATGGGCCTAATAAGCTGTATTTATTCTACAAATATAAGTGGACTTTTTTAGGAGAAAAAAAAAAAGTAAAAAAGGTATAGCTGCTTTTCCCAATGAGCACAAATTGATATTCAATTAAGTATATAATTTCAGTAGAGGACCCCAATGGGCTTCTCCAGTTCCGTACTGGTACTACATTTCTACAGATTATGGTAATGGTAAATGGTATTTAGAGAAAAGGAAAATTTACATCCTAAACATGACCAGATTTGTTATCAATTTCCCATTCTCTCAGAATGGGAAATTGATAGCAAATGCACAGAATAATAACAATTGAAATTGATAACAAGTGCACAGAATACTCTGTTTTTTAGTTAGTTCTAAATATTCCATGTTTAATTCAAACTGTGAATTTCTATTTTCAGAAAAAATAAATTTTTTAATTATTTGAAATGTATTTGGTTTTGCTCAGTGTTAAAATGTTATTGATAAGAAAAGTTATAAGGAAAGAGAGAGAAAAATTTAAATTTTATGTATGTAAAACAATAATAAAATAGATATACTTAATGGCAATCAAATTCTAAAGATCACTACATAAACAAGTGAATGATATCCAAAAATGAAGACTTGCTATTTTCTATATCAAAACAACTCAAATTTAGTTGAATATATGTAAATCTACTAGCAATGGAAGTGTGAATTGAAGCCAATAAATCAGCCAAAAGAAGCTGATCTTATGGAAGGTATTTCTTCTGAAAATTAATTGTTAAAGGTACCATAATAAATACAAAAACCCATTTCATGTGCACCACACCATATAGGTCTTATTTCTTGGCTGTCCTTCTACATCTTCCAATTCTTTCGTCTCAGTGGTTTTTTTTAGCACACCTTACAGGAGCAGACCTTAGATATCCAGGGATGTTGCTTCATGTCATCTGGAAAAGAAATGCACGATTTCATAATGATTTACAATTTGAAGCTTAATGATTTTACAATATACAGGTAATAGCTGAGACTTTGTTTCTTTGTTACTAAAGTATATGTTATTTTACAGTCTTTTTATAGAGTAACAAGCTCTATAATTTTTGTAATGGAATAAAAACTTTAAACACCCTAATATTAGCATTAAAAGATGCAGAAATCTACCTCCAGAAGACTGTTCACATTATATCTGATACACGACAGAAAGCAATACGGAACCAGAACCAGCTCAAGAGAATGTATGGCATTCCTCAAAACTCTTCTTCTGCACAGACTTCTGCTTCTTCCTTTTGTTTTAAAGGAAAGTGCTCCAGTGGATCAGCAGAAAGACAACTTCTATTTTAAATTAATAGAATTTTATGCTTTCTCTGCAAAAATAATTGTCAAATTATATATTTTTTTTCTCTTAGCAGAAATAATCCTACAATAGCTGTGAACAGAAGTAATGTTATATTGTAATTTAAACCTGTCAATTAGAATTCCACAGAACATTTTTCAATCACCAATTTTTATCTCCATAATTTCTTTGAATTTGAGGTATGTTGTGACCTGAATTTTAAATATTACTTGCATTAGAAGCACTGCTCAAACAGGTACCACCACACCTCTCATGACTATATGAACACTGAGAAAGCAGCACACGTTACTTTATTCCTATCTAATGAATACCTTGTAAATTTATCATATTATCTATGATCTTTCTGTCTATCTGTATCATAGACACAGAGACATGGGCATTTTCCTGATGACTACTATGCAGTCTTCTGAGTCTACAGTTAAATTTGCTATTAAAAAAACAAAACCGAAAGCAAACAAAAAAATCACAAATCAAACCAAAACATATGTGTCTTTTAGTACATAATTTTAGTAACCCAGAACACTGATAGGACATGGCACTACATCTACTGCAGGGAAATGATGATGAATTCATCCATGCCTACACTGGAAATTCCAGAGCTTCTTTCTGGAATAACTCCTGGGCACTGACATTTTATACACAGTCCCTGGGCCAGCAGTGCCTGTGACCAGTGGGCTGCCCCTACATTGCATCTTCCTCCTGCTCCAGCATCCTCAATAGAAACAGCCTCCAGCACCCCATTCCCAGGTCAGTCCTCATTTACTGCCTCCTGCTTTTCATGAGCATGCAAACACCAAAAATCATGACTTTCTAGGGTGCTTTGTACCTGGAAATTTACTGAATATTTACTTTTACATTCTGTGTTCTGATCAACAGCCATATAAGTGACACTGCTTATTTTAAAAACACTCTTCAGTGGATGGAACTTGGGAGCTGGTATGTGAATATTTGATGAAGTAATTTTAACTTGCCTGATAAGACAGTCACACTTTTAGTGCTATATTTTCAAGCACAGTGTGCTAATAATACATTTTTATTTCTATTTGCAGCAGTTCTGCCTTTCACACACTATTTCAGGGACAGTCAGAGACCTTTCCCATTTCTGCGCCAAGGTCTCTAAAAAGGACAAGCAATTAAGCAAGACTGTGAAAACTGCTTGGATTTTCCCTATTATTTGTTATGCACCCAGAATTACATTCTGTCCTGAAAAGCGAAAAATTGAAGAGAGAAAATTTACTATGTGGAGTGGTTTTGGAATGAAGGGATGGGAGAGATCATGAGCTGCAGAAGGTATCAGGCAGAGACTGTCTGATACTAAAGGCCATAAGCATACATGGGTTTTACCATTTACATGGTTTCCATCCAAAAGATGGAAAACACTATACTTTCCATCTACAGCTTCCAATTCAATCTTCCATTAGTGAGGCTCATTTTCCCTCTATTACCAAGTGAAGTAATAGTCTATTTCCTACTCTACTGCAATGCGTCTTTTGGGGAAAATAAGAGGGAAGAGGCATCTGTGTCTACATGGTTTCTTGTGACTTCAGCTCAAATCTATTCCTTTTTCCCACAGGAGCTGCACTTGCAGAATTGTCCTTAGTGGGACTGCCCCACATATGAAAGCTAAGACACCTCAAACTGTGTTTAGTCCTGCTACATTCCTCTTAAATTTTGACTAACAAAATTCAGAGCATTTTCAATCCCCTCTGGAACCATTTCAAGCAACTTCCTTTGGAAAAGATGATCTGCGTCTGGGGTGTAAATTTTCTACTACTGTTTATACAAGAAAATTCAGATGAATAGCTCAGACCTAGAAGTCGAACTAACACATCCATGGACACTCACTTTCAGCTTCTTTTTCAGTTTCCTTAAATGTGGAAAATTTGTCTCATAAAATGGAAAACTGCTGGGAATATTTATTTAAAGAAAGAAGCACTTTAAGGGGTAGTGAATTCTTTAGGGGAGATTGATATGACTAAAAGTCAAGTTCTACAGAAAACTGTTGCAATTCTTATCTGATTATTACTTTCAAGGCCAGAGCAGAGACAAATTTGAAAAGCCAAGGCTTTGCATGTCAAACAGGAGTAGTCCTCAGCATGTGGGGAAAAATGGCAGTGATAAACCTACTATTAGGCATCTGGGAGAGAAGCCCAGCATCTCCTCTGTGTGGGGCCTAAAATAGACAGGAGCCACTATCACAGATAATGGCAGCCTGTAGCCACATGAAGGGAGAAACTAAAATCCATTTCACTTAGACAAGAAACTGCAGTCTGATATTTACCTGTGTCCATCACTTGTGAAAAGTGTTTACTGTGAATTATCCAAGAGAAAAGTGCAGGTTGAGAGGTTTCATTACCTGAGAGTAGTTCAGATCACACATTAAACACAAGAAATCACAGGTAAATCTTGGATTGGTGTCTTGGGTAGTCAAATGGATTCCTGCTATTAATCTGAGTATCTGCCTCCTACAATTGCTGGAGGCCAATGTGCAGTGAAAACATTGTGCAGACAAACAAAATGTGAAAGTAAAACAAACAGAACAAGGTTAATGTTATTTTTGAAAACAAAGATCACTTTAAAAATAAAGCTCATTCTAATGTCAAGGAAAGAGACTGCACCTTTCACCACCAAAAACCACAATGTACAGAGAGATGTGTTAATGGCTGCTCTACAGCCTTCCTGAATCTGGTAGAAGTAGTAATAAAGAACCCTTTCTAGCAATAGTTGGAATTCCTTCCAGGTATACTGTCATATTTTCACCTTTTTCTCATCAGAAGAGATAATAAAATAAATATATTTCTTAACATCACTTTTGCATCTATGACAACATCTTGTAAGTGAAGCACAAGAGACTCTTTATAGATTTATTAATAAAAATTTATAAGTTTGTAAGTTCGCCCAGACTTTGAATATGTGTGAGAGATTCTTAAGTCACAGGTTTCACCAAACAAAATGCTGACTTCCCAAGCACTCTCAAGTTCCATGATTCAAAGTCAAAGCACCTGAGAAAATCACAGCCAACTGAATGTCATATTATTGTTTCAATGTTTGCTACTAAAAGTAAATGGTAAGCTTTAAGTAAATGTATTGTGTTACCAAATCTTTCCTTTCAAACAAGCACTTCTGTCAGAAGTGTCTTAATTTCTTATCACAGAATTTCATCCACACAAGGAGCAATAAATAATTCATGTTCCTAGCTCTTTGTTGTGTGTCCCTGAACTGCACAGAGCTGGAAGGCTGACAGCTGCGTCAGGACAAGCACCAAAGATCTGACATGACAAGTGACTAACAAGTTTCTTTCAGTCTGTAGTGAAAGAAGACAATGGCATAAAGTGCAAAAACGAAATCCTGAAACAAAATGAAACTGTTTCTTTCTCTTTACCTAAGTGTTTGCTATGAGCTTATTTCCGACCCATAACCTCTGGTCATTTTATAGTACTGCCCAACCCCCTTTACTCCTCACATTCGCCTGGCCATTTACGCCTGTCCACGGATCAATATGAGCAATTCTTGGAGAAATACGATGTCTCCATGACAACCAAGCCACAAATTCTCAGTGGAAAGCAGTGAGACCAGTAGTGAAATCTCCTGAGGTTTTCAGACCTATAAGACAAGATGTCTTAAAATGCAGGAATGGACAGAAACAAAAGCCAGAGTAATTCATTGTTTATTACTAGTTTAATGATGTCAGATGGACCGATTGGAACTCAGTTTTTAAGTTTGGATGCTTTATCAACATGTATTTTTGCCAGTCAATATTCACCTCCTGAAAGGCTTTTATTCTTTCCATTACTTCATATAGATAGGCAGAGTGAGGAATTGGATATGTAAGTTCCCATCCAAAAAGGTGTACTTTGCCAGAGAGAATTAATTTAAGGTTAAAATTAGTATTATCTTTAAGGTACATTAATTCTCCCCTGAACACTGTAGTGCCACCTTGCTTTAATCCTTTCTCATTTCAAAACTGATCAAATCTTGGACAATCCATATTTCAGCCCATAACTGGTGTTGAAATGACTACAGATGGTTTCTCAAGGAGATACTACACACCACAGATTGTCAAACCTGGCTCCTTTCTGAGTAGATTACCAATTTCTTTCTAAATCTCATGCTGGGTTCTGCTGGACAACATTGAGTCTAAGTCTATGTGGTTTTAAAATGAATAGAGATTTACAATTCATTGGTTTCAATTATTGTAACATATACTGGTGTTCATTTCTCTGGAAAAGATGAAAAGGGAATGTAGTTCAAATCAGGTATATGACAGTAGTTGAACTCCCAAGGAATCTTGGAGGAGTGGAGTGTGCTGAAATATAATCCCCCAGACATGGGTCCTATCCGGGTTCTGAGATGACTTAGGGGACCTGACATGGATTTCAGACTGCACCCTTTGACTGAAAATTAAATCTCAGCAGTGTTCCTTGGGGAAGGATCAGGGGACTGTTGGCAGCTGCCCCCTGTCAGCACAGGCTGCAAGATTTGGAAATCTCTTAACTAAGCTGACAGGCCGCAGAGACGATGAATCAAAAATATGATACACGGATCAGCACACAAAGATGCAGGAGGGTACAGAGAAACCAGATAAAACAGGAAGGAAAATACCAAGTGAAGAAAGATGTTTAACTCTTTCACTAATGAGGACTTTGCGCAGGTTATGTTTGTGCTGTATACGGATCAAGCTCACAGTTTGCTTAAAAGATCTTGGTATTTAGTCGCACAGAATGTTTTTAATCAGCTGTGACTCGATACAATTTATATTTAATTGTTTCCTTTTGGGATTCATTTAATAAATTTCGTAGATGTTCCATAACGAGAAAGATAATGAAACTACATGAAGATAAATCTTTCGGTTACCAAAAAGGATGCACTTTATGGATGTTCCTGTATTTAGCTGAATCAATGTTAAGAGTCATTAAAATGAAATAATGATTGTGAGCTGATTTAAAGGAAAGAATCAAGCTATTTAATGCCACCAATTTGCTTTCCTCCAGAGATACGGTGTTTAAGTGTCCACTGCTGCATTCAGCTGCAGTATATACAGTACTTCTAATTTTTCATAATCTCACGCTACCTTCAAAGGGTCAGACATCGTACATATATTAAGTAAGCAGTGTAGTCCAAAAGTAATTATAATGAACTAGTAGTGTCAGCTTTCTTTTTGGTCATAAAGCCTTTATCCTTTTTCAGACCTGAACTCCTGATGAAAGAGGAAAGGATAACAGCTCCACACTGTGACCCCTGGAGGTGACCATTAATTTGACATTGCAGCTGCTAAAAAGGAAACAGCATTACAATCTGCTTTTTATACAGACCCAAAAGCTGTGTCAGATTTATCACTTGATACTTGGTGGTTGTCTTTAAATGCCTCTCACCTGGACTCTCAGACTCTTCCAAGACACATCTGTCAGATGTATCCTCCACATCTTGGAAGTTTGCCGACTTGGAGCTCTTGTCATGCTTCAGCACACTGACTGCTGCAATAAGAATAAAACAGAGGGAGAAATGTAATGTATGCAGAAACCAACACTTCCTGCTTTTCTGCAGAGCCTTCAATGCTGAAGACATAATTTGTAAACACAAATAATAGATTGAAAAAAAAAATCCCAGAAACACAAACTACTTATATGCAACCACAGGACAGTTGAAAAATCTAGAGACAAGAATGTGTGCAGTTTGAGGCATCAGCTTAAATGAGGTCTCTTTGAAGTAGTAAACCAGTTTTCTCTTACAGAATCCTAAAATAATAAAATAATTAAGAAGGCATAAAAAATGCTTATCTGTTTCACCAAAGAAGCCAGTAAACAACGTAAAAGATCAATCAGATGGTTTTGTAATTACTGGAGTCATTCAGCAGGGAGAGAAACGGTGTATGTTTTAAAATGAAAATATGTTGTATACAACAAGCTGGAATGTGTAAGAAAATTACTCATAATTCCAAAATGCAGTAAAACCCAGACTGAGTTGCAGTTTAAGGATTACCAAATTTGGTTATATGTTTTACTTTACTAAAAACATTTCCATTTCTGAGCATTCAAATATTTTCAGGGCAACAATTACCAGTCTATATATGACTTTTTAACTCACTTGGCTTTTGAACAAAATCTCATGTAACTTTTCTTGAGGAGAAGTGGAGTCCTTCCTTTGTCAAAGTCCATTTCCCTCCCTTCTTCTTAATATCACTACATGGAGCCACAAATACAGCTTGAAGAAGGAGTACAATTATAAGTAGTATATTATAGAATACTAGCACAGTAAAGACTAGATCTCCATTTTGCTGTTCTGTTAAAACTCTTACCTGATCCTATTTCCTAAGATAACAGCAGTGGCTAGAAAACACTTCTTTTTGTGTAATATCTAGAAAACCAAGCCAAATTCCAGACTTCTGGGGGATGGAGATACCGATGGCTATGCACAATCCCCATGTTCTTCTGTCTTCTTTTCAAAAGAGAAATTTCTTCCCTTATAAATTTTGATAGATTTTTTTTTTTTAGAGCCATTGAATATTTGCTGAAGGATTATGTAATTTGAACACCTATTTAAATTTTCCAGGATTATGAGTGAATCAACAAGGCCTCAGGGCAGTATGCAGACATGAGGAGCTCAAAAGACACATATTCCACTTCAGTGCTCTGTGCTTTCCATGGGTTTGCAGCTATTGATCCCAGGTCACCAAAAGGTTCCATCATTCTTGACTCTTGCAACTACACAGAGTCTGTTTGAAGCAATCAGGGCTTCAATACTATTGTGGAATTAGAACATTGAAAATGTAATATTAAAACATAATATATAAAAAAATCTATGATAGTGATACCATGCATTTCACCTGAAAAAAACAAAAACCCAGTAAATTTTGCTTAAAAGGTTTGCCTTGGGTAGCAACAAATCAGTATGTAAAACCCTGCCCAGGTAAAGCATGAAGTGTTGACATGATAATCTGCATGGGGTGAGTTGACACTGAAGAACAATTACAGTAACAAATAACAAATGTTCCTTTTCACACATAAAAAACATCACATGTAAAGGAAGAAATGTCTTTAAAGATATCTGTGCTTTTCTCTCTTTAAAACATTTAAATAATTTTTAAATACACTAAGTGAATATTCCCCCTTCAAAAGAAAAATTGGAATATACAAGTATTCATATTATATTTAAAAACAAAATAATTTTATGCCAAATTTTAGAACACTTTTTTCTAAAACAGTTCTTCATATAGTGGAGTCAGCTGTACTGCGCTAAGTGACAGATTGAGTCATTACAGCTGCATAAATTTAAAAGTCAGAACTACTCAGAAGTAGAACAATAGGAAAATTTCCAACAGAGTACCCTGTGAAGAGAGAGAGAAAATAAAAAGTACAGCTATACCTTTGGAGGGAAAGCAAAAAAATCACAAGATCTGTCTGTTTTGGTCTAATAGTAGTCACCTAAAATTCAGAATCAGCCTTTCAAAATGAGCTGTGTATTTTTACCCAGTCAAGAACTCTCATAGTGAACCAAAGAGGGAAGACACTTCCAGAGCGCCAGAATCAGTCCCAGGCAGGAGCTGGCAGAGACTTCCCTAACTGGAAGTCTGTGCTGCAACTGCCTGCATGGGACTAAAACAAACCTGCTCAAGCGCTCTGCTCCTTCCCAGGCCACGTCAGCACAAGTCAGCTAATTTCAACTGAACAGCTGGATTTTACAACACTGTACTGAACAGTGTTCTTAGTGAAGATACCAGATTCAGCTGAGCGATAACTCAGAGCATAACAAATAAAACCCAACTAGAAGCAGGTCCATACACAGATGAGGTAGCTCACAAGGAAGGTGTGAAATGAGCAAGACAGAAACCAAGACAGGACAGCAAGATGATTGGACAAAGCAGGAGGATTTCCAGTTGGTCTATCTGATTAGATACTGCAGAGATTTGGGGAAATCTGGGAGAGGATGGCGTCATTAAAAGCCAAGAAAATAAGAAAAGGAATGACAGGCAGTGCTGACAGAGCTGAAATATACCAAAAAGCATGAAACGCAGTAATAGCTGGTCATTAGGAACAGTTTAAGGGGAATGGAAAGCAGGGGTGGACAGGGTTTTCGTGGGGGACAGAGAGACAGAACTCTGGACAACTTTTGCAAAAACAGCTGCCAAAGAAGGCAGTTCAGCAAGTGTGAGTGAAAGGAGGGAAGTGCTTGTTTCAGAAAACCAGGAAACAGGCTGGGATGGGGTCACTGGTGCGACTAAGGGAAGTCTCCCTCAGCCCTGTCACCTGCTCAGAAGGACACACACCTCCTTAGGCAAAACCAGGCAAATAAACTTCACACGACCCTGGTTTATGAAGTTACATAATAAGTACACGCAGTGAGCAAGAAAGGGACCAAGGCAGAGACCTTCAGATCTTTCTTTTCTGAAACATCACGTTATATGCCCAACTGGAAAAAAAAAGTTTCTTAAAAATATCGTAGAAGAACAAAGGGAATTGAAAAGTTAAAAATAAGGAAAGTACAGTCTGGCCCAAATAAAGAGTGAAAGTAAAAATGGCATTATATAATAAAGGGAAAATATAAAAAAAAAAATCTCAGCACTAACGCCTATTTTTCTGCATGTTCTCTTAGGGGAATAGGACTTTATGTACAAATATCAGCCAGAGAAAAAGTGTTCTGAATTGTTTATACTGAGAATGCTGATGGAATTTAGGTTATTTAAACATAAACAGTGTCATCTTTATTCAGAAGACACTCTGTCCTACTTTGGGTTTAAATGGACCTTAAAATTACTTTTGCTTCCCTCTGAAAGGTAATATCTGTAGTCAAAGCGACATATATAGAGTATAAATGAGCCCCAAATCTACGAGTCCTAAGCAAGTTAAAAACTATATCTGATGACTCCAATAATATTTTCTTTCTATTCAGTGCAGTGTCATTTCCATTGTTACATGGACAGTAGAGATTACCTTTGTTAGCATGGAAATGAGGTAAAAGCACAGATTTCATTGAAGCAAATGACCTTGAACTTAGCATATAAAGATGCACAGGATTCTTCATTGCACAGGATCAATCTTAAGAATTGTAGTATTTTTTTCTGATGTTTCTTATTGAGCTCTTAGGATTTGTTTACTGAACTTGATACCCATTTTCTTACATTATTAAAACAGAAGAAGTCTGTCTGTAATATAGATATGGGATTTAGAATAGTAAAGCAGTGTCATAGATAGTAGCATTTAATGAAACATTTATGTACCTAGTTTCAAAATATTTAAAACAATTCTACACAATAAAAGCAAACAATTTCCAAAAAGATACTGGTGAGATGTCATTAAAAAACAGCCTCTGAAGAAACTGTTGAAGCTATTCTTTGTGAACATAGCTTAATCACAAAATACAGCAACAACTCACCATGGTCATTTATTTCTACACGTTTGGTTGAAACTCTGAAAAGCCTTGTTCCACTCTGCAAATATCCTACACTTAAGTTTAAAAAACATGCTCTGCATACCAATTTTTAGAGGGCAGACACAATGGAGAAAGAAGTTTGCATAACTCAGGCAAATAAAACATTTAGCATTTTTCTGATAAGATGCCTGTGTTATTGATAAAGTGGATTAGTGACTTAAAGACAGTCTGTCTGCAGGGAAAACAATAGATTATTTGTCATTCAAAATGACTGGATAGGGCAACAAAAATTATTTTTCATTCGAAGATGTTAGGCAAGAGAGGATTCAGGTGATAAATATATTTAAGCTTCAATATGAAATACAAAGCAACCTGAATCTAAATAAAACTGCATGGAAAAAAAAAAAAGCTGTAAAAGGGAAACAAAATGGTGGCATTTTTTTATTTTTGTAAATGAATAACAGAATTGTGATGCAATGTGACTTCTGAGCTGTTTGGCTTCTAAAGGCACTTACTGTATTATACTTAAGAAGCTTGATGGAGCAATAAATGCTTTGAGTACTATTTTAAAAGCACATTTCATAGATATCATAAAAATATAATGAAAAGTTTAAGAACAGCCATATTTGCTGAGACTAGAAATTATCAGTTTAAGAGTCCAACAACCATAAAAAAATATTTCATCAGAAATTTCTCCTTAAGCCCAATCTGAAACTCAAGGAATTACAAAGAATTTTTGCCCCTCCTGTAATACCTCACAATAGATACCTGTTTCATAAATTTCTTCAGTTTTTCCTTAAATGTGTAATTTTTGCATCCTTTACATCCTACACCCTAAGTCACTTTGAAATGGCAAACTCCATAGTTTTCTCACACAGGAAGGCACCTCATTTTGTCTGTCTGCTTATTCCCTGTTGGCTTAATGTTCAACTTCTCGTTTGAGAAAAGGCACAGGTATGAGCCCAGCATACTCTCTCCATAACCCCTGTGGCTAAAATTCTTAATTTTCCCTCTTTTCCAGACTGATGGTTCCTAATCCACTTTGCTTTCTCCATGTATTTCCAGCCAAACTAAAAGGGTAAGATTATTTCACAAATATTACAAGAAAAGCAGAACACATTGATGAGCTGCCAAGAGAACTACCAGCAGAAGCTCTGCAGTCCCAGAGACACAGGAGAGGCAGACAGGGAAGTGGCACGGTGCAGATGGAGCTCCCACCCTACCCCTGTGCATGTGATGCTCCTGCCCAGCAGGCTCCCAGCAGGCAGGAGTCTGCCCGGGTGGGGCTGTGCCCCTGGTGCCACCAGTGCTGAGCACAGCTCAAGGATCACTCACAGTTCTCCAGGTGACACTCCCCGGTGTGGTGCTTGCTTTTGTTACCACGCCAGGAATGCTGTTGACTCATGCTCAGCTTGTGATCCTGAGAAATCCTTGTTTCCTGAGAAATTGTTATCTTGCTTTTTCTTCCCCATCCTGTCTCTTGGCAGAAGATTAATCCTACCTCAATTTAGATCCCTGTCCTCATCCTTATTGAATTGAACCATATTTTCTTCCTAGGCCATTTCTCAGGCTCTACAAACCAAAAATTCATTTCAGTGACAGAAGACATCAGATGCTGGTCATTTCATAAATTTTAGTGTAATTTGAAAAAATCTGCACAGATGTATGTAGTTGTCATTTAATTGAGAATGGCTGGTTTTTATCTTCTGATGATTAAATATCACATTGGCCCAATTTCCATTACATTTTAATTTAAAAAAAGAGATGAATATATTAACCTAAAGAAACATATTATTATTCTGAAGTGAATGCTGCAGTACATGGAAGTTGAAATAAGCCAGTAGGGAACCAGCCAAACTGGAAGGTCCTGGACTTGAATCCATTACAATGAATGCAGAAGTAGGACCTGATGGCAGAGCTCAGCTTGCAGAACAACCAACCCAGGAAGCCTGAACTGGCTCTTGCACTTCAAAGCCACCTGCAAACCGAGCTCGTGCCACTCGCCAAGTGAATTACAACTAAAGAACATTTTTTCTTCTGTATGTGAGAAAGGTTTTAATATATCAAAAAACCCCTCAAAAGTCCATTTTCCTCTCTCCCTATGTCTGTGAGGGCAGCATTCCTCCAAACAGAAAAATTGAAATTTTCAGCAATTCTTTTCCCAATATACCTTGAAGTTTTATTCACCCAGAGGGACTTCTCTACTTCTCTCAACTAAAATATAATGGCATGTAACAAATTATGCTCTCAAAGGACATCCCATTTTTGTTTCATTAGTGCAATGAAACATTCACTCAATTTTAAAGCAGTTGTCTTGATCTTAGTTGTGATTTATAGCAGATTCTGTCCATGTATTCTGTGTAGTATATATTATAAAACACCTAACTAGTTAAATTTGTCTCTGTGGGTTCTGCTGCAAGAAATAAAATACTTTCCCATAAAATTCCACACAGCATCTACTGCACAGCTCTAAAGCACAAGCTTCTACAAAACTTGGGAGGATTTTAAAAAGAAACTGCAAGCCCAAACTGCTTCTTATTAATTTTTCTATTGTTATATACTGTTTCTTCTTCTCAATGTCCTCTCTGGATAGAAGGCCTAAAATTCTCTTTTCCAATTTCCCTAAGTGTGTCATTTAATCAAACATGATGTAAGACTGAATTATTTGATTAACATTGTTTATCCCTCTCTCATTTTTTTTTTCCAACCAGTAATTGGGAGACAATAGGGAAGAAAAATTTGATTACAAAATTAGTAAAGAAAGCCAAAATCTGCTAGTTACTAGATAATCAGTCTCCTTTTTAATTAAAGTACATAGCATTTCCTCACCTATCCAAATTTCTAAAAATATCACAGAATATGCTGAGATGGAAGGGATCCACAAGGGTCATCAAGTCCAACACCTGGCCCTGCACAGCACCATGCCCAAGAACCCCACCCTGTGCCTGAGAGCATTATTCAAACTCTTCTTGAGCTGTTTGGTGCAGTGCCCACTTCCCTGGGGAGTCTGTTCCAGTGCCTGGCCACCAATCACCAAGAATGAAGAACCTTTTTTACAGAAATACAGCAAAATTTCCCCTGGTTTCTGTACTTTAGATCAAAAGTGCTGCAGAACACACAGTGCAGATGTGAATCCCAGAACTGTGTCAGTAGCACCCACAAAACCAACAAAGAAATACTTCCTATTTTTAAAATGGCATACTTGACAGCATAGATATTATTATTTTCATGACTACAGATTGATTTGGTATTCAAATATAAAATCATAAATCAGGAAGCTTGCTGAGGATTCTGGTTTCGTTCCTTTGTACAGAGAAATTCTTGCTATAGATTGCATCAATTTGCTTTTAAAACCAAAACTAAATGAATGTGTGCAGCACGGTTATGACACTGACACATCCCTGTGCATAATATGAGTGTTACAGCTTTTATAGTTTTCCCATCTCTCGATCAAAGCTGTCCAAATAGCTTAATCCATGGAAAAAAAAAATACACAGAGCCTCTTTATTAACCTCTTCTGGCCAGATTATTGTTATTCTTTTGCATTATGGTCTTGGAGATGTATTACTGATAGGGAGGTAAAGCCAACAGCAGCACAGCATGACTCTGCTGAATGGCTGCTGTAGGAAAGTGGAAGTACTTATTTCCAAGACATTTCTGTGATGCTCCCTACTGTTAAAATGTTATCTGACTTTAAAAGATTTTCAGTTCAATTGTAAGCAATAAGTAAACTCAAGCAGTACAGAACCGTATACCAAAGAGTTTCACTAGCTGGTCAAACAGGCATTATTCCAAGACACTAATGTTGTATAGGACTGCTTCCTGGTGGCTGAGACCTCTGATTGGCAAAAGACAGTGGACTTTTCAGTCAGCAAGCTAGTTACCCATGGATGTGGCTCAAGGCTGACACACAGATTGACTGGTTCACACTAATTTACTTCACACAGATTCCATTTATCTCCTAGAAGATCCCCTGGCAGCAGCTTATAATGGCATATCCTAGGATGCCTGCCTGCATGAGTTTTTAAAGCGGCAGAGCTTGATGAATCTAAGTCCAGAAAACAGTTCACAGATTGAGGACTAGGTGCAATCAAAAAACATCAAGTAGCACAGCTGGGACTTGCTAGCTTGCTTGACTGGTTTGAGCAGCTGAGCATTAACTACGCTTGCTTTCCTGCTGGCAGCCCTGTGTCACTAGGACAAATCGGAGCACTAGGACAGAGGAGCAGAAAAGAGAAGGAAAAAAAAGAGAGGAAAGGAGAAAAAAGAGGAAAGGAAAGGAAAGGAAAGGAAAGGAAAGGAAAGGAAAGGAAAGGAAAGGAAAGGAAAGGAAAGGAAAGGAAAGGAAAGGAAAGGAAAGGAAAGGAAAGGAAAGGAAAGGAAAGGAAAGGAAAGGAAAGGAAAGGAAAGGAAAGGAGCACAGATTATCGCATCGCATGGCTACTATTTATAGATGCAGGAATAACTGCATCTATAGATTTAATTTTTTTCCAGCCCTAGGATTAATAAAGTAAATAATTCACTGTTACAAAATAATGCATATTTTCAGGCTGCAAATGTGGAAAATTTTCTTTTGGTCATTGTGACAGTTCCTGGGAAAAAGACCTGAATGAAACTAAAGTTGTTCTCATTTCTTTCTTATTGAAAACAAAATATATTCAATGTACAATTCATGTATATTGAAAAATAGTTATCAATATAGTTGATTATTCATTACAGCAATGTGAGCTACACGTCAATGCATTGCCTTGCCCCGATGGAGAACAATAGACTTCAATACATGCAAGTTTGTAAGCAGTATTTTTAAAAGGACTAAAAATAAAAGGACTGAAAATACAGTCTTACACTCTAGCTCTCCAAACTCAGATAGAGCCTATTCTAAAAGTACTTTTTAGAAAGGAAGCAAAAATTAATATTATCAGAGAATAATATTTGGCAGCAAATGTATTGTGAGAGATCCAAAGCACATTTAGTACTTAGAAGGTTAAAGACTCAGATGTAGTGCTAGTTGATGAAAAAGTAGGATTAAGGCTTTAGTATGAGTCTTGACATGATCATGTTGTCTGCCTGCTGTCTTAAGCTTTGAAAAACAGCTGGGATCATCTTCTTATAAGCTCCAACTCAAAGATGTTTAAGCAGTTCCAAATCCAATTAAACAGAGGTAAATATAAGGAAGGGCCCTACTGAGCCAAATAATCTTATTTTTTTAATGAAAACCAGCATAATTGCAGGTTACACAACTCCTTAATCTCACTTTAAACCAACAGACTGCTGCCTTGCAGTGCACATGGCAAGTCCAGTTAACGCAAGCATTCTGTATTGGTGCGCTTAATTTTTGATCATTATCCTTTATTATGTTACTTGTAATCCTAAAAGCCTATGATTGTGTCCAGATATTTGGCAAGGATTGTACCTGGATATACAGGGATTCCTCTTCTAAGAGTAATGGATTAATTGGATAGCACCGTATGACTAGTAGATGGTTTGCAGTGAAACTGCTGCGCAGTTTTTAATTTGTGAACTCCACTTCCTTCTCCTTCTGTGCCCATCCTTTAAACAAATTGCCTTTTTGAACATTAGCAGTGTTGCTGGAGTAGCCTATCTATTCTCACCCCTAAGGTGACAATGGATTAGCAATAACACTGCCTTTTGGAGTGGGCTGCTTACTAAAATCCTCTTCATAAAAATTAATGGAAGATATGGAAATGGTATTTTTCACAGGGAATTGCATATTCAATTTAAAAGTAGCTATCTTATGAACATGACCCAATCAGAATATGATTACTTAAAGGCTTAGAGCATTAGACCCTTTATTTTCCATAGAGTCAAAAGATTTTTGAAATGATCATACTGTACCAAGGTATGTATTTCTTACATTAATACATTTAATACCCTAAAAGCAAAAAACACACATAGGTAATCCTTCTACTTTGTCCTATAAATATGTACAAGGGCATTCTCCAAGGATGAAAAGGCAAAATCTCATCAGGGACTACTTCAAATACAAGCTCATGTCGGTAAGAGCAAGAAGGAAATTTAAATGATCAGGAGCGGATTGTTTGCAGTAGTTGTGTTACATTATGCATGATTCTTGGCTGCACAGGATTTAATTAATGATTTCCAGTTACATGGCTAAGATTTGTAGCGAATTAGTGTTTAGGGCAGCAAACTAACATCTCACACCATAATTTTGTGATTTTTCCCAAACACCAGTTACTAGGGGTTGCTGTCTCCCTTGTTGTTTTGTAGCTGAAAATCAGTTTTGTATATATGGACAATAAATGTGGGCTCTGTTAGAGAAGCATGAGTTTAGATTAATTTCAAGGCAGTTATTCTCCTGATGCAACTTAGAACAAAATTTGGACTTTGCTATTCTCTGAATTAATGAGCAATATCTGTTGCTATGTGTAAATATCAGAAAGGTGCTTGTTGAACTGTCAGGTGATACATAGTTGTATTGGTAATGAATGTGGATCATCTGCTGCAGTTACCACAAAGCAGACAGGTTTGGGAAACAGGATGTCCACTTTCAGCATCACTGAATGTATCTCCAGAAAACAAATATGACACTTCCCTCAAATGAATAGACAGCAAGAATCTGTGAAGTACTTAATGGGTAAAAGATGACTGCTGCCAAATACTGCACCTTCACCTACACTCAGCCCTATTCTTCAGGCCATCAGCAAGACCTACCTGTAAATGAACAAAAGAGCCTGTAGCCTCCCCTTTGGGACAGGTAATAAATAGGCAAGACAGACACCACAGGCACTTCCAGGAAGCTGGACATCTAAGGAGGTGACTGACAACTGTCTCTGTGCTCCAGAGGCTGTGTGAGACCACATGCGCAAAGAACTAAAAAGCATGGGTCCAAAAAAGGTGACTGATCTGCCTTGCCAGGTAAGACTTTGTACAAGATCACATTCTTATTGGAGTTAGGTGGATAAAGAGCCAAGGAGTAGCACAAGTGTGAGCTTTTTCATGAGCTCTTTGATGCATTCAAGTTTCATGAATATGTGAGGCAAAAATCATCTAGATGGAGAAGTGGCAGGATATTTTAAATATTTTAATATGTCAAACTTACTTCACTTTGCTTAAATAAGGTGGTCTAATGTAACAGGAAGATGCTGCTCAATGCTGCCAAACTGAAAAGTCTGTAATCAGTTTTGGTATTGCTCACTTTCAGTGTAGGACTCAAGCCTCCAGAGGTATTAGGTTAAAAAAAAAAAAAAGAAGAAAAGTTTTGTTTAGGTACTGTTTTCACTTGTTTTTTAAGTGTTAGCCTTTTTGGGTCTTGAGCCTTTATTCCTCAGGAAGAATGTCTGATCATTAGCTTTTTGTTACTTCTGAAAATAAACATTTCTATTGCTTTTTTATTGCACCTTGTCAAAAGTATCTGGAATACCTTTATTTAGGTGTTCTGGAACTTAAGTTTACTAGGGTGTTGTTTATATATGCACATCTATATTCCAATTCACATATAGAAAAGGTAGGTATACACCGACTATTGGGAAATTATCCAGTTCTCCACAAGAAATTGCAAACGGAAGTGTCCTACCAGTCTGCTGCAGATACTTCAAACTGTATTGCTGGAATTCTTCTCTTTTACTGGTTGATTGGTTTCTGTTTCTATTTCCTTTCAACTACCAACTTGTCTGCACATTCAGAGGTGAATAAAGGGTCAGTCATATATATCCTTGTTCATATGGAAGGATAAAAACAAATTTAGTGTTTCAGGACACAAAACTGCCAGTTCAGGAGATCACTGAAGGTTGCACTCCAGCTTGTAAGATGAGTGAAGTGGAAATGCCAAAAGGGCTCCTGCACAAAAAAGGTACAAATGTGCAGCAGGACCTTGACTGCAGTTTCAAAAGCACTGTGCAATGGCTGTAGCATAATTAACAGAAAGCACAGCAGTCTTGTAAAATAAATCACAGAATGCTCACTCTCTTCTTCACCTCTGTGTTGACTAGGTGCACTTTTATAAAAAGCAATAGAGCTGCTCTTGATTTAGCACAATCTGAGTTTGGCCAAGGTGACCGAGATGAAGCAAGCAGTGTAGAAATTCTAATGGATATGTGAAAAGGACAAAAACAGATACTGTAACAGTAGATGACTTTCCATAAGTATGTTCAGAAGAACAGAAGACAAGTTCACTTATAACTGGCACTAAGGAATCTGCATAGTATTTTCCAAAATAACCCAAGTAAAATCTGAGCTTCAAAACAGAGCTTCTTATTCCATTGATTTGAGACTGCACAGCTGTAGCACCACAGCATAACTGCTTTCAATTGTTAATTAAATACAGAACCCACTGAAACTCACAGGCACCCCAGTCTTTGCACATCTTTTATCAGAAATGACAAATGCAGGTGAACCTCTAGCCATAAACTGCTCCCACAACCCAAAGCTTTTTCCACAGCATAATAGCCTACACCTCTGGCAAGAGAGCTCCACACTTTTACACTGCTGCAGAATTGCAAGAATTCTTGCGGCAGTCTGTGAAAAAACACCTACTGCGCATATGGCCTGTTGCACTTCAAGAGGGTGCAAACAGATCCACAGCTGTGTAAGGCATTAGTACCTAGGAGTATTAACTTAGTTAGAGACCCTATTTTTCTTAGAAAACATGAAAGGCTAAAACTAGATTTAAATAAGTGTTACAATGGGAAATGGTAAATTAAGTATTAAAAAATTGGGATCAGCAGTATTTACCATACTGTATTGTTATGAAAAACATTACCTCTATCTACCTAACACTTTTATAGTTGCATACACCTGCTGCCACCTCAGGTTCCATTCCCAGGGAATTACTCATTCAGAGCTACAGGAAAGTGAAAATGTGGTTTAGAAGAACAAATTACTTGATTTGTTTCAGCTCATGAAGACAGCAACAGAGTGTAAATGAATAGGTAGGGCTCACTTTCCTTCTTGTCTTATTTTTTATTCTAATAATGTCACCTTCTAAAAAACTGGTTTTTTAAATTGGTTTCTTTTAGACTACACCCTTTTTTGGATACATATGTTCTGCATGATATTAAAGGCTGGAATAGGATCCAGGGTTAACTCACATATGGCAGCACATGGCCATGTTTCTAGAAGATGCAGAGGGAACATTGAGAACTCTCCACACAGTTCACCTGTACTAAAAATAGGTTACTTGTTTGGGAGCACAGTGTGTATGTAGAAGCAAACAAAAATGATACATAAAATTACAGAATACTTGCAAGATACAGATATTATTTATGAACAAGAGAAACACTGCACTTCAAACACAGAGCAAAATTCTGCATTTCATTAATACCAAATGGCTTTAACTTTCAGTTTAAAACAACCCAACCACAAAAACCCTAAACGTGCCATCAAAACTGCAATGAGTACAAGGCTGTTTTTAAAGCTAAGGAATCTGTTAAAAGTACTCCTGCACCCTGTTACAACTCTCCCCACAACAATCAGACTTTCATCTTACCATAGTTAGAAGAAAACACTTCATTCCAACCAAATGTTATGCACACCTTGACATCTTACTAGTATACACTTTTTCTCTCCTACAAGAAATATCAAAAGAAGAGGGCTAATAACCTTACTGAATACTAAGGAGTGACAGAGCTGCATTTACAAAGGTGATTGACTAAAGGTATTTGAAATGCTAGAAATACAGTATTTGCAACAATTTGAGTATCTACACAAATACAGATGTTCAGGGTTTTTTTAATATAACCTTATCACTACTTTTTCATAGCAATTTTCTTCATTTATGTGCATATGATTGGTCATATTTAAGATAGGTACAAATACTATTATTTAAAGAATTTATTTTACAGCAACACTTAAGAAACCATAAATTTATGTCAGTATTACCAGAGGAAATCAATTTCTATGAAAGCTGCATATTTTCAATGCATTGTTGAAGTATATATTGCATTAATACTTCACTGTGCTTCTAAGCGTTAATATAGGTTATTTGTTTATTACTACGTCAAGGTTATTCATCATATGCAGTGTCAGAAAGCACAAGCTGACATCTCATATTGTCTGCTTCAAGGGCAAGACCAATGTGACCTTTGGCTCCTTCTTTTAAAAAGGATGAAATCATTCCAGAGGGATAATGCTGAACTGCACAGCTCCCTTCAAGAATCAATCTGCCATTTATGGTTTCCAATTTTCCATACTGTAGTATGGCTTGTTAAGATCTCATGGCTAATTTTCTCTTCAAAGTTTAGTGTTCAAAAATTCCCCAAATATCTTTCTTACTGCAATGTCACTTATGCTTACTATTTTAATCATCACAGAATTAAAATTTCAGATCATCAGCTCTTTTTAATTTTGCTAGGGTGCTTCTGGATTCTGTCTGGACTAAAATCATGCTGACCAGTGACTTCCTAGATCTAGATCACACCTTGAATCAAAAATATTTTAGATTCAATGGTTTTTTTCTTTCTAGATTCTGTTAAAATCTCCAAGAAAAAGTCTTCTTATTTATTGACTTTTCTTGCTTTACCATGCTTCTAAGCTCTCCTATATTCAACTGACACAGGTGTGCAAGTGATGGTAGAAGATACAAGTGAAAACCCATCAGAAATAGAAATAGCTAATAGGTAACTGTGCAAAAATATGGGAGTGATAAAAATGAGAGGTCATCTGTTAACTATGGAGCTGTGCCTTCAGCTGCCTCTGTAGCACACCAGGGGAAAGCAGATGCACAATCAAATCATGACCTAGATGTGAAGCTACGTGTATTATTTCACAAGGATGACAAGGTGCCTCCAGGATCTTGAAACATATTTGAACAGGCAACTCTTCCAACTTCATCAACCTCAAAGTAAGTACATTTTTGGAGAGAGAGGGATGAGATTAACATGTATTGGTAATTTTATTATCTGTGTGTGATACTGATTTCACTATAAAATTCGACCAAGGAGAATTCCGCATTCTTTGACCTAGCTGATAAAAGGTCAGAAAGCAATTTTGAATAATAAATGAGACCTGCTGACCTCATGACCCAAGTCTGGCAGGGTCAGCAGCAGCCCTCTCACCAGATGCTGATGGCAGATATACAAACGCAGACAGCTCAACTAATGAGCTTCCCGGATAAAGGTTTTAGATCCAGTGACATTTAAGTGCTATGCAGTATATAAAATAAACTTACAAATAATCTGTGCCATAAAAAATTAAAGTGATATTTACAGTGAGGTGCAATATGACGTACTTTGTAATCTTCACTACAATGATTATTTTACTGCTTCTCCTAGGTGGCCATTAACCAGAAAATATAATACCTGACTAACACTTCCTCTAAGGTCTTTTCACGCTTATATGGTTCCCATTCAGTGGATGTACTTCGAAAAGACAGACTATGATAGTACATTTTCTTGGCACCTCATTCAATAAAAGTCAACAAAAATTACTTTTAAGACAAGTTTGAATTTATTTTATTTAAATTCAAACCAACATATTTCTCCCTAGTGACTAAAGGCAGGCTTAAGGTATTGTAAGACCAAGAACTATTTTCTTTGTATTGCTTCATGAACACTTCCACACAGAAATGAGTTACACAGTACATGGTTTCTGGAGAGGGAAGTGTGCTAAAATTCATTCTCTCCCCTACCTTATATTTCACTCTGCAAATATCTTATTTCATTCCAGAGCTCAGAAATCCTGAGTTTCAACAGCACCCTGGGTGCTGGGTCTGAGTTCCATGAGCTATCATCTCATTCCTCAGGTATATAACCACTGCTTGTTTGAATTTGTAGGAATATAACTATATATTTATGTTCTGCATGAACTAGCAGTCTAAGGCCAAATTTCTAAATATCATTTTTGAGAACTGATTTGTAAGGAAAGATAATTGATTAGGTTCTCTTCATCAGCAAATAATTCACCATGAATACAAATTAACTACAGCAACCACAAAAATTAGTTTTTTTGTCTTTTTAAAGTCACTATTATTAATTATATGGAAGATGTCTTTTAGCCACTTACTGAAGTCTAGAGACTACATTAAAAATGCTACAGAAAAATTATTGTGCTCTATTCAATTCTGTGTTCCTTTGCATAACTAATTTTAACTTATACAACTGGTGTTTAAAAGTCAGAAAAATTAAAATACTAGGTGGAGATGGAGGAAAAATACTGTCCCATTTCATTGAAGAGGAATCTGAGACACTAGGTTACATGAAGAAATATTTTCTTTTAAACTTCCTAAAGTTTCAGCCTTTCAATTTAATTGCATTCCTCCATGGTCTTGAATTGTGAAAAAGGATAAAGAATGATTAGCTGATATAATTTTGTCAAACAATATGTATACTTCTACAATATTATTTCCCATTTATCTCCTCTTTCAGCTAACCAGCTTTTTAAATTACATTTATACTGTTAATTTTTCTTGCCTGTATCTAAGGTGTCCTCTATTTAGGCCATAGCTTTTCAGAGTCAGTAAAAAAGAACATGAGCTCTCCAAAAGGCCTCCCAATCAATGTACACAATAAATTTGCAATATCTGCAGTGTTATTTACATTCTTCTTATATCTTCACTGTACATCAGCTCTTCTGAGTGCCACTGTACAACTTTTGACTGAAATGTTACCCCTGACATTTATAGATGGAATTTACCTACCCACTGGTGACTGGCATACCACTAGGGAGAGAGCATCTGTATCCTTCTGATCCAGGGGCTGCCAGGAGCCATTCAGATCTTTTTAATCAGTGCTGATTAAGGCAAGTCAGATGACTACCCTGAAATTTATCACCGCTTCTAAAGACCTTGTAGCTGCCAGTAGCTTGGGTAGCTCGCGCAAGGGATTGTCTTGGCCACTCGCCTTTCCTCTGCACTTGTGAGGACTTTGCAAGGGGAATTACACACTGTCTCTACATAATCTATCCCAATTTTTCACTGAGTCAAGTGTGTGCTCAGAATACAATTTCGGGACTTCAGTACTTCGTGCAGATACCAATTAAACTCATTGTTAGTGAACCCAGCTTCCAAATCTTAGTGCATTCATTTAGGGGACCAGTAACAGTAACCAGCTCCTGCACTCTCAGCCTGCATGCAATTGAAATAGAATTTGATTATAAACATATTAAATTATAAAAGTTGCTCAAAAATCTGCCTGCAGCTTTGCCTCATGTATTTAAAAGAGCAGTAGCTTCCACTACCAAGAAAGATTTTCTTACTGCATCTAGTGCATCAGTAAAATGTACTCAGTCTTGATGCTTCAATTTCTGTCTTGCCGCTAGACAATTAAGTGTATTGTAAGTCTGCTAGATTTCCTTAAAACATTACATTCAATTTGCCTTAAAATGGCTTCTCCATTTCATAACTATAAGAGTACAAGGAATTTTGGAAGTCAAGAGCTGTTCACAGTAGCTTCATACCAATTTTCCCAGAACAAGACACTACAAAGCTGTGCATCAGCAGAACCTTCTGCCTGGCAGAGTAAATCTTTCATTACATAAATCAGCTGGACTTATGTTAATTATTTACTGGTGAAATAGTGCAAAGCAGAACAGTGCAATCTGGAATTAGATTCAGGGTTTGGAGATACATCTCTTAATGAACACCTGAAAATGTAATCAAAGAGAGAGAGGAGGACTCATGAGATCCATCCAGTGGGATCACCTATGAGCAGAAATTCCATTTAGCTTTGCTCAGCAAAAGAAAACAAATGCAAATAATAGAGTTGATCTCACTACAGGCTTGCAAGGACATATGTATGGAAAAGAGAATCAGAAAAATTACTGTACCCAACTGGTACTATAATAACAGGAAACTGTTCTCTTTCAGAAAACCATCCTAAACAGGTAGCACACACTAAAATTGTTAAACAAATCTAGCTGTATTTTGACGTACCCTTTGCCCCTGCACCATTGTAGTGACAGCTAATGCATGATGGGCTGCTCTTTTCCACTGCTTGTCCTGCTTTTCATGCAATACAACACCACCATCCCATTTCATTTTTTATTCTGCACATTTATGCTGTGACTACATCCACCAAAGGATCCATTTTACCACTGTACTCTAAATGAAGAATGTGTAAATTAGTTCTGATCACTAAAAATCAACATGCTTTTCAGAGTGTACAATATTTATTCTTTTTAACCTGGAATAGCTTATTCCCAAAAGCAATTAACATGCCTTATGCTCTTTCCTCTCCTCCTCCTAAACTCACTACAAAGAAAACTAGAAATTAGATTTTCATCTTGGTATGTTTTATCCAAATACAGGCCAAAAATCAAAGCCCTGGCTGCCAGAGTTCTAGCAAAATTATGCTTGAGAGGAGTCCTGTTCACTTAGAGCAGCTTCTGCTGTGGCTTTCATTTTCTTTTAAGTAATTACATATGTCACTTTTCCTTGAAAAGATTGTTTTATTTTGATTCTGAATGTGTACTACAGTTTTGCAACCTGAATGAACTAATGAGTTGTGAATTTTCAAAGTAGAACTTGTACATTATCACAGTAATAAACATACTGTAATAATTTTTCTTTTTTTATTTCAAAGAAACAGTTTCTCTGCATATAAGTTCCAAGATGTCTAACAACCTAAAACGTAAAGCTTTTACTTGTATTCTGGTTTAGGGACATTAATTACTATGACAGATTTTATAAACATTTTGTCATAAGTCATCATATTTTCTCAGTTCTTACACTGCACTTAATTTTTAGTCTTCTCTTTTGAATTTCACTTAGGACTGACTCACATACATACATCTAAAAAAGTATTAGAGATTTATACTTCTTGTTCATACAGATTCCCTTTAATTTTATTCTTTATACTAGGCAGCTTATTCACTGAGTAAAATCTAGTTTTCTAGGAGTCCATTGTATGTAGGGAAGCTTTCAAATATTACCATGGCCACAGGATAATTGAAAAAAAAAAAAGATAATCAGAGCCTCTGGAATGAATAATAATGGGTAAAAAAAAAACATTTCTGATGAAAACAATTAGTTACAAGCACTACGAGTTGAAATTCAGTTCAGTGTTAAAGAGACAGTTTAGAAGCACATGGTACATTTATCACAGCTCCACAGACAAGTTATTGAGCTGTCTGTGAAAAACAGAGCCAAACAGGAAAGCTTTCAGCAGAAAGCAGTGGTTGAGGTCCTTGATTGATAGAGTTAGATGATGCAAAGCTGTCTGATGGCCTTTCTGCAAAATAAAGTGAAGGAACTCAAGGTCTTTCATGACGATCTCTGACCACAGATGAACAGCTACTTTATTACAGCACAGATTGAGGTTGCACCTTAGTCCATATTCTGCCACTTTTGGATGCACACGGTTAACTTTACCAACAATCCACTGTGTTTAACATAAGTGTCTGCCATCTTTATACCATTTTAAAAGGGCAGCAGATTGCAGTAGTTAGAAGCTTAACCTCTTTTCTGTTTAACAGTGGTGATTGAAAAAATATAATCAGTTTCATCACAGGGTTCTTATTGCAGTGATAGGGCTGATTGTTCAGGGGGAATTGCTTCATTTAAAAGATAGAGATAAATCCCTGCTATGTGTAAGAGCCAAAATCTACCCGTGCTTCCTCCCTCAGAAAGGAACTAATTTACTTTTTCCAAAATGTAAATCCTATCTTCCTAAAGATTTGGCAGTGATTCCAATCTTCACTGATGTGATGCTACAGGTATCATAGAACACATCTTTGCAAAGCCTGAGAACAATTATAGCACATTTGCTTTCAGCAGAAATTGAATACTTATCTCCATGATTGTGATGTTTCACAAAAAATTTTTTAGAAAAAGATACTACACTACCTGACCAATATAAAGTACTTACAATCACCCAAACAACCCTGACTTGGGGGGCACAGTTCAGACAAGAGCAGTGACTTCTATTCACAGTAGAAATTGAGGATATTTTGTCTGGGGTTCTCACAGCTGCCTGTGATTCACACTGGCTAAGGCTGCACTGCCTGCTTCATTTCGAAGTACAACCTAGAGACAAATAGTATGACCCAGTCACTTCTACTCTTACCACACTGACTGACACTTCTGATTTTAGAAAAACAAAAAATTCCACAAAGAACTTTTGAGTACAGGGGTTTAACTGAGGGCTATATTCTAGTTAAAGTTTCTATTAGCTTAATTAGCTAATGGGGTCGCTAAAGCAACTTTCCAGAAGTTACTCTCATTCACTCTCTTCAAATGTCCTTTGAAGAAAAATATGTTTCCAGATATTTAAAGTCCTTTCTCCTTAATTATAGGTCTCTTTCCCTCATTGACAAGGCCAAAGTAGAGTCCTGGACTAAACAATTGCTGTAGGCTTCTTCCAAATGAACTATTCCAGTCTAGGGCAATTTATATTTGAAATGCTTCAATTCATCCTCGCATTCATTTGTAACTTTGTTCTAGGTTTACTCTCTCAGCTCTAGTGCTCCACTGTGAGCATCCTCAGAGCAGAACAAGTTACATTAAAGCAGAAAACATCTCTCCCCAGGAAGTGTCTCAGTAAAGAACCAAAGCGTCATTGATGGCAAAAGCCTCAGTTCTAACAAGGACAGGTCCATATATTCAGACACTGTCTACAAGAATTATTCAGTTTTCTAACATTTTCTGTCCTGCAGTGATGAGTCTTGCTAATACCAACACATCTACTCCCCATGTCTTTGACATCCTTGGTTTTAAAGTCAGTGTTAATCACTACTCCCCAAACCCTCTTCCTCAGAATACCTTTTTCTTTCCATTACCTTAGTTTAACATTTACTTTAGAGGCTGCTGCCTAAATTGTCTGGATATGGAATTCAGTGTGTCATCCATCAAAGGACTGACAAGACGAAGTCTGCCCTGAAATTCTGACTTTTGAATTCACAGAACTGCCTAGCTCCTTTTTCATGGTTGAAGTGGTATACAGATACTATGACCTATGTACTCAGCTTTCAACTCAGTTATTTTACCATTTTTACAATACAATACACCAGTAGTAGTTTAAAATTTTAACATTTTAAACACCTCACTTGATGTTATTTGGTTGGATCTATTCTGAGTGCTGAAACAAATGCTGCAAGACTTACAGGATTTTTACGCAAAATGAGAGAGCATTATCTAAGTTTTTCCTCCTGTATCATAAAAGACTCCTGAGCACAGTGCCACCTAAAACTTCCTAAAAAGCAAGATGCTCTCAATTTCCTAGATTTGATACTGGTCCAACAGAGTTGAGGAAAATAAAAACAACACTGAGTGTTGTCAGTAGAGACAGGCGCTGGGGAAAAAAAAATATTTCCGTCTTAAACTTCAATCTGATGTTACATGTTTCTACCCACAAAACTGTAAACAACTTTTAAAGCATTTAAGATGATCTCAGAGTAGTCTTTCTCTCTGATTAACATTAAACACGTTTTGACATACTAGAGGCTGAACTATGAAAAGGATTGCTTTACTATACCTGAGTTGCGGAAGTTCAATCTTGAAATAAAAAACCCTTTAAAAACAAAACACCATGTCTGATTCATATAAATAAAGGTGTTTTAAAAACATGTATTGACTTTTCCATGTTATTAAGCTTTTTAGATTAATCCAGTTGTTAAATGGTTGTTCTAGTAACTGGCCTGTCATCTGGAAATGTTCTTAGATTGTTTTTTTGACACAATGTCCCTGCAGAAAGTTGGGCAGTGTGACACAGAGAGCACAGGTTTGCCTATCACACTGATTACTTGATGTAATAGTAAGCAAGCTTAAGTGAACTGTGTGTCTTCAATCTTTCCAATCACTTAGGGATGGGCACCAGAGGATACCATCCATCATCCATGGCCTGAAACATATGGTGCATCAGCAATCTTAGGCTGACCTAAATGATAGTAAAAGCTGCTATGCTGTTCACAATAAGGAATTGTTGTGCACTGAATTACAGGATTGTGATTAGATTGCTAACACGGCCAACTTGATGTATAAGTGAAGTGTCCAGGAAAGATATTCCCTAGGATCCTTTGAAGATTAATTTATACCCTTGAAATGTGCACCAATCACAGAATGAAAAAATATGTCAAGGTATTTTTCTTGTGAACAAAAAAAGCACTGCAGTGGTAACAGCTATTAATTTATTTTTGGCAGTTTTAGCTAACAGAATTCAATAAACAAGGTTCTTAAAGGTTTTTGTTTTGTTGCAAGGTTTTTACTGCTTGACTCCTAAAAGCATGGAGTTCTACAACAATATATTTTATAAGGGGTCAGTTCCCCTCACATTCTATTCTAAAATCTCATAAAGAATTGTAAGTATTACACAAAGGCAGCAAGAAAAAGACTGAAAATTCTTCATTTTGTATTATTGTATTACTATGTAATGGGCATGTAAATACACTGCAATACTATGTACTTATTTTTAAGCTAAAAAACATACACACTTGACCACTGATCCCAAAATTATCAATTTTGTCTCTCCATAAATTAGATTATGCTTGTCATGTTATTCATTCATCATTTTAGGAAAAAATAACCCACATCACAGAGCCAAGGCTTCAACTGCATTATGAACTTCGGTGCAACTTGGGGCAGGGGGCAACAAGGAAAAGGGGAGGTATTTTTCTAGAGTAGCTCTATCCCTTAAATCCTCTTTAATTAGTAAAACAGAGATAGTGAAAAGCACATTTTCGGAAGCACAGGTAAAGAGTGAAAAAAGAACATTATCTTATAAGAGATATGAGCTGTATTAAAATGTAACTAAAAACCAGCATACATTTGTGCTGACCATCCAAGACCATTCAAAAACCAACTTAGTCTAGGCTGAAGTACATTACTCCCTTATAAGATACTGAACTTTAAAGAAATTGTTTTGCAAATATGTCAACCATATGCAATTATCATGAGAAGACTGGAAAAAATGCTCTTTTCTGTCCCATCTTCCAGTCTATTTTTTTATTTTTTTGGTGACTTGCTTTGCTTTTCATGGAACATGTGAGGCAGATGTGCCTGCTGTGCCTGTTAGCTCAGACCTTCTCCTGGTGCATTTACTTTATTTCTAATGTGCTTGTAACCAGTGTAAGTCCTTAACCATGTACAAGTTCTATTTTAAAACATTCCTAACCATGCAACTGAAACATGAAATTTCATTACATAAAAGCACAGGTTTAAAGTCATGGACTTTTTTTTTTTTATATACTATTCCCCAATATAATCTGCTGACAGAAGTGTAATTCATATAATACACTATATATCACACCTTGACACAGATAACAATGGTCACTAGTGAAAGGAAGCCCTATTGAACCTTTCAAGAGGACATACTAATTAAATAATAAATTTCTTCCTGTGCATTGAGAATGGCCTTAATCTGCTAAAAATATCTGAGACACAGCTATTAGAACAATTTGCCTAAAACACCAAAATGCTACTTTTCACTTAAAACACAAGCTAGGACCAGTGACTGCTTAACTTACATTAAAAAAAAAGATTGTATTTTCAGTCAAGACAAAGACTTATGTTCATTGCCAGCATTAAACTTGACAGTTTGGTGAGATGCAAAACCCAGACAGCACTTAATGTCCAAAAGAAACAGAATAATTTTTAGCATTACCATATTATTAGTACATTAAATTGAGCTTGCATGCTTTAATTATGTCAGATAGGTTTTGCTTCTCTCTTTTTACACTTCTGAAGAGAAAAAGAAAGGAAAAAAGAAATCCAAAACCTATTCAGATAAATGAGTGGTAGAGAGGAAAGAACACACAGACAAGGTACTAATTATTCTACAGGAAATACTTCCTGGATTCAGGTTCCTACTTCACCCTCTTCACTAGGCTATCTGAACATCTCCTAGTAGTGCAGCAGGTGATGTGACTAACATCCATCATAGGAGAACAATAGTGGCACCTGGTCTTTAGGGAATTAGTGATACATATCTTCAGTGTGATATAAGTTGGATTTTTCCAAGAGTAGGGAGAAAAAATTCTTCAGCTGAAATTTCCTCAGATACACCAGCAAGCTTTCTGTATTCTTTAATTCTTACTTCATTTGAATAGTCATCTTTACCAGCAATGCAACTGAAGAACTAAAACATGATGCTGAAGTAAGATAGGATACTTGGTGGACATAACTTTGGTCCTTAAAGCATACAGGGAAACGTTAAATATGAACAAGCCATGAGAGAATGAGAAAATACTGAACAACTTAAGATTCAAAATCTGGAAGTCATTGTGTGCTGATTGGTTCCACGCACCATGCAAATATGAATTACTATTTCTCTTAATGATGCTCATTTGTTTTGAAACAACACTGAGTTTACTTTTATATAACAAAGAGAAACAGATTCTATCTACGAGACAGGAAATACAAAGAGATGCATTAAACCTTCTAAAAATGTGTACAGGTGCAGAAGTGCACCTAGAGATGAACACATGGTCCATCCTGAAATTTAACAGCTCTGTTGAGAGAGATTCTAGTGGTGATGGATATATGTACCTCCAACTGGTTCAATATTTTCTTGATAAAGAATACTTTTCTTGGTAGGAAAGAAAGGCTTGTTTTGAGCCATTTCCATTTTTTGTTTGCTGAGACAGGTGCCTTGATCTCATTATTAGAGACAAGCACTGTTCAGTTGTGTCAATTTGCTGCGTGCTAGCTGGGAATCTCTATTTCCATACTAATAATGACTTGTATAAATAAAGTAGTTTTACCTTTCAGCATGTTTTTCACAAAACATGTAATGAAAAATTTCCATCTTACTGAAAACTATTGGGAGCAGCTTGAAGTAATTTCTCTTTCTGCAAGTTTTTTTTAAACAAACAAAACTATTAAAACATTTAACTTGTCTTACTGCCAGATAATATTAGTAATTCTGTTGGTTCGATATTTGCATGATTAATTTTATAATTTCATTCCAAATAAGGTAGGTGAGTCTGTTAATCTGGAATTCAAGGACAGAAACATTTCAAATATATGCAGTTATAGACCAAGTTCAGGAAGTCATTCTGTATCTCCTAAAAGTTTAAAAAATAGAAGATGCAAAATTCAAAGGTACCTTGCTTCATGTATCATAAAAAAAATCCCTTAAATAAATTGTATTCCCATTACGTGACAGAAAACTAGCTAAAGCACGACAAAAATTGTTCACTGCACGCTGCAGATTGTTCTGCCTTCACTACTGCCCAGTAGAAGCCATAGGTAACTGCAGTCAAAATGTCTCAGATTTTATTCCCCATGATAAGGAAAATTCAGACAACAGAGCCTGAAGAAAATATTGCCAAACTCTTGCAAACATTTTTCATGCGTTCCAGCAATATAATCATATGTTGTTGAGAAGAGAACTTCTGCCTGGGGGTCATCCCTTTATCCATGCTGTTCTGAACCACTCCTCTCTCAGAAAGGCATCCAGCTCTACAATCTTTCTAAGGTAGAACCTATTTAAGTCTTTCCTGCCCTATGTGCTCCCATAGTATCCTACATAAATATCGAACAGCAAAGAAATTAATAAAAATAGTATCAGGAGATTACAAAACATCAATACAGCACAGAAAAACTCTAGATGATGTCTTATAAATATCAACAAGGTATTCTAATACTGTGTTACCTATGGCTGTTAGCACAGAGCTCAGTTTCAGTTTTAATTATGGACTATACACAGTTCTACTTTTTCTCCCACCTCAGCCTGCCTCTCATATTAGGCCCATCTAGAAAATCTCCAGCTTTGCAAGAACTATTTGCACAAAAAATTTTAGGGGAAGCGCTAGAATTTAAGTAATCTACTTTTGCTATTTTATTCACAAGATTTTACAGAGGCCGAGTGAGCAAAAAAGCACAGAGAAATAGGGAAACATCACTAAGGCCATCATTCTGTCCTCTTTATTGTCTACACTCCTTAACAGTGTGGACAATAAAGAGGACAGAGTCTGAGCTGTTAGAGATTACTACCAAATTAAAACAGCAGGACAAACTTCAAAATATAAGCTAACCAAGGTGCAAACCTCCAGGTTTTGCTCTTTCTACCTTTGTGAATAAAATCTGTGAACACTGTGTTCAACTAAGAACAATGACATAGGCAAGGAGACATTCAGACTAAGGAAACAAGATGTGACAAGGTGTGGCTCCTCAAAAAAAACCCAAACCAAAAAAACCCAAAACCCTACAAAAGAAGAAAAACAAACCAAAACCAACCAGTATAAAACAGTCTTAGAGGAGACTAAATAACAAGGAGTATTTGCAGTTCCTTCACACATTATTTTGAAGCCCCAAGTCAGAACTGTGAAATCTAAGATGAGCATTGCACTTTACCTCACCAAATGAATTTCTAAATAAGCAGAAGAGATTAAAAATGAACCAATGATTATTTTATATGTCTGTATTAACAGCTCCTCCCCTCCCAAAGTATTTATCTTTAAATATTTAAGTAGAGCATTAGAAATTCTTTGCATTCAGTAAACACTGAAAAAGCACATAGAAATCAAAACTGACTAAACTTTATTCCGCATTTGAATTTAGAATATATATGTGATCCTTATGCCTCCTTGACCAGCGAATCCTATCTATCCTAATGTTTTGTAGGAGTCTGAGATGGCGCCTTTTGAATTTGATTTTGTGTAAAAATACACACCAAATCTGATTTCTTCTACATTAAGGAGTCCTCTGGTAAAATATATGATGCATGGAATGAAATAAGCTGTAGTTCTAGAATGAGTCTTTAAGCTTACTTCCTTTAGTACTTGACCATTAATATTAAAGACTACTGGATCAAACTACAGTTTTAATTGGACATATAGGACATGATACAGTGGTATAGTTAAACTGCAAGTTAGATGCTAAAATATGGCATTGATTTGTATTCTTTTACTGGAAATATTTGTAATATGAAACTAGGATACAATATACTCATTTGTAATGCATATTCCATACAGAGGAAAGCTACTGCTGTCACCAGGTTATGCCCAAAGTACATTCTTCAAATAAATGTTAGATTAATTGGTTTGCTGTTTCTCAGTCTAAAATGAGATTACAGATTAATCTAATTCACAGTAATAATGATGAAATGTTGATTATACAATTCCTACACTACTTATTGCTAATGCACACACACAAAACTGGCCTGCACATTATTTTTCAAAATAGCCTGATGTCTAATAATTTAATGAATTGTTACACATAGGAACTTGCCCAAAAGCACAAAATACAAGCTCCACCTAAAACCTTTGTTTTATTGGATGAAATGTTTGTGCTAATAAGAAGACCAGATTGGATAAAGAAATTTCATTTTGGAGATAATTTACTGATTCCTCAGGTTCTGTTGGAGTTTTCTGCACATTTAGTATCTCACCAGAACACAAGCAATATAAATTATATAAAAGTGTCTATAGTTGAACTGTGTCAGTGCATTTATCCCCCAAAAAGTTGCTTCCCCAGCAGCCAGGCAACAGAAGTTTTCATTGAAAGCTTGTATAACTTTTGTTGGCATCAGTGATCCAAATGGGTTAATGCTCCAAGTCAGGATTATCTTTTGGGTCTTTGATTGTTCAAATACAGAGTCAGAATGCATATCTGCACTACTATGAAAAGGAAGTAGGTTATAACAAAATGACAATGCGAAAGAATATATCAGAGACAGAGCAACCCTCCTCTTTGGACAAAACCTTCAGACAGCAAGCAGGCAAGGAGTTTCATCTGCTATGTAAAAAGACAGACACAGAATTATTTCCTAAGAGCTGACATAAAAAAGTCATCTGCAACTGGACAGGTTTCTGAAAGGCTGACAATGGAAGTGTTTAAAGCCCTGTGCCGCAGGTCACTATTCCTCTCTAGCGAGCAGGAGCTGTTATATCCCGCCCTGCATTGATTTACCATTACTGAACGGATTCCTCATTTTAACAAAACATATCGTTAGATTCTAGGTAAGTCTTTGACAATTCTTTACACTGGCCTATGGAATTCAATTGCCACCATTAATTTCACTATGGTATTTATCAGCAGAAGCTTTTTTCCTGCATGAACCAATTTATTTAATTGAATAGTTTAAAGGGCTCCAAAACCACATACAAAAGATGAGGTTATAGCTAACAGCTTTCAAATATACTTAAAAGCTTGAATCATTAGCAGTTGCTTAAACTAGGAATTTTTAAGTGCAAGCCAGAATTTATTGCAAACTAGTCTCAGTGTTCTGATTTTTTCACATTTCATTTTTTCACAAATACATCAGGCAGTTAAAATATTATGCTATATTTAGGAATAAAGCCTATACTTTGCTGTCCTTCCACTTTTCCAGTTTTTGGCACTCCTGGAATATCACATGCATCATTTCCTCAATTTATTAACTGAGTATTAAGTTCCTAAACGCATTTATTCACCACAATTTTTTAAAAATGGTAAATAAATCCAGTTCCTCAAATTTGACAAAAAACTGAGGCACACAGTTCCAAAAGAAATGGAATGCTGTAATGCTGTTCCAGATAAGAAATTTTTGGTTCCCTATGTATTAGAAGAAACAGGCATCAAAGGATGGCACATGGGAAACTGTTTCAGTGCAGTAGCTATTGGGAAATTGCAGTACTACACACAAAATGCACCTTAACTGTGCAAATATTTTGATATTTCCACAAAAAAAGGAAAAAAAAAATCCGTAGATGACTCATTGCTGAATGCCCTGAGGATAAGCAATGAGTTACCACTGAGAAAGATACAGGTTCAGATCTACTCCAGGAGGGAATATCCAATTCCTTGTGTCCAATCAGTGGGCTAGGGAATGACAACAGTGGTATTATCCCCACACTTCCTCTGATCAAAGAAGTTCTGCACGTGACTTGGTATGGATTAGGTATGTATGCCATAAGATCAAACACTACAAATGAAAAATGAATGCCAGCATAGTTCCCCTTAGCTTTATGCTATGTGGATATAAAAGTGGATAAATAAATTTTCAAGACCTGAAAATCACTGCCTGTGACTCACATGAGAGTAGAAAACAACCATACTGACAACCTGTTAAATGGTACTATTAACCTGAGATTATTGCTGTGTAGAAAAAGGCACGAAGGGATAAAGTCCAATATACTTTTTCAGAATTATGATGAATGTCAAAAAAATTAGGGAAAACCTAAGCTTCTTTGAAGAACTGAAGAAAACCTTGCAGAAATCAATAGTAAGATTGCTATCAATATGTTTGGAACAGGTCCAAAATTATTATCTCTGACATTAACATAAAGAAATTGCAGCTGTTTGCATTTATAATTCCTTTTAGCAACAATGGAAGAATGTACTAGGACAGAATAGAGTTAACCCTTTCTCTGGCATGCATTACATGCACAGTTTGGGTTTTTTAAATTCCTTATGCTGGTTTCTGAAGAAATATGAGTTTGGTGACTTGGGTTTTCTCTTTTGTTGTGGTTTTTGCTTGTTTGGAGTTTTTAATTCAAATAAGCAATTCTGTCTGTACGGACCCACAGAAAGATATGGTGTTTTAAATTATTCATCAAGTGAAACTGTTGTCTACATTTAATCACCCTTAGCCATGAAGTAAGGATGCAGGAGCTTCAAAGGAATAAGTACCTTTCTAAAAAAAAAAAAAAAAGCCCTAATTATATATTATGAACTTTAAAGATTAAAACTGAATGGCAAATTCTAAAAGTTTGTATTAAAAAAACAAAAAAACAAAACAACCTTCTATTCACTTCCATGGAAATTTGTTGAGTTAAATAAGATTAAACATCTCTAGATCTAACTTCTTAATTCCAAGTAAAGAAAAATGCAATGCAATACAATTCAATGATGATGGCAGCCAAGATTCAGATTCTTTTACTTTGGATCAGAGGGCACAAAGCCAGTCTTGAACTATAACTTAAAAACCCAAAACAATATTTAATCTTTACCTTGATATTGCACAAGATGCCAACTACTGTACAGCCCATAAATACAGAATATTTAATAAATTATGACATATCTATTCCACTGGTCATGGACTTACTCCTGCATGGGTTTTTAATAATTTCTGCATTTCATTTCAAGACACAAATAATTATACTTTTTCATATATTAGTAACCATAAAATGATTTGTTCAATTCCCTATAAACTCATCAAGTTTTACAATACGTATGTCAAAACCCTACAAGCCAAAACAAGAATACTTCTGCTATTACATAGTGATAAATAATGGAAGAAACATAAGTGGAAATGAAAACAAAAAGAAGTCTAATGTAATATTAAATACAGTGCAAAATCTCTTCTCCAGTCATTCTGTATGTTTTCTGCCTCTTTCAGACTACACTAAATTCTGAATATGTAAAAACATCCACTCTTCTTTGCAGCATGTATTTACATAGTTCAGATCATGAAGCATGAAAAATTCATAGCCAGTACAAATTTTTATGCCTGTTGTTCTCCTATCAAAGCAACTTTCTAGCTGTTTTTTGAATAACCACAAATAATTAGGTTAAGAACAAAATTACAGTAAAAACTACCTGTTACTAGACATACAAAAAAATCCCCCTTTCAGAGAGTGGAAGTAACTCCACTGAATTCATAACCTGTTTGAGACTTAATTAGAATTAAACATCAATCGACTACTAAAATCATACCAGCACTTTTTATGTAACAGAAATGTTTTTTTCATCTAGTACAGGAAGTTTGGAAATAAACCCAAAAATCTAAACACATTTGGAGTTTAAAGACACCTGTATTTTCAACTTTCAATTAGTTCAATTTTAACTGTAAATCTCTGTCAAAATACTTGATTGAAATATGCCCTGAAAATTCAGGAAATTGAAAATTAGGTCCATACATGAGCTTTACAGCTGGGGCTGCTTTAGTTACAATGCAGGTTGAGCCAAACCACATAAAAAATGATTTGAAACAATATTAAATGTAAGCAAAGTATAAACTCATATATGACAATCACTTAAAGTGTTTTTCATTTCAAAGTTATAGAGACACCTCTTTGTATTGTGGCCTGAAGCAAGTCTCACTGATCATTTTTAGTATGCTGGAACAAGGATATTGGTAACAAATTTTCATGACAGACACATACACTCAATGAGATAATAAATTAGTTTCCCAAGTGAAGGCTCACTAATAAGATTGGATCTAAAATTTAGGTCACTTAATTTTAAGACTCAGCTAATGGGCTAAAAAAAAAGAGTATAACTTCATAACATAAATTCAGGTTCAATCTTTTTTATCATAAACATTAGCACCATTGTAAAGTTACAAAGAGTAAGCTTCTTGTAAAATGAAATGATCTAATTGTAAAATGCATTTGATATCTCCTTGCATGGAGGTTATTTCTAAAAGAAAAATAAAATATTCTGTATTACATTATGAAGTTATAAAATTTGAGCAATTAATTTTTAGTGCTGTGTAAGGTCTGATGTCACTGGAAAGATAAATTTGTAAAACTTCTTTCCAATATGATTTATTGATTCTATTTCAAATACAGTGCTTCTTTTATTTGCAAATACCAGACCTATTATACAATCAAAGAAACTTTACCTTTTCTTCTTTAGTATTCAGAGGTGATGAGAGAGTGTGAAAGTCCTTTAACTCCTTGACAATCATATGAGAAAACTCCTAGCCTGATAAACTCAGAAATAGGCCATTTGGCTTGTCTCACACAGAAATAAAGTATTGTGAGCTCTACTCCCACCTTGCTCTGCCTTCTAGAGGAAGTTCTTTTAAAATTATATACCAACAAATTTTCCACTTACAAAGAAAAGAAAATTTTATGAGAGGGATGTTTTACAAGGTTCTATAGTGATAGAACAAGGGGGAGTATTTAAAGTGAAAGAGGATAGATTTAGCTTAAACATAAGGAAGAAATTCTTTATTGTAAATCTGTGAGGCACTGGAGCAGGTTGCCTGAAATTGGGGACGGCCCATCCTTGGGAGTGTTCAAAGCCAGACTGAACAAAGCCTTAAGCATCCTGGTCAAGTGGAAGGTGGCCCTGCCCATGTCAGGCAGTTGGAACTAGATGATTTCTAAGGTCCTTTCAAATCCAAACCACTCTATTATTTTTAATGTATTGCAAATCCCTCTCCTCAGTCTTTGAGAGTGTCCAAAACTTACCATTTCCATTCTCTACTATGGCCAATGGCTGTCTGCAAATCGCTGTCTTTCTCAAAGGATTAATAGTCCTCTGAACTTCTGCCAGCAGCACTGCTTGCATTGCTTCAACAATCTGTCATAAATGCAAATTATGATTGGATTATATCAGTATCCCAATTATTTATCAAAGTATTTGACAATTTTAACCAACTTGCACAAACTCTTGAGATTGTCCTGGTGAATGTCATTAGAAAAATCAGTCTTTCAGACAGTGATAATCATGTGTGTCTACATTCACACTGAGGAAAAAAAAGGTTACCTAGATGGCAATAAAATAGTGTATGTTGTCAGTCAGGACTGCTTCCCAATAAACATTCATTTTCTTTAACGTGAAATCTAGAATTATTCACCTACTGCCTCCTTGATTTCAAGGATAAACAATTAGTAACAAAATATGCTAGTAACACACAAGGTGATAACAGCCAACAAGTACCTTCATTCTTTCTTTCTGATGTGTGCAAAAGTGCTTGATAGACTGAATAATGACCTTGTTGTCTCAGGGTGACTTTTGACTATTTTAGAATTTCTGGCATCTAATGTCTCTGATAAAATTAAAGAACATTTTGTCGTTAGGAGTGATGCTCTGTTCCTCTAGCTCAAACATAATACCCCCAAATTTTTTGTCTAACACAGAGAGAAATATCATTCCTCAAACCCCTCTTATGGAAAAGAAACATCCACTGGAGTTGTGAGCAGCCTGTAAATGGCACTTGCAGTAGCTGATGTACCTCATGCGGGCATTAGGACAGTGCAGTGTGGACACCGTCTGAGTTAATACTACCCTTCACTCTAGCAAAGGGGTACCATATAAACTAAGGACATTTTAAGATGTAAAGACATTTACAAAGCACATGAAGACCTTAGACAAAAGATCCCAAACCTTTGCAATTCTTAGTCTGAATTTCAGCATGGTGTACCTTCCCTGCATTTGGTATTTCCTTCAGAAAAGGAATACAATTTTTCCCATTTGGGAAGGTATTCATGCTCAAGTACAAGAAATTTCCTGAAAAATGGGGTGAATCTAAGGTTTCAACTTAAATATGAATTTAAATGGAACACAAAACCTTTAAGTTTAATATATGTTATTATAAGCATTTTAAGCTTATACACTATTTATATTATAAAAAAAGCTATTAAAATTATTTGAGTTTCACATGGCTAAAAGCTGATATGCAGGATCCTTCAAACTGCCTGAAAGAGAGATTGTTTCAACTCACTAATCAAGTACTTGCCCTCAAAAATATCAATAACTGCCCTTGTAAATTCAAATCATCAAGTGGAACAAAGGCTGTGGGTGTCCTTTGTGACAAAATCCTTTATTGTAGACAAATATACCAGAGTCAGGTCCACAATGTAAAAGTTCACTGCGAGTGAACCCAGCCCTATGTGATTCAATATAGCACAACCCTTCATCTTGTTATAATAGAACTTTGTTTTACAGGGGACACTAAAGGCAGGTTCCACTTCCTCACATCTATACAGCCCTGAGCTTTGGGGATTGCAGATCCTGACTTTGCAGCAGACTCTTACAATATATCTATAATAATTAAGAAAGAGAAAGAAACACGGACACATTTTCATTGTCCTGGGGAGTTCCACACAATAAAAACAATTCTTACAGAGGTACACAAAAGAGATCTGCAAAGAACCTGTCACTAATCTGGATCAGATGCTCTTTACTTGTATCACTGCTGTGCATGCCAGGCAGCATCTTAAATCAAAAAACTGTAACAAATGGCACAACACGATCTTATTGTAGAGGCACCTGTAGATGTCTCAGCATGTTTCTTGACTGTGTCTGTCTTTTGTCAAATGCCATCTGCATTTCCACATGGCTTGGTGTGGTTTCATGTTTAGTTTTGTCTTCTCATGGAATCTTACTCTAAAATTTATATACCTCATAAGAGCATGATATTTGCAGTACTTGACAATTTCAGTGTCTTACATTTAAAGTCTTTTCAGGTGAAAAACTGTGGAGCAGCTTATTCCATACCTTATCTTTCAGCACACTAACCTCCTGTGCTAGATAAGATCAGTATCATTGTATACGCCGGTCATTTGCTAAATGCACTCAAAAATATAAATACATAGATCACACATAATCAGTTATGCTACAAACACAACTTCATAAATACATTAACTACTTTCTCAAGACTTCCAGTGCCTGACCAGGTCAGCAAAAGATTTTATGCATTCCACATGACAATTGCAATTATTAAGGTTTGAAAAGGAAAGGAAAGAACTCTTATTGTAAGAGAAAGGGGAGAGAAAAAGAATTCAGAAGTAATATGGAAGATGTGCAGACAGCAGGAATATAATAAACAACTGATAAGCTCAAGATAAAATGCTGGAATCAATTGAATGTGAATATTTGCAGGAACTATTTTTGTCTAACAGAACAGGGGACTATTACTGGAGCACCCCTGCAAAACTCAGCTCTGGAAAATATTCTTTGCATTTGAAGTAGCAGAGAGTTGCATTCAATTTCAAAAGTAATATCATAAACTAGATTTGTAGCAGGTATTTCCCCTTTCTGGAATAAAATCCATTGTTGTCAGAGTATAACATCTTGAGTTTTGTATCCCTGAATATTAACTCACTCAAACAACAACACAACTTTATTTAAATGCATATTTCTAAAATGAAAAATGGTCTCTAGATTTCAATGCTTAGATTGTTTCACTGCTGCCTGTCAACTCTCAAAAAGTTATTTACCTCTCAAGAGTTCAGATTCTTCACTAATAATAGGGATGAGCATCATCTGACCTGAAGAACTCATAATTATGACCTGCAAGTTGTTCTTAAAGACTGTTGTAATAATTAAAGACTCAGGATTTTTGCTCTTCACTAAAGCATTTTCAGTCCCTTCTATAATAACACATTAACAAAGGACACTGCTCTTATTCTGGCCTTTTGTTTTCCTGGAGCCAAAACCGGCATTTTTGATCTAAGTTACATGTGGTTGTTAGGAAAAAAACTCATTCCTTAAATAAATGCTATTAATAGGAACACTTAGATGAAAGATTAGTAGAAGAGTTAGTTTGTCACATCTAAACATTTACTTTAAGGCATACTTCTTACTGTAATGCTAATCTGCTTTCCACAGACCTGAATGGCATGACTTATGTAATAGTTTCCCCATAAATTATAACTATTAGGTCACATTACTGATTCCAAATACTAAATTACAGCAAATGGCACTTAAGGATAACATTGCTACAACTGACACAGGCCATTTCCTACCTTTACAGATTCGTCGTTCCAACAACAAATGAGTTTCAGCAGTGAAATGCTCCCCAAGTCTGGGGAATGATATCTACTTTTACCTGAAAAACACAGATAGTTTATGAACTGACAATATATAGAGAAGCACACAAACAGGAAAATATTTTAACATCTTTAAATTTTCATCAACATACCTGAAAAGATCTGAAAAAATGTGATTTCTTAGAACAGGTAATAAACACAGTGTTCAGATAATCTATTGCTTTAACATTTATTCTCATTCTAAATTAAATTAGTCTTGGGTTTTGGGGAGATTTTTTTCTGGTTTTTTTTTGTTTGTTTTGTTGGTTTTTTTGTGGGGTTTTTTTTGTGGGTTTTTTTGTTTTTTTTTTTTTTTTTTTTTTTTTGTTTGTTTGTTTTTGGGTGGGTGGTGTTTTTTTTTTTTAAGAACTGATATCCCATGGAGTATTCTTTCACCACAACTTTCTAAATACAGTAAGAATACTTTCTGTTTTGGACTACTTACCTATGCATTCCCTATTCTGCTGTCCAGTCTGTCCTTGATGCTAAAGAACAAGTTGTTCCTAGAATCTCTGCTATCTGCAAGTCTCAGATCAGATTTTAATTTGTAAATCTGAACAATTGTATGAACTAGGAGATATGACATATAAATTAGATTACCTTAGAATTTTTATGTCACTCAGTAAATCTATTTTTATGTTCCTGAACATTTTAGTCACCATTTCCATACATTTCCACTACTTATTTTCTCTTGTCATTTGATTTTATGTTCCATCTCTTTTTTCCAATATATATTTCTGCTATCATTTTAAGTTCTACAGTTGAGGTACATATAAGGCTCAGAGAAGAAAAGGTAACTAATTTTTGATTAAGGTATTAAGGTTTACCTACACGGCACAGCATCAAGATTTGATGTAAAAGAAATTTTCAGTCTAGACATAGCTTATTCTGTAAGGGGAACACTATATTTTCCAGGTAATATGTGCTGAAAAATGTCCATATTCTGTTTAGGTTTTTATTTAAATGTTTTTTGGTTAGTTACATACTGCAAACAAACCAAGGCTGGCTTGCAAAGCCAAGACTGACGAGCGATGGCCTGTGGGACATTAACAGGAACAGATCACTTTATTCTGCCCTGAGCCAGAAGTCTAAAGGCATTATTGAACAGTCTCTTGTATTACTAAGGCAACAGTTTGCTTGGAGGGCTGTATATATTATTGGGTGGGCACGTAATGGTGATGAGGGAGATGGGGGAAGGGGGTGAGGGCAGTGTTTGTCTTATTACATTGTTCTTTTTCTGATTGCTGGAAAGTGTCTTTGGAAACTCAACTAAACGTCTTGTCATAACAGGAAAAATATCATTGATTCCAGTTAACACTTTGTTTACACATTTTTCATGATATTCACAAAAGAAACAGTAATTCAGTTTCTCTGTTTGCAGATTGGAAAGCATAAAGAGCAGCATTTTTTATCATTATTGAAATTCAATTCTATATTTTATCAACAAAAAGCATGCAAAACCAGAACACTTCAAAGTTAATACTGCCAATTTATGTACTTACTGCTTGGTAATTCTGCATAAAAATTGGGGCATGAAAGTGTTATGGCTTCTACATTTCGCCATTTGTCATGTACAGATTCGGGTTTCTGTGGACTTAAAGAATATGAAACTATTAAACAAAATCTGAATACACAGACAAGAAATCTTATGTACTAAGGAAGGTTTGGGGTTTTATTACAGTAGGTGCTCTGATATCAATTATTATCAACCCCAATTAAGTTTCTCCTTAGAAGTCATTCTTCCGTCTACAACTTGGTATTGAAACATTCATAAGTATATAACAGTGAAAAGTCCCATCCAAATTCAGGAATTTAAGTCTAATTAACTTTGAGCCAAATGCGAAGCTTTATTTTGCAATAAAGAAACAAATTCATATATAAAGAAATGAATTAAAATACCATTTTCACAAAAGAATTTGTATGGTTTTTTTCCTAATACACAGGACAAAAGTTCCAGGGAAACTAAAAAGCCTTTTTTTATAGGTTTCCCTTTTTTCCACAGTGGTAAATAATTTAGAGTATCATTACAATACTTGGGATTTCAGTGGATGGCTACAATTTAGGAGACTAGCACGTACATATGCTTGCTCTTTCTGAGTAACTAACTCAGCAACCTAACCCTTGAAAACAAAGGATATGGACGGTGGAGAAAGGGAGTAAAAAACCACTGAAAATCCTTGCACAATTTAGAACTTTCTTTCAAATAAATCACTATAGTAACCTGCATAAACTACATTTATGTGTCATTTTAAAAATAATATATTTGCCTTTCAAATTCACTACAGTGAACAGTGAGTTGTAACATTTCAAAAGACTTTACAATACCAAACCACTCTGAAAGCTTTCAGCTTGAGAGCTGTAAGCTCGAGACACAAATGTTAAAAAGCAGGAGAAAACAAATTTGTTGAAGATCTTTTCTTCCCAGCTTCTTCCTATCTTTGTCCTACTTTTATCATCTGACACATTTTGCTGCAGGTTCCTTCATTTTCACAGGCTGTGTCAAGTTGCAAAAACCAACAGATAGACAAACACCATGCAAGCTGTGAGAGTTGTCCTATTACCTGCTTCTGCAAATACTGTGGTGAATTAGAATTCAGTATCTAGGTTTCTTTTCCCTTGAGCAAACTGTAGTTTTGGATAAAGCAACTGTCCAAAGAGATTTGGCTGCATACTGTACTTTTTGAAGGAAAACTCACCAAAATAACATTTGTTAAAGATGGTAGGGTTTATATCTTCATGAATCCTAGAGAAAACTTTAAAGTATATAGCATTGTTCTGGGGGGAAAATCAAAAAACAAACAAAAAAAAGGGGATTTTTTTTTTTCATTGCAGCAACTTTAATATTTATAATTTTACAGGATATATGTCCCAAAGCCAGGATGTCCATGTCTGGCAAAAATGCTTGATTTTGGTATGCTAATTAATTTCAATTACACAATGTCTTTCCAAAAGAGTGCTTTCCAAAAGGCAAGCATAAAGTACTTTTTTGCATGGAAAGGAATTCATGTTCAAGCTGGAATCCCCAAACAAGTATTAATGTAGGTGTTTGTATTGAACACGGACCAATAGGCAACACGATTAGCAGCAAAAGTAAATGAGAAATGTGCTTTTGTCCTGCAGGACGGTGCATATGTCTTGAGAGAGGCTGAGTGCCTGGAGCTTTGTGGGAGATGCAGATATTTGCTGCAAGATCAATATTTTCTGTCCCCCCTTCTTGCCTTGGGGCCATAGCATCACCGACACTGAAGTTAATTGTCCCTAAAAAACTAAATACAGACCAACACTATGTTTGCCAAACAACAAAAAATTCGTGGACAATATCCATTGCCTGATTAGCATGCTCTATTTGGCTTGGTGAAATAATGTTGAGCATGTTATTTTTCCTTTAATGCTGAAAAAGCATTTAGTCAATAAATTTGCTTTGAGTAACATAAATGCTATTTGAGATGGTTTTCACAACATAAGGGCTGATGAGGCATTCATTCCCAGGAGCTGCCATGATTACTGGGGGCATTGTACTTCAGATAGTATAACTAGGGCAGACTATTCTTCTCTCTTATGTTTTACTTATCTGTGAAGTCAAGGGTTCCACAGCAAAGAAAGTATATTGCTTATAAGGAGTGGAAGTTTAAACAGCACAAATGTGCTTAATGCACATCTCGCTATGTGCCTAAAGAGACCTCATTGTTCTACTTAGTTTGAACTGTAAGGAAAAGAGTGATCTCTGAAAAACCTGGGTGTGAAGCCAGATAATTCAAGTTCTTGCTCTTATGAAAAAAATATCTTGCATCAGTTCTCATCTGTTAAACAGAAAAATGTAAAAATTTCATCCTGATCTCCTTTTCTTCAAAGAACATCTGTCAAAGAGCTCTAGAGAAAGAACACAAGCTCCATTACAGAAGTACATATTTAAGAAAAGTTTGGTTCATTTTTCATCACTACAAAGGAAGAGAAGACTCAGACTATTCTTAGCTGTAAGGGACCCAGAAGGATCACCAAGCCCACCTCTTAAGTGAATGGCCTATAGAGAGATTGGACCCACAAGCTCAGTGATATTAGCATTATACTCTAACCAACAGAGCTAATCTCAGAGTCCTACAGGAGTGCAGAAGCTGAAAGTATGGAGACTTAATTGTTGAAGATCCTCTTCACAAAAAGTATGTGACTGTGTGTGTTACCTAATAAGCTTTTCAGAGACAAGGTTTGGGGTAGGAATAATACTGATTCAATAATTTAGGCTTAGAGATTACTCTGCTGTGTTCAATTACTCTGTGTTTTTGGGACAGAAAAGTATAACCAGGTGCATTAGTATGACTAGGAGGAATTAGGTTTGGATGTAGAGGCATTAGAAAATATAATCCACTCATAATGAAGAAGTTCTTACCTTTCAATTTCATCTGTAACTGCTGAAGGTGTGTTAATTATCCCGTAGATTAAAGATATTCTGCTAAATAAGAAAAATACTGTTTCCAAGTCCCTTGTTCCATAATCATTATTCTCATGTCCATCCTTCTTTCCAAATTGTCCTTCAGTTGCAGCAAGGTATTTATTTGATAAATCAAGGACTCTTTTTGAAAACAAATTGAAAACTCCATGTTCTCCTAGCACACCACAATCAGTACATTTCCATCCTGGCAACATCAGTGAGAGGTGGCTTTCATCTGACACAAGTCCAAAAGAAACAGGACACCGAAGCCTCAAGATGTTCAGGTGTCTTGCACAGAGATTGTCTATTTCTTTATCTACACCCCATGGTAGGAGACATGACAGAAGCAGTTTGGCCGTATCAGTTGCCATGTTCACATCGATGTTTCCTGATGGCTGCATTCTGATCTTTCTTGAACTCTTCATTTTTTTCCATCTTTTTATGCCACCACCTTCTTCCATAGGCCTAGTTGCATTATTATCCCTGTGAACTTGGTCTGAACAAACAGTCTCTGACTGCCCATCTACTTGAGGTACAAAGGCAGCAGTTTTATTTCTTTTTAATGTCAGTGCCCTTTTCTCAGTAGTACTTTTAGCTCTTTCTAGAGTGTATTGGTTGTGGAATGATTTTGATGACTTTAATCCATTGAGTTGAGATGAGAGAAGTTCCTCAAGTTTTTCCAGGTCAAATAAGAGAATATGAAAGTTTGCATTGTTCCATTTTGTCTTAGCTGGTAAAATAGTAAAGGGCTGTTGGATGCAGCTGGTATCAGTCAACTGAAAGAAAAATATTAAATGTCTAAACAGTTCTTTGTAATTTTCAAGATATCAGCACAGAATTGCCTATGGAATAGAGAAAATCTATTAACTCCATTAAGATCAATTAAATTATATGTATTCAGTTTTGATTAAGTAAAAAAGATTTGCTTCCAAATAGCTTAAGACACCCAGAGATATCTGTGTGTAAATACTATAAAACAGGCTCCTTCAATTACACATCCATACTGTAGGTAGCACATATCTTTGCAAAAACTCTAGGCTGGTATTTCCTCTGCTAAGTCTCATTTCAAGTTAAAAAGATTTTTGGAAAATTTTAAAGCATGAAACCTTTTTTATTTTCAAAATAAAGCTAGAGAAGCAAATGCTACAATGCTGCAAGTTTCTTACAAACCCTGAGTGTCCGTATGCCTTTTTATAATTTGCTGTATGGGACATACATATAGAGGATTTGTATGGGTATATAGAGGATTTGTATGGGATAAAGACTATGCCTTTTGCTATTTCAAAACATGCAAAGCCACCTCCTGACATAAGTCACAAAGCAAGAACAATAAGGAACCTAGGTAAATAAATCTCCACACAATTAATTCACCTTAGTGCCTTAGCTGAAAATAATTAAGAGAAAAAGTTTACTAAAATGTTTGTGAACATCTGACTTTATCTTGTGCCACCTTATTTCCTACCTGCATCTTTTCTAGAATTTTCCATACTTTTCCCCCAATTTTGAAGCCCGTTCACAGCAATGGCAATTTATGAAGCATAATTTCAATTCTACATACTAACATAATAAACACACATGGCTAATTACTGTTGTTAATAAATGATCAAAGAACACAGTTTTGGAAACCAGAAGTTTTGAGAACAGCTACAGCTTCTCTCAACTTTAGAATCACATATTAAACCGTAGAAGTAACTTGATGATGATGAACTGTCAGCTAAACATCAGGAAATGTTCAAAATCATCTTCAACAAAAAAAATTAAAACTTACTCCATTTTAGCCTTGCAGTTTCATTGTTTAATGATAAATTGTCATTAAGAAGAAAAGTTTACATCTTTTCTTTTACTAGTGCCCTTGGCACAAGGGGGACATTATGCTGTGACAAACTCCAGTGGAAGGGATGTCTCCAGGCACTTTGAAAATGACCTGATGAGTACACAGAGTGACACAACATCTCATATCATAATCCTGCAGCATCTACCAAAGTATGTTTTACCTTCAGGGAAACACCAGAAGTGAGGGAATATAAACTCCTTGTTAACATTTCTGCCCTTTTCTTTAAGCGTTTATGACTGGCATGTTTTTATTGTCCTGCACAAGCTTATGCTCTCAGCACCATGCTCAGCCTATTTCACCTCCACAAGCAGAAAGACACATCAAGAAGCAGCTTTTCATCTCAGTAATACTTCTGCAAACCATCATGCCAGCTTCCATATCACAAATGATACAGAATCATCCAGATCACTCTTAGTTTTAATTTTCTTCTGATAATTTGAAGCATTCCACTAATACAAAGAACTTTCTGTTGAACATAGTTAAATTTCGAAATAACTCACCATGTGTTAGTAAACAGAGCAGCTCTGCTCTTGCTGGAACGCAACGTTGTTTACCTCATCTTTCTCATGACCACCTTACCCAACTTCTTTTACATTACAAACTATGATTTTATAGGATTAGCTATTTTAAAACTGTTAATTAGTGTTTTCCTTGTCTTATTAGTACAAATAACACAAGGAAAAAATTGACTGCATAAACTCTATGACGTGACTATTTAGTTTTGGGCAATAATATAATTTGGCTTTTTGTTATTTAGGGAATGATTCTCCCAACCAGATGAGAATGTACTCTAAATACATAATCTCATTTAAAGATCTCCATAGGGAGTCATAAGTAAGAGATTATAAGTGCTTGTTCAGATTTTTTATCCCTTTTTAAAAAAATAATACATTGCAGTTAAGTACTAGGATTATTTTAATCTTTAATTATGCTGTTTCCTAATAGATAGAGAGAACCCCATGGAATGCAAATACTGGAATTCACAGGCTAGCTTTGACATTAATTGAAGCTATTATTATTTAGCCTATCATTTTCTTCTTCTACACACTTATATATGCTTGATTAACACTTAAAAACCTTTAGTGAAATCAGCATCCAAACAAAGGAAAACCCAGTGACGATGGCAATCCATTGAGACATCTGGTGATGCTACTACATGTGAAGTCACAATAAGTATTCATGTTTTATTGGCAATATGAAAGCTTATTGACATTGATCCTAAAACTGTCTGCCAAGTTAGCTCAGCTCTCTGCCACAGGCATTTCATTCCAGAGCAAGAAGGTGGGCATCTAAAGCTTTAGACATAAAATGCCATTTAGGACATATAGGCAAGCTATTCTCTGTAATAGAAGAATACAGAGAATGGAAAGACACCCATAAACCTAAACACAAACCAGAGAGCTGGAAACGGAATTTTTTGAATACTGAAAATCAGATGAACAGATATTTGCATTACATATTGCACCTTTCCTTTTCTAGTTTAACCATTTCTAGTTTTTAAGTTTATTTTTGACATGGACAGCCTACTGTTGGCTTTAAAGAAGCAAAAAGGCTGACTATAGACTAAAATTATATCCTGAAACTTGTGAACCTCTTGTACATCACTGACCCACAGCACAAAATGCTTTCTAGATCCAGGAAAGAGCAAGATTCAGGGAGGCTTTGAAAAGCCAAGCTATTTTCCATGCATGGCCAGCATCCCCTAACATCTCTCCAGCTTGCCACTAAAGATGTTTGAGCCAGGATCAGACAAGAGCTAGAACAAACTATTTAAGTTGGAAGGGAACTACAAGGATCATTTAGTCCAACTAGGCTCTCCAAATGCCCCTTAAACACTCACTGGCTTGGGGCATTGTACACATTTCTCAGAAGCCTATTCCAGTTTTTTGGCATGCAATTCATCACTGCTCCACAAGTTACAACCCTGTTCATTCCTCTACATCTTTTCCCCTTGACTCATTCTTAGCACCCAAGGAAAAGTTTTCCTGTGACTATGGGGAGGGGGCAGCAGGGGCTGTGCTTACTGTGGACCCCAACGGCATCAAGACATGCCATTATCTTTAACAGATTTAGGACAGACATATCACATAAAAATTTCATGGGAAGTACAATTCAAGTGTTATTTTACCTAGCTGCCTTCTCATCTCTAAAGGCTTTTTTCCACTGGGATCCAACTTGTTCTGGGAATGGTATTCCACTTAAAATACACACTTCCATTAGCTGACAGGAATTCCCATACTTTTTCAGCTCCTAATATGTATGCACTTGCTCCACGTACCTGCTTTCTTTACCAGAAGTGTTCTATTGTGGGTTTTGTACTAAAAGCAGATTTGACAGGAATGATCTTGACATTCATTTTACATAAAGGAAACAAAGTGGTAAAAAAATCACAAGGTAGAAATTTTAGAAGGAAAAATACCAGCACCAGCATTCAAAATATACTCAGAATACTGAGTAATAACACTGAAGAGCAGTTGCTCAGTTCTCACAGCACAAGTAGTACCAACCCCCATGCCAAGCAAGTCCTGAAGTATTAAATGTGACTTTTCTTCTAGACTTAGACTTTATTCATTGCACTCTCACTTGTCCCAAAACCTAACAGGACAGAAGTGGCAGAAAATTGGTCCCAAAGTTCCCAGTACCCGCAGAAGGAATCACAAGGCACAAACCCTAAGTGAGAGCCATCCTGTTGATAGGTCATATGCTGATTCTAAGTAAGTTTTTAAATTATGTAATATTTAAGGTGTTTAATTCTGTTCCTTTGAGCTTTCCCCTTTGAAAGAACATACTTTGATTCATAAACATTGAACAGGTTCAATCCCCTCCTTTATGCATTGCTTGCCACCTGCAGGAAAATATTAGACAGAAGTTGAACAACTCTAATGGGAATTTTTAGGTAGATTAGGCAGGGGGACACTGGAGAGATGCGTGGAGTTTACATGAAATAATGCCAAAGAGACTGGAAGGTTGTTTCATTCACAGAAGGTGCACCACTGTTTTATTTTCCTTTGGGCCAGGGATTTTCTACTTCTGATTTGCTTGAGAGGATTTTTTTTAAGATATATACACCTTTATATTTTGACAGCAATTAGGCCATTGGCTTTTAATACAGATACAATACAACAGCTCACTAAAGGACATGATAAAAGAGTAAGCCTTACCCAATGGACTCTTTGAGAGTGTTTCATTATTAAATGTATTTACTATCAATAAAATAATGCAAACTTAATCATTAAAACACCAGCACCCAATTGTTTGCTCAGTGGAGCTATTCTGTGAATATCCAATTGTGTGAAGGTCAAATTGACACATTTTCAAACAAGATTTTCTAAACAAAACCCAACACAGAATCATCAAAACCACCGTATCTTATAGGCTCCAGGAAGTTTTTTGACATGATAATTTTGGAAATATCACAATGATGTTTGATAATATCAATATGCTTATTTCAATGAAATTAACAATTGTTTTTGTTATCTGTCTTCACTGTGGTCTTTTTATGACACTAAAAAGAAAACAGAAACCGTAAAGACATATATAATGTCTGAAACAGTCTTCATTAACAGTACACATTTCGCTTTTAAGAAACTGAATTGTGGAGAACCTGCTATAGAAATGAAAGAAGAGGGTAGTAGAATTTGTCAAACAAAATTTATTGATGGGTGAGAATTTTTTGTGTCTTGATCAGGCCAGTCACAGGATTGTCAACAGAAGTTCAGAAGTCATAACTTTTCCGAATCACATCTCATCACTGATCTGGCTCTGGGCTCACAAAAAATAAGGACAATCACACCTGCTTGTAAAAGCTATTTAGGTACTCCTAACCTCCTGTTACATTTGCACTTTGTGGAGATTGAAGAACTCTTAACTGAAGCATGGTTACCACACCTAAAGGTCTTATACATTACATTGCCAATGACAGCTCTATTTTATTCTACATAATGTTTTATCCTTAATAGTGGGAAGGAATATATCTGTTAGCTTTAGTTGGATTTGAATTTGCATTTTTCATCTGTTTTTAACTACTGAATGGGTTAAAAATCATCTTTTCTTACAAAAATATTTTTCTCTTCAACCTTTTTAATGGAAATAGTAGCGTAAGAGTACCTGCAAATGTGTCCCCAAAACATAAATCTATCTCAAGCATAGTTTGCAAAATAGGAAACTTGTAACTGTCTCTTGAATTGTCACAGAAAACAAATACATAAACAACGCACAAAATGGCTGGCACAGTGTAAATTAAAGCATTAAATTTATTTCTAAATCCTCTGAGCCCTCAGTTGCTAGAGATGGTAGTCGATAGGAGTAAAAAAAAATTGCCTCCTTGAAATGTGCTTGGTGAACAGCAGCTTGATGATTGGCAGCACAAATAGAAGACAAACGAGAAAGCCTTCAATCTGCAGCTGATGCACAGGAAGAACATGGGGAGCTGAGTTTACAATAGAGAAAACATTACCAAGCTAATGGCACAGGCAATCGTTTGACCACCATGCATCTCTGATAGCAGCAGGGCATCCATTTTCAGTTAAGTGTTAGAGTACCTTTTTGCTTTCTCTGACCACTGCAGGGGTAAAACAACCCAGTGCGTGAAACCCACTGACTGGTAATAAATTACTATATTGGATACTTTTTGTTTTCTTTCAGCAATGACTTTACTGTGTATTCCTGCTATCATTACCAATTAAAGTGGAGCCCACGTTAGCAAGCTGTATCTAACTGTATATCAGTCCCACGCTCCAATTGCTTTGGCAAGAACCACGGGGTCAAGAGGCTCCTTTGACCTTTATCAGCTACGTCTCTCTGACCACTCACTATTTGAAGCAATCTCGACTGAACAGATGGACACTTCTGCAGACTCTATAAAGCTTAGAATATAAAGATAAATGAAATTGTGTTTGGGGCTTCAAACTGGTTTATGAGCATAAAATACAGTTAGCAAGTTCCACAAAAACCTCAGATTTCAAATAGCACATCTTAAACCTATGCCATGAATGGAACACCTATTTATCTGCTGGGAAATTTTATCTCTTGGATGTGTCTTCTACATATAAAATGAAAAGCTTGATGTAACTTATGTGTTCACTTAGCATTAAGTCACTTCCAAATTTAGGAAGCCTAATTTACTTAGATACTGAAAGACTAAAAGCAAGAAGAAAAGCTACTATTACCTTTTCCCATGACAGCACAGCATACAGCACATGATCAAACATCATTCAGTGGAACAGTACTAAGAGAGTGAACACCACTCATCTATTTTGTGACTAGAATTTTGATGCAATTATTTAAAAAGCAAGTTCTGTAAGAAATGTAAGATAGAGAAATCTGAAATGGGGGTCCAAGTTTTCCCTAAAAGAAACTTCAAATTCTCAAGGTCATGCTTGAAGAACTGTTAACAATTAGATAGAAATATGGTCTTTCAATCCTATTTAGGTATTTGTAGCTTAAAAACAATCTAAGCATTGAATGATGTCTTATTTCAGGTAAATCCCATCAGCAGAACTGCTTTCTTGAGTTTATAATCTTTTTGCAAATACACAGCTATCTTATTTTCTTGCTCTGCTGAAAGGTCAAGCAATCTAGGATATGTGCAAAGATGCATTTATTCAAAAATAGTTACAAGCAGCAGGTATATAATTGAAATAGCACGTAAACATACACCATACAACATCTCTAAAATAACCTGCTGAGGAAGAAAGGATGCAAATTACTGGCTAGACTTTCATCTCCCCATAAAAACCATATGGACTTCCTAATCCAATATTAGCTCCTATCAGCAGCCCACATATCACACCCCTGTCTAACCCTGCCCACATCCTGAGCTTCAAATTTAGGGAGCATGTGATGAGTTTCTGTCACTAAGAGTATCAATGCTCTCCCAAAGGGTACAAAGAGGCCAGCCTACCTGCCAGAAAGCAAGGCTGGCTTCTTGCACAGGGTGTGCATCACACAGTTACAGCATCACTATCCCAAAGTCATTCATATTCTTTACCTTAAGACACCTCACCTAGTCATAGGACATAGGATCCTTTGATGGGAGCATTCAGAACTTTTTTCTTTATCATTTGCCCTTTTATAGCTCAGTACTCACATAAAAAGGACTATCTGTAGAAAGCCTGGAGTCAGTAGTAGTGCCCCAGTTTGCTTTCACATGCAATTTATGCTTGACCTGAGGCTTCATCATTTGGACAATGCAGTCTTGAACTAATGTGTCAATTCATGATGAATTTTCCTATATGAACTAGTATAACAAGCTGTTTTGAACTTGCCTTGCATTACTTTTATTATGGTATTCATTACAACTCTGGTCATATTACTGAGGATAGCCAAATCCTCCTAAGAATCCAGCTCCCAGGAAGAAAAGGCTACATTATTTTTTGAGTTTGCACCAGTGTTTATCTATCAACTTAATTGCAATATAAGCAGAGTTACCTTCTTTCCTCTCAACTCTGTAATCTTTCTTTTTTCTTTTGTTAAGTCCCAGTGGAAGGCTTTACTATGCTCACAGCACTTTGAACAGTAACTGTAGCATCACTGCTGATGCATCTGTGGCACAATGTAAGTAATTAAGCCAAGGAGTCTTCAGACTCAAGCTGTGTGATGAATAGTCTAAGCAACTGAATAAACCCTCTTTTTATCATGTATGGAAGGCCACTGTCAGGCAGATTGTAGTCCAGATGGATCTGCTGGGCACAAAAATTTCAATTGTTCAGGAAGAATTGCTAACACATCTATTGAATTGCTCAATGTGGTGGTCTGGTATCAAAATTTAGTGTTTCGCATATTCTGTTTTCAACCTAACACCCTCTCTCTCTGTTAGACTCATCTTAGAGTTTTCTATTGGATTTAATTAAAGTGTACATATAAAAGTGATTCTGGAGACAAATCTTTAAAAGATATCAAAGACTAACAGGTAAGTAAAACTGACACCCTGAATATCCTTCACAACTTTACAACACTAGGAAACAAATCTATCCTTTATTTTTCAGAAAAATATTTGAAGAAATGTATGACTTTTTTTACAGACAACTTTTGCTTTGCTCTGGAATTCATATCTCTGGCTGTCTGGGCAATATATCAGGCAATTCTAAACGCAACACTTTTGACAAAATCTTGTGTAATAATTTTATCATAGAAAGAATATAAAAGTAAACTGTAAATCCACTCATCTCTAACATCCATTTCTGGCATGAACAGTCTTGGCTGTGAAAAGTTTAGATAAAGTGAAGGAATAAGATGGTGTGTAAAATTAAGTATTATTTATATACTCAATATTCAAATACTCTGCCTACATCTTAATATATTCATTATTTTGAATGTAAAAGTAAATTTCCTAACCATATCTTTAGAAATATTTACAGCTCAGTGCCGTGTGGTATTGAAAAATTTCCATCCTCACTCAGCACTTTAGAAAAAAAGATGGAACCTCTCCAAAGTTTTCTTGATCATCAACTGGACAAGGAATGCTACAGCAATCCAAAGCCACAGACTGCTGGCTCAGGATTTAGGAATTATCATATTGAACAATTTACTGGATGAATGAACATCCTAATATCTGTGAGATATAATGCTGAACATAGAGATACTGCCAACAGGACCTTAACAAGAGCTTGAGAATATAGCTTTGTCCTAAGAAGGACTGATGTGTATAAAAATTAAGTTAGCAATATATGTCTGAGTGCTGACTCCAACTGAAACAACATTTTCCCTAGGCTGTTCTGAGTGCATTTCCCATCTTGAATTATAAGAGTCCCAGCCAGAAAATTTACCTACATAAAAGTTCTAGATCAATTCATAAGCAAGTGACTTTCTACTAAAGAAGAAGAAGCAAAACCCAAAAAATCCTGTGTATTCTAGAAAGTGCCATTCTTGAGATTTTAAGAATAGGCAGGCTGGACTTTCCTCAGATCCTATAGCATTCTGAGATATATGAGGATGGCAGCTAAGTTTCTGTACCCATAGATTTCATACTGTTCTTTCCTTGCAATCTGTTCAGTCTCACTGCAGAGACTTCCAAAAGGACAGGTTTTGGAAACATTCTCAGGTGTCTGCTTGGATGACTCATCCTTTCCCCTAAGTATTGCAAGAACCAAACCTGACTACTGGAACAAATTAAAGTTTGAGTACTAATATACAAAAATAGATATCAAGAGAATGGATGTATAACCACTGCTGTTGCTTTGTTTGTTTGAAAGCAAACCAAAGGTTAGCCAAGGATTTTATTTCTGCTCTGTAACTGAGACAAGAGTTTCAATTAGCTATCAGAAGGAAGCTAGCAGATAACAAGTCTTCCTTTTTTGTGTAAGATTTGTTTTCTGCAATTCCTGTTTCTAAGTTGCATGTAAGATGATGATGTGCTTCTGAAAAAGTCACTGCTTTTTTTTTAAATAGATGTGTGAGGCAGAAACCTAGGAAAAAGTCTCACACTGAATTCATTCTGAATTCTTATTAATATTTTTCTTCACTAAAATAATACTGATTAAACTATAAGAGGCCAGAGAATTAATGCTTAGAATAGAAAAGGTGATTATCAGAACTTTAAAGATTCCACCATATCACTAAACCAGTGAAGAATTTAAGGAAGACTATTGAACAACATGCAACATGAAAATATAAAGGTTAAAACAAAGATCATGTGATTTATTCTAGAATTAGGCAGAGCACTTGGAAGGAAAATCAGGCTGATCAACAGAAAAGTCACACCTTCTAAACTACAAAAGTAGTAAAGGTAAAATCCAAGATAGGAAAACTCAAACTGTGCCCAGCTCCACAAACAGACATAAGAGAAACAGTCCTAAGTGGCAAATATGTCATGAACACCACTTCCATAAGAGAGGAACCGCATGTTTTTAACTATAAGTATAAATCCCTAACCAAAATGCAAACTTTGCAAAAGATTCCAAGAGACAGAAGGGAATTGCAGCATGGCAGAGGGATGGGAAAAGACAAAGACAACAATAGCTAGGTTAGCTTCAATAAATCATCCTTCAACATGAAATACTTCACAAGGACTGTTGATATTGACCTTAGATTTATTTCTAGGAGGATACTATAGCAGTCTCTTTAGCTTTATCACACAGTCCAATTAGCTGTCTAGGAAGGGAAAGAAGTTTTAAGTCAATCACCTCCAGTTTAGTCACAGAGTAGAAAAGAATCAGTGTCAGAAGTGCTGAAATAAGTAGTTAAGACTTATTATTAGATTTCTGACACCCTGTGTAAATTGCTATCCATGTGTGTAAGTTTAAAATGTGCTACAATATCACAATGGCAATGTTTTGGTTTCATTTTGCTTTGAGGCAATCAATGGAGAAAACACAAATCATCAAATTCTTGACTTGGTGTGGCAGTTCAAAAACTACACTAACTTCCATAAAAGATGGCATGTGGTCAAAGCTATCAACATCCCTCAGGATCATGGCTTTTTTTAACTGCTCCCAATTTAATCTCATAACTCCCAAGTTATTACTTCACTGTAGTTATGTTGCTACCTTGGTCCCTTGATAAAATACTTAATTGTAAAATTTCACTGGAAATGTAGTACTAAAATGTTTTGCAACTGAATTACAGAGAAAAAAAACCCTGCATATATTGAGCCCTTTTTCTTCACTCATTTTCCTATTACATTTAATAAACTACTAAATATAGCTGCAGAACACTAGTTCCAGAAAAAAGAAACAAACCCTTGCAGCAGCAGTGTGACATTACCAATTTTAAGGAGAAATACTCTACTACTTTCTATTTTGCTTTGTCCTTAATAATCCACTCCACATAAATCACCGAGATCTGTAATTCCCCATAATAATGCTCTAAATATTATAAAAGGAAAGAAATTAAAGGAATCCATGTCTGTGACACCATTGTTTATGGTACCACTCCTGATTTCCTATTTGCTAAGTATTATTTTGTATTTGTGCTTGTATCTTATTTCCATTTTTCTATCAATTTTTCTATCAGTAAGATTTAACTAGCAGTGATTTTCCAGACTTCCAATAACAATTTTATTTTCAAATTGCTTCTCTTGCCATACTAAAACAAATAGCTGCTATTATCCTACAATCTTCATTTGCCTCTTACTTATTCTATGCAGCAAAGTAGATCTTTCTTTTATTATTTACAACTTCTGGACATTCTTCCCTTTACATATTTTTTGCTCAGAGCAGAATATGTATACTATTATGTAAGTGTATATCAAGTTCTAAAGGACTCCTATTTACAACAGATTTTAAGAAATTGCTGAGTTAATATATAAAAAAATACATATAACACGTCCACATATAAAATAATGTTTCTCTCCCCCATCTTTGTCTTATGTACACAGTAAAAAATTCTCTTTTCTGATCTAGATTTTCAGTAGTATAATTTAAGAGTTCAAGCTTCAGCAACCATTGCACAGATTTTTATAATCTTCCCTCCAATGTTTTTATCCAGATCATTCTGATTACTGAAATCACGAGAAGCATTAGTGCATGATAAACACAGGCTTATATCCAAAATATTGAAGCTGAAAAGGTAGGAAACTTTCAAACATGAAGGGTTTCTGGAACATCAGGAAAACAATTCCCAGACACATCCAGCTTTTTATGTGCATCAATGAAATCTTCATATGATGCACTGGAGCATTTCAATTCTTTTTTTTTTTAAATCAGTTTTTCACACAGCTTCAATTTTCAAACAGAACTATGACTTAAAGCTATAATGAGAGCTGGTTCCATATGAACACCATGAGCACAGTCTAGTGTGTATTCTATTGTAATTAAGAGCCGTGATTCAATACCGATTGCTACTAGCTGGGTATCATAGCAACCTTGTGTCACTGAATACTGCTGGAAAACTGTTCAGCACTAGCAAGACCATGCTTCAGGAAAATCTACAATGGCACTACAGATTGTCAACATCTGTGGGGGTTGTTACAGGGAGAACAACAAAGAAACCTGCTTTAAAAAAAGCCCATACTTAGAAAATTGACAGGGATTCTACAGTAGCACTACAAAAAGAAAAAAAACAGAGGAAGGAAAGAACATTTTTTGTCATTCGTTACACAACTTATGCACCCACATTCTAACATCTACCCCTATAAATAGAGTTGCAATAATGCTGCATCATCACATTGTTTATGTATGTCCACAAAGCACTGCCTTTTACTTTTTAACTAAACACAAGCATCATTCACCACCAACATTATTCTGGAAATAAAATAGCCTCACTTTCAAAATAATATTTAAACTTTCACAAATGAACTCTAGATAGTCTTGTATAAATCTGCAAAAAAAAAAAAAAAAAAAAAGAGAAAACAGGTTACTATGAACAAGAACCCAATATTGATTTTTCTGCGGTGCAGTAAAGCATCTCCATTCTATTTGGCTGCTGTCAAAGCCACTCTTTAACAGCTGGAGTCAAATTGCACTATTTACAGCAAGAGCCCTTGTCAAGTGGACCATAAGTATTCTAACAATACACTATTCAAATGGCACTTTGCCACACAAATTGCTGACTTGATGAATACCCTATGTCAATGACTAAGGCCAATATAAAAGTTTCATTTTTATGAGAGGTTTTACATTCACATATTAAGTAAAGCTTTCTTGAAGAACTATTAAGCTATATATTTTGGGTCTTTTGACATTAAAAATAATTAAAATCTGTTTAAATATATCAAGGGGATTTGACAACATTAATATGGATCTTGTGTTAACTGCATTTGTCACAGTCATCTGTTATTGGTACTCCCACTGGCACGTGCAGCACAATAAAAGAATTAAAATGGTCAAAACACCATGAAATCAAAACATTCTGCTTTTGTATCCATGATTTACATGATGGCAAAAGTTTTGAAAGGAAGCCTTTGGAGCTGGACTACTATGCGAGGATATTTATCTTTTTTAGGATGGAGGAAAGAGACCATTATTTTGAAAACATTCTTTCGTCTTAACTATAAGAGGAAGGGTAAAACAATTTAAATATGGCAAGAACAAATGCTGAATTTTACTTGCAGTCCTTGTGTGGATCACTCATTGTACAAAAGGATCACTGTCATTTACAATACCAACAGGACAGAATACCCGCTCATTTTTCCTGTCAGATAAATCTTCTGAAATTGAGTTCCTTAATATATACTAAAATTGATGATGGGTTTTTTTGATAGAAAAGTTATGAAAAATTTAGTATGTTGTTAAATTTCTAATACACAATTTGCCAAAGAAGGAATTTGAAAACAAAACACTCAGTCGATATTAAAACCCTCTGATAATCAAAGTTTTTTGATATTTTTATGTGTGTAGTAAGTATATGCTTTAAATTAATAGAGGATGAAATGTTAACGTCTGATAGCCGCAGTTGTCACACTAATTAAATGGGATCTGAATTTCTAGACTATTTCAATATGCTAAAATACAATGATGTAAAAGAGTCAATACAGCACTTTTTGAAAAACCTAATAAAAACTTTTCTACACAAAACTTAAGAAAAAACCAGACTTCATAACAAGCCTTCAATTTAGCAATAACAGACCAGTGCTAAAAAAGCTGCAGAGTTCTACGCTCCTTTTGTGTAGCCAGCCCTGGGCTTCTGCAATAGCACTAAGGGGACTTCCATTGTTATGTTTTTCCCTGGTTCAGCTACACTAAATACATTTAGGCTCCAACATCTCCCACACCAATCTACAGAACCCTCTCCAACGCAGATACAAGTGGGAACAATCTCTGAGTGTACTGAATGACCCACACTTGATGAAAGAAAATTGCTTTCCTAAATACAAAACTTAATTTATTATGAATTCAGACAAACCTAACAGGTCTGTAGTGACAAAAAAGAATGTGAAACAAAAAAAAGAGATTTTGACATAAAAATTCTAAGAGACGTCAAGAGTATTCTTAATAAGTTTGCATTTGGACAAGGCAATTAACGAGAAATATTTAAAACACAATGATAGAAAATTATTTTGCTAAATCAGAGCAGACAAGATGTATATCAAATCAAAAAAGCATTACAAATTACTATATTTCCAGTTTCCTGTTGCGGTATTTCTCTCAATTTAAGATCATAATTCCCAAAACATGTTAAACTCCACATTTTAAAGTCTACAAAAAACTCTTTTCCCATATTCCATAATCAGCATATTTTCATTCCTCCCACCTTGTTAAATCCATGCAATTTTCAATTTAATAGATATACCTAAAACTACTTACCGAAGAACTACCAAAACTTTTTTTCTTTTGTTCCTATTTAAGAAGGCAAGAAGAAACTATTCCTTTTAACAAACTAACAGGGAGATCAGATTCTGTGTCAGTGGCCAACTAGTGCACCATCTGCCCCACAACATGCTCAGCAGGATTACGCGCTAATAAGACTTTTCAGAAAATGGGATCAAAAAGAACTTTAGAAATCAGACTAAGGTTAGTAAAAGGTCAAAGAAAAATATTAAGAGTTAAACTACAATCATTAGAAACTCAATGTTATATGTAAATTTGATACAAGGAAGTAAACTTCAAATTCCAGAGTGAGGACTTGGATCAAGCTGTACTTTATCAGTTTTGCAATACCTGCTACTTCATTTCCTGTAATTAATAAAGCTGTAATAAAGGCTAGAGACCATTCTGAAGGCTTTTCCTATGTGTGATTGAGGGAAAGCATTTTTTTTTCTCAATACTTGTGATAAAAAACCTTCTATGTACACTGAGGGTTGAGGAATAGCAGACATGACTTCTCTGTATTGCAAAGAACAGAATTCCCAAAACTCATTAATTACAAAGTGGTAAGCAAGAACAAACAACATAAAAGCCCTATTCTTAGGATACACTCCAATCAAGAGTTCAGTGAATATATTACCTCCTGATGCATAAATAGGGTTTAAGAAAATAGTTTTGTACCATTTTTTCCCCTACATGAAAAAGGCAATATCCATCTCATTGAATTTGAGATCGTATTAGAGACTGTTATAATTATCAGTTTTATAATTAGAAAATTCTACATTAATTTTTAAATATCTACAAATAACTGATAAAAGTATAGATTTATCTAGGCCACAAGAAAATAGAGTGACTAATACATTTTTAATCTTCTCGCGATTTGATGTCTCAGTATTCATTTTCTCAGTTTTAACATCACATTAATACTACTTTAAGCATGATATTTCCTTCTATTACTTATTCAAAACAAAAAAGAGCACATCTTCTCCATCAGTCTCAATTAGTTGGTTTAACAGTTTTGGCAGGAAAGTATTTCTAGATAAAGCTAAACACAAGTCTCACCCTGGCCAAATCTTTCCTGAAGATGATCATATCCATTTGCAGCCCAGTACCTCATACAAGCATTAATTTAATCACACTAATAAAAACATAAGGCACTTGCCATGCATTCTGTGATGATGCTAAGAGAAAACACACCAAATAAAAACTACCTCTGAATGACAAGAGGGATCTGTGGTCTCATTAGAAGAGCAATAAGAGAAAGTCCATCAGCATGGGATCTCTATGTGCTTGTTCTCAAGACATACACACTTGAATAGGTGCAAGGTGTATTCAGGGTACTCCTGACAGGTGCTGTCACTGCCAGAGGCATGAGGAAATAGGATCTAACTACAGGTAACAAGGTCTGAGAAAATCCTTTTGAGATTAGCTACTAATGACCTTGCATAAGGCCCTCTGCCAGAAGAAGCCTTTATAAACTTAAAACCAAGCCACCATCCCATTTACTCATCAGTGAGTGAGAGGGTAAAGAATTGGAATCACCACTAATTGCTCTGAAAAATGCTCTACTCTTCACTCTTACCTTATCTGAAGTTTTCTCTGTATGAGCTGGATACGGGCCCATGCCATGCTTATATGAGCTGGATTGTTTGTATCCAGAACTCTTGTTGCATTTTGACTCCTGAGACACAGGAAGTAGAGCACCTGCCACTAAGTATTCTGAGTCTTCAATGGCAGCCAGAATTGCTCTTGCTGTGTCACCCGTTTCATGTCGTTCCAGTGTGCCTAGAGAAACACAACAGAAGTTGTAACTTTTTCAATAAGCTATCCCATCACATCTCCGTTTATCATTGTATTAATATTGTACACTACATATAAGCAAATAAATCACAAAATATTTATAGATGAGGCAAATAAAACCACTTTTTAAAACTAAAAATATATTATACACTAGTACTACTATAAAAATATAAAGCTCAATTTCTAAAGAAATCACTGCAGCAAATAAATTTGTAGCTGACCACAGGCAGCTCCAGATATTTTATACATTTGGAGTGAGATGCAGTTTTCAAAGGGAGCCAAAGATATTCACAAAAATATCACCTGCCCTAACTGTTCAAAACAAATTTGTTTTCTCCTCACAAACCCCTCCCAGAGCACCTATATCATTAACAGTGTAAACAACAACACATTTATGTAATATTTTAGTGCTGTCCTCTAGTGTTCTGGATTAAAAATAGCAAGAGATAGCTCAATTTTTTTTCATTACATTCCTAAAAATTTTCAGGCATAAAGAAGGTTTCTACTTAAATATACATGTAGCTTAGTCATCAGGGATATGAATGTGATGTTTCAGAGACTATATCTTCACTTGTGTTATTCTCTGGAATCTAAATCCTCTAGATGTTACAGCCAGTTATATTACTTTAGTAAAAATTTTATCTAGCAATAATTTTAGTAATACTATTTTAATTATAACTAACATTAAAAACATCAAAACTGAGCTCAAATGTACTTGAAATGAGCTACTATTACATACTACGCATTTCCTATAGGAATTAAAAGAAATTGCTGAAATAGCATGTTTCCTATAAATATCAAAGATAAAATACATCTGAAGGGTTTTTCAAGTATTAAATATCAGCTATAAAATGAAATGTTTTTCCCTTAAGTTTGAATTCTTTCTACCCTCAAGTAATACAACATGAATTTTCCCTTTCCCTGCTACAAGAAAAAAATGTGTAACATTGAAGTTCTATCAGTAACACCTGCTAAAAATATTGGACTGGGATTGAGGGATCTCACACAATAAGTGTTTGTGTGTATATGTGTGTATAAAATCTCTTTATCTGAAATTATTTCTCTGAAACCCATCCATTTCTTTTCACTGCAGTATCACCTCTACTACTTGTACAACAAAGTCTTTGACTTCAGAGCAGAAGAAAACAGGGCACCTCATTTTTTGTCCCCTAATAAAAATCAGTTGAACACCACAGATGACTGCAATATTACACTTAAAGAAATAAGAGTCAGCCCCAATTGTTTTTAGTGTGCTATTTTCTTAATTCCTCCCCAGGACTGCAGCCAGTGCCAGGGACCACTACAGAGCAGGATGGTTATTGAAAGGAAAGTAAGTGGCCCAAAAGGTCTTCATAGTTAGACTGTCTACAAAGCTCCCAAGCACTGACACATTCCAGGAACACAAAGACCATGCTCTACAAGGGATGACTGTACAGTTCACGCTGGACACGAGCAAGCATTCTTAAAAGTACAACAGCATTTAGCAAAGTGAAGAAGTTTGGAAATAATACAGTCACTTAGCTAATATTATTTTGGCTTCTTTATATAAGTAAAGTTGCTATTCAAGCTATAAACATGCCACAGAACTATGTGGATTATTCAGAGTTCAATATGAACAAAATTCAAATAAATCATTGTTCTTCTTACTTTTAAGTGTAGGGGCTGAAGCTTTCTCTATCCCTTTCTGTGGCAAGTCCACTACACAGTGAATCTTTGTATGCATGTATACACATACATTTATCAAACCTTGTTTTCTATAACGCTCTCTTCACTGAAATTCACTGCTCGGGTCCTCAAGACTATCATAATTATCTCTGTGAAATTACCAGGTCTCATGTTCCTTTTAAGAGAAATTACATTAAGTTTTTAATAAATCCAAGACTTCTGGGGGCATAGTATGAAATTACAGCAACCTGACTATGTATAGTCATTGGTACCATACAGAACTTCCAAACATGTCTTGGTAGCACCACATGCATATGAGTGCTTCAGCAGCAGTCATTGCCCAGAGTCAGACCATTCTGTGGGATAATCTGGTGGATATATAATAGAATATAATTTAGTTAAGGCTATCATACTACAGACAGACTTGGGTTATTTTCCATATATCAGAATGGCAACAGTTTCAGGGCCAATTTTTCAACTTCTGGTTGAAGAGAAAAATTTTAGTTGACAGAAAAAGATACACACCAGAAGTAGTAAAAGGTACAGAAAATCTGACAGCTGAAATTAACCTTGGGAGGCAATGGCCCAAAGAGAATATGCAGGTATTCTCAATGAACATTAAAGCAAATTCATGTTTTATGTATTTAACAGACATCTTATTCCAAACAGATGACAGATATGCTTCTATGTATTATAGATTTAGTAGATGCAAAGTGAGAAGCTCCCAACAGGTTGTTGGGTTACTGAACATTTCTGCTGCTAACAAACTCTTCTCTAAGTGCATAAGAACAATGCCATTGCAAGCATACCATTTTTGAGTAGTTTGGAGAAAATTAACATATTATCAGCTGAAAAAAGCTATTCTGAGTTTACACTAAGCAAGAAACAGGGCTTGTCTTTTCACATAGAGAACTTGCAATTGGTTTGTTTTTTAATTTTCATTTTTAATGTACATTTATAAAGAGAAACATTGAATAGCAAATGTCCTGGACAACCAGCTTATTTTCTTACTAACAGAACATTATGGCACCCTAAAATCAATTTGAAAAACTCTTGTTACATCTTTAAATCATTTCTCTATCTCTCATAAGAGCTATCTGAAATGCCTTTTAAGTAGCACCTTCCAGAAGATGTCTAGTTTCTTTAAAAAACCCCATCCTTTCTTGCATATACTGCCCAATCCCGCTCCCTATTATGAACACCTGTATGTACAGGTTTGTGTGTACAGCTGGGGCTGCAATAAAATGGCACAAAGTACATAGGAAAATGTGTGATGATGAAAGTGTTATTCATATTATAAGTTTAACTTTAATCTTCTGAATAGCCCAAAATATTCATTTACAGAGCAAATAGTTGGCAGAGACAAAATAAAGGAAGATATCTATATTCTGTGATGCCTGAGTACATCTGAGAAACAAACAGGGAGGAGGAGGGGAAAGGATTTAGAAACCTGTATATATGACGAAGACCTTCTGACTACTACAAACAGGCAAAATAATACTGGGGCAGGGTGCTTATTGGTCAGAAATTGTTATTTGTTAGGAATATGCTTAAAAGAAAATAAAAATAAAGAGTAAGAAAACTCAAAGGTTGTAGATCAGAGTACAGGAAAGAGGACAGAAACAAAATTCACACTCAAATCTGAAGTATTTAAATACAAATAAGTTGAAAGGATTTTGACTGAAGAGCATAAAATAACAATGGATGAACAGGAAGAGACAGGGGTGTCTACACAGCAGCAACACCACTGCTATGACCCCCTACTATACATACAAAATACAGGAAAAGAAAGTCTTTATCTCTCTAAAGCTGTGACCATGGCAACCAAGTCTCAGGAACAGACAAGAGTGGAGTATTTCACTCTCCTGGGCAGCTCTGGACCACCAGATGTGACTGGCGAGAGACTGCTACAACATCTTATTCTTCCTGTGGACCAAGTACTACAAATCGTGTCTCTTGGTGTTAGCGCTGTCCACACAGTTCTCTGGGTTCTGCATACTGAAGGATGCATTTTTACTGGAGAGGTCACACAAATCTTCCTGCCTCAAGATGAGGCATTCACTGCTATCACATAACCTGTCATATCATCAGGCTCCAGTGCTCTCTGTTTGCTGTCACAGCTAAAGTATTGAAAATCCTCAATATTGCACTGCTGCTCTGACCTAGTAACTCAGATGACTCTTACAGCATAACAGTGCTCTGTGAATGAGAAATTATTTCAGAATTGATTGTATTTAAAAACAGCATATGGTTGAGAACAAATCCTTTCCTTTACTAGTAGTCAAAACAGAAAACTCAGCATTCAGAGCAAGTACCATCTGTAACATTAGCTGGTTTATCTTCTGTTAATATATATTCTCTATAAATACCAGTTTCACCTGAAAAAACCTCTCCCAACACACTTTCTTCTATGATGGTAGAGTATGGCATACAGAAACGTTATGTTCCGTGCTACTACAAAAAATGCTTGAATTTTACAATACTACAATCTTGCTCCAAGACAGCTGGCAAGCACTTTGTTTAAAAAATTTCTCCTTATTGCTAGTGCTACCATTCCACTATCAATTGGCCCAAAACAGATGGAACAAACATTGCATTAAGAATATATATTCTAAACAATACCAAGACAAAAGTAAATGCCATCTAGCAAATAGAAATGGGATAGATTACACAAAATCCAGCCTATTAAAACAGTCTAATAATATTTTAAAAGTTATTTTACTTTAAGGTTGAGATTAAAAATAGAGATGCCCTGTGATGTGTCTCTGCAGACCCTCCTTACTCATTTGTGCATTTGGAAGATTTCTGTCATGTCCAACTCTGCATGTTATTGACATTCTTCAGAATACACACTTTCAGAAAAGCATTAGCAAACTACTGTCAATATCCTTTGGCTGAAAAAAAGCAATGAAAATCAACACAAAGTAAACCACTGAAATGCAATTTATAACGTTAGTTTATATATGTGGGTAAAAAGAGCAATTCCCCAACACAGCCAGTCCTTACATCAGGATTTCTGCTATATATATGTATATACATATACACACATGCAGAAAAAAACCCCCTTTATTCTTAATAAGATCAACTGCCAGCTGGAGGGAACAGATACATACAGCTAAATTCCATACATGTTCCCCCAAGTATACATAAAGTACATAAACGTACATGTCTGTATGCACACAAAGATACACTCTTGTACACTGGCAAGAGTGAGGTATCCTCAGCTTCTGCAAACTAGGGAGAAGATGACACTCTCTTTATTTTTTACCCTGAGACACACTTTCCCAAGCTCCACTACCTTTTATTATTCTACATCAATAAGTATTTACTGAACAATGACTCAAATTTAGAGAGCTATGAAATATTCAAGTACAAGCTACAGATTGACCTGAGGCTTACACATATAAAATATAAGATGCAATTAAAAAAAGGCAAAACATTAGTGAAGTTTTACCTTAAGACTGACAAATTAAAACAAATGGAAAAAAGCCCCAAACCCAAATGCTAAGTTCCACAAGGCATATATATTCATTTTTAAGTCTTATTTTGAGATTTATACATCTTGAGGCTATGCAAAACTCATTAAAAAGAAACAAGAAGGTAGTGACTGCTATGACTTCGACCCTACATCATGGCCTCCAGCAGATGAAACAACTATGGGATTTATCAGTTACGCCACAATCACCCACTCAGATCTAATTCTGACCAATGACCTGAAGAGAAAAAGAGAACAAGGGAGGGACAGGGAAAAAGAAATCAAAAGAGACTGTAAATCCCTAAATTTTACAAGGAAAAAAAGTCACAAAAATCATAATTGTTGGTTCTACAATTATCTAGGCATAAGTCTTAAAGTAATGACCAAATTTACTCTGAGTTCAAAGTTTCATTAAAACTATACAACTTATTTTCTCACAGCCTTAACTTTCTAAACAGTTTAATCCCTAATTTCAGATGCATTAAATAAAGGCCTACTTAGGAAAAAAAAAAAAAAGCCAGCCAAACAACCCAAAACCTGCCCCTCACATTCTTCAAACTCATGTGATACTTGCTGTTTACTACAAGTTTAGAAGTCTCACTGTTGGCACCAATGAAAAAAATATTGGAGCATACATAACTACAAAAAATTATCTTTAAACAGTGTTTGAAAACCTTTCAGCATGTTTGACCATTAATATGATTCATCCATAACATCACTATCTGCAGAGTAATTTCCTTTTCTCTATGGCAGGTGGACTTCTGAAACAGCAGAGGTTTTATGCAAAGGTTTATTGATGCGGCATCAAACGCAACAAGAATTACTTTCAGAGTATTTCTGAACTCTCTTCTATTTTTCATAAGGTTTTTTATGATCATACAGATGGATTTGACTAATTTTAGACACTGCATATTTTATTAGGGCTTAAAAACTCATTAAAAGACTGGTTTATTTTATTGATACCTCTGTAGCTTTTAAACACTTGAGGTAAAATTTTCCATGATTGACAGCTATCTTAAGGTGGTATGACTTTTTTTTTCATTCTCAGCAGAAGTGTCTCAAGCGATTAATCATTCTTGCTGAAGTCATGGAACACAAGTGTTTCAGAAAAACTTCATGCCTTAAAGTATGGACTCAAAGCTGAACATTCACCTTTTGTGAACCGAGCCTCCAAGCTGACACCTTGCTCCCACCAGAGTGACAGCACTGCTTGAAGCACTGCTGCTTTTCCTGCTTGCTCAAGGAGAGTTCCATACAGACCATTCCACATGGTGACAAAAGATTCCTTACAGTGAACAGACTCACCTCTACCAAAAACCCTGAGATAAATACATCAGTATCACCCTGATGCTGCATTTGCAAAAACAGGTGGAAATAGCAAAGAAAACCTCTGAATTGAGGTAGCAGTTACTTCTATGTACACTCTCTGGTATACTCCATATATCAAAAAATGGAGGGTTTAAAACTACATACCAGCTAGAGAGTTCTCAGAGTAATTCTGTAAATAACTGTCATAGGATTTCTGGTATGTTGAGATGCAGACATTAGAAGCCAAGACAACTGTAACACTTCTGCACTTATAAAGAAAATGGCAGAACTATTGTTACTAAGCACTCAGATACGGTGATAACAAACATGTCAAAATACAAGGAAAAGTATTCTATTGGGAAAAGGATTTAGGTACAGCACAAATAGGGAAAGTGATACATGAACAGTGCGGATAAAACAAAATACTGTATATTTAGTTATTGTCTATAATTTATTGATGATTTTTGACCTTTTCTAGAAAGGATGGTAAGCAGGGTTAGTTTTGACTAGTCAGGAAATCTGACCTCATAAAAATATTTTTAGGCATATGTTTCAATGTTTTTTTTTATGTTTGAGCTAGCAGCATGTAAGATAGCTCTGAAAATTTGCACTCCCTGGGGGAGTATGAAAAAACCACAAGATAGTCAGTGTAAAGCTAAATATGTAGTATGAGAACTGAACAATAACTTGAAGTTTTATTAAGTGATCTTATTCTATCTTTAAACCCAAACTAAACATATCCTTGATGAAACAGAGCAAGGCTTGCAAAGCAAAGTAAAGTAACAGGAAGTTAGTAAATTACTTATTCTGCAAGTATTATGAACTTTGAGCAATAAATTCACTTTAAACTCATACTAATTGAAAAACAATTTATCACTGAAAAATGAAGATTATTAACTCTGAGCAAGGAAGATTGCTATTTAAAGCCCACCCATTCATTCCTCACTCTTTATATACTTTGGATCCAAAGGCAGCTTGGTAGACATGCTGCCATGTGCTGCACACAGTAAGCAAAAATCCTTTGATCCTTTTATTACTGTATCTTATTGTAATGATATTTACTTTTCTAAAAAAGCAAAGATACCAAATGGTTAGGAAAATGTAAAAGCAATACAGATAACAGCTAATTTCCTTATTGAGGGGGTTTTCAAGTGGTGGCTATTGGAAGAAATATTCTGCACTTTAATTAGAATAAAATTTGTTATTGATTTTCATATTTGTCTTCTAGAACACAAGTTTGGAGAATATCCTGTACACATACTATATTAATATTCCAAATGTATGATTAGATCAATATTCATTGTCATGGAAAGATATTCCACTGTAATGGAAAGTTGCCGTATCCATATATTAAAATTTAGGTAAAATGCATTAAACTACACTGATGATATCTCATGGCCTCTGTATTATTTTCTGTATCACTACCCACATGCAGATGCAATATCAACATTTAAACTTCAAATAATTTCACTTCGCTCTTTAAATCAAGGGAATAAAGGATTTAAATGAATGTACCTAATTCTAGATCTGTAACAGCAACAGGCAGTTATCTTTTTCCTTTTTATCCCCCACCTTTTTTAGACTTGGTTTGTAGTCAGTGGAGAAGAGATACAGACTTAAATTACACTTGAAGTCAACCATACTCCTAGTATTTAACATTTCAGCATAAGCTATGCTGAAAATCCTATTTATTTAGAAAATACGTAGACAATTGTTCTCAGAAAACTTTCCAGTGATCACATAAAATAAGGCCATCTTTGTAAATCTCATGGAAAGTGAGTACGAGTCATATATGAAGTAACACTGGTTTAGAGTTTAACCTAGGACACAAAGTTTCTTGTGCCTCAAAGTGATAATCATGAGAGTCTGTTGAGACAAATATTTTTAGCTCTTTTGGAACGCTTTCTGTACAAATGTGTCAACCTCTGTCACAGGAAACTGGACAATGACAAAATCTTCCATCTGCTCCAGGGGCTACCCTATTAATTACATGATGGAAGAACCATTCTAGAGTCAAAGGGGTACTAAGTCTCTAAACTTTACTAAAGTCTCCTGTCAAATTCACAGAATTATTGCTGACTCTACAACAGTGTAAATACTGAAATATTCATAGAAATTTCTTAATCCACAGCCTGAAATTCTAAACAGACTGGCTGTTTTCCCAGCTATCCATTACCTTTTGCACAGGAACACTGTTCAGATCCATTTTTTAACTGCACAGTGATATATGAGTCTGCACAATACTGCACTGACTTTAACTTAGAGGCAAAGCCTAAGTCATGAAGCTAACTGCATAGCCAGAAGAAATATAAACACTTTTTGACTGCAGAAGCAATAAAAGCTATCTTATGTCCCTTCCCATAACAGAATTCAAGCACAAGGCTACCACTCAGATTTTATCGTATTTAACTGAGTTAGGGAACATGTTCAGAGGAAGCTGTGTAGGCAAGTGGGACTGCGTGGTTGCCCATTTATTTGCCAACAGATAAATCCTAATGAAAGGTGCTGTGCTCCTGCAGAGGTGCCTCAGTGATGCTGTGGCATCTCTGTCACACATCTGAACAATGCTTTGTCTGCCTGAGTGCCACTGAAGTATCTACATAGCTCTTGATCTAGGTCAGGCCAATTTCAAGGATCAACGCCATGACCTCTTGTGTTCTGCTCCAATACAGATGTAATTCAACATTAAAGTAGCTACAGTATATCCTACTAGACTTTTCTCAGGTATTGACCCTAGATGGCACCTTTTAGTCAGCAATGCATAACAGGAGCAACAACAAATAAGATTTGTTAATTGTTACTGTAGAGCAAATAAAAGCATCTCTTCCTGTGTGAGGTGGTGACTGTGGCACTCATGCTTCCGTGATACTCATAAAGGCATACTTTTAGCCATCTCTACCCTGTCTGAATATGTAATATGCATGAGCAGTGGTATCAATTTTACTTCCTCTTTAATCTTGAAACAGGCAATGGTTTTACGAGTAAAAGGGGGACAAGTTCAAATATACTCTAATTTTTCCTGTTTTGTCTAAAGCAAACAGCGTAGATAGTGTGTTGTAATAACCTGTAAAATACATTGTGATCTCAGGGCTCAGTTAGCAAAATTGCATTTTGATACAGTTTTCACATGCTGTGCATTTCAGTGGCTCTGGACTCAATGTACCTCCCTCCTCTCAAGACACACAGCTCTGCATTGCCTGCATACTCGTAGTGCCTAATGCCATTATAACCCCTGATAGTCCTGTCTGTCCAAGCTCAAGTAAGTACATTTATTACCCATATGAATCAGCACTGCATTCTCAAATCACCTGGGAATCTACAGTTTAACCTGAAAACATTTACCTTTAGTTTTGCTGTCTACACAGTTATGAGCTTTGCAATTATGTCCCACTATTAACTGATCATCAATTAAATCAAAAGATCCAAGATCATGAGTTTTTGGAAGAAAGCACAACTTTGTTCTTCAACTTGGGACAGTTTAGACTGAAAACATCACACTTTTTAATAAGTTCAGTTTTTATTTATAGCTGTCAGGAGTATTCTACTCAGTTCACGTTTAGCCACGTCAGCTAAACTTCTGACAATCAGGATGAGACTTAAGCCATTCTATTTTACTAGCGGCATACCTTGAACTGTAAGAAAATTTTCTTTTTTTCTTGCTTATATAAACATTGAAACTCTCCCATTCATATAATCAATATGTTAGCATTTCTACTAATGTTTTGGCCTTCTATAAATAACACCATGGGACAGAAAAACCTTCAAAGTGACCAAAACATCCAAATAAATAGGATGACCCTTTGTGTTATTACCTGTTTCAATTTCCCAAATATAAACTGAATTGTCTTCACATCCAACAATTAGCACATTCTCAAGAGGGTCAAATTTTATCTTCTTCACAGGAAACAGATGCTTTCTAGCATGTAAGAGACATTGTCTCTTCTGGAGGTGTAGAATTGCTACTGAGTGGTCACTGCACAGACAGCACACTATACTCTGGTCTTTTAACTGCAAAACAGAAAACTCCAGTTTCAACACTGCAACCACTATAATTCATAACCACATCATTTAAAAAGGCCTAGGAAGAGTATTCCAGTGATTTCCTTCCCAGAACATACTAATTTTAAAAAAATTATATGTTATGTCAGCCAACATCTTCAACTTGTTTTAGCAGGCTGACTATACAACTAATTTCCTGACAGGAAAACATACCTCCATCTTTTTTTTTTCCAGTATTTTAACTATAATAATTTAAATTCCATTTATTCACAATATTAAGCATATCAAAGCAGTGATTATATAACCAACTATACAGTAGCAGTTGTCCTAGAAGAGAAAGTAGTAAAAAAATTACCTTAAACCAAACTGGTGTTCATGTGATATAAAATTATGTCAGGTCTAAAAAGCCAAGAGTAATGTATTTCTAAGAAAAAAAAAAGTTACAAATTCCTTTCATACTGTATGGATCTGATACTGCAAAACCTCCCCTTCCTGCAAATAATTTTTGGTGACACACAGAGGAATTCCCCCACAGCACAATTCAGCTCTTTAAACAAGACTGAAACACAAGCCAGGCAGGCACTAAATCCTATTCAGTCTTCAGAATAAAGAGTAAAAGGTGTTTTACAAATATTAAAAACTTTTTTATTGGAAACCATTTTTTGCGTACTTTATCTTGGCATGTAAGTGAACTGTGAGTCATTGCTAAGTATCAAATCTGTCTTTGAAGGCTTTGTAAGAGGAAAAATTGAAATTCCAGCCCCACAGAATACATAGTTCAAAAGTTACATAGAACATTCAGTGCAATACATTTTCACCTAAATTTAACTTCAAAATTTAATTAATTAGAACACAGCTTTAAATTATTCTAAATATCATAAAATGCAAAAACATACACACAAAGGACCAAAAAGATGTGTCAGGAACCAAAATGAAGTGTATATATTTTGAACCAACAGAGAAGATTAAAATACTGTGTTCAAGCTCCTAGCCTCACTGAGTAAGTTTTTAAATTTCAGGAGGAGTTAATCAGATTGACATATAAGTCAGTAATCATGACAATAAAAATGGTGAATAGAATGTTAAGAGTTTTAATTTAATATGTTACAAACTCAGAAACTCAACTCCCTGCAATTAAAAGCAACTTTCAAAGACAACAAATAAGTGAAGGTAAATCAAGCATAAAGTAGTGTGGGCTAAAGTACTGCCAGATAGTGTTTTATTTTCTCTTGCATATAAATATACACACACAGATGGGTATACAGAGGGTTTTTTGAGACATCATTTTTTATGCTTTTACTTACTCTGTAGTGTTCTGGGGACCGCAAGAGCTCTGTCACTGCACCAGACTGCAGATTAAACAGCTGTAGGATGCCTCCAGTAAATATATCCCACAAGATCACAACAGAATCCTGGCCCCCTGATAACAGCCAGCTGGGATCAAATCTTACTGATTTGTCATGTGGATAAAGTAAGCAAGTGACTCTGCTACTGTGACCATTCAGAACCTTATAAGGTAGATTATCTGAAACAAGATGACACATTATTTTTGCTCTTTAAGAGTAGGAGTTCCATATTTTACAGCACATTTCCTGAAAGTCAGGATAAATATAACCAGATTTTACATGTTGTCAAAGAATGCCAAAACAGTGACATGCCACATATCTCACTTCTAGGGGCTATCCAATCCCACAGCCATTCCCAGATTCCTACTACTGGAATGCACCTCGGTAGTACTAAGCTGTGATCCAACAGATCAGTTACGGAAGGAGAGAGATCATCATAATCTTCCATTTTCCTCATTCCATTCCTGACTGCCAGCCCTGCTTTTCACAGAATTTTTACAAGGATCACTGGAAGTGATGCCAGAATTATGAAGTCTCCTGTGTTTGAGATGAATCTGAACAAATTGCTAAAACTTACCTTTAAGAAAAGATATGTTTTCTAAAAGTCTTGCTCTTGCAGTTTCTAAACCTAACGTTACAAAAATTTTTCCATTTTCACATCCACATACAAGCTTATCAAGACCAGGTATGTACACAGAGGAACTGACAACTGCACTTCCAAATCCATCTTCAGATCCACAAAGTTCATGAATAATCCCCTCTGACATGGAATGATGTTTATCAAAATTATCCTGAAGAGTCCACATGGTTGTAATTGGGATCTCTAGAGGGTAGAACAAGAGAGGATTTTTTTATTTATGCAAAACAAAATATAAAAAGTCAAACTAAACAAAGTACACCTTTTCATCTCTTGATCACTTCCCTTATCCTTTCTGCAGTCTAGGGTTGGAAAGCCAGCAGCTGCTACTTCTCCTAACGTCAAGCAATCACTACACAATGAATGAATGAGCATCACTTTCTAGTGTAAAAAGTTTTTTATGAGAATTTTCATTTTCATGAAAATTGACTCCAAGACATAATGAAATAGATGGTAGTAAGGAGCCAGAAGTGCCAAACCTTTTGGAGAACCATCAAACGTTGACACAGGAACATCAGGAACGTGCCACAAAGTGATCCGTCCTGAAACTTCACCAGAAAAAAGAACCTTGTAGAAAGGCTCCTTTCTTTCATTCATGAAGCCCATGACAGAAGGAAGACTCTGGCAAAAACAACAGTAACTCAATATTTAGAAAGAAAACAGATAATATAATAATTGTAAATGTGAAGAGGGTTTCTTTCATCAAAAGCCATAAAATTACAGAATAAACCACAGCTGATTGCTTATCTGCCACTAAATCCTGCTCAGACCAAGTCTACTCTGCCTGCTACAAACCCCTCAAGGATCACCCCTGCTTTGCAAGTATCCTTGGCTAAACCCATATCCTAAATGGAAAAGTAGACTGGGAGGTCTCTCCAGGTTTATAGTTCCACCAGCATAAGGACCAAGGGCAGGCTGAAAAAACAATGCACTGAAATATTGACAATCTTTGCATCAAAACAAATTGAGTAAAACTTCAGTCATCACAGCCTGCATGACTACAAATAATGAAAGGTAAGAATTATGCTTTCACACAGGTAATAGCCTCTAACACCATCATTCAGTCATCAGGTGGTCAAGCATTTCCAAAGAGCAATGAAGCTGCTGCAGGGTGTGGAGCACAATCCTGATGGGGAGCAGCTGGGGGAGCTGGGCTTGTTTACCCCAGAAAAAAGGCCCAGGAGAAAGCTTATCACTCTCTAAAATTACCACATAAACTTATTACCTCATTACCTGATAAACTTAACAGTTTTACAGATTTTTTTTTTAACAGATTTCTGATAATCAGTTCCAAAATAATTAACTGCCCTGTAAAATAGTTTGGTTTATAGTCTCAAAATGGAGTTCAAAACAGATCACACAGATGATTTGGTTCTCTCACAAATCTGCTATAAAAACTACCCAGGCAGTAAGACAAGTATTAAAGCAGAAATATTAAAAAAGAGCAGGTCATTATTTTTTAAAAAACATATATTTGGGGGGAAGCATATGTGAACTTGGTACCACCACCATAACCCTATTATTTGCTAAGCCATGTGTTTTGGCTGTTTCTTTTCCCTCACCTTTCCTGACCTTTTGGCATCCTTCAGCAGTTATCCTATCTGATTTTTAGATCACAGCATTTGGGGAAAAGCTGAATGGCTTATGTTATTTCCCTTCAACTGAAAATTAAATCTGTCAGGCTTCACAGGATTATGCAACAAGCATGCTTTCTAAAAGCCTACATTTGTCAATAGAAAACACTAGAAAACCTCACACAGGTATATATTTAGCAATGTTTCTAGTCAGCTACATGTAAAAATCTGTTTCTGTTGAATATTTTCAGAAACTGCTTAACAACCTGCTTGAACTGTCACACACACTCAAACTAAAGCAATTTCAGGCAGGAATTAAATCCACATCTTCCAACAAATGTAACTTCATTAACAGCATTAGGAAAAACCCAACAGAACCAAAGCTACACAGGATAATCTGTTCTATTTGCTCTGGTTCATTTTTTGCCCAAATAAGAAGGCCTCCCACATATCTTTCCTTCCCCCCATTCCCCAGCTTCCCAATTACCCAATTATAATGAATTTTCTTCTTTTCAAACCATTGGAGTTTCCTTATTTATGTGTGATCACACAAAACGCAACATAAGTGAGTGAAGATGTAGGTTTTCCAACACAGCTGTGTCCATTTGCGATACCTGTCTATACAGTAACTTCAAATTTGAAATTGGTGTGACATGCTCTACTAAATATAAATTCGCAAACAAAAGTGTAGAGATGATATACTTATTCAGCTTCCTCTTTTCTTAACATTAGAGACTTCAACCCAAGACCGTGGACATGAAGAGAGTCATATGTGTCTCATTTTATGCACTCTGGGTACATCAGTCTGCTCACAGTGCAACAAAGTTCTGCATGCGATTCTGCCTCTGAAGGCTGCAGCCCACAGTACTCTGGATAAAATGCCACAGATTCTGACCATTCAATTTCAGGTGGATACACAACCTATTTATATTGTTACATTGAAACATGCATACATTCCTTAATAAAACAAGAACTAAGTAACTTCCTCACATTTTGCTCATGGGTTACCTTTTTTGATTTTGGTTTTAGGGCATAGTTGTACTTGTTGGGAGATTTTATTTATTTTATTTGAAAGCAGAAGCTTCCAAAATATTTTAGACCACATCTTTGTTAAAAATATTTTTCTTTTTGCTAAAATTAAAGAAGAAAAACAAGAACCAGTCTGTATAGAGTCAAAGATAAAGGCTTTTTTTGACTGTGAAAAAAACCCTAAATATAGCCAAAAATCAGGCAAAATATGTCACGAGCCTCTTCAAGTTTGTAAGCAACAATTTTAAAATGAAGGAATAAACATTACTACTTGTTTTTATGGAAATTAAATCTGCTGATGAATTCATAAGTTCTTTTGGGATTATTCAGGTTATTGTAAACAGACAATAAATAAACTTTCAAGCCATTACAAATTTACCTTATTTTCCTTCATACCAGTAAAGCTGAGTAAATGAGGATAAACTGTTTCCTTCAGTGCCTTCCCATCAGCAGGGTACATGCTTTTAGAAAGGCCACTGTATAATTAAACAAGAAATTTTAAACATACAAGCTTTAGAAAGTCATTTTTCAGAAAGCAGAACAGTAACATCCAAGATTCACAAGTTCAATTAAAGGTAACCAAATAAGTAATTACAGGAGACTTTTTGAAATCACAGCACCAGCTGCCCAAGTTCTACATGGCTAATCTTATTCCTATGTCCCCTGCTGTGTCAAACAAAGACTGAGGGCTGTCAAACTCAGGGTAAATCTTTGAGTGCCAAAGTGGTTTTGTTCTGGTTTTTGATCATTTGCAACATGCAGAGATTTTCCATAGTAACCCTCCCAAAGTTCATCTTGTACCTGAACTTTTTGTGTGAATTTCCCATCTGAGCCCACCTGTTTAGCAGCTGGTAGATGTAACTGTGGCCATCTTCTGTCCAGATGATAAGTCTGTAAGCTGCCAGCACTTCCCCACCAGCAAAGCACTGACCACTCTTACAGAACTCAGTACAAAGCAAGGAGAAATCACAATAATCATAGACCTAATTCAGAAAAAGAACAAAACATACACAAATATTATTGGCAAATTCATTTTAACCTAAACTGGGTTTGGGTAGTGAATCAGAAAGTAGAACATGAGTTCAACTCTTCATAGTTGAACAACTATTTTTAAAGCCTAACATGTTTTGATAAACTACTGCAAAGTCAGAGTCAAACCATACAGTTCAAAGTTAAAGAAACTGACAGTTAAAAAAAACCCAACCAAAAAGTAGCATTAGGGTCTTATAGTCTCATTATAGAAATTAATAGAAATCAATGGATGTTACAGATATTTTTCCATTAAAAGTGAAAAAGCCATTCTACACATGAACTCTCTCAATAAATGCTTTTGTATAGAATTTAAGTAGCCCAAGAGACATCTCAAGGATAGTCTACAAGTACATTATCTGAAGTTAAGACCCAGATATTTGTGAATTTTTTTTACCCCCTCCTGTACCCACAGAGATGTTGGAATCAGGTTACATGTTAAAATAATTCTGATTAATGTAAGAGAAATTTTAGCCTTGGAAAAGAAAAATACAGATTTTTTTACAATAAGTTTCAGTTGAAATATATTACTTTTTCTCTAAAACTGTTATTTTTTTTAATTTTAGTTACTTTATTATAGCTTCAAGAAAAAGAAATATAGCCTGGGGTCTTTAGTTTTGCTGCTGCTATCAACAAACAAAGGTCCCAGACTACTGAGGACTTGCCAATTGTGAGTACTTCTGTCATACTTAAACAGGGATTTTTATTCTTTGTCTCCCTTTCAAATGCACTGTGGAGGGGAATATAATGCACTCAGTGGTCTAAAACTGTCCAATACTTAAATCCCCCTTCTATCCAGCCAATTTGGAGTTAAACTTTTACAGCAGAAATACATTCATAAAAAATAAAGACTTCATCTCTTTCACACAGTTAAGATAAGCCAAGAATTGTTGCAGGCATAATTATATTCGACAATTTGTGAATGCTTTCTTTAACATAAGGAGATAAACAAGTATCTGCATGTAAAAAACGTATTAGCTTTTCAAAATTAACAACATTAACAAGAAGTGTAACTCTCAATAATGTACCTGCCAGCACATGGAGGACACAACAAGAAGGAGCCTTTCTGTGTAAGTACAAAATCTTACTGCTTGACAGTTTATGCAGTCCAGAGATTTTGATTCCTTCTCGCACACACATTGTTTCTCCTTTACAGCACAGAGGGGGAAAAAGGCTATAAAATTTGTTTCAGATATCTGAGCTTTTAGTACAGAAACAACCCACTTTCAAAATTCAAAGCAAGCGATAATTCTCAACAATAGAAAGACAACTGGTTCACAGCTAACATGTAAACAGAGCAAGCTATAATTCTCAATTAACAAAAGAAAGAAAACAGGTTCACAACTAACATGTAAACAGAAGAATGTAAACATTCAGTGTGGCTCAAACTATGATCTCACTTAAAGAAATTATAATGAATGTGGAGAAGGACCAAAGGCAGGCCATAAATACAAACTGCTGCAATGAGTATCTGCCAGGTATTCTTCAGTCAAAAAATAGCTACACTACCCATAAAACAGAGGATCAGATTCAAAAAAGCTGATGAATATTTTACTTTCCCACTCATTCTTGTTGCAACCAGAACAGTCCAAGATGCTGGTGTTGCCAAATGTCCGGTTTGCTCTTAACACCTTTAAAGGCAGTGTAAAAGTAATTAATTTTCTTAGCTTTGTTTTGCTACATGTTCTGCTAAAAACAATGTATGTATTTTCATACTTTTTGTAGGAATATCAGAAATATTAAAGTAATCACACTCAAAATTATTATCTTGGAATTACAGTTATTAATTATTGATTAAATCACTTTAAATGGATATTTTCTGTTTTTTAAGATACCAACAGTCTCAAAACCTCTCAGAGAAGGGCTATGTATGCTTGGAATCATGCCTATAAAACTGAAAGCCATTTTCTAACATCTTGAAGCTTCAGTTATTCCAAGTAAATCCAACAATATTTATTAAAATACTGCTCTTTAGAATTTAGCAGATTGTTGCAAACTCTGCAGCAGTCCCTCCACAAAAGGTGCCCCCAGGCAGTAAAAAGACTGCACCACACCATATGTTCCTCTGACATCTGTAATCAGTTGTTAGAATCCTCAGAATTTTTACAACAGAGCAGTGGGGTTTGCTCTAGGAATGTTGAAAAGATGCACCCCAAAACACCACAGATAAATCAAAACCACCAGGATGGTATCAAACTGGACAGACTCTCCTCAGGGGCCTGATTTGACCTATAAACAAGTAGTGCTGCCCACACCCTGCAGTTTGTCCAGGCAGTGGGTGAGTTAGCAACATTCAGAGAAGTCTGTTGATATTTTGCCATTTCTGTCTCACTGTTGAAGCCCCTTTGTGAATCTAGCTTTTAGAGTATAACTAGAACACAAAAATTGCATCCCAATTCTAGCACTTGCTCATAGAAGGTGACAGCTGCTGAGAATATTAACCCAAAAAAGAGTGAGTTTGAGGGTAGAAAAATAGGACACTTGACACAGCAAGAGTGAAGACAGCATTGTGAAAAGCAGACCGAGGAAAACAAAATCTAAAGGACCATTTTGAAGAGAGTAACGAGGGCGAAGAGGGAGTACAAAGGCCAATATTGAAGAGCTTTGAGTTTAAAGGACAGAATGAAGGGGTTCAAAGACATTATGAGGATAGCAGGAAAGCATTGCAACTTAAGCATCCTGGAATACGAAAAGACAAGAAGCCTGGCCAAAAGTTAGTACAGCTGCCGAGGCAAGAGCTGTCCAATGGGCCAATTCTAAATAATGCTATGAAGACATGTTTTCACAATTTTCTAACAAAAGTAATAAAATCTATTTCATACACATCCAGAAGAAGGAAATTTATTCATATTCTGTTTCAATACAGCCTTTACTTGAGAACATTCATGTTAACACTGACCTGAATGCTACTCAGAGATGAAGACAGGTCCCATACTTTGAGAACTCCAGCTACAGACACTGCAACTAAAGAGTCCTCTGTGAAAAGTTAACGTGAAATAGTCAACATGAAGCCAAGTTCAAACAGCCCCTATCTGTTCAGCACCAAAACAGGGATTCTGCAGGACGCCGCTTAGATGAAATATCAGTTTTACACACAAAAAAGTAAATTATATACAGAAATACAAAAGATGTAAGCAAGCAGTGAATAATGTATTAACAGAAGGCACAGAACTGTGGTATTGTGCTTTTAATTTATCTGATATTACAAAACTTATTTATACTTAAATCAAAGAACTGAGCCGCTTACAGCCCATATAGGTGTTTTTTCTCTAAAAACATTAAATAAAACAGCCTCAAAAACACCTCTTGCACTATTGTACTAGCAATGAAACCTTAACATCATCTCTATAACATCACTGTTAAATGATTTGATATTAAATCAAGCAGGAATATATCATCTATGCATAAATATTTGATCAGAATTTAATTAACCTACATAAATATATGTAAAACATATACCTTGAATTCTTGCAGAGTGTACAACACACATACATTTTATCCAATCAGAGGACTGAGATGATGACAAAGTGTGAAGAACACCCAAAGTTTTAGCATCAATAATAAGAACATCTTGATATTCTCCACAACAAAGAAGCCAGCCTTCACCTGTCATTCGGAATGAGCAATGGTAATACTGTCCAAGTGGAAAGCAGAGAGTCAGCACACAGATACACAAATGGCATGAAGATTTTTCACACTGAACATGTCATAATCAACACTTGTGGCATCACTAAAAAAAACTAAGGCATATGTCAAACCATACCCAATATTACTAGTGACACTAGCAAGGCACACAGCTTAGTGAAAGGTGCTTCAGACTGAAAGCAGCATCTGTCCTTCCTAAATATTAGGATTTCTGTAATTTTTGGAAGGAAGTCAGGTGTTAATTTTCCCTATAAACTGCTAAAGAGTTTGAGACTTGTTTTTCTGAGAGGCCCCTCTCCAAATATTTCATAAACCTCCTGTCATCAACAGTTGTATGAAAAGGAAGAATCAGATGCAGAATATTCATAATTAAATTTTTCATAATTAATTACTGATTACTTTCCAGGAAGGATTTCTACTCCATAGGATATTCTTCATTCTGACATTAAACACCCTAGTGCTCAGAATCTTCTGAACACTATTCTCAGCAATCACAAAGGGAGAAAAACCAACAGACAAAGCAAAGGGGACGGAGTGCAGAGTGACTATGAGGATTTTTTTTTGCTGGGTGTTCTATATGTGCAATGACATCTGCATTGTATGTCTAGCTGTAATTTTAAACAATTTCTATAAATGCATACACAGCCACCTAAAAACAGATTTACATTCATTACTAACTTTAAAGGGAACAATCATCTAGTCAGACAAAAATATCAGACAACCCAAAAAGCCGCACCTCATTTACAAATTTTCTGTACAGTTTTGGTTATATAATAATTCTTGGCTTTTTTTCAGTAAATTAACTGAAGTGTGTAGTAAAAACAACTGCAAATAGGATAAATAGTACTACAGATATTATGAATAAACAGAGGCAGAAATACTTAGAAATTACAATTACTGTTACCATTAAATTAGCCTTGAAATAGAAGATTTTTATAGTCAGTAATTCCTCTGAGAAATTCCACACTGGTTAAGAGCCACAAATGTTTAAATGTTGACCCCGGTGTTGAATTTCATTTCAAATGGCAAATATTCAGTTTGCACTACTTGACATCTGCCATTCATAGTTAAATCATCTACACTAAACAAAAGGAACCTACTAGAGCAGATAGGTTAGTAGTTCAATTAAAACCAAACATTAACTACAGCACAAGCAACCATTCCCCACAGAACAACAAGGAAAAAATCTACAACAAAAAACAACAGAAAATCTGCAACAGAAAAACACAATTTATTGCAATTATCAGAAGAAGGCATTTTAAGAATAGTTTCCCCTCCTGGCAACACCTACTTTTCCCTAAGCTTTCCTGTTAGATGTTCCTGTTTTCTATTTTGCCCAAGTTATTAAACAAATATAATTATTAGCCACAATTAGGTTTAGCACATTTTAAATAGAGAGGAACTACCAATTTTCTGCAAGTACTTGCTACACCTACTTGAAGGGTAAGTAAAAAAAATTAAGAGAAGTTAATTTTTCATAATTTTTGTCAGCAATATATCCAAGCTTTTTCCTCTTCCCTTTACAATGAACAACTGTATTTAAACTCCTCATATTAACCAAAGCAGTGTCAGGAAAAATATTTTCTTCTGGAAGGGTTAAAAACTTTGGATTCCAAATTGGCTGCGCTTTGGAGTTACATGAAGGCTCGGATACCCATCATTTGGAGCCTTAGTTCCACCTTAGACTTCCTCACTGAAGAGAATGAGCATTTTAACTAACACAGGAATCCTGAGCATCTCCTCTACTAACACATCCAGAAATAAACCATGTCCCAGAATCAAACCTATAGAAGTTGGGCCCCTCAGTCTCACTCACAAGTGTATTTCAAACCCTCCCACACTTGAAAATCTAGATACTTATTTTACCTGGATATAGTTTCCACTGGAGACACCTGAATTATCCAAAGCAATATTGAAAGTTTCTGAAAATAAGAGATTTGTCCTAAAGTTCTGCAGTGAATGAAAGTGTATTTTTGAAAACAGGGTGAATTATTTTGGAGGTCAGGAGTTCAGCACCAAAACCATTCAAAAGCTTAAAAATAAGTCTTTCAGCAGATTGTATCACCATGTTTGGCCAGATTACTTGTACTTTTAAAATGTCATGAAAAAGCCAACATCAAATTTGAAGCTTCCACACAATTTTAACAAGACAAGAGCAAAGACCATTTTTCACTTGGCTACCTGATGCATAAACAGTAAGTTAATCAATACTGCATTTCAAATATTTGCAGCTTAAAAGTTATCAGCCTGATTTGATTAAGGAATGCAGAGAAACATAAAAGTCTCAATTCTTTTCTTAGAGGAAAAAAACCTGAAAAAGATAAAAAATACTTATTTTGTGACAGGGTCTTTTTTTCCTACATTACAAGCTATACGTTTAAAACTGTTTCTGAAAAATACCATGTTAATAAAGCAAAACTCTGGTAATGAACAGAGAACCCATGAAAAGCTGCTATACTTACATGGATTGCTGTGTGCCTATAAGGAAGCTTTGCGTTCTCAATGCACTGTCCACTAGTGACATTCCAAACACACATCTCCCTGCCAAAGATAACTTCATATTATTCTCTGTCATTTCCACTCAATTGGCTGGAATAATTTTGTGCCACCAAGTTTTTCTTTAGTGCTGTATTTAAGTGTAGTCTGGTCATTTATAAAGCTTTTTGTTACAGATTGCTGGGTAAGAAAATGTAGTCATTAGCAGGGGATGACATACAGTATCTGTTTCTTTTTGTTTTGGTAATTACACCCTGCTGCCTTGCAACCAACCTGACTTTAAGACCAACTCTGGTCTACAACAAATTGTAGGTATACTGCCATTACAGCTCGTCAACATGTCACTGTAACTATCTGTCACTGGAACTACATCCTCCTGAAAATGATTCATTTCACTGAACTTAAACCAGACGTTTCAAAAAGCATCATGCATCTTCTCCCACATCAGACTTCAATTCTTGAGAAGAACAACGTTTGTGAAGAAGAAACAGTGCCATCATGAGGCTGTTCCCAAAATCTGCTCTCAATACACTCAACCACCTGAGTACCTGTGCAACACTACAGCTACATTTGGACACACTTAAGGTTGTTTGAGGAGACTTTGGCACACATGATTCAACATGCTGTGGGACTGGATTACAAGACAAAATCAAATTAAATGCTGTAAATGAGGCTGTATGAGATATCATAGCTCAGCAACTGAATGGTAAACTTTGATGCATTTAGATTTTATTAAAAAACAAGCACTACTTCCAGAACTGAAAAACTCATTTAATTATTTCTCACATTGCATTGTAAGAAATCTTCTGTATCAAGACTTAAAAGAATACACTGGGGACAGCATTTTATTATATAAGAAATACTACTTAGTGATTTACATTTTAACCTACCTACTTTCCCATTTGATGCTAAACTCAAAGCATTATTTCTTAATATTTTTCAGCTGAGCAATAGCAGCATCAAAGTTGGTAGATCCAAAGTCACAAATTAGGTGAAAGCTTTATACTGTTTGTGAAACCTTTCAGAGCAATGCTTTTTTCCTTGTTTATATGAGAACAAGACAAAGTCACTTAAGAAAGCCCTTAAGGAAGCAAGCAGGTAGCTCTGTTTCCAACAGATGAAATCCTAACAGGTCTTCAAAACCCAGCTGAAAATGTTATCAAATACTCTTAAGTGTAACTTAGCAGAAATGTAGGAAATAGTTTGACTCAAGTGACAGGCTATGTCATAACACACACATAGCAGACAAGGTGCAAGATCAGGGCCCTCTGAAAGTATATTCTCCAAAAGAGCACATCAGATCTAAATACAGAAAAGGAGCATATGCCTTTAATTCATGCCCATTCTGTTTCCATAGGTACTGACTGAGGAACCATAAACTCGATCAGAGTACATTAGCCTCTTCTACTGCTTCAGTTCTCGAGTCTGAGCTCAGGAAGAAACACAGAAAAACACCATGATACTCAAATGCTGTTGAATTGCTGATGCCCCCCAATAACCCATTAATTTCTCTTTGAATAGGGTTTAGTCGACCCCTTGAAATAATTCCTTTTTTCTGAATACTAAGTGGATATGTAAATCTGCCAAACCTTTCTGTTGTCCAAGGAACACGCTCTTAGTTGGACTATTGTATATTAACAACGTAGTCACTATCCTAAGTAGCTGCTATCATTTTAATATCATGGAAGTGGACTGAAACATTTCTGCAAATGCATAATCTGACCTACACTTGACACACATTTCATAATTTAAGAAATGAGTAATTGAATATTCAGTTACCTACCCATTTTCAGTAGCACTTACTACATATGGCTGTTTCTCAAACTCTCTTGCTTTTGCCAAACAAGTTACAGAAGCAGTATGGCCAAAGAGCATTTCTTTAGATGAAATCTAGGAGAACAATATAATGATTTACCTTAAACAATTTCTATATAAACTAAGGCTATCTAAAACCAAGAGAACTTGTCCATCTATATAACTGCCGATCTGCTTCATAGTCTTACATTCTTCCATCATGTTTCTGGAATGCAGAAAGATGTGGAAGAATTTTTATGGAATTTGCATAAAAGCTAAGTTTTTGTATTCACTGCATTCATCATCTGAAGAATGGCTGGAACATCAAATGTTATAAAACAGGCAATGTGCAGGACATCTCTGGCCTTATCCCTACAGCATGCACCAAAAGTGGCACAGTGAAGTAGAAACTGGTAAACCAAAGCTCTTAAGCATATGTTTGCTACCACAAATTTAAATAACCTGATTATCATCACTGCATGCAAAGGTCTTAATTGGAACAGGTAGTCTCATAAAAGGGCAAACTATCAGACTGTATTTGAGTCCAAATGGGACAACTAGATATAAAAAAATATAAACATAGTTCTAGAAACACAGAAAAAAACCAAACAGGAAGTGTTTTGACTCTGCTCCATTGTGAGAAAAATAAAGCAATAATTTGCATCTTGGTTACATCAAAAATAAAAGTTTCATCTTGCTGCTTCCACCTTAGTAGATTTGGTTTTATAAATATTTTTTCTTTAAATGACAGGTCATGCTTAGCAATGATTTACAAAAGAAAAAACCTTCACAAGATGCGAATCATGATAATTGTATATATTTACTTGCTGTCACTGCTCAGAGCACAAAGTCTCAAATTATAATCCACTGGGTGTGCTAATCTGTGAAAAATTGTCCAAAGTCTGCAAATTACAGGTTGCTTATACAGGCATTTCACTTTCTGCTTCATGAGTTTCCCATAACAAATATCACACTACCTTTTAAAATTCATCTAAATAAGCACGAGTCTGGATGATCCTATTGCCAATACTAAAAGATAAAACTGCTGTCTATTTGGCAAATTTTAGCACAGTGGACACAAACCTGTAAGTCTGATGAAAGATCCCAGAGACATATTTGTCCTTCTTGGCTCCCTGTAACTATGGTCTGCTGGTCATCTGTGATCATCACAGCAGTGATGCTGTGAGAGGGAGCTGTTCTCCCCCACACAGCCACAGCTGGTACTGATGCCTTCATGATCAACACCTGAAAACAAACAAGTCATGATGATCCTAAGTGGGATTAAACATAAGGAAAAAATCACCTAGAAAAAAGGGGGAATATAATCAACATTACATTTCTTACATTAATTTCCCTAGAAAGGGAAGCTATAAAATATTGCTGTAAGACACTGATAAGGCATTGAAACATTTTCTTGCTTTTGCCAACATCACACTAACAATTTCAGGGACCAGTACTATGAGAACACTGAATCATCAGCAGCAAGAGTTGTGCTGCCCCACACAGCCTGGCTTAGCTCTGAAAGGCTCACGTTTTTCTCCCCTAACGGGGCTGGTGGAATACACAACATTTTCCTTGTTCCCTCAAACCAGCAGCACTGCTCACTGGCAACAGCAGGAGCCAACTGCTGGAGCAGAGGTGGCACAAGAGCAGGGTGCCAATAAAGACTCTGTGATTTCAAGGAGGTTACCCTCCTTGACAAGAGAAACATAATATGGCCAAAATGAGAGAATGGGTGGTCGTGGGTCAGGGAGGAAGAGTAAAATGAGGCCCAAGATGGCAAAGCTATATACCTAACTATATACCAAATCATTCTGTGGCACATCCTAGAGACAAGAAAAAAAAGTAGGGTGACAGCAGAGTTGCAAGCTGACAAACAGAGAATGAATAGACTTTGTTGCTCAAAACATGAGTCCCTTGCCCAAAAAAATTTATCTAATAGATTTCTCCCTACTAAAAAAAAATTGATTTAATGGGGTTGTCCATCTGGCTGAGAGCAGTTTTGACTCCCATCAGCTGGGCAATAGACAGACTGAACAATGTCAAGATTGTTTGTATATGTCAATATGTTGTTCTCAGGTGTCACTGAACAAGAAGGAACAGATTTTAAAGCTGTTTCAGATTCACCATTATCTAAGGTCACTTAAATACTTTAATTTTTCTTTTCAAAAGTACTGTATGTCACCTATGTCATCTTTCTTTTAATCCAGACAGCAATAATATGATTGAAGGCATATTTCAGAGCAACCACTTTGTAGCCACGAAGCAAAATTCACCTTTCAGAGAAGGTGTGCTCCAATTTGTCCTGGACAAAGAAGAGACACCAGAGCCCTTTGCACATCCTTAAGAAAGAGGTTCAAAATGAAACAAGATGATACAGTAGTGCAACTGGGACAACTCAGTCAAAAAACATGACAGCAAAGTTAGCTTTTCTGAGGAGAGACAGGAAGTGGGCAGAACAAAATCCATGACAGCCAGTGAGTCCAAGGAAGTAACACAGGGATTATGAGAAGTGACATGAAGAGCAGGTCCTGTGATAATTCAGAAGAGACCACAGGACAGAAATGGAGCACAGAAGCAGCCTTTTAAGTTATGCTTAAGGAAACTGTAACCCAGCACAACAGCAGTTGAAAGCAGGGACACGGACAAGAGGTATCTTCATGACTACTACTAAAAGCCTAAAGTGACACAGAACTAAAGGAATGGTCTTGCTTCCTGACAAGAAAATGAGATAAAGGGCTCAGCTACTGAGAAAAAAAGGCTGAAAAGACTGGTATGGCAGACTATTGAGGTCCTGCCATATAACCTCGACAGGATGCTGAGGGCAGAGGAAGAAGAATCTAAGAAAAAATTGAGGTCATGAGTTCATTAGGCTAAATTCCCCTTAGTTCCATATAAAAGCTCCTCATGGATATATAAAAATACTGAGACATTTTTTGTTCCCAGCATTAGAATCTGACTTTTCTAAAACTTTTTTTTTTTTTTAATCAACAGTCATATGAAGCTACTGGTGAACACTGAAATCCTTTTATCTTGCAGTTTATGCCCTGAAATAAAAGCTGTTCTGGACAATCTTTAATGGCATGTTTTTAGTTATCAGGTAAGCTAATAAAGGTTGCCATTTTCAGAGGGCTTATAAAGGGATGGCTGCCAAAAGAGTTTGATGAGCCAAATCCTGCATCTTTAAAATGCATTTGCTTGCATATCACGTAGTCTTTTATACTTGTATCATGGGAGGGTTCAATTAGTGTAAAACAACACAAGGAAGCACAATTCAGGTTTGTACTGCATTGAATATTGAGTCATAAATTATATTTTCTTATAAGGGGAGCATAGAATCAAGCTCAATATTCTTAGCCAAAGACCTACTGCTGAGCAAGTGATTTGAGAGAACTCAAATCAACAGATGTTAAATAGAAAACAAGCTGATAGAATTTGCTAATGTGGAGATGATTTATCTGCAGACTTTAGTTACTCATCAGTAACACGAAGAAAAAACTACTGCTACTGACAAAACACTGGTTGTAAGAGAATTAATTTAGATGGAATGTTACAGGAATATTTTGTATGCTTTCCTTTACATTATGACTGAAGCCCAAGAGAAGGAAAGCAGAAATTATATGAATTTTTGCATTAATACAGTCCTTAACTTTTTTCTCCACTTGCTTCTTGGTTTTTTGGATTATGATATTTTGATGCACAAGCAGTTTGAATGAAACCTTTGCTTCTTAGTGTAGCATGACTTCACTAGAAATACAGCATATCCACATGGACACATTTTGACAATACTTAGCTTTATGAATTTTTTTAGTGATACTGATGGCACCTAAAGCAAACTTTTTTGAAATAAAATCAACAGATATTTATCAGACTGTTTCTTTTAAAAAGGTAAAAGCTGTTTTCACAAAGTCAAATATTGCCCAAGGCATATCAGAGCTGCATGTAGCTTATCAGCACGTGTCAAATTCCTCCAGCTCTGCCCACTCAAGCATGTCTGATTTGCAGTATTAACCCATAATTCAACTAGAAATCACATTTCTCAGTCCTACTGCCCATTTCTCCCTGCTTACAGCCTAATAAGCTTAGTTGTGCTGCCCTTAAAAGCATACTGCCAAACAGTGCTCTCTCATTACTGAAAAGCTCTGGTTTCAGTTAAAACCATACCAGCCCATCTCACCATTAACTTGTTCCATCTCTACTGTTCTGTCTCCAGTTCCTTTCACACTGAAACCACACCATAACCATTGTTAACTTGCAAAATCATCCAAATTTGCACAGCTTCAAGGACTTTGATTGTACTACTTTAGTAACTTTGGACCATTTGTGTAGTATTAAATCTTAATTTGGAAAGCTAAATACACAATCACTTATTCTACAGGAGTCATGAGATATTTAAAAGTCTAATCAAAAGCTTTAAGAGGCCAGAAAGCTGAAGGTCTGACCCTGAATGCCTTACTAAGCACATATTTATGCAAGGTCTTTTCCTCATCACTCAGCTTTTTTGACTAGGACTGGTCATGAACTGATGAGAATGAAAAAGGTCAGATTATACCACAAAGAATCAGTGCCATCATAACTTAACATATACTTCCCCCATATATACTACTTCCCCCATATATACTAAGTGTATCTTGACTTTGACTCCTCTACTGACCTCAAAACAAAATGAAACAATTGTTAGCTTCTCTATGGGGCTCATCTCAGACCTTCCAATCACTGCTACATAATCAGTGCTTAACCTCAGGCACACATCCCTTCCCTGAGCTGCATTTTCTCAAAATAAAAATTATAACCTTAAAGCCAGTGGCCTGGGAACATAAGGGGTTAGAAGGGCAGAGTGGCTGGGGTCTCAGGAGCATGCACACCCATGCACTCAGGGGTCTGAAGTGAGAAATCTGGGCTCTGTTTTGTCCCATTGAAGACTGCAGCACACATTCTCTCTAGTGCTTGCTCAAGAGCCTAAAGGAAGCTTTACCAAATGACACATCCTCAAGATGTTAAACTATTAGCTACAGTTGTAAGAATGACACTTCTTGATAAGGAAAATAAATACTCTGATCTTTCAATGAATTCAGAAATAACATTTCTGATAAATATATATACACCAAGGTCCTTAAAATGAGGAACTAAACTTCCCCCAGGGACCTAATCTCAAACAGTTCACCTTATAAAATGCTGGTTGTGACAAATTCCTTTCTCATCACTATAACCCATAAAACCCGCACCAAATGCAAATTTATAGTTTATTTATAAAAGGAGAAAGGCTTCTTACAACGCAACATCACTTTACAGGTAACAGTTAACCTGTCAAAACAACATTTTTGAATTTATAGCCACACTCATTTGATGTTTCCTACACCTTCCAAGCTGTCAATTGAAGGTCACTTTCTTAAAATCCCAGTTAAATGTCAGGCAATCCATGCAGGCACAAAACAAAACCTTGCAAAAATTTGCTTGCAGACCTGAAAACGTGAAGATAATAGCAGAATTTTGCATTGGATTCAATAAGCACCCCCCATGTGCACACCATTATATTCAGGTTTGTAGTAAAAGAAATCTTAGGAATTAAAATTTAGGTAGAGCCTAAATTTTTTAATGACCAATTCCTATGGTTTTAGTGCCTTTAATCTCATTCTTCTGTTCCTGTCTGTTCTTTGATTTAATCTGACACATTCTTTGTTTCTACACAAGAAAATAAATTAGTTTTACTCTTAGTAAAAAATGAATATTTTTTCTTAAAAGTAGCTTTGCAGTCTGCTGGTCCATTCTACACTTGCACAGCTTCCTATATTTTGTGATGTAAATGCTGCACACTATCTCTGGTAATCCATTTTAGGATATAATGGGACTTTCCTCAAGACCTGTTGGACTTCGCCCTGGAGGGCTGGAGGCACTGCTGAGTGACACCCACAGCTCCCTGGGGATGGGGATGTCCTGCTCCTGCAGTCTGAGGGAGCAGGGCGCTGGGACCAGCAATCGATACAAGCCATTTTAACTAGCAAGAAGCACCTGGTAATACCTTGTTTGTATTTCTTGAACGAGTGACACAAGAAACACTTATTTCATTCCACACAATAATTCACCACAATCAGAAGGAGCACAGTAAGGGCAACACCATCTCCCAGCTGCTGATTACATCAAAGGTTTGCAGCACAAATTCAATTTTATGATGTTAATCTCAACCTGCCACTCAGAAATTTTCTCTGAGGGATATGACTTTTTTTCTCTGGATTTCATTTTAAGAATGATTTTCTTCTTCTACAATCAATAAAGATACGTTTTCATCAAAAGACTCTATCTTGGCAGAATTCAATTGGCCGTCTCAAAACCTTTTGGTGACACAATATTAATTAAGATAGTTTATGTTGCACCTAAGCTGGAAAACGGGGCAGTTGAAAATACAGCAACTCAACATTTGTGCTTTTCACACTGTCATAGGATACAGTAAAACCATCTTCACTTCCTTGAAGTTCTTTTTTTACCTCATAAACAGTTACATTATATTAAGCTCCCCAGAAAAATATCACAGCATGCTTTTCTTGCTAAGTAGATAAATCAGAAGTGTATCCAAAGCTATAAATTTCCACTTTCTTCAATGGTCATTAAAGGCTTCAACAACATAATAGCTGTTTAAACACGTTAAACAAAAATTAAGGCATGTGAGCAAACTTGGTTTTAAATCCCATGTATCAAGGATATAAGCTAAGTTTAATAAAGTAATAATAACATATCGAGCTGTGAAAGAAATCTTCTCTTAAAGAAAAAAAACCCACCACATTTACTGTCTGAAATAAAGTGTCTGAATGTCCTATCAGCTACAAGAATGGATATGTCCAGGAAATGGAACCTTGCTTAGGCACTATGCAGAACCACACAGGTGAGTTATCTCTCACTCCTAAAGCATCAAGCATAGAGAAAGTGTCACCTTCAGCCATCTCCAGTGCAGTTACATCCAAATGGTGAAATGCTTTGCAGCAGCAGACTTTCCATCAGGTTTTAGGACAATCGCACACCCATTCTTACAGGAAAGCACATGTGACAGGAGAGCCATCAGTCTTGTAGAACATAAGCTTTGATTTCTGTGAAATTGCATTTTATTCAAAGATTTTACCCTCAGTTCTATACATGTTCAGTCATGCCTGGGTTTATTGAAAATAACAGTTTTCCCTGCAAGAAAGTGCTCCATCCTTAGGCCAGTAAAGAAACATCTCCTTACATTTTCTTACTTATACAGTGTTTTTTGAGCAGAAACACAGTTATGCCCTTTAAAGAGTCCATGATGCCAACATAATCCCATGTGAATCCAAGGACCTACTAAATTAATGCCGTCTCCAAGTTTATGGCCTCCAAAACTTCAAAAGTGTAGGGAGTGATAAACCTTGGGGCTGTGTCAAAATATCCCACAGATGTAAGCAAATTCACTTGTAAATGACAAAAACTTTGACTGACTTGCATTTTTAATGGAATATCACAAATTATGGCCAGTTCATTACAGAACAAGCCATAATGACAAAATTCACCTTTATTTACACTGCTATAACACAAAAAACATACAATCTGGTAAAGCCAAGACACATGAAAGCTAAAACCAAAATTTACAAGGATCTCAAACTGACAGGCAGGGAATACGAATCAAAGTTTTTACATTAAAAATTTCATCTCCCTTATGTGACCTTGAATTCATTTAAGACAAAACCCTGTTGATCAGAGAAAGGTGATGTTTTTGGTTCAGCTACACTGTACCCCAGAATGTTTAAATAACAAACAAAATTGGAATCAGATGGCTAAAATAAAACAACCAGAACATTTCTCCAGCCCTTATTTTTTCAACTGTCATGTAAATAATCATTAATCAGTGGTGTAAGCACATCACAGTGAGGATTTCTAAACTCTGACAAGTTACTTTTTTGTCAATTTCACTCTTTGGATACTCTCAATTAACAAACAGATCTCTCTACAGTGTTCTTTGCTACAGGTCACGCAGCTGTTTAGTGTAAACAGCTCTGAATGACTTGTTATAGACACAGTCTAACCTGCTCTAGTAAAAAGACACTGTTTATTGGGAAGCAGGACTGAAGTCCAAAACTTACTCAATGTATTGCAATGCATGGATTGCAGTTTTCTCGACTGTGAACTTCAAACTCTAGCACTGAAAAGTCTTTAAACAACAACACCCCCTAAATGTCATGTAATCAATCCTACTGACATAAACCTTTTGAGCAGACCTACCTCAACAGAACAGCCATTTTTGCCACGAGTAAACCCAAAAAGACCATAGTTCTGTACTGGGGACATCACTGACATTTTAAAATTTCATTACATATTAAGACAATTACTACTATTTCTAGCACCAACTAGAAAAGTAATCATCACAGAAATGCCCCAAGACTTATACAATGCCCCCTAAGTGAGCCATCCTAATTAATTTTTAATTGAGCAAGTCTCAAAAACATCCCACCCTTCAACCAGAACTATTTGCAAGAGAAAATGAGACTGCTGAAAAACAATTTGTACGCTAATGCTTTGCGTATACCCAGTCAGGAATACTCAATAATGACTCACCAAATTAGCACAAAAGCATTTTCACATTTCAAGGAGCTAGCATTTTGCAGTGTATGTGTTCTCACAATACTAGTTTTCTCCAATAAATCCAGTGAACAGATACATGCCGAGGCAACCAATGGAATCTGTGAAATTTACGAAACTACCCTGAAAACAGAAGAAACTGACATCTAACGTGACATACCAGAGCTGAAAGTTACAAAGCCGATGCTACACGTGCAGCAGACCAACAAAACCTCCCAGAAACAGACGAAATTTGCCCAAATAAGAAAGAATAAACACTGCACCGGCTAAAAAGGCTTCTCACCCACTAAAACAGCTCTGGGAAACCCACTATTGCCAAACCTGACCTGAGGAAGCGGAGCCTTACGGCCGCACAGGGCACCCTCAGCGGGATGAGGGGCTGAGGGGCAGCTATCCCGGCAGGAACGAGCGGGGATGAGGGGCAGCTATCCCGGCAGGAACGAGCGGGGATGAGGGGCAGCTATCCTGGAGGGAAAGAGCGGGGATGAGGGGCAGCTATCCGGGCAGGAAAGAGCGGGGATGAGGGGCTGCAGCTATCCTGGAGGGAAAGAGCGGGGATGAGGGGCAGCTATCCCGGCAGGAAAGAGCGGGGATGAGGGGCTGCAGCTATCCCGGCAGGAAAGAGCGGGGATGGAGAGGGACAATGAGGGGCTGCAGCTATCCCGGCAGGAAAGAGAGGGGATGGAGAGGGAGAATGAGAGGCAGATATCCCGGCAGGAGAAAGGAAGAGTGAGGGGCAGCTATCCCGGCAGGAAAGAGGGAGAATGAGGAGCAGCTATCCCGGTAGGAAAAAGGGAGAATGAGGGGCAGCTATCCCGGCAGGAAAAGGGGAGAATGAGGGGGAATGAGGGGCAGCTGCCGGGAGCTGCCCTTACCTCCAGCGGCTCCCAAGCACCGCACACGGGGCAGCGAGGCTGCTGAAGGGATGAGGAAACAGCCGGGACAGGTTTTATCCCGCTCGGGAGCGGCAATACCCGGCACGGGCCGGATCCGGCTGGCTGCTACCCAGTGGCACCGCCGCCCTCAGCCCGGCGAGCTCAGGAGCTGCCCCGGCTGCTTGAGTAAATGCGTAGGGAAAAGCCCGGCTGCAGCCGCCGCGCTCCCCTCACGGGGCCGCACCCAGCGGGAAGGGCAGAGAGGCCCAGCCTGCCCCCTCAGAGCTGCCCCACAGGGCGATGAGGCGCAGGAAACTTCTCCTTTGCCCGCCCTGCCTTAAATACGGCGGAAAGAACATTTCTGCTGGCAGGAGGCGGGTGGGGTGTGATTTCCCGCAGGTGTGGGAGCAGCAGCAGCAGCTGAGGGAGCTCGAGGGCCTCACCCAGCGCGCTGTGTGTGCACCTGGCGGCGTGAGGGCTGCGCATCGGCCACGGTGCGTCTTGTAAGTTTCTCTTTGAAAATAATTCATAAACTGCAGTGAATGAATACCGTAAGAATGTGAAACGTGATGTATGTTCACGTTTCTTTTTCTTTTTTGTTCAAAGGTCACTTTCAGAGAAGCTCAGGTTTGCAGGAGATTTTTGTGAGGAGCGGAGCTGAATGGGCTGTGCAGTGCACAGGTGAGTTCATCTTAACCACAGAATTATTTATTCACAGTCTCATCTAGGGCTGCAAACGACATCATGAGACTCATTATATTAAAAAAAAATTCTGTTCTCTAAAATCGTATCTTCCTACATTTGTTTGCCTAAAATCCATAGGGAATTGAAAGGATGTCAAAAGATTTAATTATTTTTATTGCCTATGGTTTTCCTATTTTAGTTTAATAAATTTAGTAGCTGAAGTATGCAATATTTTTATTTTAGTATTATTCAATTGATTTACACCAAGACTATTTCCCCAAGATATCTGCTTTGACCTAAATAGTAATGTTCTCAAATATGCTAATGTGATTATAGTCTGCATCAATAGGTTATGTTTTCTAGGTAAGTGAATGCAATAAATAAAAACAAAAGCATGTAAAGTTTGTAATTTTTTGAAACATATTTCTTGCAAACTTTTTTCCTAGCACTTCTGGAGTTTAGATTTCAAAATATTTTTAATACACTAAAATAAAAAAACTTTGAAGATGAGACTTCTTAAATCACTTCGCCATATGAATAATTTATGTAGACAACTTATAAGTTATGAAAATAGAGCTTTAATGTAAAGAGTGACATTTGATTAAGCTGTATCAAGCCAAGTATTGAACACTGAAATATGGTAAGACAGTTGAAAACTTACAAAGGTACCTCTTTTTGTGGCCTTGCTTATGGAAATTTTAGTAACAATCATATTGAAAGTAAAATTAGATGATTCAAGTCAACATACTTTAAGAACATTAATACTATTTTCTAAAAAAAGGTGAACACTGAACCTAAGCTAAAGTTTTTGTAGTCAAAAAATGCTATCAAGAAAGTGAAACAATTGTATGAGACTGACTAACCTAATGGATAAACAAGATATTGCTTGTGCTTTTTGACACCTCATGTGAGTCTGTGAATTCTGCCTGTGAACCTAAATAAATTATTTTGACAGCTTCTCCTTAATCATTGATACATGGAGGTTTCCATAACACAAACTGTCACATATGTTTTAGCACAATTTGACATAAAGGGAAGGTCACACCAAAGACCTTAATTGCATCTTCTGCTCAGACAGGGTCACAAAACTGTGTTTCTATTTTGTCTTTCAGCATGGCAATTGTTGTCTTGGGAAAATAACTCACTCCATAAGAGTAGTACACATTAATACCATAGAAACATATTTCATACAAACCTGGAATGGTTGGGGTTGGAAGGAGCCCTAAAGACCATCTAGTTCCAAGCCCCTGTCATGGGCAAGGATGACTTCTACAAGACCAGGCTGCTCAGAGCTCCTTTCAACTGGGCCTTGAATCCTTCCAGGGATGGGGCATCCACAGCTTCTCTGGGCAGCCTTTTCCAGTGTTTTACCACCCTCATAGAAAAGAATTCTAGTTATTTTCTTAATTTTTAGTCTGCACACCACTTCATCTCATTTTATCCAAACATAATTCTACATAACAGAATGTGTAAAATGAGGTTTTGGGTTGGAAAATTATTTTTCAAATTCTTTTGTTGAAGAAGTTTTATTGTGGCATGATGACCTACTGCTTGATTCAGAAATGCAATGTTATATTGCAGACTTAAGTGTTCTTATACTTGGCAAACACTGTGTAGCATTTGCACATTTGCCTATCAGTGGTTTACTTTTCCCATCTCTAATTTTATCAAAAATTATATTTACTTCCTTTGTGTGTAGGAGGATAGAGTACAAGAAAATAAAGATAGTGTAGAAAGGAATCTTACCCCTAAGGAGTTGCAGCTGGGCCAATTAGCAAAGATTGGGAGCAGGCCTGACTTTAACAGGCCACAGCTGTAAGCAATGAGAAGAAGATGCTATAAAAGAGGGGGTGGCTGGGTGAGAGGGGAACTGGGGTCAGTTGGTGCTTTTGTGAGCAAGGAAAGAGTTAGCACTCTGAGGAGATGCCTATGAGAAACACCACGAAGGTATGGAACCCTTGTAGTAAGATGACAGCAGTTGTAGAAAGCTTTGCCAGCTATTAATGAAAAGCACTTCAGACTTTTGAGAAAATCTGATACAAATACAAAAAACTGAGCTTGTTTCTAATTATTTGGGGTTGTATAGGTACCTGTGCGTTCATACTTCTCACAAAAAATAACACTTACTAATTTATGAGTCATTCAGACAATATATTAATTTCAATTTCTGTTTTTATTGTTATAATCGCCCAATAATTAATTTCTCTAGTTTTCTTCTCTTCATCTTCTTTTAAAGATTTTTCTCTTTATCTGACTGGGTAGCAAAGCAGTTTCAATAAACTGAAATATTTATTTGGTCTCAATTAGCAATCAAGACATGTTTCTGAGATGAATAAGAGCAATTAGTGGTTAACAACATTGTTGACAGATATCACATACTGAAATATGAAACAGCATTAGCTTAGATTGCATTACAGGATAGTTGTCAAGTAGTGAGAATTTATTGTATTATCTTATGTATAACGTGATGAAATATTGATGAAAAAATGTCACGTTTCATATCAATGGAGGTATTGTTTTGCAAAGATAAGCTATGGGTGTGTTCACCATTGGCTAGACTTCTGGAGAATACTGTTGATTAAATCAGCAAACCTTTATGAGAATAAATGTAATTTCACAAATTGTTGTCAGATAAAAGGGTGAGATAAGCCTGTATTTGTTACATTGTGGGAATAAAGCCAGGCAGCATTAGGTAATACAGAATTCAACATCTTAATAATTTTCTTGTTGTACTTACAAACTGTAGGGGGTTTTTTTGAGTTTTTCCCTGAAAATGATAAAACTGTAGACACTAGAGTCGTCAGAGGGATACGTTCACAACGTTATTAATTTTAAAATATGAGTAATAAACACGAATTTGTTGATTTATTGTGATTATCAGGAGTGTTGTCCTCAGCTTTAGCCACGAGAGGGAGCTAAGTGCAAACAGGGAGGAAGGTAAAACCCTCACTAATTCTTTCTGTTCGCCTGGTGACTGGTTATTGTTGAGTTGCAGTTTAACGGCATTCGGAGCTCGCTCCTTGTTTTGTACTTCTCGTAAATATTTTTAAGCGCTTTTTTCTTGCTTTAATTCCTCGCTTCACGCTTTTGCCTTGCGATATTGTATGTACAAAATAGATGTATTATTCATTCTTTGTGCTTTTCTGAGGAAAAGTATAGAAAGGGGGGAAAATGTAAAGGAATTTTTGTAACAACCTGTCCACATTTAAAAATGTCTCATTGTAAGGATCATGATCGTGCCTTTTCTAGTATTCTTGATCCTGTAAGACCACATATATTTGTTTTTAAGAGTTCCTTGCTTAATACTTTGTGGGACATGAGAATCCGAGTGAAAGATATTATCTATTGTTTTTCTACAGAAATAGTATGGGACATATTTGCATTTCTTGTAAGTATATATTTAAGGTGGCTTTAGGGTATAAAGTATTTTTTTAAAAAATAAAAGGCTGAGCTATTATGGGTGCTTTAAAATACTAATTTAAACATTTATTGTTTATTTATTTAACAGATACAGGAAGTAAAGAAGCTTCCAGTTTTTTTTTGCTATGGTTTCATGGCTTCTTTTTAACATAAATATTTTAAAGTAAGTTGAAGAGATGATTATGATCATAAAAACATGGGTACAGAGTTGATGTAGATAGAAAGCATTCATTGAGTGTCCCAGGAACTGAGCATTTTTGTTAGCATTAAGAAAAGGTTTGTTAAATTTGCAGTGAATATAACTAATAGTAGACAAATAAGATTAGGTGGGTTAACTGGATTAGAAGAAATTCTGCTAAGTATCGGCGTAGTCAACCTCAAACTGTTTGTTTGCTTTGGGACTTTTTTTTTTCATTTAAGATGGGAGAGGAAGGAATTACTGAGCCTTACCTTACTTTTTGGTAGGGGCTTTTTTCTGCCAACTTTTTTCTCATACAGAGCAATACTGACACCAAGAGAGCTGGTCAGGTTCAAGCACTCCATTGAATCGAAAGTTCAAAGGAGTGTATGTGTACAAACATGCATGGAACAAGGAAAAATGGCATCTATTTGAGATGATTAAGACAAGATACAGAGGCCAAAGTAATAAATCTAGTGCACAGGATGAATAAATTTGAAGTTTCTGGAGAAAAATAATTAAGGTCCATTTTCTATGGTATTAAAACAAAATAGATATGCTTACTCCCTGGGTATGAATTTCAAGAAGAATGAAAAAAGGGATGATTTTTGTTGCTGTTGTCTCAAACTTTTAATGTGTACTATGAAATAGAGTTCTGTGTTTTAGTAATTTCTTTTGTGATGTTAACTGTTTACTATGCTATGGTTTAATAGATAAATGAGATCTGGAAACCCACAAAGTTGATTTGGAAATATGAGTCATTGCTGCTTTCCAGAGCAAATCAGGCACAAGCCACTAGGTGTCTCTAAATGTAAAATAAAAGCAGTCAAGAAGGTGGGTGAGGCCATGTAAGGGCACATGGAGCCGCAATGGCAGAGACTGGAAAACATTTCCTTTCATAGGTAACAAACTGACAATCAGTTTCTGAGCACAAATATTTGATCTGGCCTCTGATAAACTAAGATTGCTTTGAAACTTTTTCCTTCTTTATTAATACAAGTACAGTTTAATTTTTGTGTGACAGCAAGCAATTGTACATAAATCATACCAATGAGTAGCAACGCTAACTCTCAAAAATAAATCTTCAGAAAATCTTGGTTAGCTTAAAATAGGTTGTAAAAAAGAAAACACCTATTTTTACAAGATTTATATTTCCTTGTGTTATTTAAGGTCATTTTTTCTGACCCAATGACTGCATCATTGAAGAGACAGAGGTCACAGGGGGGTCAGAACTGTCCCCAAATTTAAGGACCATAGTTACATACTTTGAGTAGGTGATCCTCTGCCTGGTTAGTGTAGTGGTACAATGATAGCTTTGTACCTGTTCAGTTTCTATTCATGCAAAATATTAAAAATGTTTCTCTTTCTTTTCAATGCATTCTTGATTAGAAGATCCAAAACCACTTTACAGATAGTAATTTTAACACTATTTGCAAAAGATAGATAAGTGGTAGTTTTCTGAGTCTTTCTCAAATTTAAGTCAAGGAAGCGACATGGAAAATTTGTACGCAAAGCCCCTAAGGTTAATGAATGAATAATCTATTCATTTCTAAAGTTTAGGACCAAAATAAAAATTATGTGGTCTTCTCAATGCCTTAAAGTATTCAATTATACAAAATTCTTAATTTGAGACACTTATTTTTAGTTTGAATACCGCTTTTCTGCAATATAGTAATAAACTTGTGAGATAATCTATTTGTAATCTAACAGCCTATTATCTCCTGTGACTATCACAAATATGACAGATACAAGAACTTGTCATAGACTGCTATTCTAATTTTGTTTATGTTAAAAGTTTAGAATTTTTTATTGCTGTGGCTTGACTTCACTACAGTTTTGGAGATTAATAACAGATACTTCAATAAAATTTATGTTCTTGATGTTTAATAATGCGTAACATTTTGAAGGAGGACCCTTCACATGTTTCCTCTTGGAAAAGGGTCAGTGGAGGGCTTTGAACTCATTTATCAAGGTGATTCTTGTGAAGCCCAGAATACATAGTTGTGCCTATCTTTTAGAGGCAAGGACAAAACTGATCTAATTTGTAGTTCCTATCTTCAATATTGCTCATGGTATTTCAGGGTCAGAAATCAACTGATTGATTTTCTGCTTCTCCTGTCACTTTGATGATGTATCTCTTGATAGCATATTTTGTTACAGAGTTCATTATTTCTATCTTTTATCACTTATGAAGTCTACTGAAAATTATAGTATACACCTGGGAATGCAGAATCTATATTTCTGAAGGTAGAAATGAACTGCCTGGGAAAAGTGATTTTTTTTTTTCCCTTTTCTTGCTTTGCTGGTTGAATTCCTGTTCATGGGTTTCAGGTTTCTGTGTCAGAAGGATCACATAATGATAATATAGCTATTTATCTTTGAATTTGATCAGAAGAGTGTGTCACTTGTTTTTATTCATACCAGACAAAATTCTTCTCCCACTAGTTCTTATTTTAAGCCAGTAACTGGCTTCAAGAGGGATGCAAAAACTACTTCATGACCCACTCTTCTCAGATGACTGGCATGTTTCTTCATGGATAAGTGTTATGGAGGTTCTGATGAATTTTGGTCAGCTGAAAAATTCACTCTCTGAATTAATTTGCAAAGGAGCAAATTTGCTTTTTCCTCAAGAGAAGAATTTCAGAACAAAGACAGTTAAAATATTGGTGTTCCAAGGCCATAAATTCTTTAAAACCAAACATGGGTCAGCATAAAATTAGCCAAGAAAAGAGAGCTTCATGATTGTCTCAGACAATAATGTAGGGGATGTAAGGAGACTGTTCCTAACGCTCTGTATTTGTAGTAACAATTGAAATTTGAAATTTTTTTTTCTCAACAGTGTTTTTTAAATATTCTCTTCTACAACTGAAATATCTTTAAACAACAATATGCTGTTTTCCTTTCCCTGTGAAGGTTGGGAGGTTGTCTTGCACATTTTTTCACAATCAGTATTCAAATGTGCTCTGTTTTCCTTTTGCAAAAGAGCATATTAGAATCTGTGAGTTCATGACTTAATTATTGCATTACAAATATCCTGTAGAGAAGAAGCTTCCTGAAAAGAACAATATGTGGTTTTAATGCCAAATAGGTGAATCATCAGAGTGAAACACCCTAATAAGACGTCTTTAAAAACAGCATTATACCTAACTAGTGTCTTCTATGGAATAGTGAACTGAAACTATAAGCAGTTTTGAGGTAATTTAGTTTAAAAATGCAATGTAAACAATTAATTTTGCATTTTTAAATTTTTTTCTAAATTCTTAATTCTGCATATAGGTCTGTGATGTTGGGAGCTTTTAACTGAAGCCAACATGTGGGACTGAAGTATTAGATCAGGCATTAAACAATAATTGTAATATTGAAAGGGGAAAACCTTGGGGAAGGCGTGGCAGAGTGATAGGGTAAGTACTTCAGGTACTGAAGCATGGATGTTGTCCTGCAGCTTCTACTCTTATGCCCTTTACCAAACACCATCATGACAGCTTGTTCCAGCACAGTGCTCCTCACTATTCTTTTGTTAAATATAATAAATGCTTTTTCCAAGCAAAAGAGCATTTGTGCGTGCCCTGTTCCCAGTCCACAGTGACCTTCTGCCTATGTTTGGGTGTTCTCTTCTTATTTATTACCATAAAATCATAACATCTTTCTTAATTGCTTATGTAAAAAATAATCATGGCATCACGGTAAAGTAAATGAACAATAATGGCCACAGTTGCAGCTGCAATCCAAGGATTCAAGGATGAAATCATCATTCCATGTGATGGGCCCTGATATCTGAGAATGGGCATGGAAGAAAGAGCCAGGTTTGCACAGTTCCAGATGGATACAGAGATGCACCTGTGTAAGTCTGATTCCTGCAAAGGCTTGCTGTAAACTCTGCTTACCTAACCTTACTAAGCAGGGATTAGGTTTTTGTTCCAAGTAAATATTGTTTTTCTTGGGATCCAAATGCAGGCTTGGCATCAGTGTCTCATCCTGTGTGTACCAGACTAGCTTTGGTAACTTCACTAGAGCTCCATTGTTTGTGTAAGGTGGAAACCTGTCTCTAAGACTATCAGTCTGCTGTGGGAGACTTGTTCAGGACAGAACTCAGAGAGAGATATGCAAATATATTAATCTAAAACACAAGACCAAAATGTAGTAGGTTAATAACTTCATAGTATGGCATAGTAGCATGACCCTGAAACAATATAAATACTTCTTATGACATTTCAATGGAGGGAAAAACCTGCACACATTATGTATAGAGACTGTAGGCTTTCATCATCTCCCAAATTAAATTTACTTCAGTGTTGCTCTTAACAATTTGACCTTGTGGACTATCACAGAATCACAAGTAAGGAAACTCTCAATATCACCTGGTCATAAAACAGGGTCAGCAAGAGCAGGTTTGGGTTCAGTCATGTCTGGGGTATTACCAAGGGCAAAAAATCCCCACAGCCTTTCTGGGCAACCTATTTTAGTGTTAAACTACTCTCACAGTAAAAAAAGGTTTCTGTGAGTTTCAGTTTGTGCACCTGGCCTGTTCACCCACTATTAGATAATAATCAGAAGAGTCAGTCTTGTTTATACCTCTCATGAGGTTTTTATAAACATTGACTAAACTCACCCCACCTCCCCAAGCTTTCTAACAGCCTGGCTAAACAATCTCAGCTCTTACCTGTGTTTTGGGGTGGGCCATCTCCAGACCCAGTTTCTTCAAACTGCAGATAGCCCCTCCTGAACTCCCCTCTGATCTAAGGACACTCCCCTACTTGAATTCAAGACCTCAGCCTTCGCATATAATATGATGGACACTCAAAAATTTACAAAGCAAAATATTCTGTCTGTGGAAATATATATACTGTTACCCACAATTAAAAACAAAACAAAAACCAAACCAAATGAAAACAAACAAACAAAAACTCCAACGCAATATAATGTGAACAAGTAGCCATAAACCCCACAGTTTTTGTAATAATTCCAGTGTTGTTGAGTTTAATAATTCAAATATTGTTGTAAAAGGTTTTAGCATTTCATGAGACTTCATTATCTTATGAGGTGCTGTAACAGAATGAGAAATTCATTAGATATGATAAAATTCAATTATTTGTGCAATATTTATTTATATTGTTTTATAAAATTACTTTTGCTTAGCTATAGCATAAAAAGTGTTTTCTGTGGCTCTGCAGTTAAAGAAAAAAAGCCTTTAGCTTTCTGTATTCCAAATTGGTTGCTTTGCAAGTATCAAAACCATAGCTTAAGACTTCCAAGAGAGTGTTCTTAATAACAGAGTTGCACTGAGTTTTTTACTTCTGGAAAAGGTGGTGTTCGGAAATGTGCTTAGACTAGAGACGGCTGCATACAGCAGATAGAAGCTGAGGAAATGAGGATAAGGAAGCAGTTGTAATATTTCTCCTTTCCTCTTCCATGTCTGTGTGTAAAGAGGGAGAAGCAATTTGTCATTTCTGCTCCATCAGTTGGTTGGCTTCCCTCCATGTGAGCCATGGGAGGAGCATGCTGCAAAAGTGAAACATGCGGTGAGGGAGCAGCAGCAGAAGAGTAACTTAATTCAAGCCAAACTATTTCTTTTCTTTTTGTATTAAAAAAAAAAACAAACTGAATTTCAATGTGTGGTCTTTAAAGTATTTTTCTGCTGGAATGGAACTTCTCTCTGTAAAAGGTAGGTTTTTCTTATCAAGCTCCTTCATCCATGTGACAAGTATTTAGTACGTAGCTATAATAAGTAACTTCAGAGAGTGGAGTTGTGCATTGCTTGTTTATATGAGAATAGTTCTTGCAGTACTTCCTCCAAGGGAAGTGTGTAAATTGTGCTCTCTCATAGAGCAGTTGAATTGCTGCAGTGTTTGGCCTCTGTAGCTCAGCAACTCTTAGGCCTCTCAGCATTTTCGTTGAAAGTTTCCTGAGTATGAGACGTGATGGAATTATTCAGGCTGACAGACATTCTGCCAAATATGGTGCAGTTCCATAGAGTTCCTAGGGATATTTAGGGAGAGATGAAACCAAGAATAAGTAATAGGAAAGTACATGTGATTAAACAAATTGAAAGGATATTGGAAAACAATGGCAATCTCTTAGGAATCTTTACATTGTAAAGTAGAGGACTCATAATTATGTTTTATTGGCAATTACTAGGTCCTAAGTATAGCAATAAAGTATAGGATGATACATGAATATATTCATAGAGCAGGTTTAATTATTGTAGGACTACAGTGATGTTTCATTCAGATTAAACTGAACTGTGGTACATGTATTGACATGGCAGGGAAATGGAAAGACTATTGAATATTGTTTAAAAGACTAAATTTACTGAACTTTATTAGTCAGATATTTGATACAAAATTATGACTTGGTTAAATTTTTATACCTATGACTACCTGAATCACAATCCTGTTAGATTCAGAGCATTTTTCTTTAGTGGAAGAGAGATCATAATGTGGAACTTTAAGCTGTTGAGCAAAATCAGAATTTGAAATGTTCACTTTTTATTTGGTGTTTACTCAAGTATGTCCTTTGTAATGGGCAGAATAAATACTCTGTAATAAAGGATTCATTTTAAAATTATAGAAGTTATTTTAGATTATATATAGTCTTCTGGGATTATTATAGGGAAGAATTTAGAACTTGCATTATGAGGTGATGAATAATAAGTATAATACCCTTCCTGGACACCTGACCTCCGTTCTCCCCTCTGTGTTTATTAAGTTCCTGTAAAGTACAAAGAGTTTTCACATGTCTTCTTTCCCAAAGAATTCCAAGCAGTCATATTATCTTCCCACAGTGATACTTTTTTAAGATTACTTGTTTTCATTTTTGGTTGAGTTTTTTAATACCGCATAATTCCCTTAGATTTTATTATTCATAAACTTGTTGGAAAACAGTGTTAAGGTATTGTCTGAAACTAATAACATGGTTTGTTTGATTTTTTTTTTTTTTTTTGATACAGTGAAAAAAGGAAGGTTGGATAAAACAGCTGGTAAGTCTGGTTCCCTCTTCAATTTCTACTTTACATTTTTCTTTCTTAGGCATGGGGCTCTGTGTCACACTGAAGAATCATTTAAGGCTGGGACTACTTTGACACGTTGGATCAATAGTACAGTACAAAATACATGTGTAAAGAATTATGCATATATTTTACAGATCAAATTATCAACCAAAGTTGGGAGCTGAGACAATTTTTAATTTTAAATTATGAAATGTTATTGTCTTGTAAGCTAGTGATATTTAAAATATATTTCAACAAGAAAATTTTAACATAATTTGATTACCTAAATTGGTCAATAGAAACTTTTTATAACTAAGGAGAGTACAGTATTTTAGCTTGGCCAGGGTGGGGAGGAGAAGGTGTCTGAATTTTCTAGATGAGGAAACACAGACAGGAGACACTGATGGAATCAAGTATTACCCTAGGCAATAAATATGAGCAAAACCAAGCTTCCCAGGTCTACACAAGTCTGTCTTGGACCTTCCACCAGGACCAAGACAGCCAAGGTGGAAAAGAAACCCTGTTTTGGGTTGAAAGCTGAAGATATGAGCAGGTGGATATCCTGCCCTATTTCTTTTCACAAAAATTGCATTATTTGCCTCCAGTTTTCGACAGGTAAATAGTTGGAAGTTGCAATAATGGCCTTGTGAAAACAGCACTTCTAATCATGTAGCAAAATTGACAGCTCCTCTCCAGTGCCAGGGTATTGTAATGATATTCACCCTTGACTGTGCTATTCTTCAAGGAGGTTACATATTCAGTTATTTAAAAGGTAGAATATCTACATTTTCTTTTTTGACATAACTCATGGCATTTAAAGAGGAGGGTAAATTAGTCCAAAAGCACTGAAGGGTAAGATTTAGATCCAGAGAATAGCCAAAGAGGCCAAGGAACTACTGGAGAAATAGCTATTTTCAAAAGGAGATGACAGGGTTTCAGGCAACAGTATAAGGCAGGCAATCCAAGATATTTTTTATTTTTCATGCTAGAAAAGGAGCTGCAAAAGGATACCAGGTGATTAGGTTTGATCATCTGGTGTGGCACATAGCAATGTGAAACTTACAAATGGGAAATTTGTAATTGAATTTAGAGTTAAATATGAAATAATGCAACAATGAAACAGATTTCTGCTAAAATTGTGGGCTTAAGTTTCTACATCATAATTTATGGCTTCATTTAAAGGAGATTCATTTTATTTATGAGGGAAGCTGGTATTGTAGTTTTAATTTACATGGATGCTCTAAATAGCTGAAGTTAAACATTGTAGGTTGCTATTTTTCAGCCAAGCACTTTAGAGTTCTTTTGAAAATTTCTCAAACTTTGAGTTGCAAGTTCTCCCAACCACAAAAAAGTTTTGCAACTACAGAAGATTTTGCAAATTTTTTGTTTTGTTTGCCTCAGTTACACAGAATGGTGGTGTGTGAACCATGCCTTGTTGATGCCATTTCTCACACATAAGTCACCAGACTCCTAAATTCATATTGACTTTGTCACGTTTTTTCAGTATAAAAATAAAGTCGTGTTTGAGAAGACTTGTCCACTGAGTTAAAGAAAATAAATAGATAACATTGGGCGCTGTTGACTTTTTGTATTAAAACAAAAAATTTCCGTTACATGATATCTTTAGTTCTTTGCTCAAATATTATAATCGGTCCTGATAATAAGATCTACATCCAGGATGTACACAGGCAACGCTTCTCCTTCACACCTTTTGTTAAGTGCAGTGTAATTTGATACAACCTATTCAGTGATCTATTGTAGCCACTGACAGCTTCCCTCCAGCTCTGAGTGTTTGATTGACCTCTGGTAATCCAGACAGTTCACACATTCTGTTCTTGGCTATGTCTTGTATGTATTTTGGCGGTGCTTGTATTAAAAAAGTCTTTTTTTCAGTCATGTGTCCATGTTAATCCTCGCCTAGGATGCTGGAGGGTAGTGAAGGATGTGTTGCATGCATGCAAACTAAAAAGCCATGTTCATTGAGATGCTAGAATGTGCCTTTGCAGCCTTAAATTCCTGTGTCAGGCCCTACAGGATAGAGTTTGCCCTCAGTTCTGCTTTTTTCTGTCAGTTATATTTTCAAGCACTTTGGAATTTTAAAAATTTTATTCTTTTTGCTTGTTAGGCCTGATTTTATGAATACTCACACTGTGCCTTTACAGAGGCGTTTATAAAAATCTGAGTTCGTTTGGGACTGCACATGAAACCCATTTTGCTGCTGCTTCTATACACAGAACTCAGTTCATGCCCAAAGACTGAATTGCACGTTTTGAGTCTATGGCCTTGCCTTAATTGGATGCAAAACCCTGTTAGATGTCCCCAGTATAATTGTATCAATTAAAAGGCAAAAAAAAAAAAAAATCCTAATTTGCAGAAAGTAAGTGTAAACTGGTTTCTTGTGAGAGCTTCCAGAGGGATTGATGAACAGTAAAAAGCTGTGTCTAGAACCTGATCTTTAAAATAGTCACATTTAGGATTATATTCTCTCCCACCTGTCATGGGCAGAGGTTTTCCTGTCATAGTCCTACTAAAATTAATAAGAATTTCCTTGTTCACATCCACGTATTTGACCCACACCAGTGGAGGGTGTGTATGAGGGATGTGTTAAACCCTTGCTGCTATATGGTTGTGTTTTCATTTTCTGGAAGGAGCTAAAGTGGAGTTAAATGTGCTGGTTATTTGTTTTTCAGACACATCCAAAACATACGTTGTTTTAAAAGTCCAAAATTTGAAAAGCACTACAATAGATCGAAGGGGAAGGGAGCCTTGCTGGGAACAAGACTTCATGTTGTAAGTAAAAAGGAATTCTTATCAATTGATGTTGTATCTTTGATATACTTGTATAGTGTAGAACAATTTAGTGCATGTGAAGTCATGTACAGAGCACAAAAGCAGGGAAAAAGTATCCAGTTCAGAGAAAAGGTGCCAGACTAATTCTGGGGAGCACAAGTTAATTTTGCAAGTCACATGGCAGATGAGGGCCAGCAGTCAATAAGGGGAAGAATTTGTCTCCAAATATAATTTCATATATGAAATTAATTTAAATATGTTTTAGGAGTACAAGGAATGAGACAATAAAGAACTCCAACCTATCCTCACACGAATTGATTTTTCTTCACTCAGTTTCATTATGAATTATTCTAATTTTATACATTAATTTATCTACTTAACAGCCAGTTTCGGTACTTTATTTATCATTGACTCATACTGATTCTCACTTCTGTCTGCAGATCTTTGCCCACTTTATTCTTCATCTTGTTATTTGGTTGCTATACTCTTTTCTATAAACACCTCACTGGTCAGGATGGTCCAAACACTTTTACACTGACTGACATTCTGAGGAAACCTGCCTTCAACTTCCGAAGCACTTAAAGCAAATAAATATAATCCAATTAGATTCTGAGTTAGTACATCAATCTCCAACGTTTTTGTTCCCTCCTTTTTCCCTGCACAAATCTTTGTCTGTTATCATACTGTTGTTGTAGAAACATAAATTTTATTCTTGCGGTCTACAGATGGTTAAAATATGTTTACAGAATTAAACATTTAGTTTGCTTTAGTTATTTCTATGAAGAATGTCCTTTTTACAATTTTAGTTTTTTCTAGTCCAAGTATTTTAATATTGTTGAAAGAATGAGTTGTTTTGCATCATTTTTCCATACTTTCTGGTTATCAAAATCTATAAATATATTTTGACTGTATGCTGAAACTGAAATTTTGATTGAAATAACTCACTCCTTCCTAATTTCACTTTATTCAGTATTAAAAATGGAATTTCTAAAAGCTTCTCCGGTTTTTCTTCCTAGTTATTTTGCATAATACACAGTGTTCTTAATCTCCTTTTTGAACCATATCTTCATCATAGTTTTTTTCTGAAGATAATGGTTGATTAGAGAATATTCTTTTGGTTTCATGCAACTGATTTCTTGACAACTGTAGCAAACTGCTGTCTTGCTTAGCTGGAGACTCTGAGTTGCTGAAGAACATTAGGTCAACATATGTACCTTCATTACCTGCCATTTTCTGCATTTACAGAAGACACATCATAAAAGTTATAAAAAATTCTGACTTCTGACCTCATCAAACTAATCTTAATCTGGGGCTGACTCCTCCCCAGCACTCTGGTCAGCAGGCTTCTCCAACACTGTTCAGAGCCACAGCCTCGATTATCCAAAGAGGAAGATCATATCTGGCTTTGAAAAAGTTACGAAAAGTTGTTATCAATAGCTGACCTTTTTAAACACCATTCTTATACTGCAGCTTTCACTTGCAGAAAAGATAGTCATGTTTCGGTGTAGAGGAATCAATCCTCTGTGATAATACTCTATGATGATTATTTCAGAGCTCTGCAGATTTAGACATAATAGTTCTATAAGCCATTGGGCATGGATCAGATGACAGTGTAAAAATTTCTCAGGAAGTAGATCAGTTAAACTTCAGCACTTGCCTTGTCTGTTACCTTTTGTGCAGGAGGCAATTTAAAAATATTTTCAAGTGAGAGTGTGTAACCTAACCTCTAAATTTTCCTGAGGAATGTGTTATATTATTATTTAAAACATTTTATTTGCTCTTGTTTATATGCTTTTGTTCATATTATATGTAAATGAGTGTTCCATGCAGTCATTAAAAATGACTAATTTATAAGGATTATTTTCTTAATTTGTAGTGTACTAATTACCCAAGAATACTAAACCACCTTTGTAGCAATTGCATTATGAGGTTGCTGTAGCTCCATCTGCTGCCTACTTATCTATACAACACAGCAGATTTTGAAAAAGGATTATAAACAAGCTTTTACAAATATATTTATCTAGATTTTGGTAAGTATACTATAGTTCATTATTTTAAGGACTCTCACTCCATGTCTGCAGTAAAAACTGTTCCATTGCTTGCAGACATTACCTGCTTGCATTTTAAAAGTTGCTTATTGCCTAACCTTTCAATCTGCAGTTTCACTATTCAGTTGTCAGTTTAAAGGTTGTGGTCTAAAAATACTAGAACATAAAAATGTGCAATTTGTCTTTGGTATCATATTTGTAAAGAAAAAAGCTGAATAAAACAAAAAAATTCAATATATCTATTCAATTGCGTGAAGCAAGTACATCAGAAGATTAGACCTTGAGGCAGGATAGTTTTTGAGAGCAATGTGATGATTTAAGCAGTTGTCTCAGAGGTGGCACCTGCCATTCTCTGATGTAATTTGTTCTTTTCCTGATGACTTTAAGTACACAGTAATGCTTTGTGGTACCCCACACAAATAAGTTGAAGATGAGTTTTGCTACTTAACAGAGATTACATAAAATAAGTCCAGGAGAGACACCAGTATCTACTTTATTATATTGTTCATATTTACAGAACTGGTCTGTAATGAGGAGCATTCCCTGAGGAAATTACCTCTCTCTTAATATTGTCCTGAGGGAGTGATATGGCCTGGTAAAATTTGATTTTGACTTCTTGCAAAATAAGGTTGTGATATGGTATTTTTTTGGTCAAAACTAACTAGTAATAAACTGCATGTATCCTTTAATTACAACTAAAATAGTATCTGGATCTGCAGCTTGTGAAGTTGAGAGATGTTTTCCCATTGCTCCAGCAGAACTGTCCTCATCATTTCACAAGGGCAATCGTGAAAAATAAGACTTGAGATTTGGCTTGTTCAGTCTCACATTTGTGTTCATCCTGCTAGTTTGTATTTTACAAGTATACTGAAAAACCCCACCTCTGTATCTGCTGTAAGAAGATAAGAATAAATTGCTATGATAGGTTGCTGAGCAGTTGAGGTTACATTTTCATTTTAATGATCTCTGTTCATTCTTTATAGTGAAATCAGTGCTGATGGAAAGGGCTTCATTATAGAGCTGTGGAAGAAAGGCTTGCTCTGGGATAGCATTTTAGGAGTTTTATGGATTCCTCTTGCCACTGTGGAATATGCAACAGATGTAAGTTGACTTTCTGTGGAAATATAAAGCGCTGAGTAAAATCCAATAAATTTCTCATTCTTGGACTCCCTGGATAATAACATTTGTGAGCAGTGTATGCTTCTAACTCCTTTGCTTCAGTTGTAATATCAAGGCATAATGTACACGAGGCTCTCAAAGTGACAACTGGTGTGCATTAGCTGTATGCCCTGGAGAAATGGCTCAGATCCCAGGCCAGGTATAACACAAGGTGAGTTAAGGTTCAGCAGAGCTTAGGAACAATTAGAGAGGCAGGCATGTTTGGTTTATAAGATTAGAGTGAAAGAATTTTAGATCAAGTTCCATGGTCTGGCTCTTCATTTTGTGACCTTGGGTAAATCTCTATTAAAATGGGCCAAATATTGTTGTTCTCTTTCTCATGGGAATTGACCATGGTCTCAGAGAGGAAAACAGAAATGTACCCTGTGGTGCTACAGAAGAAATTAATAGTACAGTGAAGACAAAGGAAAGGGTAAGTGAGGAAACTGGGTCAATACAGGGGTTACACATCCACCATAGTCACTTGGCCACCAGAATGGCTGTACTTGCTTTCAGTATTTTATAAAACATTTTATAAAATAAAAAAAGGTTTCTAGGAGTATGGAAATACTGAAGCAATCTGCAATTGATGCACAATTTTATAAATTTGAAAAAGGTAGAGGTATTCTATTCTAATAATCCACAATTCTCCCAGTCATAAATATGCTTTCACATGTATGGTCCCTGTAGGCTGTTTTTGAAGTAACTGTGAATTAGAGAAGATGAAATTAATCCTTGCAAATAAAAATTGTTTGCCTTCTTTAATACTTACGAAACATAAAGGCAATTGAAGATAGGGTAAAGGTAAGAAAATCAGGGAATAACTTCATGCAGTATCTCTCGTCAGACTCTGTAGCCATTTCTTTACAGGAGCTAATAAATATTAATGTATACATTGAACTGACATTTCAATGATTCTTCTCAGAAAATGGAAGCAGAGGAAGAAAGTAATTCCTGCTTAAATTAGAAGAGACTCTATCACAGCTGCCAAGTGCCATTTCAAGCCCCAGGGCAAGTTGTTCTGCTCTGCTGCCCAAGCTGTTGCTGAGTTACAACTTGCTGACACAGAGGTTGTGGCTTGCTTTTAAGTACTGAAACTTTAAGCAAACAAAGATGCAAGATAAGAGATTGTTTTTAATTTCTTCAGATCCTCTAAACCTTCATTTATAATTAGTCCACTGTGGAACATTCCTTGTTATTTATCCTTCTGGTCTTAACCCTGCAGTTCTGTTCTGGGCTTTATAACTCAGAAAGAGCCTACAAGGGAGTGTTACTTTAGAAGCTCTTTTCTGGCTTGGTTATTAACTTTGGATTGTTTCAGTCTTGCTAGAGTGTACTTGTTCGGCACCAGTTGAAAGGGGAACTTGGAAAATCTTTGTTGATAAGAGTAATTTTCAATGTTCATATTTCTTGTGTCTTAATCATCTGACAACCTTAATGTCTATTTGTCATGCAAGTGTTATATTTTGAATTTGATGACTGAGAAAATTTGAAGTCCTAGCTAGTATATCAACAAAAGCTGGAAAATACTAAAATGGTGCTATAAAGGTGCTCCTACTGACTTAGGGGAAATTTCTTTCAGCAAAAAGTGGATAATGCTATAAATCCTGCCCAGGTAATTTCCATAACCTGTTTTTCCTAGGAAGGCCCAGGTTCCTGGTGGAGATTGCATTCTGAAGTAATAAAAAATGGAAGTGAGATTCAAGGCACAAAAACACCAACTTCTCATGAGATCTTACTAGATATCTACTTTGCATTACCATTTGGTGAGTTACAGATTAAGGTCCAGCATTCCAGCCATTCTATTTCTCTCTAAATTCCTGTAATTTCACGTGAGTTCCTGAAATACACCAATAAATAGCGGTTTTTTCTATAGAATCCTAAATGCCTCTTCATCACTAAAGTATTTTCACAATCAGTACTGGTCGTTGTCACTGGTAAGTATGAACCACATCCCACAGGGAGCTGGATGAGCAGTTTCAGTAGCTAGTGGGGATCCACATGTGCATTGGAGAGCTAAAGGAGGCAGTACCTCCTTCAAGGTCAATACTAGAGCCTGTGTGTTACAGCTCTGCAGCACATCAGCTTTGACCAATGCACAATGTAAGTTTTAATAAAATCCAGGACTTCACAGCATTTTTTTACCTTCCTAGCAATGGTTGTCTGCCCTTATTTTTAGTGCATATGAACATGGAAACTATCTATATTTCTGTATATATGATTGTGGTGTAAATGAGGGTAGAAATTGAAACTGAACTTCAAATAATACATCATCACACATTGCTTCCAGATAAAATACAAGATTGATTTTACTAAGATTATCAGTCCATAGACTTGGTCTATCTCCAATTAAGGTCACAAGCATAATTTGCTTAACATTTTACTCTTTAAATACTTTAATGAACTGTGTCTGAAAAGATTAATCCTAAAATTTATGTAAGAATAAAGTAAAGTGAAGAAGTGTGAATAAGAAACTATATGAAAAGAAAGTCCAGAAGTTATACCAATAATATGCTCTTTGATTGTCTGATTTATTTTTAAAATGCGTTGCCTTTGATTAACCTTGGTAAATTGTTTTTTGGTCCAGTCTGCATGACTATATTCCTATTAATACATCAGGTGGAATACATATCTTTTCACAAAGTGACTGTGGGCTACTTTTTAGTTTCTTACAAGCTACAACATAGTCTACCTTTTTTTCCCCTTTCTTTTTAATTTTCTTTTTTTTTTTTAAACAAAATTTACTACTTTGCTAGTTGGCCAAAAAAATTTTGAGCTATAACCTCTTCCCTAGTTGCATTCAGGTTTTTGTTTGCTTTGTTTGTTTGATATGTTGAATTAGCAGAATGTTTTATGTCCTTACGTCATGCTCATATCTAGAAACCTATTGTAAATCTGAAATAGGAACTCTAATTGTGTGTTTACAATATGTAAATTCAGACTTTTGCTTATTTCAGGCTGCTTCTTGGAGAGACTGTTGGTTTGTATGTTGAAGCTTGTATTCTGATTTCAAACAAAAATATTTGAAAAAGTTCCCAAGGTAGGCCCTGGGACGGTAGGCACGGAGTGCTGTGAAGATCCTGTAGAGGTCACTCTTACGCTGTAGTTGTGTTCATAGAGGCGAGAACTCAAAATTATTGTCTAGGTTATGGAGAAAGCCAGGATTATCATCCACCTGGGGTTTGGCGAGGGCATTTTCATTGCTTGTCCTATTGAATGACTCAGCTCAGTTATGAGCACCTGAAGATCTCTCATTGACTGTTGGAATCAGTGCAGCCTCTTTATTATGACAAATAACACTGGAAAGGTAGAAGACTGCAGTTACTTTTGACAATTCCTGGAAGATGTTCATTTGAGAATGCCAGATAATAGGCAGAAATATAAGAGCCTCCCATTCTCCTTTAATAGTATGACTTCATTTGGACTTGAAATCCTGCATCAAGTACTGTGGAAGTATGTTCTCATCAGTAGTTCAGTGCCTTTTCTAGAGGTATCATTTAATGTCAGTTATGGTAGCTGTAAAGTAGACATTTCACTGTTGCCAGCTAAACTGAGCTGCATTAAAAGGCTGCTAAGTAAAGTGAATACCTACTATATTTAAAATTCTGCAAGCAAAGTCACAGTAATAAAATACTGACTTCAGATAAACACTACAGTGAATTACAAATGTTTTTCATGTCTCTAAAAGTCAAAATTTTTAAAGGGTAATCAGGAATTTATGAAATAAGATAATTTTCCTTCAAATATTTTAGGTGTTTCTTTGTAGGTACGCAGTTTGTGTTAATTGGGAGTGGGGCTGTGGCCAAGCCTCATCCCTAATGAGCTACAGCTGTGAGCAGCAGGTGAGCAGCATTGACAGCAATGAGCCATGGAGTGCCCAGGGGCACTGACCAGCACACAGGTGCAGTGCATCAACATCAGGGGGATAAAAGGTTGGGCTAAAGAACAAGAAGTGCAGAGGCTTGCAGCCTTCTGAAGTGGCAGGTTGTTCTTCTGTATGGGCAGAGGCCTGGAGCCTTCTGATGGGGTATGGTGTTACTGTGTATGGGTGAAGAGACTTAATGCTTAAAGCTTGCTGAAATTGTATGGTGATATTTTGTGTATCATGCTGTCTCAACTGTGACATTTCTTGTAAGAGACAACAGAAGAAAATTTAAAGGACATGTCTTTTTTTCTCAAATTCAGCATTAGAAATAGGTAGCTTACTCCTTAACACTTTTATACCTTACATAAAGAGTAAAATCTAAAGAAATTCAAGGTAATTTTATTGAAGTAATTGGTAATAGCTGTCATTTGGAAAATCATTTCTGTGTCTTGGGAGTGAAAATGTCATTTTGCCAAGTAGCCTACTAAAAGTTGACAGAACTTTTACTTCATTAATAATTTTGGAAAATACCATGCTGAACTCATGTCTTAGGCTTGCTTTTAATTCAACTAATTATCTAAAATTGCATATGCATTAATTAGCAACTGAAGTAACAAGAACAAAGTAGCAATGATGAGATTTAATCCCTGTTTCTGCATTAGTCACCATACTAATGCACTGATATGCCAAGGGATTCGCAAGTGAGAAAATTATTTGTTCTAATACAACTTTGATCAGCAAAAAGCAAAGTCCTGAAAAACCATAATATACTGACTGTGAAAACTCATGCATCACTGTATAGAATTCTAAGTACAGACCACTTTAGTTAGTATAATAATTGACATATACTTACAATTTAAAAGTCTGCATTAACATATAAAGGAGGAAAACTGAAAGATTCTGTTTTCCAGAGTGTTGTCTTTAGTTTTTGCATGTTTTGCAACAGTGCTGTGTTCACTTTGAGCAAAAGATATTACATAAATTTCTGGCAGCTTACCTAGTGATGGTAAACAAAACATTGTTCCCAATCTGTAAGCGAAACTTTAAAAATGAAAAAAAGAGGTGGGCACACAAATTTTTATCATCTTTATGGAAGAAAACTTCTTCACAATCAGGGTCAGATGGTGAACCCTTTCCTCTCACTAAAGCTATAGGATGATTTGTAGCACAAAATGTTCTGCAGGGGATCAGTTTGTACCTCCAGTTGCAGACTTGTTATGTTTCTCCCAAGAGCCTAGAGCTGGGAGGAAAAAAAGCCCTCAGTTCTAGACCAATAGCATGTGGAATTAAAGTAGAGCCTGATTCCCTACATAAATACAGAAAAACCCCACAGAACCAAAATCTAATCAAACCAAAAAACATAGATCTCAGAATGCTGTGCATGGTGCCAAAAAAAAATACATGGCAAGTTGAACTGGAAAGCTTTAAAAAATCAATTTTCTTCCTAATTCAGCCATAGGTAATTTTTTAAGCTGTAAAATTAACTTTGTATAACAAGAAAGTAATTGGTCTAGGTCTCTAAGTTTTTAGAGTGCCAATCAGAAGATTGTCTTGGAACTCTTTCTACTGTCCTTGTAACAAGTGATTTAATCATTACAATGTTTGCAATGGATTTGATAATTCCCTGTTACTATTGATTTAAATCAATTAAGATAATTAACTTTATATATTGCTTCCTCTTTTAGAAGTAAAATGGGCTGAAAGATTTCTAGCAGCTTTTTCCTTCTCTACAGATACCCACAGAGATTTAGATTGCAGAGGCTGGCACAGAGAGACACCCCTCCAACATACAAGATATTCACATCAAGTTACAAATGACAGTCAGCCATCCATGGACAGTGGGCTCAGCATACAAGAAAGCAAACTCAGGTATTTTACCTTGTCACATCAGACCTGTGTGATATCATTTGTTGATTTTAATTTTTTTGGAATATCTGAAAGTCAGCATGATACTTACAAAACTATTTTAAGCAGGAATATGCAAGTCTCTTAAGCTTGTAAAGAAAATACAGGTATTTATTAGCTTTTCTATGTTCTTTTATGGCAAATACATGTCCACCTCTCCTGTTCTCATCCCTGGGCATGTGTCTACATAGGGTTCAGCAATTCCATAGTGACTTCTTGAAATACTAAGAAAGGAAGGGAAGCAACTCCTGACATGCTTGGGTATTGTAGCTATTCTATTTCCTCTGGAAAGCAGGAAAGACATTTGATTCCATTTTTGAAGCTAATGTATTTACCTAGACAGGCTGCCTGCATTTCTGGAAGTTTTCTAGAAGAGAATTAATATTTCCTATCTATTTCTTCTGAACAAACAAGAAAGCAGTGGAAAAAAAGAAAGGCAGGGGAAAGATAATTGCTGTCTTTCTGCTTCTGTGAATGTGCAAAATGATGATCCATAATGGTGGAAGGGGCAAGGAATAAGATGGCAACAGATGTATTATTTCTCTGCCATCACCTTTTGCTCAATGGAGTTGAATGCTCAGGAGGGAGCCCAGTCAGCCTCTAAGAACACTCAGCAGTGGTCTCTGAGCAGGGAGAGCTTTCTCTGTGTTGGCATAATCACTTCTTTTGAAACGCAAACTGGTGAGAAAAAAAGTTCCCTCTACTGTTCACTTTGGCTTTCATAGCAGCTGTCACAGACTGTATTATATTTCATTCATGGTGTCTTTTATCCGTAGCAGTGCAGGAAAGGCACTGTGAGCAGCTGACACTCCAAAAGGTATTCGGCCTTGATGAGGGGTAGAAAAGGCTCTTGGGAAAGGCAGCAAGAATATTTGGTGTGTCAGGCACTTTGCTTCTGTTTAAATAATGTCTAACAGCAGTGGTACTAGAAAATAAGCTCAAACATGAGAGAAAATACAATAAAAACTAATACGTTGTTAAGTATTCTCTGAGGCAATAACATCTTGATGCCCTTAAACCACCTTTTCACGCGTACTTTAAAAAAGCAGGGTCCTGGAGCATGGAACTTTTACACAAAATTAGGAAATTAGAATCTACAAAAAGCTCAAACTCCAGGAGGCAGTTAGGGACTGCACGTGGCCCGGGTGCCACAGCGTTGCTTGGGTGCCCGTCAGCCTCACCATGTACATTTCCCAGTCAGCCCTTGCAGGGTATTTACAGAGAAGTACAAGTGCTTCCTCAGGGTGAGAGCTGTCAGTAATGGCAGCACTCAAGAGCTGTTTCTCTGTGTTGTTCTAAGCACATGTCCAGTCATTAGCATATCATCTGTGCTGACGTGTCATTTTCAGCAAAGATCTGAGCCTCTGAGCAGGTTAAGCTAAACCAAAAGAAGCTAACCGAGTCTGACTATGGAATTCTTTACCCTCTTTGTACCAAATAATTGTATTGAAATTCAATGAGCTTTTATAATACTAAATTGAGAGTCAGCACTAAACTATTATTTTTAGATGAAAAGTTTTTATCTGTATTTATAGGTATTTTATCTTATCTTTATAGGTATTTTCAAAGATTCTGAACAGAAATATGATTATTTTAAAACTTAGAGATGTGTATTTATTCCAAATAACTGCATTTATACAGAAAACCTGGCATGTGGATGAGACTATTTCTTTTGAATAACTGCATTAAGCACCAAAATTAACTGTCCTGTAAATATTTAAGTATTAATATATTCCAAATTTCTTCCTTAAGTGATTTTTTAGACTGATATTATTCATCAGTTCTTTGGTTATGTACATAAATCATGTTTTTGGCTACTGACTTTGGGTGTAGACTAATGACTAATTAAGTGTAACTGAGTAACATTTTTCCATAAAGCAAAAGCTCGCTAAATCAAAACTTGAAGGTTGTGGTAAATTAAGTAACCTCTTATTGGAGCAATATTTTTTCCCTAGAGGCTTAGAAAAAAAGACCAAAAGAGAAGGGGAAAATATTAGTAAAAAATACCCCAAAACCCATAAATCATCTGAGTTTTTCTATAATGTAATTAATGAGTGAATTGCTGAATTTTTAAAAATCAGCAATCAATTATTTATTGTATACTTCATTGCACCGCTCCGTAGTAGCCATAGGATAAATCAATTTGTTCACACTTTATGCATTATTAGTATTCAGTGCTGAATGCTACTACTTGTAGGAAAAATAATTTCATGGTTAATCTCTGGTACTACTGAGGTAGAAATAATGTTGCTGTATAGCCAGAAATGTACAGATATACCTGTTAAGCATAAACTAAAACAAACAGCATAAAATTGATTAGGGACATTTCCAAAACAAGCAAAGTGGAGCAAATATTTCTTTTAAAAGCAACCAACTAAACCCAAAACCTAGGGAAATACAAAAACAGGGACAAGGATCTTTCTTTTTAAAATATTGATTTGTCGTGTGATACTTGTTTTCTCTGTAGAGCTGTAAAGCAATCATTGAACAAAGAGAAAAAAATATTACATTAAAAAAAAGGCAACTAAAAATCCATTTTTTAGATAGAAATAAACATATATGGTTTATTATATTTCTGCCTTCATAGCAAGTGAATGGGTGTGATGTATACCTACACTGGAAGGGATATGCTGCCCACAAAACATTACTAGACCTACACAGATTGTATTGACAAATTTGGGGTTGAGTATCTTGTTCTAAAGTGTTTGGCTTGATCAGTGCTTCCTCTTTTCTAATGGCTTGGGTACTGTAACTGCTGTGTTAAAATGAGTTATATTGCTAAAATTTGACTTCATGATCTGCAGCCACTAGCAAAGTTGATTTTTATATAATCATTAAACCGATATTAACTAACATAGTGATTTGTGACAGTAAAATGCATGTGTATTTTCAAATGGATGAAAACGGAAAAGAAAGCTTCAATGTGATAGTATTAGAAGTTTCTTAGTGCTTGAAATGTCATGGGCATTAAATGGCCTCTTAAAAATGTAATTAATCTTTCCTGGTTTTCCATAGAGAGAGAAGCAAACAATTGCTGAGGTCTACATTAATTTGAGGTGATCAGTTTACAGCCATTTTTCCAGTGATTTGTTTCATTATTCATGCCTAGATAACAGAAAAAATGATAGACAAGCATAAAATTATTTCTAAACCATGAAAATTTCCACCTCCACCTCTTGGCTACAGGTTATGAACTCCTTAAACAAAAGCCATATTTCCATGCATATCCGTCTGTTTAAACAGATAGTTTTCTGAATATATACATTTTTCTGTTGTGATCATTCAGTAAGAGAGTCCTCAAATTTAAATTACAGAATAGGTAAGCATAACTGATTTTCTATAACAAGGTATTGCTTCTTATTTGCTGCCAAAACAAATAAGGTCCAAAAGAGGCATTTAACAAAAGATGTCTATCACATGCAAGGCTTTTGGCTATGAATATCCCCTGGTTCCCAGCTTTCAGAACTGGCAGATTATTTTCAAAATATAGAAAGACATTGACATTATAATTAGTGATTGGTGGTTTTGCATTTAATTATTATTCATAGGCTGTTCTCTAAACACTTGTGTGTTCCAAAAGCAAGGTAAAAGAGTTGTTTATATCAAAACCCATGAACCAAGAGGCTTCCCTGAGTCTGAGCTATTTTCACATATTAAAGATCATTCCTCTGAGCTCTTTGGCCTCCTGGACAGCTTTGTTCTGCTTGAGTTACAGAAAGCAGTGTGGGTAGGAAGGTATTCAGCTTGAGGTGATGTTTACTCTTGTATAATAAATAATTTAAAACTGTAAATAAATGTTATTAATTTATGTAATTACAGTAATGCAGATCTTTTCAATGAAAGTCTTATGTAAAATTAAACCCTTTGTGTACCAGCACAGTGCTGCGAGTTCATTCCACTGTACCCCAGGCTTAATTCTCATCTGTCACTCAAACTCACATGCTTATTGATGATCCTTCCTGCTCTGCTGCCGTTTCCTATTTCAGTTCCACCCTCTTGCCTCTCTCAAATGTGTTTCCTTCACATCTTCTGTGGCCTAAAACTATTGCCCTTGGTTCCATTAAAAGTAGTACTTTAAAAGACGATTTTGAAAAAATGTTTCTAAATAATTTTCAAGACTGTTACAGTAGCTCTGTACAGCAGAGGAAATATAAACAAAATTTAAAATCGGGGATGGAGAATGCTAAATCTCATATATACAGTGAATTTCAAGTTCAATCAATTTTTATGGGCTTTTTTACAATTTACAATTGTTACCCGTTTAATTAGTATATTTTAAAAATTTTTGAGTAAAAAAGTGGAAAGCAAGATAAGTTAGCAGTTCACAATATATAGAGAAAATATTTTACTTGAAAGAGATTGAGGAAAAGGACACTGAGATAACTGAGAAAAAATTAGGGAATTGAAGATTTGTGTCAGAAAAAAACCCAATTAAGTGCATATGAAATTGTTAGGAACTCTAGTATGGAAGCAAAGAGATTTATTTTGCAAGGCAATTTGCAGTTTAGAACAAGTAAGTGATGGTGAGCTGATGTGACATGTTGATGTACATTTTCTTTCCTGAAGTTATCCCAAATAGATTTTGGTAAGTTATTTTTGTTTGACTGGTTTTAAAGTCTAATGCTTTAACTAACATCCTGAAGTTCTTGGTACAATCTATTTGATGTTTTTTAGTAATTATGAAGTATGCACCTAAGAATCCAATCTTTGTGGCACATCTGAAAGCTAGACTCTTCATCCCTAGGTGGGTTTGTACAAATGTGCAGGTTTGAGGCTGTAACTAAGTGAGGATGAGCTGCTGCTCCCAAGGGAGGGGCAGTGAGGCAGGATAACAGGGCAGGGCCAGGGCAGCCAGTGCCCCAGCCCAGTACCCCAGGCAAGCCTGGGAACGGCAGCAAGGGTCAACAACAGTGCTGAAGCCTGTGCTGATGGAACAGCTCCGAGGCCAGACTGGCAATTCCTGGAGCTCGGGGTCAGGGCCAGTGGTGCAGCCAGGGCAGGGCACAGCAGTGAGCACCAGGCAGGTCCATAACAGCACAGCAGGATCAGACTCAGGTCTGCAGTGACTCCAGGACTGGAGCTTCTGCTCAGTGGGTACATAGGCAGAGCTGTGCTTGAGCCAGTATTCCAATATAGGAATGAGACAATCTTGGAAAAACTTCCAATAAAGGAGGAATAGGATCTAGCTCTGGCACAAAATATACAGCCAAATTTTATGTCCTGCTGTATATATGAAATAACCTACAAAACCCAATTATAAAATGGATTACACACTAAAATAAAATGCAAATATCTTTGGCACATAGCAGAAATTGCTCTTGGTTTCTTCCAGTATCCATCCCCACCAGTCCATACTGTTTTGCTTCTTCCAGTTATCAGATCTTATAAGGTTCTTTACCTTTCAGTCTTTTCACAAGTGTCTGTTTTGTTTGTGGTTATTGGGAGTGTTCTGATGATTGTTTTGCATCCTAATATGAGCTGATACTGAGCTTTAATTGGCTCCCTTATTAATATTCATAGTTTTGTGTTGTTTGCTATGGTGACAACTTTTCATAATAAATGAGAAGTCATTATGATGCTCCCTGAGATTCTGTGTAATGTAACATTATTCATTATAAACTCCTTAGGCTTGAAAGGAACACGAAAGACTTTTGAAGTTTTCTTTTACCTAGACTAAGTTCTATGCCTTCTTAGAGGTTTCTGAGATTCTGTGTAACTGTATTAAGTCTATAACTGTTCTGCAGTTATCTTGGGTTCCCAAAAGGTTTACTTGCTATAAAGGTTGACACATTTTACTTAGACCTTACATAATAGTAAATTTTTAAGGTAACCTTGTTGGCTTCTGGGAACTAGTTTATCTAATTAATGCTTATAGCTGTGTGTAAAAGATTGAAAAGATTCAATCTCTGTAAAAGTATTCCCTTGAAACTACTAGAAAATTTGTTCATTTATAGAAAAGCTAAAATAGTTGTCAGACATCAATTCTTCTGCAGAGAAATTCCCTTTCTCTGTATGACTTGAACTCTAAAAACAACAGCCATTTCAGGGGGGAGCATAAGAACTCCACATAAAGAGCTACACAAAGAGAGAAAAGAGAGTTGCTGTGGGAAAAGCAGCATAAGTTTATGAAAACTTTGGTTGGGCTCCTACGGCTGTGTCATATTTCATCTATACACTGCTACCCTGAAAGATACCATTCTATTCAGAAGCAGGATGAACTTCACTGGAATTAGTTTATTATACTTGCATAGCAATTTATTTTGTTTGTTTATTGCATGCATATTCAATCAAATACTTTTAAAATACTGATTTTAATGACTTTTTAATAAAATTGAAATATTAGGCATTGGTTATGAATAGAGAGGTGCTGTACGAGAAAACTGAGTTTAGTTGATTGAAGAAATATGCCTTTCCAGTATATATTAGGGGAAAAAATACAGATACTTTTGTTTTTTGAGTTGGGTATATTAGAGGAAAAAAAGAATTAATGATACATTATTGAAATAAGCAAGAAATTCAAATAGGTGCATAGTGGCAAATCCAAGCAAAATCTGGAGAAATTCACTGAGTTTCCCTAAGTGTCAGATAGACATTGTTTGCTTTCTGGGAACAATCCAAGATGACACTTTGACAGATTCAAGATTGATTAAAAGCTGCAACTTCAGTGGACAGCAGAACAATGTCTTGATAATGTCTTATTCACATCAACATGTGTTTCCTTGTGTCACCTGTCTCCTGCCATAGCCTTTGGTCTTGTCAATCAGTTTCTGTCCTAATTGCATGTTCCTTTTGTTCAGATAAACATCTTGCAGTTTGGAAATCACTAATGTAGCTACTGCAGAACTGAGGAGATAATATATCTTGTAGGGGTTTGTGGGGTAGCAGCATTGCCTTTAGTACTTCTAAATCCATCAGAAATACCTGGAAGTTACTTTGTAAAATGTTGATTTACTGTCCTGGCAGGCCTTAAAAAATGGAATCTTTCTCCAAAACTTCTGTTCCATGGCAACATAGGGGGAAAGATGAGTTATTATCTACTGGCACTGCATTAAGTGTACAAGATGAGTATCACAAGCTGTAGTTTTGATAGTTCTAAATGACAGTTTACAATCCAGTTCATAGCTCTGAGTGGTGAGAATTGCAATTTTAAATGATTGTAATTTTAAATTGATTTCTGTAGTTATGGTGGTCCTTTAGACAATGGTTTAATAGAATTGAATAAATTCCTCCTATCATAATGAAAACAGGATATCACCCTATCTTACAAACCCAATCTTTGAAGAAAGGGATATATTAATGTTTGGGAATAATAGTTAATCAGATAACAAGAAAATCCCACTGTGTTAAATCCAAATTGCCTCTACATATTTTGAAGTTGAAACATTTGAAGTGGCCTAAAATGAAATAGTTATTAGTTCCTTTTTGCAGTCCTCATTCTCAGCTACACAGAGGAGTTTCCTATTTCTCTATCTGTGATGGAAAAGAATTTTTTTAGGTGATATTGTAAGTCAGAACACTCAAATAATATTACTGCAAAGTAACTGTTAAAGCAAGCTGGGACTTTCTGAATCAGTTTTAGCAGAGACAGCAGCATCCCTTCAACAAGTCATGCTATGGTCAGACTTCAGACCTATCTAAGGAGTCAAAAGACAAAAGGGAGAGGGAAGTACTTTCCATGCACCAGATTGTTAATTGTGCACATGGAGGGGAGTGGTGGTCAGGCTGCAGTAATTGATGGCTTAGCTTTAGCAGCTGTGCAGACTTGGCTCAGGGGTATTTCTAAAAGCAGGCAGGAACAGATCTTTTTCTTCAGGAAGACAGAAAGATCAATATCAATGTGAATTATGCCTATGAAAATATTGTGAAGAACTGGAGGAAAAATTTGAAATGGGAGAAAGTGAGAGTTCTGTTATGAGGGTTAATGCACACCTTCAGGCTTTTTTAATTTGCTCTATAGGTGGGTCAAAAGTTGTAGCTCTTATAAAAGACTTAAATTCTTAATGATTAGGTAAGTAACCTGTAAAGGAGGGCTGGAAGGAAAACTGAACTAAAGGAGATATGCAAGCATATTTTAGTTTCTGTTCATGCGTTGCTAAATTTTTTAATCTGAATGGCTAGAAAATAGATTTTATTGCTGTATTATGTGTTTTAGGTACTTAAACAAGGTTATCTCTAAGAAATCCAGAAGTGCTATTTTGTTACTGTTGTAATGTTCTCAAAATTCAGACTTATAAAATTTAGTACCTTGTCCCAAAGAAACTAGGAACTCTTAATTGTAATTTTAGTTTCAAGAACCACCAAGAACTCAGAACTGTAAATTGTTTTAAGTGAAAGCAGTAATATAAATGTATGATTGAAGATTATAATATTGCTATGGAAACTTACTATTTTAGACGATAAGAAAGCAAAACAAAAAGAAAAATGTGTGATCAGATTTAACACTAAAATTTTACTGTAGGCATGAATGACTGGTTGCTGACCTATAGTAAGTTTTGTTATCTGCTCTGTTAGTTTAAAAAATAAATTTTCAAGAGCAACTTGAACATCTGTGAAAGGAAACCAGTGTAGCGATGTAGATTCAGTGCTACCAGAAGTAGTATCTTGGAGGAAACTTTGCTTTCTTTTGCCACTAGCACACCAAAATAGCTATATGAGGCAGTTGGATGATACTAAATTGGATTAGTCTATGCAAGACTTTAAAAAAGTAAGTCTCACTGTCACCTAATTAACTGTGGAATGCCTAGATCACTTAATTTTGCTTTGCAATTTTACCACATCATTAATTTCCTATAAATGTGATTATAGCGAAGATGGACGAGTACTACCTACAGTTCTTAGTGTTTTACCAGACTGCACAGCTTTTTAATGTTATAATTATTTTTTTTTCTATACTGTATAATTGAGGCCTATAAAATTTTTAAAATTGAATTCCAGTTTTATAGTCTAATAACCCTTGATGGGATACCATTTCTATAGTTCCATATCCCAGACATATTTTCCAGTAAGAATAGTGTGCCCTTCTACCAAGTGCATGAATTGAGGTGAAAGCTAGTGTTGTAAACCTCCTTGTTTTCAGCTGGAAACTATTTCAGTGCAATCAGCTTCAGCTAATGACCAATGCTGGAACAAGGACAGGCTTTTGTAGCTCAGGTGTATGGAATATTGCTCACGTGGCTTTAGCCTGGTGTGCAAGACTGTGGTAGCATCTGCACCAACAGATGTTCCCAGAGAACTTGTGCTGCTGCAGTCTAAATTAGCAACAAGTGTGTAAATCCTCACAGAAGTGTTTGGGGGTATGTTACAGACTTACTGCCAATGTTGTACATGTTACAAAAGTTACAGTACTGGAAATGATACACTTGAAAGTACCATTCTTGTATTCTAAAAATCAGAGAAGCTGATATTCATCATTTTGTATTCTTTTCTATCCCCCTCCTGAGCTATAAAAGAATGCATAAAACTCAAAATTATCAGCCTTATCACAGATTTGTACAAGAATGACCATTACTAGAATATTCTGGAAAGCACATTTAATGCAGAAAAACTCTGAATTTTTTTGTGGCAGTGTACTATCCAAGTATAACTCTACTTGATATGTCCATTGGAGATTGATTTAAGCACATTATTTTAGTTTCAGCCTGGCTGTTGCCAGTGGGGAGTGGAAATTGCCAAATAAAAATGTCATAATAGAATGTAATTATTTCAATTTTTCTTCCACAGTTTGTTTCAGTTATATTCAAAGCTGATGAAATTGGCTTCAGTGATGAATACTTGGAAATTAATGCAGATGTTCAGGATTGCCTATTACAAACAAATAAGCATTCAGAGGATGTCATTTTTTGTCTGTATGTGGCCACACTACAACTGCTCTATAATTAACTGCCTTACAATGAAGTCTGTAGTGAGATTAATTTTACAAGAGATACCATGAAAATGCAAATCATCACTGCCAATACTAGAGCAATTTTAATGTATTTGGCCAGCAAAATTAAGAGGGAAAACATCTATTAAATAAAAGTGCCAGTGTAACTTTTGTTTTCTGTTTAAAATCTTTAGCTTTTGATAAACCAGACTGAAGAGCCCTTGTGTTTATCTAGCCTGTGCATTCCTTTGCATGTACCTGTCATTGGTTGGTATACAACTGCGAGATTGGTTATTTTCATCCTTCTGGCTAAGAGATGTGAAAGCCTACTGAGTTTGATGCAAAGTGCATCAGAACTTTGACCTGGGCTTCTTGCTGAGCTGACCAGATCTGAATATTGCTGTACTGCTCCTGAGGTGTCCTTGTAGTTTTCCTCATCTTGTTCTTGTGGCCTGCACAGCATCAGAGAGCACAGCTGGGCATTATGTTGTAGGGGTGGTGAATCAGTATGATTTTCAGGCACTCTTTAAGGCATTTGTCATTTGTTTTTAAACTTTTTGTTGTTCAGTCACTGGGAATTTTATGCTCTTCTAATTATCAGATACAATTCCCTTGTTTTCTGGCTTAATGTTTCTGTGAAGTTCCCTAATCCGCTGTTTGTGTTGTTTCGAAAAATTATAGTAATGCATTTGCCCAGCACATATGTTCCTTGTGACAGTTCAGTTAGCAGGACAGATGATTCACAGCAGTATCTGGTGGGCTTTGTTAGCTGGGATTCCTGTAAAGCACATGTCATCAGAAGCTTTGTTCGGTATTGATAAAGCATTTTTCTGCCAGGTAAATAATTACTTTAACTAAATCTGAATAGAGCATTAACAACCACAGTGATGAGTCCAAACTGGACTCATCACTGTGTCAGCAGGAAGTGGACAAGTAGAAACAGTTCCTTGCTGTGTCTGTGCTGAGTTTCTAAGTGACATAAGTAGTGTATTCAACTACCTGATCTGATTGCTCTGCTCAGCAGCCGGATCAGAGATTGGTGATTTCCTAAAAGTACTGCAAACCAGTTAAACCAGTTTTTGTCCCCCTCTCTACATTATGCCTCAAAACTTAAGAATACTCTTTTCCCTACTTTTAGTTAAGGCAGAGAAAGCTGTTTCTCTCTGTTCCCTCTGAATCAGCGCTGACAACCCTATCTCCATCTGACCTTGAGGTTAATTGCCCTGGTAATCCCTAACGTTAATTATTACCCAGTATTTCCAGTCTAGTTAACAACTGCAGTGTGGGGCAGACCAATTACTAGTATCACTTGGTTGATTTACCTGAAAACAAAAGCCAGTTGAGGAGAGCAAAAAGGCTGGACCAGCAAACATGCAGCTTCAGAGATGAGGGCAGAAGAAGGCAAGCCTCTTCATACTTAGTTTGCATCATGTGCACTCAGCTGTGCATATCAGAGGGAACATTTTTCTCCTCAAATAAAAGAGCACTGTTCCAAAAGTCCAAGATAATTAAATAGTAATGTGTAGACCAAGGGATGGCACTGATGTAAAATATAAATATACTGCAAAAACTTCACTTAGTAAACAATCTTCTACTGTCCTCTGTAAATTTTGTGTAGAATTTTACTGTATAATTTTTATTCTGCAACTTTACTGGTATTGTACAAGGTAGTGGCTTTTGAATGACTTTAGAATCTTGCAGGAGTGGTGGAGTCCACACTAATTATTTTAACCTGTGCTTAAAAGCCATTAATGGAATTAGTATTTTTCAGTTTGAACCAACATTCTCCACAGGTGTGGTGAAATAGCTGAATAATGAGCCCTAGTTATAATTGGGCCTGTGCAAGTGTGCGACTTCTGTGTGAGGACAGCCAAATATGCAACAGATTGTATTTCCAAGGTTGGTTGGAGTAAATGTTAGTTTTTGTCTGGTGGTACTTTTTGGGGTGGAGGGAGTATTGTTTTTATGTTATTTGGCTTCTCAATAACTCCTTAAGTGCAGTAGGCAAAGACTTGGTGACAATGTCTCTGCCTCACAAGGATAGGCGGAAGGCCTTTACTGAGGAAATTCATAGGTTTCCTTTTTTTTCACTGTCTTGGTGGTTTGGATTTTGTAGTTGTTTTCTGCCTCTCCTCCTGCTATTTGGTGGTAAAGACTTTGTAATCCTGATTTATGAGCCACTGTAACTGGGAAATGTATTCCTTTGCTAATGTTCTTTTACACCTTGATTATACGAGGAGCAGGGATTGTGTCTTTTCAAGCCAGTAAACTCTTAGCTTTAGTGGAAACCTCTGTAATCCAAAGATGACATTGTGAGTTAGTGATGGGTCTGACTTTGATCCACTCATCCATAGGTTTATCAGATTTCTTTTAATTATTTATTTTCTTACTTTTCTGTTCTGAGTACTTCTTTTTTTCCCTACTTTTCTTCAGGCGAAATACAGACCAAGGTAATGGAGGTAATTTTGCAAGAGCAAGATGGGCCAGGGCTATCCAGAAGGTAAGAATGACTCTTAAAACTACTGATGTATCACTGTATTTAAAAAATTTTCTCGAGTGTCGAGGAGAATTTGAATTCATGTAAGCAGGACCTGAGGATGTGACTGCCAAGTTTCTGGTAGTTGAGACAATTTCTTCCATTGGTTCTTAAATCTGTGCCGTTCCATCACCTCATGATTTTTTTATTCTGAAGCACAAAAAGGGTGAGAGTTTGAGCCTTTCTTTAGTCTCAGAGGAGTGATTGCAGTTTGACCATCTTACAGGTGTTGCATATTAATCCAGATACCATAACATCACACATCTTTGTCTAAATAATTTTTGTTACTTAGGAAGATCAGTACTTCATTGATAATTAATAAAAATTGTTTGAAGAACATTTTCTCCCAGAAAAAAAACTTGTAAATTCTACTGATATCACTGCCTCAACATGGATTTTTTTATTAGTTGTAATAATTAAGGGAAATTAGCATGAACACTTGGTGTTGTTATTGGCCATATAAAAGACCAAGTATTTTCTTTCTCACTGTTGCTGTTAAACTGCAAACCACTACCTCACATCAGTCATTGGGAATTCACATGTTAGTTTTTGCCCAGTCTACCTGCATAGACTGTAGCGCAAAACTATTGTTGATAACTTCTGAGAATCACAGCAACTGTCTTTGGTGTGTACCTGTGAGAAACTGAAGAGTCACAGACTTCCTGTTTCATTTGTGTGTAGGCCTTTTGGAAATACTGCTTATTCTCAGGTGGTGTGCTGTAAAATATCTCTTCTGTGCTTTAATGGCACAGCCAAACTTGATTAGTGTAAATATGAGTCAAACCCCATCTAAAATACAGCTTTGTCAATTCATTTTGAGCTGTTTTTTTCCTGCTCTTTGGGGACCAAGTCCTATTTATTTTTTACTGAGTTCTCTTGTCTTTATGATAATCCATAGACTTTGCCTGTGTGAAAAGAGTCATAGGGGGAAATCTGTTTCTACTGGGATAGTGTGGGAAGAGTGCTTACCTGATTCATGTGATCTCAGTTTCTGCATCCAATTCTGTCACTTGTTTGATGTTTCCCTTTTTTCTGCCAGTGGTAGCTCAGGAAGGAGACAGGCAGGAAAAATCCTGGTCTCTAACCAAACATAATGGTCAGACAAGTCAAATAGTCTAGTTTCTTCTTGCAGACAGATGTTGCAATAGCCTTAAGATAAATTCTTCTTTGAGGAGTTTTCCTTCAGTGTGTGCTTAATTGCCTAGGCAGTAGGATAAAGTTATTTCTGAGTTTAAAACCAAGTAACTAATACTATACAGTCAGCAACTTTGACTTAATGAATCAACTGAATTTTGCTCAGATGTTAAAAAGTGTTTGAGTAAAGCAATAGTAGCAGTAGGAAGAAATACGATTCTGTTCTTCAAAGTAATTTTGAGGTCAGGAATTAAAAGATGGTAAAGTAAGAAAGTTAATATGCATTAGCTGGAATCTTGGGCTGTCACTGTGCCATTAAGTTGTTTTCTGTAGCAAAGTAGTCAAAATATCTTGGTGCACTGAAATAAGAGCAGATTGCTCAGCAGCTCATCTAGCATCAGTATGGGGTTGAAAGGTGTTGGCGAAGTTATTGTGCAACTTTTAAGAATTTGAAGATCAGGTAGATGGGAGATGTAAGCACATACCTCATGTGAAACTCTTTTTGAAGAGGGAAATTTCTATAAGTATTTAAAAGGCTAATTTAATTCTGGAGTAATTTTCATTTTATTTCATGACAGATTAATTTAGATAAGGTTTTTCTTCTGATAAAATTATTGTCCCTGAAATGCAATTGTCTTTAGTTCTTTACGCTTCAACCTTGTGGGTTGCCTTGGACTTCTTGCTTTGTCTTTTCTCTCTGAAGATAAACTGGTTTTCAGAAACAGTACATTGGTATTATCTCAGCATTGTTTTAGCACAATTGATGTGATATTAAGTGCCATTGTTTGCCCAGAAACTCTGAGATGTATGAAGGATGAGTCTCTGCCAATGCCTAATCAAAATAAACTTTACACTTGCAAATATTATTGGGGCTTTAAAAGGCAATCAGTAAAAGGAAATCCTATGCAGCACAACAAAATCAGAACACTAAAAAATCCTGACATGGTTTGAAGAAGATACGTTACTCGCATAGGCTCATAATGGAGGCATGCAAACAGATAAATTAAGTAGTATTCCACAAAAAGCAATCTCTTTCTTTAGGTAACTGCTGTAAAATACAACCACATGGACAGAACTGTCTCTAGCCGTAAGGAACTGGAAAAATAAATAACAACCTTTAGTAACCATGAGGGAGATTTTTAGGCATCAAAGCAGGCTTAGATAAGGAACCAGTCCCTGGAAGCTTTTAAGAACAGAGGAATAACAATTTTGGGGGGTTTTGAACTATTCTTGGAGGTTTAGGGAAGTGGCTTTAGCTTGGAACAGGGGCAGGGGGAATGTAGTTTGTTCAGGTTGATGGCCTTCAGGTATTTCCTCACAGGTGAAACAAACATGAATTCTTACTGTGATAGAAAATATATTTGTGTCTTGGCTTCCAGTAATAATATTTGGAATGTATGCTTTTAATGATAATCTATGTAAATACGAAATTGAAATAAGCTATTCTGATCAAATATGAGATGACAGCCCAGTGGTTTACCAGAGGCATTGTAGCTGATGAATATTTACTCAAACATTGACTAGATAGGAAAAGTGCCAAACTGTTTTGGAGACTGTTTCTTTTTAGATAATGAATTGCCTTGGTGCATATTTGAAATAGTAATAGTTAAGCCTTCTTCAATACATAGGATCTAAAAGTACTAAAATAAAAGCTTTAGGGAAATCCTTCCTCTCTTTGAGAAGGGGGAGAAATTGAGAATTTGAGGTAAAACTTAACATAAATAACACTTAATATAAATATAAAATTTAATAGCTTTTTAAAAGACAGTGCAAAACTAGATAGGATCCTCTAATTGTGCTTCTGCTGATTGATTAAAAAAAAAATCAAAACCACAATTCTTTTAAAATGATCCCATCTCAGTGTCTGGTTTTCAGTTTCATGTTCACTGTATTCCAGGAACATTGAGGCTTTTATTATTTGCCTTAGTTTTCTAATGGCTTTGAAATAAGTGCTATGAAGTACTGACAACAATTATGAAAAGATGCACTGGGAGAGTTTTTTTTCTTGTAACTCAGTGTCAGCCATGAGTAGAATCAAATGGGTTTTCCCCTCTCCCCCCTCCTACCCCAGCTGTATGTGTCACTTTGATTATATCTCTAGCTACTAATCCTTAGTGAAGTAGAGACTGTTTTGCTGCTGAAATATATTGGAATAAATAAATGTCACCTCTCTGAGATGGATATGCTTTTTTATCAAATACAAAGCGTAGTAATTCATCCCTAAGGCTAACATTAAGCAGGATAGTACTCATGTAAGTTACCCTTTGTATCATTCCACAACTTTATTTATTGACAACGGTGAATGTTGGAGACAAAACCAGTGACATAGTGGCACTGTATTGAGTGGTTTTATAATCTGGAGATCAGCAGTGAGAGTGGCACAGATCTGCCTTGGTAAATCTTCCTGACATACATTATTCCTGACTGTACAATGAGCACAGCATATCCATAGCTAACTAATTATTCAATAAATTAAATATATTGGTGTGTTCCAAAATTTAAAAAATATTGGGTAGAATTAAATAGTCACTGTGGATTGTTGTAATGCTGTTCTTTGTGATTTGTGGTGAATTACATGATGGATGCAGTGGTGATGCTCAGTATGAGAATGGTCACTAATAGAGAAGTTATCAGCAGCTTCATTTTGTCAGCTCTATTGATTTACTGTCTTATTCAGAAACAGAACTTGATAAACTAATACTAAAGCAGATATTACACAATGACAGCAGTGGGAATTTAAGGCTGGGAAAGCAGAAATCATTCTTTGTTTAGGAGCCACAGGGCTATGAGATTAGTGCCAAACTTCTCTTTAAAAAATATCAATAGACCCAAAGCATTTCTTTTTTTAAAAAGAAATCTTTTAGTTGAAAAATTTGTTGTATTCCAAGTAATGCAAGCATGTCTTGAAATGGAAACAAACAAGTATTTCCTTTTCATAAAGTATTAGTAATAGATAGTTTGCATCCTGATTCAACTAAAAAGTAATTATTATGTTCAAGTGGCAATGAGCATTTTTACTGGGTGAAATGACTGTCAGCAAAGAAGCTGCTTTATTAGTTTTTGAACTTATTTCAAGGATTAAATATTTAAACAAAAAGTGATAAACAATTGGAAAACAGAAATGAAGTGTGCTTTTCAATTAAATGAGTTCATCATAAGTGCAGATTTGCTAAGCGGCAGATATTTTGACAATTATTTGAATGTTAATTGGTGCATGAGGAAAATCACAATAGACCTGATAAGCTAAAGGAATTTCTGGGATGTTTTTGCTTTATAAATCACATTTTTAATACATATAGGATGTGAAGGAAAATTACTAATGGGTTACATCAAGCAGTCCTACTTCTATAATATAAAGAATTTTGTCTATCTTGTGTCTGATCTCTGAGTTTACATGAAGAAGGTAGAAAGTTTGGTGTGAGGCAGTTGGACCAATAGTCACAAGATCACTTCATAGTTGCCTTTAAGGCTTTCAGAAAGTGGTGCTAAGAAAGTTTACTTTGACAAAAGGATAAAGGCAGAAGTTCAAGATTGTGTTACATAGCAATTCTGAACAAATTTATTTTTGCTTCTTCTATTTCCTATCATTTTAGGTAAACTTTGTTCTTCCTTTTCCCTCTGAAATGACAGCCTCTGAAAGTTTCTCAGGGAGAAATTACTTCAAAATTTGATATAACTGTGATGAAAATAAAACAGAGATGTCTTTTTATCTGACCAGAGTTACAGTTAATTTACTTGAAGACTTATGATAACTTAGATATTCCTACAGTATTTTGAGTTTAGATATTCTACCCTTTACTCCCTGTCCTTCCTGACTTAAATCTATGTGAAAGTTGAAAATTGCTTTCTTCAATTAATTGAAGGCATTAAGTGTTATGGACCCTAGGAAAAACCTTTTTGAGCTGCTGTATCATTGTTTGAGGATTCTGTTAGCCAAGCTCAGAAAAAGAATTATCACTGTTTTTCCCTTTGAAAGGTGATATGTAATGACTCACAATAGAGGATAAAAAAAATCTAAGCTTTTGCTTTTGACCATTATTATAGAAAATCAACAAACAAATGTAATGTGCTCTCTTCCACAATTAAACTTCAGTTCTCTCCTTTGCTTCAGAGTTCAAAAGGGCACCATGATAACATTTTTTCTCTTCCTACTGTTTCAAGTAACCATGTTTTAGCATTTTGCAGATTGTATTTGAGACTGATGGTAAATTATTTATTACTGATCTCATTGCTAACCTGAGGCTAAGTCACTGTGTTATAGAATTATACAGCTCTTGGTGCACATTTTTGATTGAATTATTGAGTGTTTTGTGAGCATTTGATGGAATGCTTACAAAAATACTTCCAAAGACTGAAACTCAAGAGGGTTCTCATCAGAGAAAGTTTACAAGTGACCGTGGATGTTTCACATAAAGCAGGAAAAATGAGCCAGTTAGTATGAATCAGCTGGACTGATCATCATGGGCACCCTTCTGTAAAGGCAAAAGCTGCCTTTTGGAATGTAGTGAAGATAAATAGGATTGTGAAGGTGAGAATGCGTTCCATTAGAGAGAATTGGGATTGTTAGTTATGAGGTTTGGCAGAGAACCTCTCAGTGCAAAAAAGGGAAGCAGGCCCTAGGGTGAGGAGAGAAAAATACTGGAATAACCAGCAGTCATTTCAGTGGGAGATGTAAGATAGGCGAGAGAGCAGCCAAGAATGGAGCACTGATGAACTCTGAATCCTAGCACAAAGAGTGGCAAGTCATACACTGAAAAACTAATGAATTCTATTGATGGAATCCAGGCAGTAACTGGAGGGAGAAGGCCTAGGGGAAAAAAGATCCAGGAGAGTAAATTGCCTTGCTTCCCAATGCATTATAAAAGATGTGACTTCACAACTGTTGAAATCACTCATTTTCTTAAATCCTTGCCGCATCTGCCTTAGAGTCTGTACTTCATCAGTATGGATCTTTCTTGTCATCTACCTCTCTTTACCTATTTTCAAATTTGCAGGGTTGAATGTTTTAATTCACTACCAAATTACTTTTGAGTTTGGAGGTATGCTCTTTTTCTAAATATTTCTATGCTGCTGCCACTCTTGACAAGTCTTGAGATGGTTCTTAATTAGCACCTTCAGTAGCACTGTTAAATATATTCTTGAGTTTAAGTATATGACTGAGCACCATGTTGTACGGAGATGCTGTAACTCTTCCACTCTGTCACTTCTGTTTCAATTATTGTGGTTTAACCCCAGCCAGCAACTAAACCCCAGAGAGTTGATCATTTATTCTCCCCCAGTGGGATGGGGCAGAGAACCAGAGGGGTAAGAGTGAGAGAAGTTGATGCTTGAGATAAAGGCAGCCTAAAATCACTTCCCCACATGAGAAGTGGCAATTGAGTCAGATTCTTGATTTTTAAAAATTTTAGCAAGGATTTTACCTTCTTAGACAAAAAAACTGAAACAGTTTCTAGAGTGAACACATTCCTAGAGAATAATGATGAATAAAAAAGTCATAAGGAAAGAACACAATGGGGAATTAAATTTCAGAGTTAAGGTATATTGTTCTTAAATTAGTACTTCCAATCCATTACACTTCTTTAAGTGCTTGATAAATCTGAATGGGGAGAAAACTCACTTTTCCCTCCTGGGTAAAAAAAAAAAAAAATTATTGGTATTTCTTGATGTGTTCTTCAGTTATTGTTGGGCTTTTGCCCCTGTATTTGCTTTTCAGCTATGATCCCATTTTATGATTCTGTCTGAAATCAGGGCCAAATTTTGATTAAATTGTAGTTGGCAGGAAGACATTTTTACATTGGTTGCCTGTTAATTGGTATTTTAAAAAAATCTTAAATGTGATTTATTTCAATTAATAGAATTTAAACTGCATAATTTTATAAACTTAGCAATTGGTTTTTAAAAAGTCTGGAAAATTTTTCATGTGGAATAAGAAGTAGCTTTAGCCTTCTTAAATTCAGAATCTTCAAAGCATTTTTCACAGTCATCTGAAGTAAAACTTAAAACAGCTCACAGGTGCATTATGAAATACAAGAGCAGTTATTTTCTCTTTCCCATTCTTAGTGCAAACCAAAACCCTTTGTGGAGAGGAGCAGGTACCGACCCCCGTGCGTGCCTCCCGGCGGAGCGGGAGCGGCCGCGCTCGGGCGGGTTCGGGGCGGCGCGGCCGGCAGGGGGCGCGCGGGGAGCGGCCAGCCCGCCCCAGGCTCGGCGGGGCCCGGGCGCGGCCCTGCGGCTGCTCCGCTTCCCCGGGGCGCGGCAGCGCGGACCGAGAGCTGCCCGCCAGACGGCTTCCTAATTGACGGGTGGGATTCCGGAACTGACAGTTATTGCCTTCCTTTGATAAACGGGGAGATATAACCATCCCTTAAGCAAACTGGCGAGGTGATGTGCAGGAGAAAGATTAGTTGTGAGACAGCTTTTCCAACTTTCAGGCTGAAATCCATCATGAAATGCAAACTGCTTAAAGTCGTTCTCTGTTTACATCTGTCACCATTCAAGTATTACAGAGTAGAAATAGTCAAATAATATCTAAAATATGCTATTTAATGCATTACACAAAAGTAATAATGGAAATTACTGAAATATTTTCAGTGGGCAGACTTTTATTTCTAAGAATTCAAAGAATCATCTCTGAAAGTCATGATCAAGTAATCCTGGAAATAGGCACAAAGAATAGCTGCTTTCTCCATGCAGGCTTATAGCTGCCTATTGGGGTTTGGGTTTTTTGTTTGGGGTGTGGTTTGAGGTTGGTGGTGAGAGTGTTTTCTTTGTGGGGGTTTTCATTGTTTTCTCCATTAAGCTACGGAGTTTGGCTGGAATTGTGTAACAAGTTGCAACAACTCTATGCATATTGTATGTGTAGATATAATTACATGTATCTCCTTCTCTTCCTTCTATGTGTGGAAGTTACTTCTTTGACACTCTGTTTGGGAAATAGAGTAAATCAGTGTGAATCCTGAGTTCTTCAAGGGTAACTTTATCAACATGTCAGGTTACTGCCCAGTAACCACTACAATGCATGGGGCCCACACACACCAATTGCTCTTTTGTTTTACTTGTTCAAAAACGGGTGTGGATGTTTTCTTAAGATGCACAGGAGTTTCATTCCAGTCACTGACAACTATCTGGGCTTCCAAACCTGTGAGAACTTCAGCTGTAACTCAGAATTAAAACATCTGCTCATAGAATTACTCTAGAAAGTCATCAACCTCTTGTCTATGTGAGGAGTGTGTGAACGGAAGTACAACGTAACTTCGTTATGAATTTGGCTAGCTTCACTTGTGAGTAATTGGTATGTATTTATACATGAAATTTCATTCTTAATTGGTATTGTTACAAACAAAGTCACCATTTCACTGGCTTGGAGAAGTTCCACACAGAACTTTAACTCCAAGGAAGACAAGCCATGATGGGTTCTGAAGGTCTTTGGATTCATATTTGCTTTTTTATTTCCTTCTGAAATATCAATTGAATAATGCATCTGGTAGAGTAAAATGTCCTGCTTATGATGGATTGTCAAATAAGTTGAATAAGTTCACCTTTCAGCTGAAATATGCAGCATGTGGTAACACAATACATAAGCATAAACAGAGTCAACACTTAGGAGCTTCCTTGAAGATGGCAACATTAATCCAAGCATTCTGAGTTAATGTTATTGGTAAACCCATTTTTTATTAAATGACGAAACTTTATATTTTGGGAACAGTTCCAATATTTACTAGTTTTACTGTCTGTAGTCTTAAGGCTGTTTGTGTCATCTTGCTGAAACAGATAGTTATTTCTAAGTTTGTGACTACTACAGGTGGGCATGCTTTACTAGGCAGCCTAGTTTTTCCTTCTTTTCATCCTTATATAAGCAGTCCTGTTGATGTTGAGAGGATTTATTATTGCATCTTGTGTAGTTAGGACTATAGCACTGAGTATTGATATCAGTGGAATATTTTTCATTGTGCACTTACAAGAAAGTTTTATTATATATATATATTTTTGGCATGTAATATGGCAGTTTTAAAGAATGAGTTTGATTCAGTTTAGACAGAGTATTGAGTAATGGCTGCAGGCAAATAACTACAGTAGGATTTGAATAATCACACATTCATTCATCTGTTCTTAACTATAAATCTAATTAGTGGTTTGTTTATAGGTGGCATTCATGTCAGCAAGACATAATAAATATAATGATCCATAATTATTTTTATAATGATATGCAAAAAAAATTATTAATTTACAACTTTACATAAGAGATCTGATTCTAGAATTTTTCTGTTTATAAATTATACATAAAACAGAGTCCCAGGATGACAGTACTAACAACAGCAGAAGGATTGCAGAAAGTGAAAGCTATTACCTGTAAGTTTTAAGTATTACTAGAAATTGTTAAACACTCTTCAGTGCTGCCTTTTACTCAACATATCATTCAAAGAAAATAACTGAATTGCAAACTTATGCTACGAATGTCAGTTCTTACAGACTATCCAAAGTTTGAGGTTTAATTTTTATACAGAAAAGATTACATACTTTAATAATCACTATGGCATTCCAGTCATGCTGTCTCCCAAGATTAAAGAGCATAATCACATACCTGAGGGTTTATGCCTGTACATATTTTGTGAAACATTTACACTCTGGTGTGTGTACTCTCTGTGGAATGGTTTTACATAGGCTCATTCTGGCTGCATATTTTTAGTCCTTCATGTGTCAGTTTTAAATATATTTTCAGTATGTGTAAGGCTGCATGTGGCCTTACACTACTAAACCTGTTAAGATTTGGAAAAACACCTGATGTATTCTGTGCAGGATAATTTACTATCTGCATGCACAATAGTAATCCATTCTGCTATTTGAATTGCAGTAAATAAAAGGCTGATTCCTACTGCCTAGGTATTCACTGGGGACATATAAGTGCTCTTCCTGGAAAGTGAGTGATGTATTTCTTATGTGGAGAACCCTTCAATCATCATGGAATGATAGTAGTTATGTAGGGTGTTTAGCAGATTCATTACAAATATTATCAGCTGTTGATGAAAGCAGTGCTGTAAGAAACAGCTACACAATCGTTTCAGTGGGCCATGTCAGACTGATAAATGAAAGGTCAGGGTGGAACACGGCCCTGGCGAGCAGGAGCCGCTGTGTCCCGCTGTTCCCCTGCGGGCACGGATGCGCACCTGGCAGCTCCCCCGACGCACTGCATGTGTTGTTCCTGCGAGCGAGGCTGCTCCGGGAGCCTGAGTGGCTCTGCGAGCAGAGGGGCTGCTGCCGCGCAGGAGGGCTGTGCCTATTGCAGCGGGTGCTGCATTCGGGAGCGGCGGCAGGAGAAAACGGCAGCGGGGGAAGTTCCCGGCACATAAAGCCCCAGGATGATTACTGTTCTCTCGTGTTGATGTTGTTTTTGAACCGAAGTAGGACGCTGACTCCTGCTCTGCTATTACAGAGGAGAAACAAGCCTGCGCTGCAGAATGAATTAGTAGCTAACATCACGATTACTCTTAGCGGTTAGCACAAGTTGTAGGAGGGGGAAAAAATGGGAGAGGAAGAAAAAAAATCCCCATTTAATGCTGCCTAGGGAATACCGTGGAATTTAGAGCAGATACCGTTGCAGACTAGCAGCATGCCTGACTGCACTTGACTTGAATCACTGGGAAGCAGCCTCATGTTGTATCATTTAAGGCTGAAGGAAGAACGGCAAAATAGTAATGGATTTGTGTACAGTGTTTCTGCATAAATGGAAAATAATATAAAGATGGTGGTATGTAATTTGTGTTTTATTTTTAAGAAGAATTTAATCCAGGTATGTATGCTCTTTGTATTTTTGTCTAGTCTGCATACAGTTTTCTGTTTCCTTTGTTTCCTTTGCTTATTTTCATTCTGAATGTACCTCCTGCTGTTCTTGCTAATGCAATGCATTGATTTGTAACTGATTTGCTTTCTAATGCTATAATGTTGATGAAACTGTCTGGGCTTCTGGAATTAACACTTCATTAAAAACTGGGGGAGGTTATTTTGTAAGGTTGGTAACTTCACAGTATAAGTTGAGTAAGACAGTATGGTGTTGGTCTTTTCAATGAGTTGGTGTGTTTAAATTGATATTAAAATATATAGAAAATAATTATATGAATGCATGGTGAAAATACAGTATGTTTTGCTTATTTATGTCAGTACCTTTCTCCTAATTTGTGACAGGATTAGCAATAAATTGAGCTTTACGGATGCTTATGTATTTCTGGGTCTTGATTAATCTCCAAGATGAACACCCTGCAGCTTTCTTTTGAAGAGGCAGCTTGCTTAGACTACATGTTTGATTCTGTTCCACAGCTAAATCTGTGTTTTAGAATGCCCTCTATTACGTACCTTCTCCAAGCCACAACCTAAAAACCACCATAACTATTTCATACATTTTTGTCCATCATTTAAACTTCAAGAAGATAACATTAGTATTTTCCTTCTGCAATTTCAGAGGCTAATAGTAGCTGAAACTAATTTCTTACTATGAGATTGATGGTTCATTTTGCTTTAAGAGCAAGAATTATGCAGATATAAAAATATGACTGCATTCTTTGGGTCTCACCTTTCTTCAGTCACCTGCCGACTTTGCACTTTCTTATTAATATATTCTTTCAGCTGACATATTAACTAAATAGAACACAAAGCTATGTGCTCTTAAACTAAGGACATTGATAGTTATCTTATGTCTAGTAAAAATATATTAAAACACTTAATGCTTATTTGCTTTTTCATTAGTCTTGAAATATCTTAAAACATTCTGTTGCATGTGTAATTTCAATGTAGCCCAGTTAGAAGTAAGATTTTTTTTTTTTGATAACATGATGATCCCAAAAGGTTTAATATTAGTTCTAGCATTATAATACTGTTGTTAACCCCTGGCTGGCAGGAACTCTTATGCCTTAAAAACATTAATTGGTGTAACATCAATTGCTTTGATGTGAGAATAAACTGTCTGTAAAGTTGTAGCTATTTTTCACTGAGAGAGTGACACTGTACTTGTTTCCTGTTGGTGATTATATAAAATAGATGCCTTTCTTTAGCGTAATACACAACTATGATTTGGCAATTGAAAATGCAAGGTTACTTGACACATACAAATGTTCCAAAAGCCAGTGCTTAATCATCTAAATCAACAAACATAGTGAGAAAAGCAGTGAGAGAATGCTGTTAAGTCTAAAAGCACTAAGATGAATGAAAAGTAGAATTTAAGGTTTAAAGCATGTTTCATTCATACAAATTCCTTTTGTAAGGGATATAATGTTAGGAATTATGATTATGAATTAAGATTAGTTGTCATCTCAAAGACAAAAGCTGTGATGTAAGATAAATGACAGTTCTTTAAGGTGAATATGCACAACTTGGAGAGTTGCATAAAGGTTTTCTGTCACTATACCATTTGCTTGCTCCTGCAGTGATGTCAGCACATTACCATAATGACTATATGTTGCTGTGAAAACACTTAGGAAATCTCAGGTGAAGTACTGGGATTCCAGAGTGTTACACAGTAGGAGAATACTCATAGCTCAGAACATCTCCCAATTCACTAAAGCATCAATGAGGACTGAAAATTCCAAATTTTCATTTAACTGTAGTGTTGTGAAAATCCAGGAAGAATGTAGTATAATAGCTTCTGCCTTGTGAGACCATTACAGCTCTGAAGCCTAAAAATTCTTTGGCACCTAAGAAGGCTGTTACATTGGTTTTGTTTTTCTCATTTTGTCGTTCACTTAGGTTGGTAGCAGAGGTTCTTGCTTTCAGGTACAAATCTGAGTATCACGCTTGTCAGTATATTGAAGCAAAGAGAGCCGAGGGGTTTTTTAATAAACTTTATTAAATTTTTTTTAACATCAAATTTAGAAACGTGTTTGTCTACCATCCTTATCAGTGAATGTCGTTTCAGGTCTTAAGCATGGTTTCTATCTGTGTCTGCCTACTCATCCTAGTGTATGTTGTTGTAAACAGTACTTGTAGTCATTTGTGCTTGTGATATTTTTCAAATCAAATATCAGAGACAATGGCTACCATTTTTCAAATGAAAGACCACTTCATCAAAAACTTTGTTTTGGTAACTTTTTGTTCAAAAAGTTTGATGTAGCTATTCGTTTACTAGATTTTAGAAATGTGTAAAATCTCTGTGTGCAGAGGAATGGAATCCAGAGGGCTTACTTTGCCCATATAAAGTTGTTCTCGTACTCGTAAGTAGTTAAAAAAATGCCCCCAAACCCTAAAGAAAGAAAAAAATCAAAGCTGTAGAGTGATGTTGTGCACATGTGGTCACTTAGTTAATGGTAAACTGTCCAACAGAAATCTAATTCGGGGCAGTGAATTAGATTCCAAGGCTCAGGCAAGTACAGTTGGAGGATTAAAATTCTTACCTGAAAGAAAATGGGATGGGGGTTTTTATTTGTTTGGTTTTTTTAATTATCTTTTCTGATGGAATTACTGTCCTGAAAAGTTGCTGAAATTTTTGAAATGTTAGTATTAGAAGAAACTTTGAGTACACTAAGTATACTGTAAATACAGTCTCTGCATATATGCTATGCTTCAGTGTAAATTAAATCAAAATTAAACCTTGGGTTCCCAGGATGTAGTGTTTAAAACACAGCAAAACTAGTGACAGAACTGAGATTAAGTCAAAATTTATGTTGATACTTCCTGGTTTTTAATAGGCACTAAATAGGTTCTGATTATTATATAGTAGCTCTTTTATTTATGGTAATCTGACATAATAGCAAGCTGTTAATATTCTAACAAAGCTATTATGTCTGGTACTGACTTAGTTACACAGTAATCTCCATATAGTCAGCAAATAACTTTTCCCTCCCCATGTTTTCCATTCCTTTAGTAGTCTGTATTTAAATAAAAATGAACTATTTGGTCAAATTGTCTCAATCTTAGCAGGTTTTGAACTGAATATTGACTAAAATCAAGTTTTTGAATGGGACAGCATATATCATGTATACAGCTGTAGGAGGGGGAAAAGGTCATTATTACTGCCTGGTTGTACACGACAGTGTAATTTTTTTTTTTTTATTATTTTTTTTTTTTTTTTTTTTAGTTGAGAAGGTCAAGGAAACAACTAGCAAGACTTAAGAGAAAGAAGTCAGTACATTTAGTCAAATAATATTGAAGCTGCTACCCAAATCATCTGCAGTCACTTATTCTTGTGTGCACATTCAACTGGCCTACATTATCTGTGGGCTCTCCAGATGGGCCACAATTTACCTTTAGAATCTGTTCTATAGCTTTTTACATCTCAGTATTAATCTACTATATTTGGCACATCTCTCCCTGTTTTTAGTCTTGTTAAGGCCATTGACCTTTATGTACAGGCCATTGACCTTTATGACCTTTATGTACATTGCTTCAATTGCAAGTCTTCATGTTTGTAATGTAAATACCACACTATAGATTTGTTTCTAAAGAAATAGAATTTTAAATGCTTTCCACAATCTTATAACAAATTACTGAATTGCAATAGCCTCATTTGCCTTAACAAAACTTTGTAGAGAAAACTGCAAATATTACAAATTTGAAGATGTAGAGAATAGTGTAACTAAAAATGTAATTCTGAAAGTTATTACAAAATAGTGGAGTGTTCTTCAATTTGTCTGTCTTCAACAGTAATTGCAAAACAACCATTTTTTTTACTGAACAAAAAAAATAAATCCTCTCTTTTTCCATAGTAGTTATAGGGAAGATGACTTTTCTCTCCAGAAAAATTACTCATCCAAACTTGCTAGGAATTTACATTTTCTTCTTAGCTAATCTGAAGACAATGTTCTTCTATACATTACAAAGTAGTTTAATTGCAGCTGGTTAACTACTGAGTTAATTCACTAATGCAATAAGTTCTCTATATATGATTTCTAGGTTAGATGTTCTAAATCACAATGAGCCAGTCAGGTTTAAGCATGTGCTGTTTCCATCCTTTTTCCTTAAACTCTAAGTTTTATGCTGACAGAAGAGATACATAATGGACATGAATGACCAGTCTTGCAGTATGACTGTTAAATTTTTAGATTGGAAGAAACTGTAGGATGGCCCATGTGCAGCCTCCTCAGGACAGCAGTAGGCCTTGTGGGTTGAAAAATAAGCAGATTGTAGGCCCTTAAGACTGGGGTTTGAATCAGCAATTTGGTGCTTAGTTTTACTTTTTACATTCTCATAAATATAGAAGGCAACACATTTGGAGGGTGGTGAGATAGGCATAAATAGCAGGATCCATAAAGAGGTATTATCAGGTAAATAAGCAGATATAGTAAACTTTGCAAGTAATTTTGAAGAACGATAAGAACAGCTTCCTAACCTAAGGGTGAGAGTGCTGATAGCACTCCATGGTCTTGTGTGAATGTTGGAGGGACTGGAGGGATAGGCAAAAGTCTGCTGCTGTGAAAACCTGAGGAATTCTTGGAACAGAGTAAAGAGTGATTACAGAGAAAAGAGTAATTACCCAAAAGAAAGCAGGTCTCTTCATTGCTCTTGGCCCTGCCTCTGCCAGGGTCTTTGGGCAGATCATTCATATAGCATATGCAGTGTTAAGAAAAATGTCATTTTACCTTGAGACTCACAAATTACACAGATTAAAAATGTCAGTAGTTAAGACTACAAGGAGAATTTAGGAAGAATACAGAGGAGCAGATAAGTGCTCTAAATTAAGTTCTTCTGAATTAGGTCATTTGAGATGATTGTCAGTATAGTGCTCCTGTTATAATAAATTAATGAAGCAATGTGAAGTGTACGCTGTAATGCTTGTCAAAAGGAAGGGAGCATAGGTTTCACCCAGCAGACCTGAGCTGAGGGCAAGTACACTTATGTCAAGATAACCTTATCCCCAGGCAAGCATAAGACTAGAAAAAGACCATAATTAATAAATCTGTATATCTGAATTCTGTTAGTGTTTCCTTATGTACCTGATGGTTAGAGAACCTCTCTTAGCCTCAGTTTCTGCAGATGCAGGGTACACACTACACTTTTTTTTTTATGTTTAATTAATTAATTTCTGGGGAGTATTTTGCCTGTCACAAAAATATATTTTTGTCTATAGACTCTATTTTGGCAGAAATACAGGTTGGTATTGCTCCAGATAAAGACTTCTTGGTTTTGTTTTGGTTCCCCCTACCATCTTGGTGTTGTGAACATGAACTGTCATAGGGTATTTTTGCAGAGAGAAAATGCACTTCAGTCTCCTCTTCCTGCCTGCTCCCTTTCAATACACACAGACCCCTTGTAGTTGATTAATAGTGTGGAGGTTAAGCAAGGCTATGGTGCTGCATGGCTTTTGCTTTATAAGAGGACAGTCTGTATCCATAAAGCTACCTCTTACTGGAGAGAGGTGCTGCTCTGCAGCTTCATTTACTAGGGTCTGAACAGAAGCTGAACAGTGATCTAGCTATTCTATTTAAATACAGAAATTACATTTTTAAGATGATTCAGTTGTCTTTTTTTTTTTCTAATAAAGGGCTGAATTTGTTAATAGAATTTTTTGAAAGGGGGGTCTGGTGTTCAGATATGTAACTAAAATACTCTGTTTGCATTATTTAAAAAGCTATCATTTTTAACTCTGCCCACTCCTCCCCCCTTCTACCTGACACATTAGTTTTAGACTTGGAATAAGATTCTTTATAAATGATGCTTCCAACTGACTTTTTTATTTTGACAATGCTTTGTTATCAACAAATTCAGTTGAATATCCTTGAAGCCGGTCTACATTATCTGTTCACCATCAAGTTGATTGACAAAGCTATTTTCAGATTTGTATTGGTCACAAGTTGATGGACGTGTCAATTTGTCCTTTCTTTATAGAAGAACCCCATTAAGAATTTATTTTAGTTCTAGTCTCCCAATCCATAACACTTTCCAGTTTCCTGCTCTATTACCATCTAGCATGAAGTCCATACCTCACTGCTGTAACATTTCAACATGAATCCTTATGCTTAGAATGGGTTAACCCAGTAATGTTGAATTTCATCATAAAAACTGTTTTCATTCAATAGACAAGCAAAGCGACAATTTCAAAAGTTAGATCATAATGGTTTATTGGGAGACCTGGATAAAACAAGAAAGTCTCCAAATGACAACTTGCAGCTCATTCAAATAATTGCCTTAGTTCTATGTGCTTCTTGAGAGGCTTCCTTATCTTACGGAGTTTTTAATTTTCATTGGTTTTAAATGTTAAGAACAACCTGTGCAAATCTTTACAGAAAGAAATGGATGAGACCTGTAATGACTCAAACTTGATTCCATGTGTAGATATACTATTGTAGAAAAAGAGTTTTTGACAGAGCAATGGTAGGCTGTAAACTGATTAACAGATCATATGACTAATACAGCTGAGATGGAATAGAACTCGCATGAGAGAACATAAATCTGCTCCATTTAGCAGATCTCCCTGTGTTTGTAACAGTACAGCTTTTAATTCAGTATGGCATTGTCAGAAACTGGGTTTAAATAAATTCAGTTCTGAATGTTCAGCTATTTGTAATACTTTCACTTACCTCTGATAAAATCATTGGTTAGACACTGCATAAAACACACACACACACATATATGTATATGGCTTGCTGTGAAATCAAGATTCTTCTACAGAGAAGCATTAAACCTTACTGAAAGTGAATGGAAATGGTCCAGATTCCAGTGATAACTTCATTATTTCTTGATGCTTTTTAGACTGAGACAGGAAACAAGCCTTCTGGCTTGTTTATACATTCTTGATTTGAAGTCATTTGAAGAATGTCCAAGTCATATAAGTGAAGTTTATATAAGAAGGCACTTAAAAATCTGTGGCTATGTGGACAAAGGAGGTAGGCAATCACACTTCAAATCTTGTTCGATAAATGGTTACAAGCATTCAGTGTAAGAGCTGAATGGTTAACAAGTGTTTTTACATCCAGAAACATGCCTTTGACGTTGAAAAGTGTCCCAAGATGGTTCCTTTCTCTACTAATAATATGTGAAAACAAGGCAGCCTTGGCTCTAGTGAAAATTTCTCGATATTCTGAGAGATGTCATTTGCATTCCTTGAAAATTGCATGCAGTCTCATTGACCATTCTTTTGCTTCCAAATATTGCTTGCTCTTAATTCACTCTTGATGCTTTAGGCATAAGTCTCTAAGAAAAAGTGGCAAGGACTATGCTGAAGCATCTGTGCTAAATATGTGATTCGTGTCCCACAGATATTTCATCTTTTTGTTAAATAATAAATAGCCACTTTGGGAAGAGTGAAGAATGTTTTCTATTCTTCGGCTCACTCTGCATCCCAGTTTTGTTATAACTGGAAAGGAAATGAGTCTGTTTGCATTCTCTATTCCAGGATTCCAGAAGCCAACCAGGCTTTTATTGGCTTTGCCTGTGCTCTGTGCAGCACAGTGCATTTTGCTGCTGCAGTATTTATCAGGTGTTAGTGTTTATTATTTACCATTACATATGTGTGTATATGTAATGAATAAATATATAGAGTATAATAGTAAGGTCAATGAAGACAAGTTATGCAATGCAAAGATCATTTCTTGAGGTATGTCAGTGGACCATGATGTTTTGTAGAGTGCCAGGATGTTTGCAGACAAGGACAGTTCATATTTTTAACTCCTCTTAAGACATGACACAGCAATTTTTAACCATTTATATACCTTTTATCTAAACAGACTTCTTATTCTGCCAAAGAATTTTTAGCTGCTTTAGATACTAAAATGGCCATTTTCAGAACTTCTTCTTTGATGGATTTTTCAGAGCTTCTTTTTATTCCACAGCTTTGAAACTGGGAGGTGAATGGTATGCTGTACAGAAGAATACATTGACATGTTTAAAATGTACTGACTACGTTTCTATGGAATGCAAGCTTTTGTAGTATGGAATAGAAACTTCCAGATACCTCATGGAAGCTTTTTAGACTTCTTTAAGAGCAAATAGCTTTCCTATCGTAATGGCACCTGTTTATGTCCTGCAACTTGTAAACTATGTTTTGTGTAGGTTTGCAGTGGGGTGAGTGGAGGTGATTTCTTTTAGCAGAAAAATATTAAATTTTATAACCTGGATGAGAATTTCCATTAGTTGTCATTATTTTCTGTTGCGCTCAAAGTATTTTATTTTACTTCTTAAAGAAGAGATATCAAGAAGATAAGCCCACTTTTGAGTCCTGGCTTATCATAGCCTATTAAAGTCTGGTATCAAAGCAACTATTTCACAAACTACAGTCATGTACATAATTCAACCTCAAGACAGAACAGCACTTCATATATAGAATACTCACTTGTGCCTGAACCCTACCTTGTACCAAAAGGTGAAGCAAGAGAAAACTTTCTACTTTTGTTTTATTAACTAGTAACCATTTATTACCCTGTCAGGTTTTTTGATCACTGCTGTGTATCGTATGGATCTAAATTGAAATGTCAGTACTCTGAAAGAAGGCAGAGAGCATTTTAAACTGAATGTCTCTGTTAAAGTCGGAGAATTAAACTGGATGAAGAAGCCGGGAAATAAGTATAGCTTATTAATTGTTGTTAACAATATTGCCTGTTTTCAGCTTCAATTATTCATGAAAAAATCTATTCAGACAATTATGGGGAATCATCTGTGTTTTCATTGTAACCTAGTTAAAACATCATCAGTATTATTGAATGATAAGTTTACTTGACAGCCATTGTAATGTCATTCCCTCCTTTTTAGACACTTCAAGAAGCCATGTGCAACACAGTGAGATTTTGCAAGACATACAAAACCTCTTCAGGATTTTATTTCGAACAAGCAGATGTGTGATTCTTTTTTTAATTTTTCTGTCACATTCTTCCAGAGCATCAGTAGTTTTTATGGCTATAGTGTCCATTGAAACATTTGCCAATGATCCTCTTGGAGATACAAATACTTCTCTGGATCAAAAAATGTGTTTTATGGAAACAGCTTAATGTAAATTGCGCTCCATGGTTTCTGCTCTCTTCAAGGGCCTGATCTCATCTTATATATATAAGATTTGCAAAGGAATGTTTACAAAGAAATCGGGAAATAGTACAAAAAGGAAAGAGAGTTGTCAGAGCAAAAAGGAACAAGACTTAAGTCAGATTGGACAAACAAAAAATCCAAAATTTTCCAATACTTTAAAAAGCACCGTTAAAAAGATTGCCAAGTGCCCATCTGCCCGCAACTTATCAACTGAAGAAGAGGAAAGCAACAGAGAATTTTCACTTTCTCCAACATTCAGTTACAGAGTTGCTATTGCCAATGGACTGCAAAGGCATATTTTTGTAGCAAACACTAATAATGAAGATATAGTTCAAGACCTGTCTTCAAATGATAGCTCTTGTTCTGAGTCATTAAGTGAAATAAAATCCAATAGCAAGAAAAGCGAGTACTTATCCCACACAATGCCCGTGCGACGCAACAGGAAAAGCTTGAGCAGCCTTGCAGCCTCTGATGGAAGTTCGGATGGAGAGCGCACTTTACACACACTGAAGCTGGGAGCCTTACGAAAACTAAGGAAATGGAAGAAGAGCCAAGAATGTGTCTCATCAGACTCAGAGCTAAGTTCCTGGAGGAAAACATGGGGGTTAAGAAGTAAATCTCTGGACAGAACTGGCCGTCACCAGAAATCAAACACTCTTGAACCTGGCTTTAGTTCAACAGGTTGTATTAGCCAAACCCACGATGTTATGGAAATGATCTTTAAAGAGCTTCAGGGAATAAGTCAAATTGAAACAGAACTCTCTGAATTAAGAGGGCATGTTAATGCTCTGAAACAATCAATTGATGAAATTTCTAGTAGTGTAGAAGTTGTGCAAAATGAAATTGAACAATTGCGAACTGGATTTGTACAGTCCAGAAGAGAAACTCGGGACATACATGACTACATTAAGCAGATAGGCCACCCAGGAAACAAAGCAAGTCTTAGGTTTCTAAATGTGCCTGAAGAGCGGCTTGAAAAAGCTGAAAGCATAGTTTACAAAATATTAATAGAAAAAATGGGATTCTCAGAGGCACAAAGCACCATTAAAATTGAGTTTGCCCAAAGGCTTGGGCAGCAAAGAGACTGTCCAAATGCAAAGCCAAGACCCATTCTTGTTTACTTTGAGTCATCGCAACAGAGAGATTTGATTTTGAAAAAGTCTTATAAACTTAAGGGAACTGGCATTGGAATTTCTACAGATATATTTTCCCATGAAATAAAAGATAAGAAAGAAAGAGGACTTCCTTCCTCTCAGACATATGAAAGCATGGATATGAAACATTTAACTGTGGAGACAAAATCTAAAATGCATGACTGGGAGTCACCTGACAGTGATAAAGACTTGGAATCAGATATAAATAAGAACAGTTATGCAAAAATATCTAAATCAGCAATTCACATAAAAACAAGCACTACAAAGGGTACTACAGAGTCCCCAAACACTAAAGACCTTGACAGAACTGCTGACAATAGCACCTTTTCACACAGAAGTTATGACAATCAGTCACCAGAATTTGACACTATGGAAAAACAATCAAAGGCCTATTATTCAGATGTGACTCCTTTATGGCATTTACAGAATGACTTTGCAACACCAAAGCTTAGCCGTTCAGAATCAGATTTCTCAAAATTGTGTCAGTCTTACTCTGAGGATTTTTCAGAAAATCAGTATTTTAGCAGAACAAATGGCAGTTCATTGTTGTCTTCCTCTGATCGAGAACTTTGGCAGCGAAGGCAAGATGATTCTCTGAACTGGTATGGCAGTTCCCAGGAACAGACTTTTGCCCAAGACATGCAGCAGTATCCAGAGCAAAATGAAACAGGGAACGTAGAAACTGTTGATAGTGGAGTAAGCAATGGAATAATCCATGTATCTGGAGATATAAACCATTATGATGATAGTCAGCTTTCTTTACAGGACGATCTTTCCCCGTGGCAAAACTGGAATCAGTTGGAACAAGGAGCAGATTTGGGCCTAGACTCATCCACGCAGGAGGTTTTTGTGTATGATATGAGCAGCCCTTCAGACCAACAGACAGATTTTGGAAAGGGCCAAGGTTCTGACCTCCAGTATGATACTGAAAGCTATGATTTCACTCTGGATGGTACTTCTCCGTCTTGTCCGGGCCTTGACAGCGAAACACAGAGTCAGTGGACTGGTCAATACGATGATTATCAGGAAACAAATTCTATCTCCTCTTATCAGAATCAAAACAAATTGCCTATGATGTACCGAAGTCAAAGTGAACTACCAAGTGACGACTCAGAGGAAACTGCCCCTAAATCATGGCACAGCCGATTAAGCATAGATCTTTCTGATAAGACTTTCAGCTTTCCTAAATTTGGATCTACGCTTCAGCGTGCTAAGTCAGCTTTAGAAGTAGTCTGGAATAAAAGTACACAAAGCTTAAGTGGGTATGAAGACAGTGGATCATCTTTTATGGGAAGGTTTAGAACACTGTCTCAGTCTACTGCAAATGAATCAAGTACAACACTCGATTCTGATGTTTATGCTGAGCCTTATTGCTACAAAGCAGAGTATGAGGAAGAATTGATTGAACCATCTGGTGAGAATGAAACGGACTATGTAGAAGTAATGGAACAAGTCCTTGCTAAACTAGAAAATAGAACTAATAGTAGTGAAACTAGTGAGCAGGTCCAAGAGTATGAACTGGACCAGTCTTTGTATGAAACTCCATATGCAATGCTACCAGAGGAACAATATGACACACAGTTTGACAGTGTGATCAGTGAAGAGATATTAGAAGTTGAAAGTGACATGGTTCCTGAAGTAGAAATAAGGGAGGATGAAAATCAGAATGTCCCAGAGGTGATTACTGAAGTCACTGAAATTCCAAAGAAAAAAAGAATACGACCATCATTTAAAGAAGCTGCTTTAAAAGCATATAAGAAACAAATGAATGATTTGGAGGAGAAGATCCTTGCTGGAGGTAACAGTGTTTTAATACTGTCCTTTAAGTAAAACATTGTTCTCATTAGAATTGGACATTGATATTTGTATGGTACCTTTTCATGCTCCCATTGAATTCAGCAGAAAAAAAATCTGCTTATGTCTGGTTTTGTTTAGAGGGTAAAATAGTTCCATAGAAATCAAAAGATTAAATTTCCAACGTCTTTCTGAATATGTTTAGTCAGACATGCTTGTAAGTAACTAATAGTAATATAGTAAGTAACTATTCTTTGAATTTCAGTAACTTTAAAATTAAATTTCACAAGGTTTAAGTCTTAAAAAGAACTAAATAGTACACTGTTCTTGGTTTCCTCATAGTTTTATAAATGTGTTTATAGGAGTAATACAGAGTGTTCAGATGCTACACTCTTGCTTTCTTCTATAGTTTTCAAGGCATCGTTGGTTCTGTATTCATCCTGATGGGCAGTGTTCTCTATCCAATATGCAACCCATAACTGGTTACATACTTACAAGAGTAAAAGTTTAAACTGATTCTATGTCTGTTCTTACTTTGATTCTGTCCTTATTTGTACTCCCAACAAGCTCTCAAGAGTAGTCAGTCCCCAAAATGAGGTGAGAAGAGTGTGGAAGAAAGACAAGAGTGTAAATAGTAGCATCCGTGTATGAAGAAGTTACTTTAGGAAGGAACTAAATTCACAGGAGGGTTTTACACTGATTTTTTCATTATTTCTATCTTCCATAGTATCAGACTTCAAAGCAGACAGTCATATATATTACTTTAATAATATACAAAGTAATTACTAGTAATAGACAAAGTAATATACTAATAATATACAAATATGGTGATATTCAATGTAAACATTGACTGTAACTCTAATAACATTTCAGTATAATATTGCATGTGCATTTAATTGGGAGCATCATAATGACTGTAACTAGCCAGATGGTAATTGTCACCTTGACTGAATCTTTCCTTTATCTGCCTGGGAAAAAGATGAAAAACTGTGCCTTTAGCCAAAGATTGTATTTAGTAGTAATGAGCTTGAGCTACTATGGTGTTTCTTTTTGTAGATGAACCACTTTTACAATAAATCTATAGTCAACTTGGAAGTCAATTACAAATGCATATAAATTTTGATAGTAGTAGAGTTTACTTTAAAGTCTATTTACATTTAAATAATGACACTCAATTGTATACTTGTGTTTTGCAGCCGTTTTTCTACAGTACTCTGTTAGATACTCGGTGGTGTGTATATGAATGAACAGCTATCAATAACTAGGATTTTCATTACTTTTTCCTGATTTTGTGAGGCAGGGAGAAGGGAACAACATTCATTTTACCTAGTCACAGTACTATAGGAATATAATGGTCTCAGCACTTAATTACAGAAACCACACAAGGAAGACCCCAAATTCTGACACTCAAATTGGTTCTACTATTTAAAGTCTGTGTGTTTGTGTGTATTGGTAGATAATAGTTGTTAAAAAATGAGAACTAACTTTGATATATCCCATGCTATCCTTTCTAGGAATGTTAACCCAGCAAAACGCCTTCAATTTCTGTTTATTACTTGAATGGCACAGTCTAAGAAAAGACATTTTATAAATCAGTTCTTAAAGGACTTCTTCAAAACTCCCAAAGCATATTTTTTAACCCCTCATTTTTGACAACCTGCCTTGTCTTCTTTGTGTATGTAATTAGGCATGTCCAGAGAATACTTAGTTTGTCATTTAGCAAATAGTTGTTTGAGGTATTCAATCTTCATTTTAATATTTGCTGGAGCAATAACAACTTTTTTTAAAAGTGACTAATAGCTGTTCTAGGGTTTACATTACTTTTACTTGGGTCTTATTACTCTCTTGCCCCTGTAACTGATTCACAGTCAGCTTCAGATTTCTTACTTTTAGATGGAAAAGCACTAGAAAGAGAAAAAAATTCCTTGAATTAATCTTCATTATATAACCAAACACAACCTATTCTTCAATGAATTGTTTCATCCCTCCATGTAAGCAAGAGATGTTAGACAACAATCTGTCCAAGCAGAGGTAGAACTGTATAATATTGTAGTTTTAGTTCTCCAATTTAATACAAAAGAAAGTTTTAGAATTATTTGATTTTCATTCTAGTAATGCATAAGGTAAGGTAAATAAATCTTTGGTACATAAATAATTTGTTAGTGTACAAGAACCCCATAAGATATTCCTATTCTCTGTCACTGTCTGGAGGAAAAACACACTCTGGGCTGATTGCTTATGTATTATTTATTTTAAAAAGTTTTTGGAGGCATACTGGGATGACTAGGTTATACGAATGAGAAGACACATGAGCAGTACATGAGCAATCCTCAGATTTAAAGTTCTGTAAGGATATAGAGACATTGCTTGGATGGATGTGTATCAGTGGAGGGGTTGGTGGCTTTAAAAAATTAAAGAAATGCTATCCAGTAGTTTGTTTCTTTGTACACTGTAATTGAGAATGACTAACACTTTTATTCATTGTTCTAGTCCTCACATTTTATTTTCTAGCTTTCTTTTTCCCTAATGGTTTCTTCCATTCTGTCCCTGTCTTATCTTTTACAGTCCTTTTTAATCAGTTTGCTTTTGTTAGAGTGAAAGTACAGTTTTTCATGTTTTGGGAATTCTTTGAAATCTAAGCACATTCTGTTCTCATTACACCTTATTTCTTCAAGTATTTTGTTGCTAAAAATTGAATATAAATTTTATAAAATAAATAAAAATTCAATCTAAACTGTCTTGAACTAATGCAGCTTTCAGTTGATACTGTATGGACTTACTTTATACCATTGAGGTGTGTGCTAATGTAAACCCAGAATCCCCTAAAGAGGCTTGAAGCTGAGTTATGGCCACAGTCTAAGTTGCCTGGAAGTTTAGCCTCACCTTGTTCAAAGTAATGAATGAAACACTATTTTATGTGATCTTTTTGAGAAGCTTTTCCTGCACTCAGCCCAGTGGCATTTTGCATCTTTCTAATCTCAGGCACAGTCTGAGGGGGGAAAAAGTGATGGAACGAACGCAATTAATCTTTGTATCATTGGGAAAGAATAGTCCAGACAGAAACACTGAGAGTTAATAAAAAGTAGCAGCAGTATCAAGCCTCAAGATTTTTAATTTTGCTTCAAAACATTGGAGCCACAGTATTTATTCATACAAGGTTTTGTGTGATTTCCCACATCTTGTTTATTTATGGTTTGTTTGGGGTTTTTTTCATAAGAGTGATAAATTACTTCATTAATATAAGGACTGATTGTGCATTCCATGTGGCTGATGTAGTTCATCTGCATTGTTTAAGGAAAATTAATATATATTCACCTAATGTATCATCCATAAAGAGATGGATTTGGGGACAGAATACTTTTCAACAGAAGTTGATTAATCTATTGCTCTTCTCTTCATGTGTAAATAATGTAAAAAGGCAGAGAGTTTTCCTCTGTATAACTTCCCTTCTCTGTTTACATCAGAAGATGGTCACAATAGAACAAATGTATTGTGTAAGCAGGCTGGAGGAGAAATGGTTACTCTTACTATACATTTTAATAGAGGTGTACTGAGGAGACAAGATTGCTGCAAGGAATCTATTTTGGTGCTGTACTGGGAATGATAATGCACCACAGAAATGTAATAATCCAGTTTTTTCAACTGTCTTGGTTTTCTTTTTCAACACCATGTTTGTGTCTGTCTTTTCGTCAGGTAAACAAAATTATGCATGTCTTTAACCCTTTTTTGGGGGGGAGGGGGAGGTGGTGCAATAAGAAGCTGTAGTTGTGCAGGATGGGTGGTCACAAGATACATTTTCAGATTATGTGGGTAGCAACTGATAAATACAATATTCCTGCACCCAGACTGGTTAGCCACATTTCCTTTTTCACATGTGTATGTGTGCACTCGGAAAATCCTCTACTAATATTACAGGAGGAAAAATAGTGTTCTAAAGACTTATTAACCACTCCATGAATTCAATCAGGATGGTGCTGATGAACCAAGGTAGATTGATTTGACTCAGTTTCCTGTGCTTGTTTTGTTCACAGGAGAGTGAATGCATTATTTTCTTGCTACTGGTTTCACTGGAGTAAGTCATAAGTCTTTATGGCATAAGTCTTTATACCCTTCCCTTCCTATTTCTCTACTGTCCTTTGATGGAGAAAAGAGATATCAGAGACTTAAAAAAGAAAATGGCAGTCTGTCCAGCTTGAGATTAATAGATCTGTAGAAAGGTTGCTTTTGAAAAATTATGGCAGGAAATATAATCAGTTAGTCATGAAGATGATACATCCATCTTTTTGTCTGTGAAGAAAAAGCAAGTAGTTACATTCACCAGCAAATCTGAAGTTGGTGCTTCATGAAAGGATGCTCTGCATCAGTTGCTTGCTACACAGTCTGTACTTTTTCCCCACTAGTTAAGTGAGTGAAAGGATTAAAAAACCTGTTTAATATCTCTTCCAGGAGACATAATAGTGTTCTTCTGGCTTATTGTGTTTTAATTCTGTGGTTACAGCATTTGTTCTTATCAGGAAAACTTAGATTATAATACTGGGTCTCTTTGTAAACAGGATAGTAACCAAATAGATTGAAGAGCAACAGTTTAATTTAGCATAGTAACTCCTGCTAAATCAGTATGCATTACATCAGGGAAATGTATGTCACAACAACGTTTGTGTAACAGTCTCAGATTCAAAAAATTCTGCTGTTACCAGATCCCTTTTCCTAGAATAGCTCCACCTATTTTTTAAGCATAGAAAACAAATAAACCAACCGGGTAAACAAACCCAGACAACACCCCAAACAAAGTCAAAAAACCCAACCAAACAACAACAAACCCAAAAAAACCACAACTAACCACACCCCTCCCCCCACCCCCCACCTGCCCAACATCCTTAATCCGTAATGTTTGGCAGAAATCCGTATTTTAGCCGTTTAATAAAAGCAAGTAGACAAACAAAAAAAAAAAAACCCAACAAAGCAGAGCACCCCAAACCTCTTCTGTTAGAGAATGACTTCTGTTTTTAAGAAAAGTGATTTGCTGAAACTGCTGGTCTCCTCCATAAATGAAGAAAGTCTCTGCTACTCTCCTCCTTATGAAAACAGGAGGCCATTTAACACTATTTTAACTGACTTTGGAATTCATGTCGATTGATAAATATTCATGCACTTTGTGTGCTCTTTTTGAGCTTAAACAGATTTAAAGCTGCTAGAGCTGAGAGGAAAGCTGACCATGAATGTCAGTTCCAAGGAGTTTTTATACTGGTTTTGCTGAGAAAATGAACACAACATTGCATCATCAAGAATGAAAAATATTTTTATTTCCAAAATATTTAAGCATTTTCTTTAGATTGTTGTGCTTTGCAAGTGTAAATAACACTGCATAATTTTTGAATGCAGCTTTGGGATAAAGGAATCTTGTTAAAGCATCAGGCTGAAAAAATATCTAGACATGCATTTAAAAAATGCAATGACTTGGAAAATGTGAATTTACAAATAGGCTCAAGTCTTCCTCTCATGTATTAGTGAAGTAGAGTATTACAACTGAGTGTATAAGAGATTCTCTGTTTTGCTGTCAAAGGGAAATTCTGATTACTCCCATAGGACAGGTACCAGGTTTTTTTCTTTGTGCACATTTTCTAGGTGATCAGTGGAACACCTGCACAGTTGTCTCTCAGGAACTCAAAATAGAAGGAAATATCCAAAACCTCTCTAGTTAATGCTGATGCAAAATTATTGTTGATACTGGCAGAATTTTGCTAATTATGAGGACCTGGGAGTATTCTTCGGATGGCTTGCAAGATAAGTTTTAGTAAATCTGAAAATGAAGACCTATGGTTGTGTTGATGACAGAGCCATTTAAAAATGTCTTGGATGCTATGATAAAGAATATGGTGTACAACAGATACAAGGATACAAGTTAGCTAGAAAAAATACCACAGAAAATACCACTGTAATCTGTTTTTGCTAAATTAGTAGTGGCAAAGAGCAATCTGCTGACTGACACTCAAGTAGCTTCTCTGAAGTAGATTATAGGAGCAGCAGCAAGTGATTTGTCAATGCTGTCACAGGCCCATAAACTATGGATTGCTCTGGATATCACCAGCGCAGCTGCAGCATCACCAAAGGAATTCTTGTTCTTCAGCTGCATATATACTAAGATGGAATAAGGAAAGTCAGATGTGATGGATGTACTATCATTGAATGTAAAAATGAACTAGGAGAGACGAATATTTATAAAATGCACTTTTAAATCTTATCCTGTAGCTCTTCCTGTTTCATTTTGTACAAACAGGGTGGAGCTGGTGCTCCTCTGAATCCATAAGGCAAGGAGGGTACTGCAAACACAAAGTAGGGGAATTTTCCTTAGGAACTGTTAAAGGCATGTTGGGTGAAATTTTCTTTTTCTAAAAAACCGTGAAAGTAAAGGACAAGGAAACATGTCTTTTTCTATTAACTATAAAAAGGGATTGAGGATTTCAGAAGGATTTATGAGTGTCCTGTCAAGCAAAAAAAGTCCAAAAGTACCAAAAGTCATCCTTTCAATTCCAGTGTACCAGTCTAGAGTTCCTAACATCTGTGTCTCTTTTTGGTGTTTAGGCATAATTATTTCAACTTGTTATTTCAAGCAGAGCCAAAACTGTAATTTGATTTTGAGTTTACCTATAACATAAAAGATGACAGTAAATAACCATTTTTAAGGGTTTAATGCTAATCATATTATTTCAAATATTGTTCTTTTCTTGTATCTGTTAAGATAGTTTCTTATCAACAGAAGAAAATCTGATAACTTTGTCTTATCTCAGTAATGTTATTAGCTTGATGTCATCTTTTTATTTTGTATGTGATTATACTTTGACTCATTTTTTTTTCATTGCTGTAAGTCTTGAAATTAGCTTAGCTAATCTAAATATTTTAGCCTTCTACTTTGGGGGTTCTGAATATTATAATGTTTAAACGTGTTTGAGATTGTTTTAAATAGTTCCTAAACCTTATCTCGGAAGTGGAAACAACTCCACAGAAGAAACAACTTCATGCCAACAGCAGCTATGAATATTATATCCTGTGAAATATATGTCTGTTTCTCAGACACTGCATTCTGATCCTAGCTGTCCGTGTTATTCTTGCTCTTTAAGAGTACTATATTTATATGACTTATGAATGTGTCTCCATTATCATTTTATTTTACAACAGGGATATACTTTTGAAGCAAATCTTTGTCTTCCCAATTCACCACATTTGCTTTGATAGCTGGAATGACTGAGTGGGATCTATGTGTTTTACTGATGCAACCAAGCCAGATGTTGCTCTTCAAGATCACATCTGATGTGCTCAGCAGCTAATGGGCTTTCAGTCATTAGGGCCAAAAATAGAAGCAGTATGAAGTAAATGCCCCAAAACATTTTTGCTGTGAGCACTTGTGTCTTTGTCACCAACTGCTTTGACCTTCCGCTCTTATGGCACTCAGCCCTTTGCTACTGCCCTCGTGTTCTCTGTGGCCCAGGGTGGACAGCAGCTCACCCCTCTGTCCCAGGCTGCCACTGAACATCCCAACCCTGCTGTCACTTCTGTCTGTGCTGTCAGGATAAACTAGATTGCATGTCTCAGTTCAATCCTCGTGTTCAATGCAAGAAGAACCGAGGAACATGGTTTTTGTTTGTTAGAGTCCAGAGGAACTGCTCTCACATTTGTTGTCCAACCAAGGGACTGTTTGCTTGGATTTCTTTGGAAGTATTCCAATTGGACTTCAGCTTGCAGCTGAGACCATGATCTAGTGATTCATTTGTGGCATTGTTAACTTTGTGATACAGAAAGTTTTGCAATAATCAATTATCTATTTGTTTTCACAGCAAATAATTAATTACTTGGTTGCATGTACTGTTACCACATGTATTGAGGGGGATAAAATATGCCTTTTCATCCCTTTTGAATAATCTATGTTTTATCATTTTAATGCTTTCTGGTGTGAGAAGAGAGTGCTTAAAATGCCTGCTGACTTTTACTTCCTACCATCACTCTAACAAGCCAGAGATTGTCAAGAGAGCCCTTTCTTTAAGAGAATGGTAGATTTTTGAGCTCACCGCATTCTGTAATAAAACAGTTCTCACAACAGTCTATAACTTACTGTTTTAGAGATAAGTTCTAGAATTTGGTAGAAGTGTCTACTAGCTGTTGAAAAACAATGGAAAACAAAGCCATTAGAAGTCTACTAGGACTCAATTTCTAAACACCAGCGATGTTTTTAAAGCATGTCCTTTTGTTTCAGATTTGCAGACCACTTTATTATTAGAGACACAAATGCAGTTTTCATCTTCACCCAACTGACCTCCTGTTTTGACTCTCCATGTATCCGCTAGTAATTTTTCTACATCACTGCTAGTAAAGTGCTAGCAGCAATTCTTGTATTTCTCCTGTCAACCAAGCTTTATTCAAGTTTGACCTTCTCTTTGTCAGACAAGCATCACTCATCTCTTATGATGTGCTAGCTTTAATATTATCTTTCAAGCGTTATACGCAGTCTCCATAGAATAAGCTTCAGCAATACAACATCCTCTGGGCTTACACAGTGTAATGTTCTGTTCTCTAGTGGCAACAATAGCTTCTGGGTGCAGCATTTATTATTTTAGCATGACTTAATTTGTGTCATTGTTTTGGCCAATCTACTTCTTTAATGTCCTGCTTCTATTCAAACCTGGTTTTCATCTTTTATTTCCCTTTCTTAGCAATAGATGCTAATTAAAATTGTCCATCTCAGACTTAAAACTACTTCTGACTGTGGGTACTTTACACATGTTATTTTCATGGAACAGCTGTATTGTTATCTAATTCCAGCAAGTATTTTGTCTGAAGGCTTTGCTTCCAGGAACAACGTAATTATCAGTCAGTTTGACGTTCTTGCAGCCATTTTTCAGAATTAAATATTGAAATGGTACTTTGAGAGAATAATGAACTTTAATTCTTTTTCCTATTTGGTGTTGTGCAATAATGCACTCTTACAAGAGTGGAAAATCAATGTTTTGATTAATTTTGATCCTAGGATTTCCTAACAGTTTAGATTTTTAGAACCTTGTTACAGTTCTTGTGCTATGGTGCAGAGTGGAGAACTGAATATTTGCAGTCATTAAAGAAAGGGGAGTGTATTGGGACATTGTTCTGCTGCTCAGAAAAGTGCAGAAGTGAAATAATGACACGAGACTTCTGAAGGAAGGTTATGACTGGGGAGCAGAATCACCTGAACCTCTTTGATGGAAATACCTCTGCTGACAGATAGAGCCAGTTGTATTTCTGATGGTGTCACAAGCTACGAAAGCAAAGTCTGTCCTGACTTCCATATCTTCATTACTAATGTACCTTTCATGCTCAGAAACTCTGGCTTTTCAACATCCTTTATAGATTTGTTTTTTCCTCAGAAAATTGGGTATAGAAACTGGTTGTCTTGCATGATTAATTTCTATTTTGTTTAAGAAGTTATAGGTGACAACATTGCTAATAGAATGAATAAACTGGACCATGACTGAAAAGTGAAAACAGTTGATAAAAATGTAAAGTTAAACTTTTCTCAGATCTGTTAATTTTAATTCCAAGATTGAATAGCAATTATGCAGTATTAATAAACACTTGTTGGAAATTTTACTTAGCCTACATTTAAACTGGTAGGTGGATAGAAAATAACCAGGGGGCTTATTTGAGGGTACTGAAAAAATGACAAGCCCCTCTCACTTCATTCCCCAGCCATACCCATGTGCAAACTATTTTCAACAGAAGGCAAGATTTAGTGGCTATGCTGAGAATTATACAGCTTTTTAATAATTGGAACTTATTAAAGGAAACTTAAAGACTAATTTTATCTAATTTCCTGCTTAGTTATCTAATTAAATGTAATTGACTGCCTTAAAAAAATAAAAAGGGCTTGTGCGCACTTTCCTTTTGCCTTCAATATTTGACATTAGTAAAAATAATTTTCAGTAGTATGTAGATAGATGACCACCCTGCACTTCATCATTCTGCTACACAGGTTTGTGAATATCAATGGGGACTGCACTGAGCTGAAATAGCAACAATTAAGGAGCAAAAGGATTTTTCCTATAATCCTAGTAAAAAATACCTTTCTCTTATCTACACTGGCCTTTGGTATAAAGGCATGATCTGAAGGCTATTACTGGTATTTCATAATGTAATGGATTTTCAATTAAAATGTAAGGAGAAACAACTAATTAAAGTAAGAAGGGTGAGCTATAAGAACTGGTGTTTCCACTGCTCCTAGGTGCACTCATTACCTTTTTAGGTTACTATTTTGACTGTGTGGATGACAGAAGTGAGTTACATGAAAATAAGCTCTTTTAAGTAAATCATTGTCATTCAGCAGTATAATCTGAGATGTCTAGCCTTGAATCCCTGATTTGAAAATACATTCAGTGGTCTCTTACATAATCACAGTTCATTTCTTATCTACATCAAGGAATGTTGCTGTCTGTTCTGGTAGCCTAACGACTACTAAAGTGAATTGCTTGGTGACTCAGTACACTTCCCGATTTGGTGCTCTCATACAGGCAAAGAACACTTCCACAGTTCAGATTATTTCACTCATGGTGAGTTCAGAAGAAGCAGTAAACAATGAAGTTTTCAAACTAATTTTGTCTCTGAAGTTGCATTCATTTGTTACAAAGAAGAGATGTTCTTAAGATCTCTTTTTTGGGAAATTTGCATTACTTGTCCACTTTATGCAATTTCTATTGAGAAAAGAGACCATTGGATGGGTGCATTTTTCTTTGTATGTAGTCACTACCAAGAAAAGCAAGTTAAACCAAAAACATACTTTTCCTCCTTCCTAATTTTGATTGTCACTCTCCTCACTAAATTTAGGTAAAATTAGGTTCCAGTAAAGGAAATGTAGTGAAATTAGATTAAGTTGGCTGAAACCAAGACAGGTAAAGAAAATTTTATATATCTATCTATCTCTCATGCTCTGAAAAAAAAAATCCATTTTATGTAGAAGACAAGTCTCAACAATTTTTAATATAATTTTTTTAAAGTGAATTAAACATATAATTTGTGTGATTCTTTAGGCATCTGATATCAAAGTATCTGCCAACTATTTAAGAATTGCCTTCCACATAAATAATACTGAGATTTGTTCTGTGCCTTTGTATGTCAGTATTACCAATTTTGCTGTGATTAGATAGTCTAAAAGAAGGTGCAGGTTGCATGAAAATACTGTGGTGAGGCTTCTTAAATTGCAAGTAGTGCCTTGCTTAAAACTTCCCCCAGTCCCCAGATTTTTCTTTGCCTTTCGGATTCTTCCTTTTTTACAAGTTGGAGAATGGATGCCTCTGTCTCTCCTACCCTAAGTTCTAAGTGCTGTCATGACTTTCCTCTCATTGATGTCCAGATGCTGCTCCAGCCCTCTGGGTTTAACTCCTCTTTAGGTCTCAGAAAAGCACACCCCACCCTGTTGCCATGGCCAGCCCAGCTTACAGTCACCTATTTCCTCCTGGTTTTGCTTTCACCCTGCTTATGAAGTGCTATAATAATTTTGGGGTGGGGAGGTTAGATCTTATGGTTGTCCAAATATTCTTTATATGCTTGAAAGAGTAGCCAGTACTGTCTGATATTGTGAAACAAATCCATTTCACAAATAATTATTTTAAAAAATAGAATATTTAAAGAGTAAGCTCATTTTCATAAATCCAGTCAGTCAAATGCTTTGATCATGTAAGCTGCCTCTAAAATTAGTGGCAGAATAGAGCATTTTAGTTCCCTGATTGTCACTACTGTTCACTATGCAATTTACAGTTGCCAGTATATTTTGGATTTATGTGTTTGAATGTCATTTTTCCTGTATATAAACTGGTTTAAAAATTAAATGTGGCACATGTTTAAGGTGTAAATTGTTATTCTGTGATGTACATAACCTGAGATATCTCTGAACATCTCGAGAATATCCACATGATTTAAAGGGTCCTTGAGCACTCCCTTTGGGGAGGTGGGAAGATCAGTAAGGTGACAATTAAAATAATGTTGTTTCATGTATGCGCTGTACTCTAAATTACAAATGTGACAAGACAATAAAATGAGGGTAGTTTTTTCTGTCAGCAAATATTTTCTGTCTGATTGTAAATTTTCACAATGTGCTCTTACATTGAGCAATTTATAATTATATATATATATATATATATATATATATATATATATGAAATAACTTATACTTTCACAATTGTAGTTCTGTTAGTATCTTGGGAGTAATTTCTGTCATTTTATGGGTAGCTGTGATAGAATAGTTACAGTCCAGGAGTTGAGCTGGGAGGTGTGTTCTTTATATCCTTAGAAACACTTGCCTTTTCCTGGAAAATAGAGCATTATTTGTTTAAACACTGAAAATATATTAAATATATATTAATTATTATTTAAAATACATTTATTAAAAAGCAATAAAATTAAAAATCCCATGGAGATGGGGTACAGTAGGTGAAATGTGTACTGTCCACACTGTCTTTCATAAGTGGCAGGTCTTCTTATCTACCAAGAACATCTTTTTGTTTGTTTAAAATGTAGTGACAGTGATCTCACACCAATTATATGGCTAAGCACAGGTGTTGTTTGGATTCTGGTCTACATTAACAGATTAAAACACGGACAGATTTTATAGCATGAGATTTTTTTCATAGACTGGTTTTTCTAACCTATATTCCCCTTCTTCCCAATTCTCTTTCAGATAGCGGTTCTGTGGATGAAAAGGTTTAAAATCACCTATTTGCTATAGGGATCATGTATTTTGTTGATGTTTGTCTGTGACTTATTTGACCTGTTTTGTTCCGTCATTTTAGTTGTGAAATCTGCATGGTTTTTCCCAGCTTTCCACTCTTTTGTTCTCCTTTGATTGTATTGCAAATGTGTTGCATTTATATACAGGGTAACCCTCACTGTTGTGCTTACCATAACTGCCAACACAGGGGTCTGCTACTGTCAAACATGATTCTGATTTTTGCCTCTAATTATCACCTACCCTGCATTCTCTATAGGATTTAAAGGGCAAGGGTGTTTGGGAAGCAATACCTTACCTTCCCATGGGTTCTTCCACTGTGTGTCACTAAATGCTGAATGCTATCAAAATGTTTCCCAAAGGAACAGTTAGTCTAGCTTTGGCCTGGAGCTGACCCTGCTAAACATTTTCATATGTCTTACATGTTTGATGCAGTAAAATTGTCTCCAAAACCTACTAAAAGCAACCAAGTAACCGTACTTTTTTTGATGTCTGTTAAAGGCTCGGTTGGTAAGTGCAGGTTCCTTGGATGCTTCCAAGCTTTATGCAGTCCAAGCATTTGCTGGGTAAGTAAAAGTATAATTGATAATTTTTTTATTTGTATCTGCAAATTATTCTTACAGCATTATAGCATTTTTCCTAAGCTTTCTGTTTTAAGAAATTGTATTATTTTAAAAGGAAGATAGTTTTATTATGTCATCCCCTTTTAATTTTTTTAAATTCGTTATTTTCTGAGAAATTAATACAGCAGTTCCAATGGTGAGGTCAGTTAGGTAACAGATTTTACCTCTTTGCAAATGAAATAAGTCTCCTTTAAAGTGTAGCCCAATTTTGTCTTTGTTCTGGTAAATGTACAGTACTGCAATTCTAGCAATATAATATCTCTCTAGTACTTGAAATTAAAAAGTCAAGGGAAAAGATCTTGCAGTGGCTGAGAGTGTATATGGAAGAAACCTGTACATTTTGGTTTTTTGTCTCCAAATGAAGTTATTGTGCATCCAGTTCAAGGGATTCCTTCCTATTCTGAATACTTTCTTATTATTTAATCTGGAAAGGTAAAGAAATAAAAGCCTTTGGTAAAATTTATCAGTTTTATTAGTTACCTAATTAAAAAGGGTATTATCCTCTTGCTGGTGCACTCTGTAAGTACTTTTTTTACTGTAATTACAATTTATTACAACGACAAGGTGATGAGATTAAATTAATCATTCATCTTCAGCTTTTATATCTGAAATGCTATCCAGTTGACACTGTGAAGTTTTTCCTGTTTAGATTCCGATTTTGAGCAGAGGTGGGTGTCACTAAAAGGTAGTTATGGCATTAATTTGCTTAATATTATGCACTACGTCATATGGCTGGCAGCAGCTCAATATTAGCTCATGTTCTTAGATGAAACCTTGCTTCTTTTGCTGACAAAGTTTAGACCTGTCCTTGCCTTGCTTTGCTGTCCACAGTATCTTTATTCAAGCCTCTGTTTTACTAGGCCTCATTAAAAACAGTTATGCAATTTTCATTTCACTCCTCATTCAGGCAAAGAATGCTATCATTCCAAAGACATTTGTGGCTCTGTTTTAATCACACTTCCCACTCTACTCCTTCGTGCAAAAACTAATGCTAATTTCAAGGATCCCTCAGTCTTTTTACTGCCAGCACAACTGAGTGCAGTTAGCTCTGACTCCTTCTCCCTCTTAGTCTCTCCAAAAGGTTTTGCTATTTGAAGTGAGGGAGGAGATTTCTTCCCTCATAACCATTGTTACCATGCTTTATCTATGCGAAAATACCCCAGCTGACTCTCTTCTGTCTCACTCTTCCCGCTCTGCCATGCTGGGACCCCACCTCATGCACCAGCACCCCCAAGGCCATGGCAGGGACTGCAGCTCTCCATTCTCTGCAATAAGCTTCACTTCGTTGCATGAAATGAGAGAACCGCCCATGACAAGAAAATAAAGGCAAAGACCAAAGACAGCATTTCTGGGGCTTCTCATGCAACTTCTCTGTTAAAAGGCAGAAACACCACTTTAACTGGTTTTTCCATAGCAGTATCACGTAATAACTTCTTCATTTTATTTTTCTTCACTTTCTTAAAGATGAGGCACTTTAGAGCTCATTATTTCCATATTTTTATAAAGTGAAAGTACGTCAGCTGGAGTTCTCATCATGTATATGGATCCTGGGTAGTACTGTTTTACTTTTTCCAGAGACTTGCTCTTGTATTCATTTACTGCTTCCTAATGAGTAGTCAGAGACTGATAATTTTACCACATGGCCTAATCCATTCTGAAATTCAGTAACGATACACAGATGGTGCTGCATGCAGATGATTACTCCTTTCCTTCAGTGGCATTGTCTCTATGGTAATCAAATTTATTTTTCTTGAATTCTCTGACAAATTCAAATAGATTACTGTTAGGCAGAATATTTCCAGAAGCACCAAAAAACAGTTAAAATGACAGGGATTTTTTCCGTGCCTTTAATGATAACTTTTATCAAATTATTATGATTGCACTTCATCATCTTCTATGTCAAGTTATTGTTGAGTTATAATTGGAAGTAGGGAGGAGAGTAGACAATTCAATGTATAACCTACATTAACATGAAAATTTTTCCCTTGCTATGTTATTTCTTAATGATGACTAAAAGGAGTTTAGTAAGAACTTCTCTTTTAGTGATACTTTATGTTATACAGCAGAATAATAGATGGAAATCCTTTTACAGATATTGCCTCTATGTGAGCACAAGAATGCCTTGTACACGATAAGTTTTATTTGCTGTTGATGGAACTGCTCCTGAGTAGCAAAAAGCCCTGAGTTTATTTCTTGGTCTCTGTACATTTACTTTTCACAACCTCAGAAATATTATTTTATTTCTATCACACTTTTACTGGGTTTGTAAATATGTCTGGAAGCTGCAGTTTGGGTCTACTTTGATCTTTATGTTATTGAAAAGTATTCTAGTATCACAACCCGGCACGGAAAAATGGTTGTGGGAAAATATAAAGGAATTGCATAAACAGACTATGAATTCTTTCCTTTTGTTAGAGAATGGTGTGAGTGGATCAGAAGGAACTGAAAAATTCTTCACTAATTTTAGTTATATCTCTTTTCACATAATAATTGTAACAGGTGTAAATAAACTTAGGGCTTTCAGATGAAAAACTCTTTGTAGTGAACTCAGTTTTTATATACACAGAGACAGAGATATAAGAACTGAAAAGGTATCTGAGGCAGTGCCAACAAAGGACCTTGCAGAGGAATATGTTAGGTCTTGAAAAGTCCAATATCCCAGCTTCTCTGAGAATTTCCAAGTGTCTGTAAATTAGAACTGACAAGGTAGATGGAGATCTTCCAAACCTTCTGTGGAAAAAGTTCAGGAAGATACCTGTGTTAATTGTTTGGAATAGTCAGAGAGAATGAAGCTAATTTTTTATCCAGATCAATATGTATTCTTTTAAATTCCGTTGGTGTGTCAGCCTTTTATTCTTTGAAGTGACTCCAAGTTGTTCTTTATTGTTGTTTCCAGGCTCTGTGTGAGATCTAACTGGGGTTTAATTCTGTGCTCAGTTAAAAAGCTCAAATCAGGCAAGAGTAAAATAATGATGGTCACCATGGAATTATTTTAAAATGTGACAAGTTCTGTTTTCCACAGTTGCATGGAGTTGAGATGTGATTATGTATTTAGCTAGATATTTTAAACTTTGTATCAAATTTAATACAACAATATTCATTGACATCAATGATGTTCAACATGTAATGTTGTGCTGCAGCTACCAGATATACAAGACCTTATGATGGAAAGCTTTTCTCATAATTTCTAACTCAATGGTAAAAAAGTTTTAGGAGATGTTAAGCAACCTTTTAGCTACTCTGCTTTGGGTGAATGCCAGAAGAAAAAGCACCAAGAACACTCGCACTGGTTTTTCAATTGGAGCACATGCCTTTGGCTGAGAACTGCTAATTTTGATTTTTAACTGTAAATAGAAATACTATAAGCAGTTCTTAAGGATGTAGTCTTATAAGCTCCATGTTTTTATTTTCTTCTTTGCCTTTTTATTTTTTAGTCGTGGACTGTATGGAATTGACAGCATGCCAGACCTACGAAGGAAGAAATCTTTTCCCATTGTTCGAGATGTGGTGAGTAACTTCTGAAACTGTTGATTCATTTGCCAGTTGTGCAGGTCTTTCTTGTAATTACTATTGTGCATCAGAATGACAGTTTGCAACAATTGTTTTATGGAAAAAAGAAGTCTTGAGAGAATAGATTGAGGGCAGTAAAAGTCAATGAGGCAGTTGTTATAATGTACTAGATAAGTCTGAATATCTCATTGGATATTTAGGTATTACTGGTGTAATCAAATAATGTGCATTTCATTCAATAAAAGCCACTCATTTTCACAAAGATGTTGTTTGGGATATTGTTTCACTTGATATATTTTGATACTGAAAGAGAGAGGAAGTTCCTTTTAAAAAGCAGCCCTTTTCACTATTAACATTTTAAAGATTTATGCATACTTAAGGTACAAGATGAGGTAATCAGGATTTCTAACAGTCATTGTAAACAAGAATAATTTAAGAAAAGAAATTTCAGTGGAAAAGAATGGCAGTTCCTTTGAGATTTACTCTGACTTCCAGTCTAAACAAGATTAAGAAGAGTCTCTCTGCCTCGAAGAGTTTCAAGTGCTATTCACATTTCTCTTTTTCGGTAGTATAGAATTCAGAATTCAATAAAATACATATTTAGTCTCCGATGATGATGAGCTCCCAAACCAATCTCTCACTACAAAGAAGTGATTGGGTGTTAGGTTAAGTAAATGATTGCTATTATTGTCATTAAAAGATCAGCCTTTGTCTATTATTGCTCAATGTTTTCTCAGTTTCTGTGTTCAGTTACTCTGTGGTGATCTGCCACACTGCCTGAGCAGTCAAAAAGAAAAAGCACAGCAACCATTTTAGAGTAGAATTCCTTCTGAAATTGGTGAAAAATTACACTGCACAGCATAGTAGAGCCTGCATTCATTTAAACCATCTTTTTGACAGCAGCTTCTTTGCTATTAGTTGTGTTAAAGAGTATAGTCTATTGTCCTGCTATAATTCTTTAATGCATGTTAAATGGCACTCTGCTTTGTTCTTAATTGTTGGAAGCGCTTACAGAAAGGTATAGCTCAGAATACATTAAGACATCAAAATAAATGTAAATGATCCTTTCTTATGCTTACTTATGACTGTTTCAGAAAACCAGAAATAATATTGTTAGAAAGGAGTGCTAGACTCTTTTGATGCTGACTAAAATAAATATAATTTATTTTCTTTTTTGTGCGATGAATCTGACAAATTAATACTCTCTATAATTTCTTTCCTATCTTGTCTGGATTTTTAAGGCTATGGTAAGTACTTCTTTCTATTTATTTATAAGTGCTCTGAAATGATCATAGTAACTGTTACAGATTTCATTAATGTTATGTTTTATTATGACCTTCTATTGAAAAGTTAAAATTATTTTACAACCAAGAATTTAATCATAAGGAAAGTGATGCTTTATGTGAATGTGTTCTCCTCTGCATCATGTATAGAAAAATTGATGGAAGAAGTTTATGTTAAAAAGTTGTCATTATATTCCAAATATCTTTCCTGATGATACAAGCACAAAGTTTAGGTCTCAAGCATGAAGCTTCCCCTGTGGTATTGGAAAGTCTTAGGCACCTAGAGAAAGAGAAGTTCAAAGTGTTCCCTACTTTTAAGTTCTCTTGTATTAATCAGTTTTAGTTTTTCTTATTTTCCTAGTCCCTCTGCACTTCCAGTTTCACTCCATTATTTTCATGCTTTCAGCATTGTATCTCAATACAATGTTTACCAAAATTCTGTATGTTTTCTTAAGATAATATCTCTAACTCCCATTCATTTTCATGAATTCACATTTTAAAAAATCCAATTTTCAACACGCAAGCATAGAATATGTTGAGGTGAAAAAGACCCACAAGGATTATCAGGCCCAACTCCTGGCCCTGTGCAGGATCATCAGGCTGACGCTGTGACCACTGCCCTGGGAACACAACCACCCTCTGGAGGAAGAACCTTTCCCTGATCCCCAACCTAAACCACCCCTCTGACACAGCTTCAGGCCATTCCCTCAGCTCCTGTCACTGTCACCAGGGATCAGAGATCAGTGCCTGCCCCTCCTCTTCCCCTCCCTGTACCTGCAGTGGGCTCTGCACTCAGTCTCCTCCAGGCAGAGCAAACCCAGTGCCCTCAGCTGCTCCTCACAGGGCTTCACCTCCAGATCCCTCACCACCTTACTGCCCTCCTTTGGATGCTCTCCGCTTCCTAAACCACTGAAAAGTTTTTGTATGCAATTGCATTGTCAGTCTCTGCTTATTTTAGATTCAGTCATTAGAGAGGATAAGGCAGTGAAAATCCACCTGCAGGAGCAGTTCTGTTTGCTGCAGTCGTGTGTCATTATTAGACTTCTGGTAGAGCATATCTGGGACAGGAGAGAGAGAGAGTGCAAGGAGAAGTGATGGTTCAAGTGCAGTAACAATACAGAGAGCTAGGAAAAAGAGTCCAGGGCACTTGCTGGTGGAATTGCTGTAACTTCTGCTTTTAAAAAAAGATATTATCTTTTAGATTCTTTAGAGCTTGAGTTGAGGTGAGAATCAGGGAGAGAAATAATAATTGTAGTGGAGCTTAGAAGTTTATATCTCAGTGGCCAAATAGGTGTGGTGATCTGCCCAGCCACAGCCAAAGGTAGATCTATTTTACTGCCTTTGCTTCTGTTAATGAAGATTCTAGAAAATTCCTGTGTTCAATTTAAATGTGATTTTATAGTGTATAATCACTGTAATCAGGCCAGTTTCTTCTTTTGATCAATCTAGACTGTATTGCGCCCTAGCTTTATTATTTGATTATAAGAACATAAAAATAACTTGTGAATCTTTGCTGCTGTTGTAAAGCAGTCTGTCAAAGTGAACACACCAGATGAAGCAACTGCTTGTTTCAGCTAAAATGATAATGCACTGAATTTTTTTTCTGTAAGTGTCTCCTCAATAAAAACATTTATAGAGGCTGGAATTCAAATATGGTAATTTAAGATTCATATAAAGAAGATATTCATTTAAATTGCATATGCCATATTCTCTAGTTTTGTATGTTGTCAGCTAAATACCTGGACTATTATACATTAATTCTGCTATGAGTAGTCCATTAATTCTGCTATCAGTAGTCTTAACTCCTTTAATCATTGATAGGCAAGTTCAGTTACATTCCTAATAAAAATATTCATACATAAAATAAATAAACCATAGCATAATAAGTATTTGTATATTTGTGAGGGCTTTTTTAAGTCTACTAAATGGAAATCATAACAATATAATTATCTTTGAGGCTGGACAGATCATGCTTTTTTGTCTGTGCTACAGATATGAAGAAAAAGCAGATGATGACAGTTATGTCCAGTAATGATTGTGTAGTGGAGCTGAATTGTTGTTTTTTCTAAATCTTCTTTCTGCGCTCAATGCTGCAGTTCTGTTGAACATTTCTGTTGAATATGCTCCTCTGTGCTGTTTCAGCTGTGCAAGACACAGTTTGCCTATTTCATTATGATAGAAGACTTCTTCTCTTTTTTTTTTCTCCTCAACACAATTGATCATTTAACATGTAATTGTAGCTTGAATCCAATTTGCTTTTACTTACAGTTACCATTTTTCAATGTTTTTGCTACAACGACTTCTAATTATATTAATTTATTTATTTAAGCTGCTAAGGCAAATTTGGAGATAATAAATTAGACAGTGTTGATACAAGTTATTAGGTAGTCTAGAAGGCCTTGGGCATAAAGGAGACTAATTTATTTTAAATCCTGTATTAGAGAGTTTCAAAAAAAATTTAAAATTAAGTAGACAATGGTCTGCTTTATAATCTCTTATTGTTTGGGGGTTTTGCTATGATTTTGGTTGTGACAATTTTTTTCATATATTCATAATTCAACAACACTTAAAGTCCTTACACTCTACAGGTCAAATTTTTACCTAAGGAAAGACATGAGGTACTATCTGGACATCAATTTGAGAGGGTACACAAGTATAAACTGCTGACAAGTTCTGTGTCCTGTTAAGGGAGGTGTGAAACACTGCAGGATCCTGTTGCTCTCCATGTTCTTTTGATGTTCTGATGTTTTGGACTTGCTGGAAGCTCCAGCTGATGAGCTGCACTTCCCTTTCTTTCTTGCTGCTGCTTGAAAATAGAGGCAATAGGGGAAGAAGTTTTCTTGCTATGTTCATAACCTGTCACCTTGTTTCCCATAGATAAATCTGCCAGCTTTTTCCTCTTTCTTTTTCCAAATTGCTCACTCCTCCTTGTTCTATTCCATACTTAAGAAGTGACGCTGCTATGTGTTCAGTGCTTCATGCTGTTGAATTATCACCAACTTCATTGTTTTAAAATAGAAGCATTGTATGGGCTTTCTCTTGTAGATGTAGTTTGTTCTGACAGTGATACATAAATGGAAATAATCCTTGTGGGTTTTTTTTTTCACTAAAATCCCTGTAAATTTAATCCATATGACTTTTAAATTTACTGGTTTGTCACAAATCCTTCTAGATATCACTGTCTTCCAACATGACAAACACTTTATTGAGAACAGCCTAATTATCTGTTTCCTATTAGGTTTTGTTATTTTATATAGGGCACTGTGCTATAATTTTAGACACATTTCTGATTAAGAAGAAAATAGTAAAGCTCCATGATGCCAAGGGCACCCCTTGGGAGAACTGGGCTTGAAGGACACATGACAGGGTCAAAATTGCTTCCCCATTTATTTTCTCACAGGAAATAGTATCTGTTTATTGACTTACAGGGATAGCATGAAACTGCAGTTCTGCTGGCTCATGTTCTTTGGTATTGCTGGAGGACAGAACACAGCAGCAGTCATTGCCCTATATTTGAGGTTAATGTTCTTATGCCCTTTGTGCTCCTGTCCTGACAAGTCGTTCACATTGCTCTATTGCTTGGAATGGCTAGGATTATGCTACTGAGACCTAGAAGGGTCAAATCCCTTCCTAAGTGTAGGGGACATGGAAACTATAAACTAGCATAGTGCAGGCAAGTGAATCTACATGGCTACTTGTCAAGACTTTGAGCAAAAACCTGTGCTTCAAGAGGGATCAAAAAGTTGATGCTCTTACAGTACATTGTTTTAAAACCCAGAACTCTACTGATAATGAAAATTGTTTCTTTTCCTCCTAATGATCCAAAAGCATTTTTGCTTGCCATTTTTAACTTTGATATGTGGGTCTTGTAGCGTTGTGTTTTATACAAAAAATGTGAAAAAACAAAGCATGAACGCTAATCTTTCCTTGGGCAGTCAATCTCACTGGCACATACCCATGGCATTTCCCACATTGATAGAATTAAAGGACGGTCACAGAGAAGTAAACAGAATTATTTACTTAATAATAACAGAATGGAGAATCTGGTAGCAAATTAATGGCATAGAGTTGGTAAATTCCTGACTTTAAAAGAGAAAAAAAAGGGAAGGTTCTTTGTAATAGAAGATGAATCAAATACTACTAAGCCAAGGATGATTTCTTACCCTATAATTGGTTTCACAAGGTTAATAATTCTGTGTCAGTCTGCAAGTTTAATTATCATCAAGAGAAATGTATTGAAAATTGAATTAGGGAAAGTGAACATTTAAAATTAAAATTGAACAATCTTATAAATAAATAAATAGAAATCCATTTTAAATATACCAGTGTTTAAAATTATATAATTGGAAAAAATTGGAATTGTCTCTTCATCCAGAGACTAATGATGCAGTTCCTTTGCTGATGTAAGCCTAAATTTCTTCTGGCCCAGTATGCATTTCACAAAAATAAGAATGTCACATACAAAGTATCATTTGAATTTTTGCTGTGATAGTTCTGTAATATGGACTACAGAGACCCACATCACAGTTAGTTGAAAATCTGTATCCTCACAACAAAGGCAACAACAGACTTGTGGTTAGTGGGTGGTATAATTGATCCACACGCTGCTAGACTGTGAGGGCAGCAAAGCATGACAAAGCAGATAGTGGATGACAGAAGAACAGAGATAAGGCACAAGTGTACAAACACACTTGGAATGATTTAGAATAAGAGAAAGGATGAATGATAACAAAACTCCAGGTGCAGTCCAGTAATATAACAGTGTTATGGTTGATATTGTGCACAGTGAAATAAATCTTATCTGTCAGGTCAAAAGGATTATTGATAGCAGAAGTGATGTTCAGATTTGAAATATTATTTGTAAAACACACAGAACTCATTCCCCCAGGGTCCTGTCTGGTCATTACACTCACTAGTTAATTCTCAAGGACCCATTTAAATTTCTGGAGTATTGCAATAAAGAATATAAAATTTCTTTGTTTATTGTATATTAAAATTACTTATTTTTCAGTCCCTTTGTATGTACCATGCTAGCTCAAAGGAGTTCATCTCTACAACCAAGTAAATTGTCTTCAGAAGCAGAAGTTTTCCATATACCAGTAACATCATGTGGCCAAATGAGGACAGATTGACACAGAGTTCTGGTCTCTTTTCCTGTCTCAAATAACCAAAGTATTTCTCTGTATAGCTATCCATAGCACTGAATTAATATTTTCTTTAAGGAAAATAACACTTTAAGATTTCTTGAGGTCTTTTTATTTAAGTAGCATTTTATATACATACACACCATTTAAAAATGCTCAGTGAGTTACAAAAAATTATCCAGACTGACAACTTGAACCATAAGACTACTGCAAAATGATCTCCCATGTTGCTGCAGGCACAGTCAGCTTCTAAATTAGGGCAGGATGCCTATCCTTGTACCACATTAATTTGGTTGGCAAAGCAGAAAAACAGTGACAGCCTGTGGTTTAAAAAAACTGAGACACAAACCTCTGAATTACAGGTTTTGTATTAGAAATGGCAATTCAGCTGGGCACTGCTGAAAGAAACAGTAATGATGATGGGAAGTGTACTTCCATTATGTACTGAAACTCTAAAAATTGTGAGCTGCAAACATTAACTGAAAGATTTTGTATCTTCTACAGTTTTGTTTACATCCAGTAGTATAATCAAGTAGTATTTGCCTTCCATTCAATTCAACAGCTGCTGTTACTTGTATAATTGGTGACTCTTTTGCATTTGCCTTAAACAGACCCTTGCAGCTCGGAAATCTGGTATTTCCATGGCCATGCTCATCCGGACCTCCATAAACACTGAAGAAATGGTAAGTGTTTTCACTGACAGGTTTGAGATATTTAGGTAACAGAAATTTTTGTTCACAGATCTCTAAAAATTATTTCAGCGTTACACACTCCAAACTGGATGAAATTGAATGTATTCCATTTATTGTATAGGAACTTTCAGGGAACTTGAGCAGAATTTGCTGCCTGATCCACAGTAGCAAGACCAGGTTTGCTTCTGCTGACTCACATCCATGATGTTCAGAGGGGACTAACCAAGAAAACCTTTGATTTACAACACAGCTATCTGGGGAAGCCTTTTGTTTTAAATTGTCCAACTGTACCATGTTTACCTGCAGTCTTTCATCATCTTTCTATCTTCATCACACTGTGAATGCAATTAGAATGACAGGGCTCTGCAAGGTGAGTTTTTATGATCATTTTTCCCAGTCCTTGGGATAATACTTGATTAAAAAAAAAAAAAAAAAAAAAACTCATGCTAATAATATATGTGATTCTAGAAGAAATATTTAATTCATACAAGAAGTAACCACAAGAGTCTTTCGAAAAAACATGCTGTCATATCTAGTAAAATGCATGAGCTGTGGTTTTCCATTACTGATTTCACTTAGATTTGACAAAAGACATTTTTTTTTAACAAAAACACAACAGGTGCCATTTTCTTCAGGAATACTTAAAGTGTGACACAAGATTTATATATGAACTAAGCAAAAGCAATAATTTGAAGGAATACTGGCCCATTTTGTGTTCCTCAAATTGCTAGTGCATACGTAGCTTTCTAAAATACATCCTATTCTGAAGAAAAATGAAGAGTTGGATTTTTCTTACATAGTTATCAAGGTGCATAGCAGAAGAATGGGAGAACAGAAAATACTGACAGGTGTTGTGGGAACTGGAACATGCAGTACAAATATTGATATCCATCATTCTTACCTGATTTATTGTGAACTTTCTGTGCTTATATGGTAATAATGAAGTTATGATTTGGTGGTGCTCAGGGATAGATTGCTGAGGTGGAAAACAGATGGTGTTTGAAATGTTCTTCCAGTAGGGGCAGTAGTTATTTTATTTTGCTATCTCAAAATAGCAGCAAAGTTTGATAAAATTGAGAACTATGGGATCTTAACTACTGAATTATGATTCAGGAGAAATGGAAAAGGAAAATTCATTTGAATGTATTTTTATACCTCTGTATTCTTTGTCCTCCATTTGAACCATGTCATTTGAAAAACTGTGTACCAGAAATAGTTGTTTCTTAAGCAATCTTGAAATAAAAATTTAAGTCCGAAGGCAGACAGCAAATGTAATTTAGACACATGAAAGTTCATTTGATGAGAAAATGTAAAAAGTTAATTCAGAGTAGAGGTGAACAAAAGAAGCCAGTCCTATGCCACCCTCATTACACATACCAAGGGCCAGGGAGTGCTCTTTCCCAGACAAATCTAAGGGTACAGCCCATAAAGCCTCTTGCAAGATATTTTAAACAAGGGAAAGGCATTACTTCTCTACTTCTCTAAGTAGCCAGCCAAACTTAATAACCTAGGGCATCATTACAGTGGGTAGAGCAAGATTTGAAAACAAAAAGGACATTTTCAGGCATAAAAGAATTCTCCAGATACTCTCCACAAAATGAAGATGTGAAATGCATATCAAGAAATGGAGTCACCAATGAAATTCAAGGAAAAAACTTCCCCTTTGGGCAAGTTATTCCTCTGATTAGGGCTTTTCTAGTTTTTATCTTCCCCCAAGTTTTTTTCTGGAGGGAATATTAATGATTCTGGTGGGTGTGGGTTATTTGGCTGATTAAATTCAGTATGAAAATTCTTTGAACTAATGCCTTTATTAAAACTCAAGTGCCACCTACTCAAAAAATTACACCCTGAGGTTAAGGCTTTGAGCTTTGCCACCTGTCATTGCTATCCTTTTGGTACAACACACTCATGACACACTGAGTTTGTGTGTTCTCAAGCACAGAGCCAAAGACATTTTAAACAGTGTAATACTTAGACATATGCTTTCAGTGGAGCACCCATTTAATTGCTTTGTTGAACAAAGAGCTGTACAATTTTGAAAATTATACATCAATGACATCATCAAGTAATTCAGGTAGAATATGACAGAAGTAAATTTCCCTTTAGAGGATCAGCAGATAACTAAATAATCCTCCTATATATTAGTAGTGCTAAATGTTGCCAAACCAGTTATTAGTTATATAGTTATATTGGAAATTATTAGTGCCATGTTGTTATGCTCTATAATTCACATAACAAAAACATTTAAACAGAGAAGAGTAATAGGAATGAAAACCTCTAGACAGTAAGAGAAATAAAATTCTTCTTTGCAATTTGCTTTATTAACAACAGGGGAAAGAACATGTTCAGCAGCAAAACCAATCTACAAATTGTGTCTTTCAGCTGAAAACTTCATTTACCCTCAAAGGTTTATTTTAAGGCCTGTTGAGGGTATATTTCATTGCTTACTGACATTTCAGAAAAATGTAAAAGTTACTGGAAAAATTCTGAAAGTATTTATAATGTGAAAAATACTGAAGCTGAACAGGGTGAAAGGGCATTATTTGTACTGAGGCTACATGAGCTCAGGAGTGGGAGAGTGTAATCAGTGGTTTCTGAGAAACACTATTCACTCAGCAAGCTGTATAAATTCACTTTAGGTTGTTTTAAAGTTTCCTTTCTGGTCTCCGTAACATGGAAGGCAAAACTGGAGTAATATACAAAAAATTAGTTCTCCAGAGTTAGTTGGTCATTACTATCGCAGTTCTTGGGTTCTGCCAAATCAAACTGGTGCACACATTTGCTTGCTTTCGGGGAAGTTATTAGGATAGGCTGAGAATTACCCTGGAGGGCAATTCAGTATTTTTTTTAGTCTTTTCTGCTGTATCAGGTTTTTTTCTTACTTCAGTTCTTCAGGGTTCTCAGTTGTGCTTAGAACAGATATCCATGAAATGTCTCACCATATATCTTTGGCCAGGCTCCACAGGACGGATATTGTTTTCAGCAGTAACTACTAGCTTCAGTAAGTGCTGTTGCAGCCTAAGCTACCTAATATTTGGTTTTATTATTTTTAGTGCTTGATCCTATTAATCAATGGCTACCCTATGGCTACAAGGTACTGGTTTTCCTGTGGTAGCAAAAGTCCTTTGATTGATGACTTTGTGCAAGATTGTGCAGATATGCACACAAAAAGAATATTTGACTTTTATCAGACAATCTATTATTAGCAGAATATCTCACAGTTTGAGTAGAGATGCAGGTACATGAAACCAAGAATATGTCAGCATATTTTTAGACAGGTTAATATCTTCCATTTGGCATACAATTACCACAGCTGAATATGAAAGATAAGGGAGTGCTAACAAATGTTTAACTGAGTAAGTTTGCTTTTCTTCCTATATTTTCAGAGCTGTGGCAGTGATGTTAAAAAAAATTAGAAAAACCACACAAATTCCAAAATCTTATTCCCTTGCCACAGCTTTATAGCCAGCATTAGAGCTACCTTGCATAACATCTACACCAGAGGAGGGCAAGGTAGGACAGGCAGACTTTCAGAAATATCCCACTGTGATATGTTTTATAATAGGGTTTCTTCTTTCTAAAATAAGAATATCATGATATTCTGATGATAGGATTATTGTTTTATTCTAAAAAATTAATATGGTGATATTTTTTGTAATACAATTTCTTCTTTCTAAATGAAACAATTATTCCTTTCTATGGGAATCTAGAACTTCTAATACATTCATGGCAGTCACATGTGCATTTAGTGAACACCCACCCCCTGAAAAAGGCACAAACAACCTAAGCTTGGTGCCAAGTGCTGCATACAAGCTGCTGAGCTCTTCTTATTCCCAATAAATTGCCTGGACCTAGAAGATCAGGGTGCCTGAAAAAAAGCTCAAATAAACAAACCAGAGCATTGTGCCCATATAAGCCAAGGTCTTGTGTGCAAAACTACAGGGATTGCTTTGTTTTCATCTTATTAAGCACTAAGGAGCTGTGACTGAAGTTGTTACAATACTAATCAGTAAATAACCAATAACTGTTCTTGTAGTACAGCTAGTCATGGGTTTTAAGCCAAAACAGTCCAAGAAATGGGTTTGGATTTTTGAGAGTATGGATCATTCTTGTCTATAGTAAAAAGCAAGTTGATGCTTAAAAATGAAACAGTAAGTATGCTATTATAGGAGTACAGATAAAATGGAACCCTACAATTGGCTTGCTTTTATTTGATGAGGTTATATAGACACTTGGTATTAGAGGATAGTGTTGTATATAATCAAAAGGCATTTTGTGCAATATGTCTAAGTCCCTATAGGAAGTATTTAAATTTTCAGAATTAATGTTCGGTCGCTACTCAATATGCCCCAATGAATGTAATGCTGCCTTTTTTTTTTTAATTTCTGCCTCAAAATATAAAAATATATTTATATAAGACTTTGTATTAATTGAATAACTTTATTCCAACTTAAAACTGCTGTTTGTGTAATCAGACAAAACAGTCAAGCAGAGTTCTTTTCAAAGTGTAAAGCAAAATGAGTAAATCACTATTTTACAAATTATTTTATACTTCTATGTATATTCTGATATTTTCTAACATTTTAGGTGTAAATAGCATATAGTTTGAAACAGTTCACTTGTGATACACAATACAGCTGAAATACTTCTTTTCTTACCCAACAGAAAATCCATGTCTTCAAGAAGACCCTGCAAGCTTTGATCTATCCAATATCATCAACTACGCCTCATAACTTTGAAATCTGGACAGCTACAACTCCCACATACTGTTATGAATGTGAAGGCCTTCTTTGGGGCATAGCCAGACAAGGCATGAGATGCACAGAATGTGGTGTCAAATGCCATGAGAAGTGCCAAGACCTCCTAAATGCTGACTGCTTGCAGAGTGAGTATTTCATTATAGCTGAAGTGTTGTATTAATTCACACCTTTTGATTTTGTGTGTATGCTCAGCAATACCTCGAAATGAGGGACCAGATCACCCAAAATCAGTGAAGGTGTGTTGATGCTCCTCAGTTGAGAAGTTAGCCAGAGGCTTAAGAGAAAACCTACTGTTAGAAAACCTACTGTTAGAAAACCTACTCATTTTGCTTTTGTCCTTGAAGTCTGTCAAATGTTGCTGGGCTTTTACAAAGTAATGCTTGCTAACATCAGTGAATTATTTACTTTCCACTGTCTATGGCAATATCTGGAGCAATTTATTACTTGACATAAACCCTCTTTGTTTTAGGTAACTCAAAACACAAAAAATGTCAAAGGAAATATTTTTAAATTATTCCTGCTACTTACTGTAGTCATATTGATGTGCTATAAAGTAGTCAAAAATATGAAACACTAAGTTGGATCTTCAAAATACTAAATACTGTATGTGTAAGGGAAAAAAAATTTAGTCAGTACGCCATTTGGCACTAGAATTAAAGCAAAGCAAGCAAAAAGCTCCGCTTGGTTCCAGCCACCGCACATTGTTCTGTGAAAATATATCAGGTGTATTGAAACAATTTTTAAATTACAACACGATTATTATGCAAGATTCTAAGCAATAGAAAATTAAGACCTGGAAGTTTTCTGATTTGGAGTGGAATGGGCTTCCATACTCTGGAGTTATTCAACACTGTTTACTGTTGATATGTTCCAGAGCTTCTACATGAAGGAAAACTACAGAGATATTTCACTCATTTCTTCCTTCTTTTCACTGTATTCTCTGTGTGAGGAGCTGTCATGCAGGATGGATGCTCAAGGTTTGCACTGCTCAGAAATCAATTAAAATTTTCCAGAGCAACTGACCCCATGGACAATAAATCAGTGATCAATGTCTAAATCAAACTTCCTAACTGTGCTTAATTGTGATTCTGCACTGTGGTTGAAACTGGACTGCTGTCCCTTGGCCCAGATCACCAGCCAAAACAACTGAGTCTTAAAAGAACAAAACCTCTAGAGGGCAAATTGCAGATAAAATATTTAACAAGCCTAAGGGATCCCACTCTTCTCATTAGTATGCAAATGTTTCTGAGCATCCTGTCATATTTTTTGCAACAGAGTAATTGTTCAGCGTTCATAGTATACTAGTTTGAAAATTTCATGTTCTTTGTTTCCCATTGAAAAAGTGAATTGACCAATTGGTTAAATCTCTATTTCTGAGAAAGCTGATGCTAGCAGTGTCATAAAGTGAAATGTAGTTATTTTTATCATAGTCATTCTTTTGCCCACCTTGTAATCAGTAGGATGTATTCACCTTCAAACTTCTGTGATATATTTTTTTAATATATAATCATTGCTAATGTAGGTGTAGAAATGAATTCACATCTCAAGATCTTTGAGGTCAATATATAAACTTGTTCTCAATTAGATTTAGAAAAAAGCCACTAGCACTTTCATTAGCTCTCTCATCTTCAATAAGATATCCTTTCTAGTACTAGGTGCAATATTAAATTAGAATTGATTTCAATCATGTTGAGTTTGTATCAGTCCCTAGGGTGAAAGGAGCGTGTTAACTTTCTGTACAATGTAAGTTACACTATTGTCTTAATTAGTTTGATCAATACTGCATGAAAAGAGTTGTTGATAGACAGCAGTAGAGGTTGTTAGCAATAGGGGACGTAAAACTAGTTGCAATAAATGAGTATAAAGAGAAAGATATTTACTTAAAGGAAGTTGTATTTTAACACATATTTCAGTGTTATCTGTACTCTCTCAAAAATCAACAAGGTTTCTCACAGGAATATGTTATTGCCATTCAGATTGTGCCCAGGGTTTATCATTCAGTTATGTTGTTGCATTTCTACTTTTTAAGGAAGGGCAGAAAATAAGAGAAAATTTTAAAAGTTCCCTCCTGCATCTTCTAAGAATGACCTGTCATGTTTTCCAGACAGCTCAGCAATCATCTCTTTTATAATAAAATCACTAGATAATTTTTTAACTGGTGTTTTGTTTTATGGTAGCACATAATTCTGTTTCTACTAATTCCTAAATTTTCAGTCTCGATAATCTTTAATCGCTAGAATTTTGGTCTTCCATATTCAAAAATATTAGGTACTCTGACGAGGAGATTTCAAGATTTCTCAAGATTTAGTAGCCGCAGAAAACTCCTTGAAGAAGCCATGTAATTCAGCCTTTTGGCAGTCTGAGATCACTTGTATCTGGTATTTCAAACCACACTTTTTCCACAGTAGTGATTGGCACTGAATAGTATTGGTTCAATAAATAATTTTATGTATAACACATAACACTGATGGAAGATGACTATTAACCCCTCATGTTAAAATAAATCAACTGGTAATTTTATATATCACAAAGAATATATATATGAGGTATTATTCAGGTGACAGGAAGATCTCCTTCAGGTACTGCTGTACCAAGAGTTAACTGGAAACCTTAGAGAGGAAAAAGAACAAAGTTAATTTTCAGTAACAATGGTGACCTTTTCTTTCATTTCAGGAGCAGCTGAGAAAAGTTCCAAACATGGTGCAGAAGACAAAACGCAGAATATTATTAGTGCTATGAAGGAAAGAATGAAGATTAGAGAGAAAAATAGACCAGAGGTGTTTGAAGTGATCCAGGAAATGTTTAATATTTCTAAAGAAGATTTTGCACAATATACAAAAGCAGCAAAACAAAGTGTTTTGGATGGAACATCCAAATGGTCAGCAAAAATAACTATCACAGGTAATTTTCTTCTGTTCTAAGAGCTCTTTCTTTCCTACTCTCCTAATTCAGGAGCAAGATTTTTTTATAAGTAGAGCCAGACTGTGTTCAATTGCATACTTGGTGCATATAAAAACAGTGGAATTTATAGGATGCCAACTGCAAGAGTTGAGTTTTAAGTTGCCAAAACCACTTTATATTCTACTGCTATAGGAAGGAAGACAAGGAAAAATAATGTATCTCCTCCACCTCCTACCAATATCTTCTGTGATAAGGATGAGATTTTTGCCACCAACTGCAAGAGTTTAAGTTCACAAAAAAAAAAAAGGCTTTGAGTGATTAAGAAAACCTTTGAGCTTGCAATTCCAGATCCCATTGGTTTTGAAAATTATTATCCCTTCACATTGCTTGACTAAGGGTGTGTTCCATTTTAGAGATGCTGATGTTGAATAATTCTGCTCACTCCAAACATATTCCAGATGACTTCCAATTGCATTAGCCTGGCTGCTCATGAAGATTTCCAGGTCCCCTGACTTTGACATTTCAGTTTTTGAACTAAAACCTCAGCATAAATGGAGGCTATTCTGAAGGTTGAGAGGTGGTGCATGAAACTCAAAAGAATAATTGTGGAATTTTGGGACTGTCACCAAGCACTGGGGACATATTTAATTCATATGTTTATTTTTAGTTCTACCTCTAAAGGATACTGAAGGCTGTCTAGTGTTCAGGACACTATGCGCATACAATTTAATCCTTGAAGACTTTTACTAGGCTGTCCCTTCATTCTAGTACGTAAATAGAAGAGTGATACTTCCTTGCCTTCTAAAACTTTCCCTGTGAATTTAGAGTGAATGGGGAGGACAAAATATGCTATTTTATTTCTAAAAGTGTTTTCAGAAATTGGATGTGTTAAAGAATAGCAGAATTTTACTTCTTTCACTAAAGTCAGCACATATGACTGAACCCACACCAAGCTCTGATCTGCTGAGCAAGGTGCCATTTTTAGCTAATCATTTTCTGAGCACACCAAGGAAGCTTCATTATCCAAGATGATTGACATTAGAGAACGTTAACTCAATGTTACCACTGAGATGACTTAAAAAATGTGTGCAAAATAACAAAGCCAACTGCTGCTGAATGGTAAGAGCCAGAGCAAGTGTTTTAGCTGCAGTTCTCTGGTTTGGTAGGCTGCTCTTTGAGAGTTCTGCTTTCTCCTGAGATTTCCACTTTTATGAATTATGATGGAAAATCAAATTGTATGTATTTATTTTTGCCACTAAATTCATATCTATTAACTATACACCCACACTAACTGTCAGAAAGGATACCAAATACATAAACAGTTGATGATAATTTATCAGAACTGTCGCCCTCTCTGTGATAGCATAAAAAGTATTCTAAAAGTAATGGTTCATCTCTTAAAAGAGCAAATGGTGACCATGTCCCTCATGTGTAGTTCCATAAGCCACAGGGAACTGTGGAATATATATTTTTTATATTATTAGAGGTTTTACTTTGGAAATGTTAGTTTGGCTCTTTGGAGAAATTTTGGAATTTTTTATTTATTTATTTACTGGGGGCAGGGAACTTTAGGGAACTATCAGACTCAAGACAAGTGATGCAACATTATATTCCTTGCCATTTTGACCAAACCAAAGTTTGATAAAAGTATTTGAATTATGTGTGAAAAGTATTTGTTTGGTGCTCAGTAGTGAATCTTTATATTTATTACTCTATTAAACTATACTTTTAAATATGATACAGTCCAGAAGGGTAATTTAGACAAACCTTGTCAGTCTCCAGAGTTACAGACATTGGGAAATGCAGAAACCTTTTCTTCAGGATCCATCACAGTGAGGCCTTTGTTTCCTGTTGCTGGTGTCATTCTCATTTACTTCTTGGCAATAAAGGCTATGAGGGCTAAAGCACATTTCTCTCCTTTGTTGCAGTTCTTTGTGCTCAGGGCTTGCAGGCTAAGGACAAAACTGGCTCAAGTGACCCATATGTTACTGTGCAAGTTGGCAAAAACAAGCGAAGAACAAAAACTATTTTTGGGAATTTGAATCCAGTATGGGATGAAAAATTCTACTTGTAAGTAGAGAAGATGCTGTTGATATTGCTTTTTTTAGTCTATATTTAGATCATATAACTCTACCAAGTGAAATGTTGGCTTAATTTGAAAACATGTTTTGTCTGCACTATACATATTTATAGCATTATGAAATTAGCAAGTTCTGAATGGAGAGAGCATCAAAATTTACTGTGTCTTTATCTTATAGTGATCATGCAGCTTATAATTAAGTCTGTTTTGGGATCTGTTGGTGGTGTCCAATTATTCTAGTCTTTAAGGGAACTTAAATAAGTTTTCATACTTCAACCTTACATACCAAGTATTGTCATTAGAAATACTTTCCTATATGCCAGATACCGACCATGCAAGGTGGATGTGTTTTTATTTGACACTGTGATTCTCTGAGGTGTAACTGGGGAATTTGGCAGTAACTGTTGTGCTCCAGGCTCAGGGTTGGTGTGTTTGTAATGTCCATACTTTTAGAGAGTGTTGTCTGAGTCAAATATGGAGAGTACCATATGATGGCATTGTTTAGTTTATTGTAATATTTCTTTCCTCCTATAAAGAGGGAAGGAGTTCTCACTATTCCTATCTACATAAACTGTGCAGGCAGTTTCTTTGAGGGTTCAGGCATTTGAAATAGAGCCCTGCTTTCTTTGAGAAGGTGCAATGTCAAAACATGACAGGTTAACTTCTTACAGTCTGGTACTTCCCTGGTTTTTGGCCAAAATCTGCTACTATATTGAGAAGGAGGTTATTCTTTCAGTAGAGTGTGAAAGAGTTTTGGTCCAAGATGCTGCTTCTATTTGTCTGGAAAAGGAACTAAAGAATGCCAGCTGAATTAAACAATGTATGCTATTCCTTTGACAGATTCAAACATTTGTTTAGAAATGAATAGGTACTTCAGAAAAAAGAGACACCCAGAAACTCTTTACAAGCTTCTTCTATCCAGAAAGCATTTTCTTTTTGAGTTAACTGTGTTACAGTGGTAACAGTTGAAGTGTCATACCTCCCTGAATGGCTTTGAGTGTCCAAAAGCAGGTCATAATTGCGGTCTGGCATTTTAATTGTAGGAATTGCGTAATGTCAAAACTTGGATGAGCAATTCAGAAAATTTTGTGGAAAGTTTGTTGAATGTAGTTTATCAAAGATGTGAGCCAAGCTATAATAAAAGCCCTTGAAACTTGCAAATATTTAATTTTTTTCCCCAGCACTATTATTATCATCTGCTGCCCTAGGAATAATATTTATTACCCCCCCCAAAACCTTACTATAGCATGTACCTCCTGAGCAACTGCTTTTCACCAAATACATTTTCCAACATTTTTATAGCACATGTGTTTTCTGAAATAATCTCCTTGACTTATTCAATGCCTTAGATTTCAGCTGAAAGTACATGAGAATTTCTAAATTGTATTAAAAAACCTATAAACATTTAACCAGAAGATTAAATCTAAAGTAAATCAATATAATTATTTAATTGACTCAGGAAGTGTTATTTAAATTAGGCTCTATTAGTGGCAATTGATATTTAAATCCTGTTGAAAATCCAACATTAACCATCACTATAACTTTTAAATTATAAAATTTAGAAATAAGATGTCTCAAAAATCTTACAATCTAATGCATACTTACCATACCAAAACATGTTTTCAAGTCCTCCCATTTGTTCCAAAATGAAGACTTGGAAAAAACATTGGCTCCCCACTGTGCATTTGCTCTGTCATAGCACATGGAGTGAGGGCAGTGTTCCTGTTCTTAGAACCACACGTGACCCAGATATGATTGCATGGTAACAGTGAGAGAATGTTTCTGACAAAATGCACTCTGACCCCCTGCTAAATGACCATGGGACACTGGCCTAGGTTTGAACAGGAGACCTCATAAAGGATAACTAAAATAGAGCTTTGTGGTGCACAAGGTAGAGAAGTAAATAGGCCAGCAGATGTTCATTTAATGAATGTAACATAGGTGCTAAGGGCTTTTATCCTTTCTCCTGGCATTATTAGAAATGCGATAACAGAGAAGTTTGGGGGCTTTTTCAATGAAACATCAGTGATAGGAGAGTTTCTTTCAATGCCAGAGCAGAGTTCTGCAGCTGTCACCTTCTCTTTGTGGTTGTGTGGCATCTGATACAGGAAAAGAGACTACATTTTCTTTTTTTTTTTTTTTTTAATTACAGGAAGATATATTTGGCTGTATAGTTTTCAGCTTTGTAGAAACCTTTTTATTGATACACTATAATAAAAGTCTACTCTCATTCTTTTCTTGACTATTTTTAACAGTTGGTTACTGACATACAGAAATCAGTTTTTTTCTGACAGTGTTGTCTAGGGTAGCACACATCTCCAAATTGCCCTGCTGACTTTGCAGGTACCACATTTCTTCTGATCATTCATAAATACCTCAGATACAATTGTATAATGTAGACATCTTCCAAATAACTGGATGATTATTTACATTCTTTATTTTTCCTATTTTGGCTGTCACTAAGACAGCATAAGGGTTCTAATAAATATCTTCATTGGATTTATATTGCTACCTTCAGTGGATGAAAACATGTGCTCAAACTGATTTCAGTCATCCAGCTGTAGATGATCTTTTTTTACAGTTACTTTAAAGCATGGCCCTCACACAATATTGAATCTTAAATAAATTATTAGTGGATTCATTTTAAGCAATATTTACTGTCAGTGGCCAAGAGGACTTCACCAAAGTCCCTTTCAACTGTTATTTTGTGCATTCTTGAGCAGCTGGACTGACTTTTAAAAAATATTATCTTCACTGTACCTGAAGATAACATGGTTTGTTAACTGCCTAAATGATGCTTCAGTTTCCAGTGCTATTTAAGCAGAGTTTTGTGAGAATTGTTGAAATAGCTCAAGGATTGCCTCCTAGGCATGAGTATATAACAAAGACTTGTATTACAAGACTTGTATTATAAAACTATTTGAGTAATAAAACCTACACATTAGTTTACTATACTCATCCATTCCAAAAGTTCTTCAATAATCAGTCTGAGACATTCTGCTCATTAAAATAACTGTATCTCACAGCCTCAGCCCAAATCAAGAGAGCAGAACCCCTCTAAGAAGCAATTCCAATGATAAATTGTTTGTTCAGTGATGATATTTTTCAGGTTTAGAGTACAGCATGCATGGTCTGAGTCTTTTTTTCAAACTGCCGTCAATCTAGATTAATTATACAACTCTCTTTTTGTTATGACAGAGTAAAATAATGCAAGAAAAAGCATAATTAGTCTCATTCTACTTTATCAGAAAGCATTGCCCGTGACAACACTGCTAAAGAATTGGGACTGTCCAGACTAGAGAAGAGACAAGTAGTGGAGGTAAGGATGTCTTTAAACACATCCTTTCTCCTGCAAAGAGGAAAGGAATAATCTATTTTCCATGCTTACTGTTGCAGTAGAACAAGAATAATAGAACAAGTAATAGTATGGTAGAACAAGTAATAGCCACAAATTACACTTAGAGAGTTTTAAATCAGACTTCAGAAAAATTTTGCCAACAGTTGGGCTAATGAAATTCTGGGAGACATATCCTGAGGGACCATGGAACTGTCTCTGAACACCTAAGAACAAAGTGGACATAGCAATGATGTGGATCTGGTCCTGGATTGCAGTAATGGCAATAATACTACTAATAAACATGAGGGTAATAATAGCAATAAGTGGCTTCCTGAACTTACTGAGGGTGGCACACTATCACTTAGTTGTCATTTTAGCACTGGATGCCGATCTCTCAGGAGGTATGTACAATAACATCATGCCAGTGCATCTAATATTAAATTTACATTGGGGTACTGTTGTAAAGATACTTTTTTATTCCAGTTTTATTACTCTAACCATCAGAATAAGCTGGAATTCTATGAGGATTATTTCATGTCTGTGTGGCATTCTGGAAATGCAGAAGTAATGTAGTGTCACCAGATTGTTATTAAATTATTAAAACTGTCTCTTCTGTCTTGCATCTCTGAATAGACTGCAAATTCTCTAGTTTTCAGAAGCATCAGTACCCTCAATTCTCTGTGTGCTAGAGAACAATGCATTTTTCATCTTCCTCTATCACACTTCTGTGAATGCTTTTACTGAGCACATAAAGCAGAGTGGTTAGAAGAGGAACACTGAAACTAGCATATGTTGTCTAGCCTTTAATTCCCTGTGCTGATTTTCCTGGAGTAAACAGAAGTAGGAATGCCACGCAGAGCTTCTGGACAGATGTTAGCAGTGACTAAAGCAGAACCTGCATGTCATTCCAGAGGGCTGTTTCTGAGTCTGGGCAGGTGAGCAGGATCATTCAGCTCTGGAACTTTAGCAGTCACTCCCTGCAGTCACAGTGCCACGGGCAGGCCAGGAGGAAATATTTGCTCATCTACTCTTCAGTTTTTAAACACAAATCCATGCTATTTTTGTGGTCCTGTACAGGAACATTACGAAGGTAGCAGAGCTGACTCTGTTCTGACGCTTTGACACAAAGAAGAGCATGAGTTAACACATTGGTTGGGTCTGGTCTCACCACGTTTCACTATCCTAAGATTCAAGGAGAAAAGGATGCTGAGGACAACTGAGGTGATCAGGGAATCCTGACCATCTGAATAAATACTTCTTTATCAACTAAGTATATATCAGAGGGAAATTTATGTTGTCTCAGAAGAATAGAAATATGATGTTTGTGCTGAAGTATACAATGACTTTTTATATGCAGCATCTGTCAGAGAATCAAAGCAGGAATGCCATTCTGTGAAAAGCACAGGTATGGTGAGGAGGGTCACATAAATACTTCACCAGTGACAGATCTCCCTATGTCACTATAGAAATCCCCTGTCAATTATTTCTGTGGGGTGCACAGCTAAATGCGATGCTGGAACTTTAGCAATGTTAAGTAGTAACTTAGAGCTGCATTTTAGGAGAATTAAATAGCCTAGTTTCTTAAGGCCGCAATGCTTATTTGGTTCACCTCTATTTTCCTATATTTTGTATGTTCTTGCCAATAGCCTTTGAATTTTGTGATCAGTCAGAGAAATTCCCCATATTGCCAAATAGTGTGTCTGTAATGTTCTATGAAAATATGTGGTTAGAGAGAGATGAGATACTTACTGTCCTCAGTATGACCTCATCCTATAACAGATACCAGGAGTTCACATAAAGGGGTAATTTATGAAAACCCCAGCTATGGGAGAAGATTCAGCAGGTGATTGTAGCTGGTTGGATATCAGGGAAGCCAGTAATAAGACAAAAGGAAACTGCACTCTATTAGTTTTGCTAATCACAGAACAATGTGCATTTTAATTACCAGAATTATCTGCAACGTTAAAATCTGGAATATAGACAGACACAAGGATTTCTGTGATATTGAATGATGTCACAGTGTGGCAGAGTAAAAGCTGTGCATGCCACTTTTAGTGTCTGATTGGCCTTGACAATAATAATACCATTTACAGCACTTTATACTTCCAAAGCCCATTACCACCACTAATTAATTCTTAGAATACCCCTGAGGGGTTCTGCTTGGAAGATAAGTTGGAGTATTACTGTTTTAACACTGGAAACAGAGACAGATCACTAAGTAATGATAGTGCTTGGAATAGAATTTGAGTACAAACTCTTAATCAACTGTGAAAGTAATGCCCTGCGGAACATGAAAATTTGCAGCTATGCTTCAAAGTCGTATTTAAAGATAAACAGAGGTATGTAATACAAAAAATATTTCTGTAGCACTAGTGAATGAATATTAAAAGCAATACTTCATATGGATGCATGAGTATGGTATGATTTAACTGATGCCAGCTCTGTACTAGTCAAACTTCAGCAGAGAGTTTTTCACTAACCCAAACCTCTGCAGTCAGTGTTGGGATATTCCAATCAAGTCATCAAAAGCCATCACCAACAAATAGTAAATAGTCCTCACTGTGCCTTATAGGAATAGCAGCAACAGAGTTTATTTTACATTTCTGTGCAAATAAATGCCGGGTGCAGCTGGGAGTAAATTTTTTTTTCCACTGTGTACTCTGTAGATTGAAAGTGATGCCACTTCATTCCCTCATACATCCAGCACTTTCTCAAATCCACTCAACCCAGAAGGGGTTAGTAAGCCACTTAAATTTACAAGAATTTTTTTAGAGCATGGCATGGTCCCTACTCTTTCTCCTTACCAGGGAATGAGAGGTCTTGAAGAACATTAATATCTCTTTTTAAAAAAACAGGTACTTATATTCCTGGGTTTTTCTGATTTCCTTTCTTTCCTTGATGAGATGTTTGTGCATACTTTTTAGTTTTTAACAAAAGCTACCTGACACACACTGGAAATATTCTTTAATTTTTTTTATTGCTTTTTGTATTACTCCAGAGTACTACTATGGTAGTTTACTGTATGTACTACATGGCATTCCTAAACAAATAAACCTGACATAACTGTATCTTTCCTAAGATATTTGTTACATAATAGCATAAAAAGTATGAATTTCAAATAAAAAATTTTAATGAGCAGTTATTGACATTCCTAAATACAATCTTTATGTATATATAATTCAATCCATTTATTCTCTTTATATGTTATAATTCACATATATTGAGAAAATTTTTTGTCTCTGGCAGTCTGGGTTGGCCTTTTTTTCCTCTGGATATTGCGGATTGTTTGTGCTTTGACATTTGGTGCAGTTAAGCAAGTGTGTGGAGATTGAGTTTAATGAATTAGACAGCAGTGCAGAGTAATATAGTTTATATACCACTCACATTTTGTGTTTTGTTTTTGTTTTTCCAGTGAATGTCATAACTCTACAGATAGAATAAAAGTAAGAGTATGGGATGAAGATGATGATATCAAATCTAGAGTAAAACAGCATTTCAAAAAGGAATCCGATGATTTCCTTGGGCAAACAATCATTGAAGTAAGAACACTGAGTGGAGAAATGGATGTATGGTATAATTTAGGTATGATTCTTACTGATTTTTTTAAAACAAATTTAGGTAGAGTATTACTGTGTTTTACTTTGTGACTTCAAAATTTGTAGCTTTGGTACCAATGTATGACTTTTAAAATATTAAATATAGCAGGTTGATTTGAAAATGAGAGATAGAATCCACACTGCCACATCCCACTGTGCCACTGGCAGGGAGGGGGTAGAGAAAATTAGGAGTCAAGTAAACCTGTGAAGAAGGGATAGGTGAAGGGAAGGTGTGTTTTAAGATCTGGGTTTATTTTTCATTATCCTCCTCTGATTTCACTGGTAACAAATTGATTTTCCCCCAAGTCAAGTCTGGTTTTGGCCATGGAAGTAGTTGGTGAGTGATCTGTTCCCCATCCTTCTCTCGACCCATGGGGCTTTCATTAGATTTTCTATGCCCTGGCCGGCAGAGGAAGGGAGGTGATAGAGCAGCCTTGGTGGGCACCTATCAGAATCAACCCATCACACTCAGAGTAGTCCAGCTTGTTGGTAAAGTCTTCATAATTAAAGGAAAATAATAATAATTGGTACAGATGTCAGGTAGAAAAGTACAGTAATTTCAGTTGAGAAGGGGAAAGTAGTAAATAAATAGCTGTGTAGCCTTGCTTGAATGTGGGAGATAAAATAAGAGATTCTTTACTTCATAGTTAGTTATTCCACTTTGTGGCCTGAACCATGTGTGAGGTATTAAAAGACATTCTTATTTTCAACAGCAGGACTCTCTATCTTTCAAAGATTAAACTAGAATGATTTATGAAAGCTTTTCATATGACATACATGTGTTCTTCGTAGTTAACTAATGTATTATTTTTCCACTCTTCAGAAAAGCGAACAGATAAATCGGCTGTCTCTGGGGCCATTAGACTGAAAATCAATGTTGAAATTGAAGGAGAGGAGAAAGTTGCTCCTTATCATGTGCAATACACCTGTCTACATGAGGTATGTTGGAGAGTTTGTAGTATACAGTATAGAAATCACTGTTCAGTTGTTGCATGGATAAAGAAATAAGGCTACAGAACATTAGAGCACTGAAACAAATAACTGCTGCTGTACTTGAGGACAAGTTTGTTTTAGATTTCCCATTCTGTATTGCTCAGGAAGTACCAGGTTCAGAGGCAAGGGTAGAAAACGTAAGACCACCAAACAGATCATTCCTGCCAGGAGGTGTTAGGAAAAGAGGTTGAGCCAGACAGATAAATTCTACCTGTACTTTTATTTTTATTTAGCCCTTTGATACCTGATTGTTATCATCGGGAATACACAAACATTTCTATATATTACAGATGTATGCTGTAAAGTATTTCTTTTGTTTTACAGTAACACATATTTTGGAGAGTGAGAAAAAGGAGAAACACAAACTCTATAAAATCTAATTTTCCTTTCATCTAGTTTGCTTTTGTCAACATTGAAAAAAATAATCACTGATAAATAGGTGTGTCTTCTGAAAGATTTTCTTTGTAATTGATTATTCTTCCTTCAAATAGTCATCCATGTAGAAGTTCTATTCTGGAAATACAAGTAGTTTCTGAAAGCTGATAGCTAATACATGGCTGAAGGTTCACCACTAGCATGTAGCCACAAAATCCCATTGCTCACCATTTGTAAAATCAGATATTTAGGGCATTTGTCCTGATCAATTTTGACCTGAAATTGCAAATGTTGGACTTAGGAAGTAAATTACAATATTCAAATGCTTTAAGAGAGTCCAAGAGACAGTTATGGGCTAATTAGCAAAACTGAAAGTATTTCGATGTTTTAGGGGTTTTTTTTCCAATCACTGAAAATAGGAAATAAAATCTGTTGGATTTTGTGGATACCTATGAAGTTGTAAAATTTGTGAATGCATATGGAGCTAGGCAATCTGAGAAGAATTCTATGCCATGAATGTCAAGTCCTAGCTTTGCTCCCAAGGGTACTAAACCTAAGTTTTGTTGCACACCTTGCACAACGAGAGAGGCACCCGCAGTATTTCTGTTAGCTCCCTGTAACTGAAGGGCTTAAATAGTGAATTTGAAATTTATTGGTCACAGATACAATTGAAATTGAAACACTCTGTAATAAGTATTATAACATCATGATTTCATTCATTAACAAGGGCATATAAAAGAGAAGTTTCTTCATTATTTTATGTTGCATTCTGTGCCAGTTAACAGGAATGACTTTGTATCAAGAAGATACAATGTGCTGAATCACAAGCTTGCTGACTAGTTTGAGCCAGTCTTTGGAAAAATGCTTCAAAAATTGACTAGCAACATATTGAAGACTATTTGTAGGATGTATTTCAGAATGCTTCTTAAAAGCCAAACTTTCATTTTTGAAACATTTCTTACTTTTAGAATCTGTTCCATTACCTGACGGAAGTGAAGTCGAATGGTGTGGTGAAAATCCCCGAGGTGAAAGGTGATGAGGCCTGGAAGGTTTACTTTGATGATGCTGCACAGGAAATTGTGGATGAATTTGCAATGCGCTATGGAATTGAATACATTTATCAAGCTATGACGTGAGTATCATCATGGCTGGCTTTCTGCTTTGCTGTGAACAATGTGTTTGAGGGAAGTAACGAGTCTCAAGCCTTTGTGAATTCATTCACTGTTTCTCTTGCATTCCTGACTTTAAATTCTTATCACTTTGTCCATCTGATTCTCATTAAAGTGCTTCTCATCTGCAGTGGCTTTAAGATATAAGCATTTTATAAGCTGTTACTGGTATTGCTGCTAATGCATTCCTTAATCCTTATGACACTGATACATAGCACAGTTCAGAAAGACTTCCAGTGTTCCAGATGCAGCTGGAACAGGGTTTCAGAAGCTCTTTACTCTTTTCTACTACTATAGAAGCTCACTAGCGGCTACAGTGAGCTTCCATAATATATGTAAATAATTTGTGCAAACCATTTTTAACAGTACTGAGCCCTATTACTGCATTCTAAAGTAGCTGTCTGAACACCTTAGAACACAGCACCATAGAACCCAGACATGTGAGATTCATCTTGTGTTCTCAGTTTATCCAGCAAAAAGTTTTCTGGTGAAAAGGACTATATTCTGCTAGAGCTGTAGAAAAACAGGAGATTGAAGTGATTCCTATAAATAAAAATACAGGCTTTTCTCTCACAGAAACCTGGTAATGTGGGATTTTTAATCAGAACATCTCTCATATTTTTGCATCTCTTTACCTCCTAAAAAGAAGAGTCTTATAATAAGTAAGAAGGTACCTAAAAATCTCAAGTTTTCCTTCATTTGCAGAATATATTGACACCACCTACTATTGCAATGAGCTTGTCAGTGAATTCTTGTATTGTTCATCTAATAGAAGTTCAGGGAATATATTTTGTAATATACATGTTTATAATGATCTTCCTTCAAGGAACTTATTCAGCATTGCAAAGAATAATTAATGATTGTATGTTTAATAATAATTAATTCTAACCAAGCCATTTTAAGTTAATTGACCTATTTTGCCTTGTCCTCTCTTTGTTCTTACTTTCTTCTGTACCTTTTCCCCCAAATTTCCTTGATGTTGTAGATTGCAAACCAGGTATCTGAGGGCAGATGTAATGAGAAAGTGAATTTAATATTAGATGGTCACAAGAAATAAAAGCTAAGATTTCATTGTCCCCATACCCACATCCTTTTATATTTTAAAATGTTTCATGTCAATAATGAGCACTGCCTTTTTGAGGGAACGGCCCCAGCCTGTTTAAGTTGGGAATAAAATCAGTGATGCATGTAATCTCATGCAGTACTTGGAGAAAAATATATATTCATATACGTTGTTTTGCTGAATCATCTGCAGACACATCTCAGAGCATTCAGACTTCGGGAAGAAGAGTAGTGAGGACACTAAGTCTATTTGTCATGAGGAATTTTCTTTTGGACTATTATCTCCTGGTTTTATTCTTTTTATGAGATTACCTTTTTCTTCTGGAACAATTTTAGTGGCTGAAAGAAAATGTGCAGCTTCTTGATTTGGAAAATAGAATTATCAGATTGCATTTTGTAACAAAGATCTTCTACTAAAACAAAAGCAATTTTCCAGTATACAACAGAAAGAGAATTTGAATATAATCACTTTGCCCAGAGGAATATTGTGTAAGAATTTTTTGCTTGAGAATCTAGTTGCAGAATACTTCTACTGCATGTCTCATGGTAACATTGGAAATTAAAATGTTTGTATTTGTAAATGCAAAACTGATTAAGCTTTAATACCCTGGGATCCAGACCCCAGAGAGCATCTGCATTTTATCAGGCTACATGAGTTTTGGGATGCTGTATTCATATCTGTTTTAAAGTTAGCTATTATAAAAAGTTCCAGGGCTACTAAATGATAGTCAGTCTTGACCCTTTTAAGATGCCACATGCTGGAGTAGGAGCATATGCCTTTCTGCATTTCTACACAACATAAACCTGATTAAGTTTCTCTAAAGTACCCCTGTCTAAAGTGATTTGGCATCCTGTTCCACTACAGCAGTAAACAATACCATTTGTCTATTATTTCTGGTTCATTATAGTGGCTTTGTCATCTATTATCTCTTAATAAACCCTGAAGATTTCCTTCTGGCCCTCAACAGTTATTTCTATCTTCTCCTTTAGAGCACAGAGATAATATTTCAAAAATTTAGTCTTGATTTTCTAAACACAGTGAATATATTCATACTGAAATGTGGGAATCAGACCAGGAGATACCACACAGGTTACCTGTCTGCTCTAATCATTGTCCCTACTTAGACCTTTCTCACCAAACTTAGAAAGATAATGAATTCAGGTGTGATTGCACCTCTTGCTGGGGATAGGAGCATCTCCACATTTTTATGAGATAAATGTAGACACCTTTTCCCTAAAGATGCTGACTTAGAAGGGGAGTTTTACTCTCAAGATACAGATTACCACTGTACAGTTCCTGAGCAAGGAAATCTGCTTTAAGGTACAAATGTGTAATTCATGTGAACAGAAAAACAGCCATTGACCCAAAGTAAAATACAGCAAAAAGACTGATTCTGTTGCAGTAATTGCAGCTCTTTGAAGTCTTGACTGTATAGGTTACATAATCCACTCTTCTTTCTTATGACTATTTTATACTGCCATTCCTCATGGAGTCTGTACTAGGAAAAGAAAAGCGAGACCATTACAGCCATTCTTACATAGTTCAGATGAGAAATTTTTTTTGTTTTTTTGATGGGTAACAGGCAGACAGACACTGTTAGCCACACAACTGGTATGTGTAACTCCCAGAAGTACAAGCAGGGATGTGTGTGACAGTAGGGAGGAAAATAAGTATCACAAAAAGCAGGAAGAAAAAGTAGAAAAACAGCACAGTGATCCAGCTGCCCTTTATTTTGATGACTTTTGGGGACTGATGGCAGTTTATGCTGTAAATTCAATGTCTAGAAGGAATCAAACTGAAATTTTATTTACCTACATATATTAAGCCACACTCTGCAGTGAAGAAAAAGTAACTTTTTTCCTGTCATTCATCTTTCAATTTAATATACTTCTCTTTAGAAGGCAAAAATCTGAGCACGTATTGCAACAGTGTTTGACTAGACGCTGAAATTACACACAATATCAGCAGCCTGAATTTACTGTGTAATAGAGTCAAGTGCAATAAAAGCTCTATTAAGATCTTTACTTCTTACTGGCAAGAGTCACCACAGGTAGAACCTAATGGTTCTCAATCAGCAACATAGCTCTCATTCCTGCAGGTTAATGGGCACTAACTATGTCATCTTGTTCTCCTGCTAGTTTTCAATTAATGTGGCAGCATTACAGAAAGCACACAAATCGCCCATTAAACTAATTTTTTATTGATAGCATTTGCTTACTGATGAGTACAGCACATCAATTAGACTCCTTTCTTTGCTAATTCATGCTAACAGAAATATTGGAAGAATCCCAGGCACTGTCTATTCGTCAGAAAATTGCATAGTAAGAAAGTTGGAGCAAGCAGGCCTGGCTTCAGCTTATGCAGTGCAGCCTTGCTCTAAAATGTGTGAGACTTAGAAATGGTTGCTATGACATGATGTGCCCACTAGAAATTGTTAATAACTCATGCAACTGGCTGCTGTTTTCAAAGACCTGCAAAAACAAGGATAGGTGTTTACTTTGATTTATTTATTTTAGCAAGCAGAAGGAATCCAGGTATCTTGAAGGTAGCTGATAACCTGAGTTATCAGCACTCTGAGTCATGACCTATATTGGGTACTTAATAGGTCCTGTGAACATTAGAGATTTTAATTAAATGATGAAGAGAAACAAAAATCTGTCACACATGCTTTATCATAATTTTCACTAAGCACATTACAGGTGAAACAGTGCAGTGATACAATAAGGACATAAATTACAGCAATTGCTTTAAATTTTCCTTGTGAAAAATTGGTACAATTAGGGTCTAGTCTAAATATAAGAATTCAGTACAGGTAGCTCATTGTGAAATGCTTAGAGTAACCTTTAGAAGACGCCTTAAAATGTTGACCCAAACGATATTTCCATGATCTGTCATGTTCCCTGAAGGCAATTGAGACAATCTCAGTGATTTCTTTGCTGCTGACAGCTCCTTTTGCCTCCCTTCTCCCTCAGAGGAGCATGTGTTACAGGTATGGCTCTAAGGCTAGTGGGGTTATTAGTGCCTTTTTGTCTCCAAATTGATGTTACTCATGCACTAAGGACCTTTAAGTCCACTAAAAGACTTTTGGAAACTAAAGGTCAACAGTATTAAAAGTATTAATTATTTTGTTAATTTTTTGATAATTTGCTCTGATGATCCCTACATATATTTCCCAAACTTACTCATAGATAAGGAAATATTTCTATTAGCTTTAAAGGTTACCTTTATTGGTGAGAACCACCTGACATCACCATTGTATTTTATTACAAAGGAAAGTATTATTCTTCTGCTTGACAGAAAACATGTGACATATGTTTTGAAAGATTTTTCTGAGGGGTAGAAAACTGTGTTTTTCTTTTGTTGAATTCGCATTTCAGTCTTCAAAAGCACTTCTTTAAATTACTGGCTATGAATTAAATTATTAGTTTTGGTAACACTATTCCATGAGTACATAGCTGGGAATACTGGGCTCTAGTCCTGGTTGGTTTCTGAGTACTTTTGAGCTGTTTCTCTCAGTTATGTAAAATGCAGATAATAGTGCTTAATAATTGCCCCCACAGGAAAACAATGTTGAATAATGCCTTAAAAGATGCTTTGGGCAGTCACAACAGTTTAAGGGTATTTGGCTTAAGTTCAGCAGGAAAGTTAATTTTTTTCTTGGAAGGGCATTAGTGCCCAGGTGGTTCAGGCCCAGCACACTGCTCTGCCTTATGGTCCTGAGGAGGAACAGGAGAGAGCAGCCGGAGACTCCAGCTAAGAGGAGCATGTGGCCAAATCAGGACCTTCAGTCATACAGAGCCTGATTGGAATTTCTTAATCCTCTTCTGTTTTTACACCCATTTTTACCACCATCCTTTCCCAATCTCCTTCATTCTCTTTCCTATTTGTGTACATTTATTCTTTATCCCTCTCTCTCTCCCAGTCTTGCCTAATTATTGATCTTGAAATTAGGAATTTATGTTTAAAATTATAATGTTCACTCTCCTTTTGTGTCAGATCTTTCATTCATTTGTACCTCTCAGGTTTTGTTGTGTTATAAGCCCTTTGTATGCTTCCAGCAGGCATCTCTTGTTTCATTAAACAAGTAAACAGTGCTGCTACATTGCACCTCTGGTTTTGGCTGCTTTGGGTTTAACAGACTTGTTACCTAAATTTTACTGGCCTGGATCAAAGTGGAAGAATTTCAGTTATGGCCTAATTCAAATCAAGCTGGACCCAGAAGCTGAAGCACCTTTCATTAATAATGCAGGGTAAAATAAAAGCCACACTAAAATGCTGGTTTGAGTCTTTTAGTTGACAACAATTAAATCTTTTTCTACTATAGATCTCTGTGACTTTCCATGATGACGAGTTAGAGTTTGCTTTTTAGGTTTTCTTTAATAATTAATGTTTTGTTTAATAGCAATTAAGATAGTTAAGCCATGTTTTTGTATTTGGGATTTACAGCGTGAGAACTGAATGTGAATCTAATGTGGCTAGTTTGAAAATATCAGAGTGCAACAAGTGGCAAATGTGTCAAACATGTCTGGATTTTCCTCATATGCATCTGTACAATTTTCAACGAGGTAGCCTGAAAGTTACATCATTAGAGTTAGAAAGAAATTATAATGGGAGAAGAAGCAGATTCCGTGCCATCTTTAATAACTGTTGGTTTGTTTGAATTTCAGGCACTTTTCCTGTCTCTCTTCTAAATACATGTGCCCTGGTGTTCCAGCAGTTATGAGTACATTGTTGGCCAATATAAATGCTTTCTATGCTCACACAACAGCAGCAACAAATGTTTCTGCCTCAGATCGCTTTGCAGCTACTAACTTTGGGGTAAGCAGATTTTCTTTTTTAATAGAGTTCTAGTAGTTTTCTTTTTTTCCCTAGTATATACCATATTAAGTTCTACACTGATTTTTTTTTAATTGCTGATTTTAAAAAGTGAGGGTTGTTGTTAGCTTTTGAAAATTTTACCCTGACTCTTTAAAATTAATCATCACAAAAGCCAGAGGAGATGCTGCTCAGCTCCTTGTGAGGCGTAGAGGCTAGAAAGCACTGGCACACGTTCACAGCGCTAAAATCTCCAACAAAGAGGTTTTTGTTTTATTGCAATGAGCCTTGCAAACTGCTAACTGCAGTAGACTAAGTATTGGATGCAATTCCTTTCTTGGGCTGTGTCATCAGTGAACTCATGTTAACCTAATGGATGTGGCCATAAATGCTGCTCTTCTCACAAGGATCCATAGTAATGGACTCTCTATGATTTTTGTTGAAATTTTTGCTGGTAAATTGTCCAAGTCCTGGTTTCAGGAATTTTAGGAGGAATAGTAGCATTTCAGGGATGTGGTAATATTTTTATTATTGCTAAATTTTCTTCTGTGGATAAGTATCTCACAGCGTGGACTTCCTAGTCTTTGAACATGATAATAAATAAAGATTATTCACTCCTTATTCTGATTTCTTCACCTACTCTCAGAGGAATTGAGAGCAGTAAGGCAGAGCAATAATTCAAAGAGGTTGCCATCATAGCTCTGGTATTACGCATGATACAGAGGGTATAAACACAATCTTATGCTGAAAAATGCGTTTATTCTTTCCTTTTTTATTTTTTTAGTAAGGTTTTTATTTGCAGGGTTGATATCAAAGATAAATTTGATGTAACAGTTTTCATACAATACTATTTATTGACCTGAAATAAAATATTAATTGTAATTAAAATTTATTAAATACACATTAAAATTTCAAATTTAAAATTTTATTTGAAGTAGCTTTAGAGGTACTAGAACTCTTCTCCAGTATTAGAATAATAGAGGAATTATGAATTTCAGATTTTCAAGATAAAATTATGAAATTATACATTTGGATGTGTAAACCAAGAATTACTTACTTGTTGAAACAAGTCTTCTCTTTTAATGTTCAAGCTTTATTAGATCTCTGACTTTGATGCCATTTTTGAAATTTAGAATGGTTTCACTGGATTTTTATCCTTTTTACCCATTTTTCTAATGATCAGAACTACATTTGTCCTCAGACTGGGCAGAGATTAAGTCCTTTCTCTGATGGTAATGCCAGTTTGCCTCTGACGCAATTCCAATCCAATTCATAGTTCAACAGATGGATGGGAGAAGAGTAGTAGGAATCACTAAAAGAGATTTGGAGCTCTTTTTCAAACAATTGACTTATAGGCAAAATATGAGATTATTCTTCTCTCCTGGTCAAAAGGCATTTGTTAGTGAATAGCTGCACATCATTCATCAAAAAGAACATCTCAAATTCAAGTCCTCAGGCTACAGCTGGGAATGATTTGGCTGACTGAATATTTCAGTAGGGCTTTATAACATGACAAAAAAGTTCTCTTGATTGATCCCTTAAAGGAACTGTGCCAAATTAGTGGGGTTTGGTGTAGGTTAGAACTCCACTGATGAGAGACCATGCACAGACTCTATTTTCAAATTCCTGATCATCACATTTGTATTGTACAGATACAATCAGTGCACTCTGAGAGCTATCAGCTCCTGCTTCTTCCAGAAGTCTGCTGCTTTCACACAGGCTGAGATTTCAGAGTTTTGTGCAGTAGACTATGGAATATGTTCTAACATGGTAATTAGAAACTCATTATTATTACTTGAGAATGGCACAACTCAGCTGGAAATCTCACAGCAAAATAATTTCACTGCTCCTTCATCTATCAAGATAACAAGTTAATCTCCATATTTGAAAGGAAAAAATATAATTTCATTGTATTAGTATTACTTACCTTATTCCTACAAAAGCCACTGTTTCAGAAGTATAATTTTCAATCATACTTTTACACCAAATTCTGTAGTAAATGAGCATCATTTCTTACTTATTAAAGGAAGGGAGAGGTGCTTTCTTCAAGAGTTTAATCAGTTGCAAGGCAAGTATAAGACAGGAAAATGTTGCATTGTAAAAATCTTTGTGACCTCCCTAATGTATTGCACAGCTGCACAGTGTTTAATGCATACCAGGTATACAACATAGAAAGGGAAATAAAGTGAATCACTTGGCCTTGAAACACAGGTGTTTCAAACCATCACTTGTATATGACATAATGGAAAACAAGTTTCTTTTTAAATAAGTTAAAAGTGGAAAGAATCTTTCTAAAACCCCAACAATTACAGGAACCTGCAAATTCTAGTGCAACATATTTTTTCTTTTCTTTTTACAGAGAGAAAAGTTCATAAGGCTGCTGGATCAATTGCACAATTCTCTGAGGATTGATTTATCTAAATACAGGGTATGTACAACATATTCTATTTGAGTCAACATGAGACCCCCCCAAACCCTTTGGAACAAAAATTTAGAGAATTTAAGTTGTTTAACACCAATATTATTCCAATTTGTCAAAAAGAAAAAACTTGGTATTTTCTTTCCAAAAGCTAAGAATGGGTCAAGAGGTTGTCACATATTCAAGAAAGAGTAGTATTCAACAATTTTGATTAAATTGGTCTATAACTAGTCTTAAGTTGATTAAGTTAATTCATCTGGGAATTACCTTTACTGACTCAGGTAGTTCAAAGTGCAGTTACTGCTGTATTTTTTCTGGGAGCCTGACATCTTTGCTACAACTTGCATGCTAAGATCCTGGAAATGTTGAAAAAGTCTTGTCTCCTTGTTTTTCTATTTGGTAGGAATTAGTTTCATTTCTGCCTCATGGAATCTCCTTCCACTGAGCTGTGCTCCAAAGCCAGCCTTTCAGGAGAGCAGGCCCTGGGTACCTGCCATCTACCATTTGGTTCTGAACTCCCTCTCCTTCTCCAGTCCACTGGATCATGAAACTTTTGGACAATACCTAAGTTAGGGCTTCATTACATGTGGCTCTCCTTTCAGCTTCTAGGAGTGGCAGCCTCCAGGTCAAGGATTTGTCTGTTCATGTGGCCTGCTCTCCAAAACTGGAGGAGAAGAGGAGTATTTAAAAGAACCCCAGGGCATTAGAGAGAATGGAAATTGCACATACTTAGTTTTTAAGACTATATCCTTACTGAAGGAGATATGTTCGTGCTAAGATCTTTTCATTTTGAAGAATGCTGTCCAGACAGTATTGTAGCATGAGGCTGATATTTCAATAGTAGGAAGTTATTTAAATAATACTGCTTCACATCACTCTGTTAACCCAGAGATCATTGCAAAACTTGAATATATTATTTCTACATTAAGCTTACTACTGCATTTATGCCTACAAATTATATATGTGCCATGTAAAACCCATAAATTATTTTCATTAGCAGCAGTTTCCAGACATCTTATAACATTTTTTATTCCATCCATGTTTTGGAAATATCACAATATTTTGAATTATTCATGTTACAAGTGTAGGAGCATTATCAAAGGTGTTCCTACTCATGTCCAAGGGATGCTCATCATTAACTATCTCACGGGCAGAATTTGGGTAATATGAACATCTCTAATCCTTCTAAGCAGCACTGTATGTTTTCTTTGAGGGTTTTTAACTGATTGTTCAAGGATTTTACCTGCAACTCAAATTTTGCATGATTCCTCTTTCCCTGATTCACCAGGATAATTTTCCTGCCAGCAATTCCGAAAGACTCCAAGACCTGAAATCAACTGTGGATCTGCTTACCAGCATTACTTTTTTTCGGATGAAGGTATTGTCCTTTACTTGCACAAATAAATTTCCTGACAGAAACAAAAAATTTACCTTTTTAATTAGTTTAAAGTCAAGTCACATAAAACATTCTTAGATGAACTCATTAGAAGTAATATATAAAAAGGGGTTTGTACTGATATAATAAAATCACAAGTCAAACAGTAAAATAGATCTGATAACTATTTGCCTTAGTCTCTCTTAAGAATGAGATCTAAGTGGTCAAGCATGGAAATATTTTTGGAATGGAATGGTACACATTAATATTATTGAATGAAAAAAGAAAAACACAAAGCAACCTTTAGCATGTGATTCAATTGCATTAGGCAACTACATAAACAGAATTAAAGTAATCCACTAAGTTAAAGTTTGAATTAATGTATCCTGAAATGGAGTAAAAATATGAAGTTTTGCTTTAAATAAATAACTGCTATTTGGCTTGATATTCTAATTCAAAGGAAAGCACATATTATACACTTTAGTTATTTCTTAAATAATAAAAAAAACCTGATAAAATGTAAAACCTAAGATTTAAAGATGTAAACTATTGAGCACACATGCCTTTTTCATCATATAAGTACTTAATTTAAATAAAACTTAGTGATAAAGTCTAATTGCATGTGTTCTAATGTATCTTTGAGCTAAATCAACCTTGATTCAACACAATTTTAATTGTTTTTATCATTGTTTTATTTGAACACTTTTCATCCTGTATAACAGCTCCATTCAACACTTGGATATTTGTGTTCAATCTAATTCTGACTTTCTCCCATTTATGAAACATTTAATTAGGTCCTGGAATTGCAGAGCCCCCCTCGAGCCAGTACTGTGGTGAAGGACTGTGTAAAAGCCTGCCTGGATTCAACTTACAAATACATTTTTGACAACTGCTATGATCTCTACTCTCAGTTAGTGGATCAGGTAAGGTCAGAATGAACTTGTTCTGTGCTTTTGCTCAATCATTATTGTTAGTTTGCCTTTAATAAACAGAAAGTCTTCTGGTGTTCCTTCATATCAAAGCACTCAGGTTTTCACTTTATTTATGCATGGAGGAGCAACATACCATAAATACACCCACAGACAGCTATGAACTCTAAAATGTTTAACATGAGTTTCAAAATGGACACATTACCTCATAATGTAGTCACCAAGTTGGACATGACTGTGAAATTGTCCAGGAGTTTTGGGGAAGATGGCATTTGGTTGATTACTGTTAATTTAAGATCTGTAACAGGAAAATAGTTATTTAAAATCTAACATTTCACTTCCGTAACTTTTGAAAACAATTTTTAATTTGCTGAAAATGGTATAGTCTTTCCAGCCTTATATTTTTGTACCCATGATGCATACTTGGATCCAAGCTTTAGTAACTGCTTTAAGAAAGCACAGGATTTCTTAATATTAGTCTGTCAGGTTGAGCTATCAATGCAAAATAATTATAGCACTTTGTGTGTTCCAAATGTCATGCAAAATCCTTGAGAATACTCTTTATTTTTAATATAATATGGCTATTCTATAAGTAATGTTAGAATTAATTACTGTCTTAAAGGAGCATCACTTCTTTATCATATTATCACCTGTACCTTGTATTTGCTTGTATTTGATGGTACACTGGGAAAATGGTAGTTCTGTGAGTATTCCAGCCTTGAACAGAATTAACTAAGTTCTTTGGCAAATGCACTTTTTTTGTGTGTGTATAATTAATAAGAACACTCATACTAATAATATAAGACTTCAAATGAAAATTATTTGAATTTATTTATTTATTTCAGTGAAAGATATATCTCTTAAATCCAGAATATGAATTCCTGTGTTTTAGGAATGGTGATATTTGCTGTTCAACATTTCTGAAATGAGAATTTATTTTCTCGTGTTGGATTCCTTTTCCTGAGAAAACTTAACTGTAGCTTTGAATATAAGAATTTCTCACCAGCACCAATAAGCCCTCCACACTTAGCGCTGATGTGTTTATCCTACAACAGATTACATTGTAAGTTGAGTAGGAGTATAAATTAGTGGAAGGAGCAGCTTCAGGCATCACATCTGTTTACGTCATAAACTGTTCTGTTTTCTCGCTAACATTTACTCTGCAGCAATTTCTTCTTGTCTGGTAAATATAATATGAAGTGCTGCTAGACTGGGTATTACATAAGCCTGCAGTTTATCAGTAGATTCTAGTACTCAGTAAACAGCTAAAAGTGATGAAGTCTTACCTCTGCAAACCATAGTGGCAACTGCAAAAGATTCTCTGTACTCAGAAAATTCACAACTTTTTTATGTGAATCCATACAGTCATTTAGCCTGTCTATTTTAAAACATGGTTTTAAAGTGCGGAGATATTACAGCTTTTCTGCTTGGTAGAGATTGTAAAACTTGCTTAAGTAAAGGTTCTCTCCCTCAAATTATATTTGAGGCAAAACAGGCAATGTTGTTATTATATTTTTCTCTCACACAACTCTACTTAATGGTAGAGAAATAAGAAATCTTGAAATAAATTTTAAAAATCCACAAGTATTCACTCTGTTGGAAAACTGAGTTGACTGCATCTCACTGTATTTCTGCACGTCTTGAGTTCTTGTTCACAAGATTTCCAGCAGGGCCAGTTTTATGTGGAAACTTTAGCAGACAATTTTCTGTACAGTTACAATCACAAAGCAGTGCAAGAAACTTTAGTGAAGAAGTGTAAAATGCAAAATGTAAAATAACTAGATCGCATTCAAAATAATTTATTTCTAACAGCAAATCACATTAAAAAAAATTCAGGCAACAGTCACATATAATCTTAATGTCAGACAGTAAAACTTTCTTTCCCAGAAGATGAGAGACAATTCTGAGAAATATAACTGGTCTAACTTTAATAGAGAGATCAGTAAAATTAATTCAAAAGACTACCTGAATTCTGCATCAGCTCTTGAGTTGTACAAGGAGACTTTGTTCAACATGGTCCTCTTACGGTTTCCTATCAGTATATCCGAAAGTGCATTTTGTTTTAGGAACACTCAAATATGCAGTTTGTTTGAACCTATAGCTCTTGAGGCTTTCCAGTGAGTCCAGGTGACTGGTTTGTGGTACCACTGTTATAATAATGAAGCAGTAACCAGTATTGTAATTAACATTTCATTAGCTTTGTTTCCAAGCCCCTTAGATTAGACCAGATTCCACCATTAAGCCTTCCTCAGTACCTTCCCTTATCTCTGCTGTCTCCCCATCAGGTGAGGTCCCCTCCCCTCAGAGGGAGGGAGCTCATCCTAGCCTGGTTCTGCACACAGGAGGTTCATGTTTTAGCTGCACAGCTGAGCTCTGGGCTGTGAGACTGAGAACTGAGCCCCAAAGCAACAAGGAATGGTTCTTATGTAGGTCAGCACCTGCTCTCACTCAGGGGAAGGACTGGCAGATGTTGTCCTGCTGAGGCCTCTGCATGCCCAGGGTGTATCTGTGTGTAACTCAGGGTAACCACCTTCTGCAATTGCTTTTGGCTGCAACCTATAACTCTCAGAGATGCCTGCCACAGTATTTTGAGAAAATATGCTTCAGGTCTGATTGTGTGGGATTGTTTAATTTTGGGGTGAAAATTGAGCAGTGACTGTTAAAATTGAGGGGCTTGAACTGGAGTTTTTGGATATTTGCCACTGTGAACACAAAAATTAAATCAAAAAATATGCTCAGCAGTCTCCAATTCCTCTTTTTATTACTCTCTACCTTTCTGTCAGACAGGCAATCACCGTTAAAAAGCTAATGTCTTGCAGCAAAATATCACCCCTGAGGATATTTCCTGGGGTGAAGCATTGCAAATGCTAACAGCATGCAAAAATGTCATACTACAGTTCCACACCAGCATACAAAGAACGGCTGATGGGAAAAAACCAATGACTACCAGAGGCAGTAAAACATGATAGCTTGACAGTCTCACTGCCATGTATATTGCTATCCTCATTATTAGAGACAAAGCCCTCTGATGAAGGACTGTCTAGCCCCTTATGCAGCATGTGCAGTATTTTCTCTTTTGAATTAATAGTTACCTGAGTGAAGTGCTTAGCTACCCTATGTTAAAAAGACATATCCTGGAGAAGTAGTTTAGGAAGCACTTTGATAGCTTTCTGACTCAGTTTACAGATATGTCACTCTTTCTGTTTTCTTGAGAAAACAAATTTTGAAATCCTGGCTGGTGCTCACGGAGACTGAAGTCCCTTCAATAATTCTTTTTGCAGTCTTCTCCATTGAGTGACACCAATGAAATGCAGACCATACCCTTTCATGTTATCTGAAGAGCTCTTCATCAGTACAAATAATTTCATGACTGATAGCACCAATATACTGGAATAAAACACTGGAGTACTTTATATTTGACAGCAGCTCATCAGAACAGGCCTGATATTCTAGCTGATATTAGGGACCTTTACTTGGGTCTTATCTCAGCTCTGCATGTTGTCACAGCACAGCTTGGTGCAGACAGGAGGTAGGAAAGAGCAATTGACTCCTTCAGGAGCCAGGGGCGGTACAGCTGCAGCAGCACACTGCTCTGCCCTTGCCATTCATCTTTCACAGGGGTACAGCACCTTGGGCTGGGTTGATAATGAGCAAAAAACATCCCAGATCTGGAAACTGGAGCTGTGGATGAGCACATGGGTGGGCCTATGCTTTGGGAGCTGGCTCAGTTTTGCTTTACTCAGTTGGGAGTCCCTGGTCTTTGGGATTTGGGAATGCAAGCCTCATAGTTGTTTTTGAGCATGTACTTTTTTCTCTTTAGTATAAATGACAAAAAAAAAAAAGGTTAGATTATTAATTTCTTATAGAAATACTGCAAGAATTGAAGCATGACTATGATCTGTGGTTTTCAAACACATTCAGAACTATGAAGTGGGAAATAAAGGGCAGTAGCAAAAGCTGTTTACTACAGAGAGTTCTATTTTTCAGGCGTGGAAATTTCAGTGTCAAGTAATAATTCTTGTGAAGCCCTTTGTTATATTTATGTATTGCTTTAGATTCACTGAAAAGGTTCTGGCATGCAGAGGGTACTTAGAGATCTCTCTTTGTGTTGCAGCATTGTGTTTGATGGGCAGCATGTTAACAACAGTAATAGAAAAACATTTGGTAAATTACCTCAGAACAGAAGGATGCATTTTGTGCTATGGCATTTCCAACTCCATTCTGAGAATTCTCTGTCAAAAGAAGACCAGATCTTACAGATATAATTTCTTCTTAGCAGCTTGTCTGACAACACTGGTTAGGAAGTCAAAGAGCTTGTGATAAGTGAGGGGCTCACTTTGATCTTCCTCCACCTACTCCCTGCAGTAGCAGAACTTTTCTGGGTGGGTGGGTCAGGTCAAAACCACAGTATCACTTGGCTGGCCACTGCAGAGAGCTATTCATGTTCACTGCCCTAAACAGACAGACCAGTTAAACCAGCTCCTTTCACCTGCCAGTCCTTGAAGGAAAAGGCTGACAATTCTTGATGAGAATTAATCCAAAAGAATTCTGTTCCACTTCAGATGGTATACATAAAGTTGCTTGGAGAAGGTGTGGGTGCCCCATCCCTGGAAGTGTTCAGGGCCAGTTTGAATGGGACTCTGAGCAATGTGGTTTAGTGGAAGGTGTCCCCTGCCCAGAGCAAGAGGAATGAAAAATACAATCTTTGACATCACTTCCAACCCAAACCATTTTGTGATTCTATGGTGATTCTTCAAATAGGGTTTCAGTTTCAAAGAAGTTAACAGTTTAGGAGTTAGTTACAGTGTGACAGCGCTGCGCAGGGAAATCCCTCACAGGTTTTGAAAGCATGTCTGCAAGTGGTTTCTGGCTTTAGGCTCTGTTGAGTAAATTCTGTAAGGCCGAATTTTCATTTTTTTAGATATTAAAAATATCTTTTAAAATTATATAAAATCCTAAAAATTGCTAGATGTTATATGTGAATGTCTACATATGTGTGTATTTTATATATTTTTTTTTATATATAGTGCATAGTGTACATTTGCTGGTGGTTCTACATCAAGTAATATTATATGTAATGTAAGTAATAAATATGCAGTTTAAAATATGGAAGAATTGTTAAAATTAATATTTCATTGTCCAAGACTGATCTATAAAACTGCCCTCTGCAGCCTTGTGCTGATCAAGGCCACTATGTTAGTTTCCATTGAATTTCCACGGTATCATTATTTATATAGAAAATTTTGTATTCTGAAACCTAGCTTGGGGCTTGCAGGAGACAGCAATACATAACTTTCTGATATCATAGGATTCAATTTATCAAAGTCACACAGATAATAATGGATATTGATTGCACAGAACATAACAAAATAAAAGCAAAGAAAATTAAACCAGACATTCATCCTACGATCTGGTAAAATCAGTGACGGGAGAAGTTGAAAGCCCTATGTTTCTTAGACTAGGCTTTACAGATTTGTCTCAGGGTAATAGAGATGTAGATTTTAATCTTGCTTCACACTGGGTCTGAGATTGCTTTCTCCAGTCTCAGCCACTTTTCTAGAGTACAAAATGTTTGTTTGTCAGCCTTTTTTTTTTTCCATTAAACTCAGAAAACTCCCTCTACATTTTATTTTTCTCTTTAAGAGAGTATCAAAACACCAGTAATGATTTTGGAGGCTCTGTACTGCATAATCCATTGCTTGAATATGAATTTGGTGAATAGGAAATTGACATTAAAAGGGAATTGAGAAAAACATGATTCCATGCAAATAATTTATTTCAATTCATATCCTATGAAAAACTGTTCTTACACAGTTCCTCTTTCTGATTTTGATGTCTTCTGTCACAAAAAACAAAGAGTTATCACCTAGTTTGGATGTTGCATTAAAAAACCCACAGAGAATCTCCAGTACTTAGTGTATTTGTGAATTTTAAGTGAATAATATGACTTTTATTGTAAGTTGTTTGCTGCCACTGTAGGGTGATCCTAAAGACAAGAAGCACCCAAGTCAATTAATATGAGAGTATAAAAACCTGTCTTTTCTGCTCTTATTGCTTGTTTGATCTGCCAGCAGAAGCCCCTTAGAAATATCATTGTTGTGCCTTTGGCCAGTCACTCATTGAGCTTTTAAGCAAAGAATATCTTGTGGCATTTCAGGGTTCTGTGCATGTGGGCAGAATTACCATCCAAAGTGATGCTACAGGAGGTCAAGGTATTTTAAATAACCTTTCCTATGTGAAAAAGCTCATGGAAAAGAAAGTGATTCTGCTAATTGGCAAACTTTCATTCATATCAGTATTTGGAAAGGTATCTTGGTTACTGGATGAGCAGTCTGTGATTTGAGCTTATTCAGTGCTGTATCAAACAAAAACAGAAGACAGGAAACTTCAGCAACTCATTTATTTTAAAATTAAGAACCATTAATAGCATCAGTTTAATTAATGATTTTGTCATCTTGCTATTTTAAGAATTTATGTTACTCTTGAAATTTTTAGTTGTATTTTTAAAAAATTCTCATTGTTATTATCCTCTACAATAATAAGCAGTATTTAGAATCTCCTGTAACTTTTCACTGTATTTGTTCCAGTGTGGCACTAATTAGGTATATCAGCTATTTAGTTGATGCTTTTACACTGACAGTTTCTTCCAAATGGGTGCAATGAGAGTGAAAAAAAAATCTAAATGGCAATCAAATTTCCACCACTGTTTAACCTCATTCTAACAGCACCGTACCAAGCCAGAGCTGGGGTAGCACTGTCAAACACACAGTGTGGTTTTGGGCATTGCCCTGTGCAGGAATCCAAGGGCTGGACTCTGGTCCTTGTGGGCCCCTTCCAACTCAGAGTATTCCATAATTCTATAATGCTTCTACAAAGGCATCTGCTGTACATAAAGCAAATAATAGTGCTGACAATAATGAGGTAAAAAGAGCTTGTATGAGCATGTCTAACACACTAAGTAGACTTTAGGATAAAGAATGGAAATAACAACTAGGGATGGGCAGAGTATGCACTTTCTCTTCAGGACATAAAACTACATCTGTAATGTGAGACTATTTTAAAAATACCTTCTCTGGGACTTTTATAAAGGTCATACAGATTTTAAAGAGATTTCTTTTCCAGAGAATTATGGTAGAAAGGACCTCCTTGTGCAACTATTACATTGTAAATGTAATACTTTTTGCTATCTCTGTTAAAGAACTGAATTTTGCATTCTGTGATTCACATTCACAGCCATGAAAAGCTGTCTCAGCTACATGTCACTTGCTGTGAAATACAGTTCTTGGATAAGATGCTGAGCTACATATGAGGTGGCTTTGTCTTCTACAGCTGCCTTTCAGTTGGTTTGATTTAACAAGCTTCTGAGAAAAAAAAATGGTCTATTAGACCTACATCTTTGATGTAGAAACAAGGCCTTTTTATTAAAAATCTAATGTATACCAGGAAATGCTCTTATGAGTGACATTAATGCTCTAATGTTCATTTCTGTTTTGGAAAGCTCTCTCATTTGCATGCACAGTTGTTAATTGTTGATGACACCAGACCCACCATCCTTTGACCTCCTTCTGAGCTTTATTTCTGTTGCTTTATACACTGAGGCGGTACCCTTTGTAGATCATCTGAGTATGCAGCAGTGTGATTAATGATACATGTCTAAAATATTCCACAGTGGCCACAAAAACAGTTTCAAATAGGTGTTGTTGAAATTCCCTTTCTGCCATTCTAAATGCTATTCATACATAAAAGTCAATTGGGGTTAAATTAACATTTAATTAATTCGCTGTGACACATATATAGTGTTAGGCATATTCAAAAAGATACCAGGTCCTTTGAAGTGGTCGTAGTTGGACTAGGAATGAGAAGTACAGGGAATATGTGTTTAAACTTGCAGGAGCACAGGCATGTTTATTTTCTGACTTACTAGCTGAGACCCCTTTCAGTCTCACACAGCAGTGTAGAAGAGCATGTGTAGATCAAGCATGTGCAGACAGAGCTCTGTGTGGCAGAAATTATTCATGTATGTGGCCGTACAGAATTAAAATATTTCTTTTCATATTTGGGTCCCTACAATGAAGTTATTTATTGGACTCTGATGAGGAATCTGATCCTTCTGCCAAGCAAAGGAATGCAAAATACTTTTTTAGTATTTTAGGACTAAAATTTTAGGAAATTTTAGGTTAAGAATTAATAAATAAAAATTGTAGAGACAAAGTCTGTCTGTAAATGCATATTGTAGTAAAATTAAAGAATATAAAATTCTCAATAACATAAAGGGTAATTCAACTGCTTCTTCATTTAGACCATACATCAGAAGCAGCTGCTAGGCTGAATACCTTCAGCATATAATTCAAAACAAAACATTAAATACTCCTCAGCATTGATTTTTTTGAGTCTTTATTGTGTTGGGTATAAAAGTTCTGCCTCAACAGGCAATTCTACCTGTGCTGAGTCTTAGCACAGCAAAGAATTTAATAATGTATCTAATTACAGCGTGAGCATGCAGTAAAAACCAAGTCTCTATTGATCTCCTTTGCTGACATGACAATCTTTGCACTATGGTTCTTAATATTTGTGCACAGCCAAGTACAGTTTTTCATATGTTCTGCTCTGTTGGTTAGCCAGTCTTGGTCCAAAATTTCTAAAGATTCTTAATATGTCACTCTTCACAACCAAGGAATGATCTATAGGTGGGACTCCCATAGTATTTTCTCTAATAAAAATATATTCAATCTTGTTTTAACAGAGTAAGAAACAAGAAGTTCCTAAAGAAGAACAGGGACCAACAACAAAGAATTTGGATTTCTGGGCACAGCTGATTACTCTGATGGTCACCATTATAGATGAAGATAAAACAGCATATACACCAATCTTGAACCAGTAAGTAATTACTTTCCCAAAAAAATTAAGAATCATGGATTTATTAAAATAAGTATAAGAAATACACCTGAATTAGAAGTTATATTTTAAATAGATTCTAGGTAGAGATTTTTATACAGAATATTGTATTGACAAAGATTGATAAAAATTTAGTGCTCTGATAATGGAAAGAAAATATTTTGGTTTAGGAACATTAAGGACTGGTGATATATGAGTCATCTCAAAACTTTAGGTAGCAAACTATGCTACATGAGATATAAATGGATAGAAGGGAAATGTCAGTGACATTTCAGTGCAAGGCATTTTCAGTATGATGATATTGATGGTATGGGAGCATCATGGCACACATGGTGTTCAAATCTTGCTGAAACTCATTTAGGTATGGTTTCCAGGCATGTAATTGTAAAAAAAAAAAAAAAAAAAAGTAACTTCACAAAAAGATCCTATCTGAATTTATAATTGCCTGGCCAGACTGACTTGAAAATGTATGAAGTGGAGAGCAGTATCCCAGAAATGGAATTTCACTTCTCAGAATTGAAGATGTAGCAGATGAGAGAGGTACAATCAATAACCAAGACAAATGAAATAATTTAAGGTTGATACATGAGTAGAAAACAGAGAAACAATTGATAAATGCAGGAAAAGAAGGCAGTGCTAGGCTTTGAACATGAAATATTTAGAAAGAGTGCAAAGGAACATGTTTCACATATTACAGCTGGAGAAATGGGCCTTGCACCAATTGAAATGTGACGTGATGAAGCCCTGGGGAAATTTTTTAGCTCTTTGGAGCCATTTTACAGAGAGATTGCAGAAAATCTGGGCATAGTCTGGCTGTGATGACTTCTGCAAAAGTTAACATTGAAACCTACATCTGTATTATGACTAAACAATTAATAGAGGTTTCTGCAATTGCATTTAATTGAATGCTCTGAAGGGGAGCAGGAACAATCTGGTTTTTTCAGCCAAAATAGGTTAGATACTAAAAGGCACTCTATACATTGAGATGTGCTCGTCTGTTGATGAAAGGTACTATTCTATTTATGGCCCCACAGGAAAAGTGACAAAGAAACCTCCTGGTGATAACCAGAAGCTGAAAGACTTTGAAAATCATTGACTTCTGACTCCTTCCTTTACTTGAAATAAATATAGTATCACTTCAGAACTGGATAATAAACATTTCTTTGTTAATTATTTGTTGCACTGACCCTGTTAAGGAATAAGCTCTTACCCTATAGAGGAAAGAAAACATTTCCTGTTTACTCCATTTTTATGTCATGGTGCCAAGTTTCTCCATTAATGAAAGCTCAACCTTTTGTCAGACAGGCTATACAAATAATACAGTAAAATATATAACTGAGACAAAAACATGTATGTGATTCATTTCAGTCTCTTCATTGAAATTAAACAAGTGTAATTATGGGTTAAGTATCCTAAACATTGTTCTAGCTCTATTTTTATACAAATTTGAGGGAGAAAGTAAAGGCATAAAGAACAGAGTTCCTCTAAGGGGATTAGCAGGTTCCCTGAAGTACAGATGAATGATTGTGTAAGATGTGAAGAGAGAATCAGGAGTGGACGGAATTGGGACAGATTAAGGGAGAGAGCTTGTGTCTCTGACTTCTCCCTGGTTTTTGCTGTTGTTTTGTAAGTGAAAGAGTGAACATAGGGAATAGCATTTCTTTTAGAAGTAGAGACATCAGAAGTAAAAGATGAAGAGACTCTAGGTGGAAAAAACTTGAAAAACTGTTCAGAGTTGCTTTGGATATATTTTTATTTAAAAAAAGCTTCTCCTAACATAAAAGCAGCATGTAAAAACTATTGAGACAGTAAGGCAGCCTCTTTCCCCCCATTTACCCCAGAAAAGGAAATGGGTTAAAATAGATGAATGGGAAATATAACTTGAATAAACAAGAATCCTGCAAAAAATATTACTCCTTATTAGAAATATATGGCCATGCAGTGTCTCAGTGGAGTATTCAAGCCTGCATCAATTTGCATCCTATTTTAGAAATGAGGTAACTGAAGATCCCCAGGAGAGCATTCTGATAAAAGTTTTCACAATTGTATAATATTGCTCAGAATTCTATTCCTCAGCCAGTTTTGGAAACCCTATTTTTATATCCACCTTAGAGGCAAAAATTACACTGTGATGGAGTAGTTTGAACTGTATCAGGTTATGAATCCAGATGAAACATGACATGATGGCCTCAGCAACACTGCAGTCACTGACAGAACACACCAGACCAGCCAGTGGGAGTGTGGGGGCAACATGCAGTTCTTACATGACATGAGAAACTTGACAAGTTTGAGGGAAAAACATGGTCTGGTATTTATTTAAGTTATAAAATCTTCATTCTAATAGTTAAACAATGTAAATTGAGTTAGAAACCTGAATCACAGGCAAATCCAGGGCTTCCTGGCACTTCTAAATATCCAGTGAGGCAGGAGAAATTTCTATCAAAATAAAAATCTATTCTAATAAAAGGAACATCAAATCAAGGACAAAACCTTCAAGTTAAATATGCTTCTGTGTTTTGAAAGCAAGATCTAAACTTTGAGCCCCTGCCTTTTTTTTTTTTTTGCGCATATACTCAAAAAAGTCCAGTTGTCACTGTAGTATAAGTTTAAGAAACAAGACAGTTCTAATGGGACTTTTAAATTTGTTCTTTACTGCTCCTCAGATCTTTGCAGTGTTAGGATCTGTTTTCTCTGTGATCACATTGTGTTCCACACAGTATGGAAAGGACTAACACATGAAATCTGCAGGAGCAGATCTCCTCATGCTTCTGGAGCTAGGATGTTTAATACCTCTGAGAAGTTGGGGATAGTAACTTATATTGTAGAAACAGCATAATTGTAACCTGCATGTCAGTGAGTTATGAAATATAGGCCAGTGGAAAAGAAATTATGGAAGTGAAAAAATCAGAGTACATTCTATCATGAATTGGGCTACATCAGGCCAACTTTAGAATGTTTCTTTCATGATAGAAAGTGTATCTGATGTGGTTGTGTCTTGATGCAGTGATATTCCTCATTACAAATTACACTTTGTGGTAGCATGTGAATATCACTGATTTAATTGAATTTGTGAACATTATCCTGTGAACGAAGCTGTTCTCATTCTTTCCCCATACCCACTGCAGCTTCTCATGTAACAATGTAACACTGACAGACCAGGTTAGTTATATGGACTATATACAGCACCTGTCTTGCCCATTATTTTTCATTCAGGGAAAGGAGTGTTAAAAATAAAGCTTTGGATAGATGGAAGATAAAGCACAAAATGTAAGAATAAATGAGCTCTTTGCTCACATTTAAATGGAATACATCTTTTCCAAAATCAAATAAAACTTTTGTCTCTAAGAGTTAGTGAAGCAGAGGCCATGGCCAGCCCTCCACAGATGGTGTGATCTATCTTCCTGCTGCATGCACAGCACAAAACTGAATGTATTCTCCCCCTAGGACTGGTGAGATTTAGCACCTGGAAGAGACTTAGCCACCAAGTATGGAATATGAGCTTTTCTGGGAAAGTGCATCTGAGGTTCAGAGGCCTTGATATTCTCAAGATGTAGCAGACTGGAGATTTGGCAGCACAAATTATGAAAAAGCATTTTTAATTGTCATGATAGAATTTTCTGGCGTTAGGGTTGAACTAGAGACATGCAGTACTGTTTGGGATAAATGCTTTGGGGGTTATATATGTTTCACTTATACATTGATTATTTTCATTTTTTTTTAAGCTGAGTTCAATTTCATTCCATTGATCTGTGGTTTTATATATTGCCCTTCATTAGAACTAGGCAATGAGAACTGTTTTCACTAAATTTTTGCTTAATTAAAATCAATAGAGTGAAGATATATGTGGCTGTCTTGTATATGCAATTTAGTATTTTTGGAAATACATAGATATGATAATGTACAGGCAACATAACTCTTCTGGATAAACTGAGATTTTATATAGTTCCAAGAATGACATAGAAATTGGGAAAACTATGGCCTGTGAGGCAGTTATAACTGTAGCAAGAGCCAGCTAAATGACTGACACAACCAGAACTCTGCTGGTTGTCCTTTTGCTTCACTGAAAAATGTGAAAATACATGGTTTTTACAAAGATTAGAAAATGTAATGTGTAGAGACTTGCATGAGAAATTTCTCTGATATTTTGCTCCTTAAGGATCAAAATTTGAAGTAGTTTGAAAAAGTTTTCTTAACTAAAAATAAGGTGATAAAATACAAATAATACAAAATACCATACTTATATAGCTGCTTTAGTATTTGACCTTTGATTATCCCTTCCCTTTAATAAGACAGCTGCTTCTGTTACCATTTATCTTTAGCATATGGAATGTCCTGTGTGGTTCTGTTGTGCTTTGGCTTTGTCACTTCTCACATACAGTAAACTGCAAGGACACCCCTGGTAGTTCCCCTGTGCCCATGACTGGCAGCTGTGCAATGCCCACCAGTCTGTTTGAGGCATAAAAACTGGCACCAATTTTAGACTTCACCTAACTGAAGCCAGGTGGGATGTGTTGAACTAATTTAATCAACATTGCTAATTGCAGTTTGTGTGTGTGTGTGCTTTCACAAGTTAAAATGCATGGACAAATCTATTTATCACTAATCAAACAAGTGCATTTTTATCAGGCCCAGCCTTGCTTTATGGCCAGCCTTGCAATATGCTCAAAAGACAGTGTCAATATTAAATCAGCTGTTAAATATTTCCTCAGAGCCACACCATCAAAGTTTAAGTCTGGTGCTAAGAAAGAACTCAGAGTGGATTGGAGGTAAAGAAGTTAAGACAGTTGAAATACATTTCAGTTTTTGAACAGAAATTAATTTTGTGGTAATAGAATTAATATGAAGTTCTTTAATTGAGCAGTCATTAGCATAAAGAGGGCTCAGTGAACTGAGCTAGCAACTGCTTCCTATTGAAGTGGCAGAGCTAATGAGCTGTTTAAGTACTTTTTCTTTGCAGATGTGATCAGGGTCAAATAGGTCTCTAAAATGAATACATTACTTAGATCTTACTGCTACCACTTTAAAGTTGCACATAATTCTCATTCTTTCTATGTCAACAAGACCTTTAAAAATCTTACATTTTTACAGAAATTATTATGGAATATTTTCTGAATTTGATTAGTGCTTTACAAAAAGGTCAAAATACTTTGTATCTAATTCTCTGCTAGTGTATAGTGTTAATAACCTCCACACAAAAGCCACACAGCTCTGTGTATTTCCTCATTAATACATTCCCTTATTTTATGTTTCCTGGTGAACTGTGGGTGATTTGTGTGGCTCTCACTGCATCCCTGTGCCATAAACAACTGCTTTACCCCAGTGGGAGGTTCTAGGTTCTACTTTCTGCTCTTCATCTGCCTGACCTGCTGGCTCTGCCTCTGTGTCCTGAGAATGGCTCTTATTAATATCAGTTCCACACCTGCATTGGACAGCTCTTTTTTTAAAACAAAAATGTGACAAAAACACAGTGTTGATCACTAAAATGCCAGCTTTTGCTAGTTGCTAACAGTGAAAATGGTAACTCAAAGATCAAGGCGTTTCTTTTGCACTGAATAAGAAGCAGCTGGGATCTGTGAAAAATTTGTGTAAAAGCACTTAACTGATAACAGCAGAAAGTATCTAAAAAGGATTTCTCAAAGATGACATGAAGCATGAGACCAAATCTAAAATTTTGAATCTAAATCTGCATTTCACTACTTGTTATAGTCTTTGTTATTTTATCCATACATCAAGGTGGAAGTCTTGAGTGAATTGGATTCTGTGAGTATATAAACCAATATAGCTTCACAGACAGCTTCACTCTTTTCCACTGTCAAAAGGGAATTAAGGAAAACCTGTGGCTGCTAAACATCTGAGCCAATTGTTTCATGTTCTTCCTAAGCCATCTGATTTAACTAAAGTTGAGGAATCATCTGCAAGATAGATGAATGTTTCTTGATTTAAAATGTCATATGAAGGAAGTTTTTATTTGAAGGTTGGATGGTTTATATAATTGTTACAGAACATAAGATACAGTAAGTGCATACTAGGGCAATTATTTTGTGGAAATATTTGCCTTTTTGTTGTGCAGCTGTAACATCATTCCTAGCAGCAGGTGAACTGATGTGATGTGATTGATTGCAGGTTCCCTCAAGAGCTGAACATGGGAAAAATCAGTGCTGAAATCATGTGGACTCTGTTTGCCCAGGACATGAAATATGCTCTGGAAGGTAATTAGAACAAACTATTAATTTCACTAGTGAGTTCAGCAAGACTGATTTCCACTGTAAGTGATACCAGGCATGAGATTTCTTTGTGTGATTAGAGCTTTCTGGTGTACTTGTTTAAGATGTTTGTGAGTTAGTGAAAAAGAAGGGTTATAAGGAATCAAATCATTTCACTGTGAATATATGAAGTTATCTGTGAAAGAAGAACACAAAAGAATTGTGATTTGAAATGCTGCTTCTTAGATCTGATAAAAACCTTCAGTGTCCAAAGAGACCCACATGTGTTTGCTAGAGAGCCCTGTAGATATTCCGATTTTTCTCACTAGCTGAAATTTCCTAACTTGCCCATAAGGAACATTTGTGGAATGAAATTATGGAGGAAGCACACACTTATAATTAAATCTTTTTGTGTTCAAAAGGCAGGATGTATTCATTCTAGTTCCAGCAGAATCAAATACAGTTTCATTTTATCTCTTAAGATATTGTGGTTAACCATTGTTAAAATATATGGGGTTTTGCTATATAGCAGATTGTCTCCAACTAATGGCTTCAAACACACAATAAAATATAGTTATTGCAGCAAACCAAGTAAAAATACCTGCATGAAACTGGCATTGTCTTTAGTCAAGTCTGCTAATAACTACAGAGTAAGTCTAAAAAGGGTGAGAAAAAACACATGAGGTTCAATTTTAAAAACAATGCAATTCAACAGGCATAAAGGATTAAAAAACCCAAATATTTGAAGATACACTTCTATATTATTCTCTCCAGAATGTCTAATGGGATAATATCAGTGCAGTGGTGCTCTTGATAGCATGGCAGATTTTCATGATGATAATTGAAGTAAAAAGATGAGTGGCTAGAATGGCTATTGGTGGAAGAACTGTTTTGTTCCTCTGCTGGTGTGTTTCTTTATTTTGTTAATTGTGTTATATGAATGTGGAACTTCCTTACTAAGCAGAGCAGAAAGGAAGGAAGGTAATGAAAATATGTACAAAAACAACAGAAGATATGAGACATCTTATATGTGGGTAGGAGAAGAGATGTTCAAACTATTGTTTCAAAGTGCTGTTCTGTAGTCATGTCAGAGTGAATCAGAAATGCAAGTTTGAGAAGGGATGTCAGGCAGATCATCCTTTAAGAGTGATCAGTGAAAGCAAAAGTTTCCAAGAGCTGAGAAATGTGAAGACCATGTGAAAGCCACTGGTTTCACTTAAAGCATAATCCTGGTGTCATCAGGGAATCTTCTGTCTGGAGAGGCTGTCAGTCAGGAGCAGCTATCAGAAAACTGCTGTTCAGTAACTCAGTGTTGTGATTCCCTTACAGATAGCAGCACAGATTACTGAGGATTTCTAATAGTCACCAACTGCCACGACTTCATGACCTTGGGTGTGTAGTTATACTCTGCACATGGACATCCATCCACATGAGCACCCAGGGCTTTAGCCATTGAACTATAAACATTCTGCACTGCAAAGAAATAATCCACAAAACATCACTCACTCTATTTGTTCATTAGAGCACACTGATCACTCAAAAGGCAGCTTCAGAACAAGTCGTGGCTTGTTTATTGGTTGTAAAGAATAGAACAAGAAGCTCATAAGAAAGATTTAATTGTACAATATATAAAATGTGGATGTTAGGACTGAATCAGGATTTTAAAATAAATTTTAATGTTAATATTAATCCTTATTCTGCAGAGAGAAATGTAGAAGGCATTTGACTTTTATGTTCCAGACCAGCCCCTGAATGTGGTCTCATTTCTGTGTTGCTGTGGATACTGACTTTCTGAGGAGAGTAAATGCCATTGTTGGCATTAGGAATTCTAAACTGCTCCCAGAATCATTAGTGAAACAGTTCCTGCATATAAATAATAATTAAAGGAAAATTAAATTAGTATAAGTTATTATTTTGAAATTAGTATAAATTATTATAAATATACAAAATTTCACCTTCTATGATTTCATTCCTAAGCAGGAACCTCAATAAATCTAGTAAAAAAATATAGATCAGTATACTGATCCTCTACCCAGCTTTGCTGGGATTTGAATTGTGAATTCTTTCAATAGATATTCTGCAAACGGGGTTTAACTCAGTTGTTGAGGGCAATAATATTTTTTTCTTTAGATTCTATAAGATTAGAAGCAAGCTCTTAAATATGTTCACAGTTGGTCCTCATGGTTTTAATGGAGTTCATTAAAATGCATTGCATTCTGCCATGCCACTCTCGCCTTCCAAGTTATTAACATACGCTACCATCTGTTCATACCTAGTGTCCAGGGCTGTGATTGAAATCTTTCCCTACTCTAATTTAGTATTAATCTCCTGAAGCAGCATCTTTTGTGCTATGAAGTTGATTCCTTTCTGCATCCAATCAAGAAGCAATGAACTGGTTCTGCATTGTTTGCAAAAGGATTCCTCATGTGATAAAAAAGATTGGATTAGCTCATCCAAGATCCTGTTTCTGGTTTTACCCACTTTTTTGTATTCACAAATATATCCAGCCACACACATTAGTTTAAATTCAGGAACCAGCAAGACAGCAAAAATTGGAGCATCCACTTTCCATTGTTTTTCCCTTTTCCTGAGCACGGTTCAAAAAGGCTGTTCAGGCTCTCTCCTCTCCCTGTGCAGCTGAATCCCTCCTGGATCTGCTCAGGGGTGTGTGCACTGCAGGGCTGCTGCTCTCCAGCAGCGCCCTCTGCCCACATCCTCTTGGAGAACAGCCCAGCAGCCCAGTGAGAGGCACCAGCTGGCGCCACACACCCTCTGCCTTCTCTCCTCCCTTGGTCCTCGGAGGACACTCCAGCAAGGAGGCTCTGCTGTGGCAGGGAGAAGTCGGGGGAGAGCAGCTGCCATGGCAGAGGCCTTTGGCTAGGGAAGAGCAAAGCCACGTCGTGAGAGTACCAGGGCACTAAATTGGCACTGGGGGAACTGCTCAGGGTTTTGGTGAGGGACGAAAGGCCATCCCAAAGCACAGTTCAGTCTGCACAGCTGCCAAGATCAGGGCTACGCTGTGCCAAGCTGACATGCCTTGGAAACAAACTATACTAAAACCTGGTATTGAGTTCATAATTTCATTCTAGATTTTCTTCCAATTGAGGTTAATTAAAATGTTTAGCCTTTGGATAGTGTTAAAAGTTTTATGCAAACTTTAACAAATTGAGTTCACACTAGTTATATTCCTTTATTCTGGTTTAATGGATTATTTTCATGCGTAGATTTTGCATGAAAAAGGTATCACATGCTTCTGTTTCAGTGTTGTCTTCATTAGATTTTGGGCTCTTTGAAGTTTTTTGTCCTTCTTTGCAGGCTGTCCATGAAGCATCAGTGGTTTGCATGATGCATTATAGATTGTTGTTTGGCGTTTAGTTTACACAAACATCTGATCTTATAGGAAGGTAATATTTTTGTACTCTCTGATCCCCCAATTATTTCATATTTATGCTGCAAAAAAATGAGAACAGAGAGTTTTACCAACAGCGCATATGATGTGTTACTGATTTCATATGGCAAGAAATCTTTTTCTTTACAAGTATGAAGATGCAAAGGTTAAAAGATGATGAGAGAGTAGTAAACTGAGATTAGACATACAATTGCAAAGTATCTTTTTTTTTTTAATTTTCTGTCCTCAGAAATTTCTTTTCTCATATCTTTCAGATCTCTAACTTTTGAATAGGTCAGATCAAATGTCTGAAAATATCCAGTCTTTTAGAAAGAGAACATCCTAATTGCTGTTACTATGATAATCTAATTCTGGTAGTGGCCAGAAGTCAAGACCAGAATTAGGTGAGAAATTAGATGGCTACTGTGTAAATAACAGCAACAGACAGTCTCCATCCTGCACAGCTAAGATGCTAAAGGCCTTATAAAAATGGGAAAAGGAGATTGTCATTCCACCATTTTATGCATTTAATGTAAGTTTGCTTTTCAAGTTTGCTGTTGTCTTCAGTACTTAAGGAAATATTATTTTCCTGATTCTCTGACAGATACTTCATCCATGACAGAAACTGATGAAGTGATTTGAAAGAGAAGAGGCAGGTCTGAGCACAGAGCACAGAGACAACATAGAAAAATCCAAAAAAGGCTAATGCTGCCCAGAGAAAGGTCACGCCATTTGGTGGCAGATTTCAAGTCTATTTTCACTCTAAATTTACAATTTACAAAGTTCTCCTTAAGATGGAATATAGTGTTGGTTTAGAGGGAGGCTACAGAGGTGAGGGAAGGTGAGACTAAGGTTTTATAAAGGACAAGAAGGCAGTATCCACAAGAATGCAGGATGTCATCACTATCAAAATATAAAACCTTTTTATTTTATTCAGTCTCATTTCTGCATTGGCACTTTTCAACAAATGTATTCCATGCTTATCTTTTCAGACACCTGAGGAATTAAGAGTCCTCTATGGCAACTCAGAGAGTCTGTGAAGGCAAAGTCAAGGAGATTACAGCTGGAGTTAAACCTTCCTTTGGCAGATAAGATAGCATGTTGCTGTGATTAGAGGAAGAGGGGAGTTAGAAATGTTCTTTACTCACCATAACAGACAGGGATGTTGTTAACAGCAGGTACACTCTGTACATCCTGAGGGGCTGAGCTTCCTAAGTATGAGAATCCACCTGTCGAGGGCAAAGCAGAGCTCTCCAGGCTTGCCCAAAAAGCACCACAGCCATGCCAAATGACAATATTTTTCTGGCATTTATTAGACCCAGTAATTAAGACAGATGAAATGGACAAAACTGCTCCCAGGGGCTGAGTTAATACTTCTTCATATTGTGCTGTAGCACTGTATCATCTTGCTTGGAACTACCTCAGAGATCTCTGATATGGCACAACCTTGCAGTTGAGACTGTTATATCTATAATTTCCTTGTTCTCTAACCCATTTTCTTGGATTTTACACATTGAACCACCATCAGAACAATGAGTAGTACCACAGTACAAGTCTACAGTAATCTTAGTAAGTTCAAGTTTCTCTGTCTCTGACTGTAGGTGTATGCATGTTGCCAGATTTGCTAGAAAAAAATTATTGCATCAGGGAATGCCTGTCTTCATTGTTCAGTCTTAAACTTGTTGCTCAATGCTAGTAGTGTATATTGTCCTATATATTAAATAATGATAGATGTGTCCTTATTTATTCTTTTTCTAACCAATGACTATTACTCTTGTTCTTAAACACTGTTATTAGCTCTTACCCAGGTAATCATTTACTATAAAAAAAAATGTATATAAACTTTTCCTGAACATTGCCTAATTGTGACAAAGGCAATTTTTTGTTAGTCAGCTTATACTGGTACCACCATGTTGGATAGGTTATGACTGATTAATAATTACAGGTTATTTATAGCTCACATGGCCCTGCCCTTTCCACAAATGAGTGAGCTGCAGGGAGAAGTGTTTTGATCAGCTGAATGGGCTGTGTACGACCTGTAGCAGCAAGGGCAGGCAAGACCTCCTCCAGAGTTTGTAGATATCTCAACCCAGAAGAATATGTTGCTGCTTCTTTCTTATTGTCTTTGATTACAATTCATTATCACCAAGATGATACCACTTTATTCCATCTCATGTTTTTACAAAAGCTAGACTTATATCTTTTGTCTGAACTAATTTTATGGCTGGGGAAGAAAAACAAAAACCCCAAACAAGCAAAACCTCTAAGCAAAAATGTGACTTTTTCCTCTCAGACAGTCCCTTAAAGGACCAGCATTGTTTAGTGCAGTGCTGCATCTGCTGGTAGGGGAAAGCTTTTATCCTTTTGTTCTCTCGAGGGGTTTCTTCCCCTTATCTCTGTCAGAGTGAAGCTGCATAATTCTCACACTGCAGCGGTGGAATGTAGGTACTGCACCTCTTCCTGCATTCTGTGAGCTAATCACACAATGAATCCCCTTGTATTTTGGACTTCCTTCATTGAGAAACAGTGACTAATAACAGCTTTTTGGAAAAGAAATACCTTTCTTTATCAACTAGAATACAATATTTAAGTTAAAGAAAATCAAAAATAACAAGCAACCTTTGCTATTTTTAATCATGCCGATTTTTACTAAGACACTGCTTTAAAGTTTTCCTCACACAGCAGCTGTTCTCCTAGTTTCTGTTTTCTTATATTGAACTCTCAGTCTTTTACTTTCAGGACTGTTCCATAGAGTTTTACTTGTGTCTTTTTCTCCTCTAGAATCTGAGGTCAATTTCCTCTTATGGGGAAGTGCATTAGTTCCAAACTTTAATATTTGATACTGCTTCACCCCCAGGAGAATATGATAAATCTGTTAAAACTGCTTGTTTCCACATTATCTTTTAATAAGCCTTAAGTGCAGTTTGCTGGGTGAGAATTAGAAAACACCTCTCTGGTTTTCCCTTTTCAGGCAGAGCCAGATTGAACACAGGTAATTATTTAAGTGCAGCCTGGCATTTATCTTCCTGCTGGATTCTTCCTGGTTTGTACTTCATTTTACTAATTGCTTGTAAAATGCAAGCATGCCTGTTTGATAAGGTTTTATGCTCACTTTGCCTACTAGTGATGAGGCAAAGAGCACAGAATCAGATCTTTATGGAAAAACACATTTTTTAAAAAATTAAGCAGTAAGTAGATGGAAGAAACCTATCACAAAAATTACATTGAAGATGCAAAGCTGAGTATTCAATAGTTACGTTCCAATGCTATTGAAGTGCTCTTTGTTACCTTTATTCAGTTTTCCATCCCAGATTCAAGCATTATGCTATCAAATCATAAAAACATGGAATGGTTTGGGTTCAAGGGGACCTTAAAGATCATCCACTTCCAACCCCCATGCCATGGGCAGGGATGCCACCCACTAGACCAGGTTGCTCAGGGCCCAGTCCAGCCTGGCTTGAGCACTTCCAGGGATGGGACATATATTCTCTGTTTTGCAATTTTTATTCATATTAGAGTTTTATGAGAGCTTAATCAATATAAATTGGATTCCTATATTAGTATTACTTTTCTTCTTTTATTACTTCATTATTTTTGTTACTTTTATTACTTTCTTTTTTATTACTTTGAATAGATGTTGAAATATCAGTACAAAGTATTTGAAATTTCAATCATATTCTTCAGAACTAGGACTTTAATTATCATCATATCAGATAGGATGGACTATTTCTTCTGCTTCATTTATAGCTTCCATTTCCTTATGCATTCCATGGTCAATAAATATACAAAGCAAGAATTCCATCAGCTGTAAAAAAGCACAGTTCAAATTATTCCACTCACTGGAAGTAAGTGCTTATTTCTTTTTGTATTCAATACAGAATTTTGTCTCCAAATGTTTATTCTTTGAATATTGTCTATTTAGTATCACGGTATGTAAATTTCAATCTGATAGAATATTGAAGGGTGAAATTTGTACTGAGGTTGATCTTATTCATTTACTTGTATTCCTGGCATTTTTCTTGTCAGCAAGCAAAACAGAGAAAGTTTATGCATTATCAAGCTGCACATCTTGCATTACCCTTTTGGTGATAACCCATCCACTTTTCTGGCACTTTTGTGGAAGTATTTGGCTTTGGAAGTAGTAATTAGTTGATGAGACTAATAGAAGTAATAAGGACTAAAAAGAAGCAGTAAAAAATCAACTGATTAATGTTAATAAAATATCAAAGTTAATTTGCCTAAGTAATCTGAAACACTTAGGCAGTATAACACAGTAGGTTAAAAATGTCAAATGCAACGTTTAGAGTAGAAGAGAGGGTAGTTTTTAGCAGGTTCATACATCCCTCGTGATATTATGTGTTGCATCTCTTAAGTAGTATATGACATTGGTGTTGATGCCCTTGAAGTTCCCATGAGACATTTATCTCTCCCAAGGAACCACGTACATCTCTGCCTTTTCTGACACCGAGCAGGTGCCCCTGAGCTCTGCTGCACCTGCTGTGAAATGTCAGGCAAAGCAGAGCACTGAGCACACGGCCTCCTGCATGGAGAGCTTCTCCTTGAATGTAAAGGGCAATGTCACATCAGCTTTTACAGTGCACTGCAGTAACGCAGGGATTGATTAGCAGCATCCACTGCAGGCAAAAAGACAAAAAAGGAACAGTGAGCATTCTTCCTCACCTTTCAGAATATGACAGCCTGTCTTCCTTCCCTGTCTCTGTCACAGAATCACAGAATTTCCAGGGTTGGCCAGCATCTGTGGAGATCATCCAGTCTAACCCCTCTGTCAAGGCAGGGTCACCTGGAGCAGGAATGTTTCCAGGAGGGTTTGGAATGTCTCCAGAGAGGGAGGCTCCATGACCTGCCTGGGAGCTGTTCCAGTGCTCTGCTGCCCTTAATGGAAAGTTCTTCCTCACACTGAGATGGAACTTCTTGTGTTTTATTGCCATTGCTTCTTGTCCTGTTGCTGGGCACCACCACAAAGAGTCTAGCACCCTTCTCTTGGTGCCCTCATTGAGACATTTATATGCATTAATGAGATCCCCCATGAGTTCTTCCTTCTCCAGACTAAACAGGCCCAGCTCCTGTCCTAAATCTCTCTTCATAAGAGAGATGTTCCAGACCTCTCATCATCTTTGTGGCCTCCACTGGACCCTCTCCAGTAGCTCCTCTGTCCAGGGAGGAAATATGACTCCATAGTAAGGAATCTTTGAAGAAGATCTACAATGCCTTTCTTGATTTATGCATCTTGCCTTAATAAGTGTACTTGGTCTCTTTTTTCTTCATTTTCCCAGTTGCACAGCTTCATTACCCCCCAAATATGTTCCAGGTACAGTCCATTATGTTTGTGAACTGTCCAAAGATATTTTGATAAAAATTTTCAAGTAAACGCAGAGAAAAGGTTGTCTGTTGTGAAAGATACAATATATTTTTTAAAGGAGCATTAGAGGGGAGTTAGAGATAAATGTAATCGAAAAAAGAGGGAATGACAGAAGTTTTTCAGGTTTTGGTTTATTATATTCAACTTGACACAAAGAGCCCTTTCAGAAAGGTCAGTAGTATTTCACATTATAAAAATTAATGTAAATTATACATTATTATCAATTAGTTGTGTTCTACTGTGTATTTCAGTTAATACCCGGTGACTTCCATTGCCTTTAGCAAAGTACAAGAATCCTGGGATGAGATTGTAGTGGAACGTAACATTTTCTTCTAAATCAGTGACAAACTATGAGTTAAATTTTTTCTTCATTTGTGGCCTGTATGCTGTTGCATTCATACAATCAGAGGCTTCAGGTTTCTTTCAGCAGTATAGAGATTAAATCTAGAGCACTATAAGCATAAAAGAGGCTGTGGCATAGCAACTGCTCCTGTATTGTGGGGAAATGGCACTGGGATCAGGTGCATTGAACATTAACTTTTGATTTTATCCAAAACAGAGGTGCATCATTCAGTGTAACATTTCCACAGTGATTCAGAGGGAGGAATACCAATGCATACCCCATCCATATCATTCCTTACTGGAGCTTTGCTTCCTCTAGCTGTACTCAGTTTTGTGTTCCCAATTACCCTTCCCCATTATATGACTGCAAGTTTGGAAATAGGAGGTTTTCTGAAACAGCAATTCTGGAAGAAATAGATAGCATCTGGCTGTCTCTAGAAAGATTGGTAGGTAATTATTGCAAATAATATGGAATTATGTCACAATGGTTGAGAATAACAGCTGAGTTTTGATGGGAAAATTTGCAGCTAATCCAAACACAAATCCCATAGGCTTAGTCTCAACCATTTCTGTTTAATAAACTGTAGAGCAGTAGAATGCATGTCAGTTAAACAAGCTGGTTGTGATGAAATTAATTTACTACACATAGATATTCTTTATAGTAGTTATTAATCCCTGGAACATTATTTATAAAACCTGAAAAGTGTACACGTTTGGTTTTTTTAGAAAAATCTATTTATGTGTATGTAGTCAATTTGTTAAATTTTACAGACTAATTTCCTTGAAGTTCTTGTTCATAAAGATTTGAAATATACTTTAAAACCATATTATTAGAATCTTTCAGGCAGCTTAACTATATGTTTTTACAAAAATATTGGCTTGGAAACTGCTGTAGAAAAAAAATTGCTCTGAGTTTTTGTACCCAAATAAGGAAAATCAGAGTTGAACAAAATATCAATTTGATTATCTGAATATTTAACATGTTCATCTTTTATGAAGGTTTTTAGATTACTCTTTTTTCCTTTTTTAGCAACTAATACATATCAAAAATTACGTGGAAACTCAGAGTGATGTTATTACCTCAAGGTTAAAAAGAAGAAAGGATTCTGCAGTGAACAAGATTCTATTCCAGTTTGTTAAATGATAATGTCCTTAGTGTCATGTAGATATTTCTGCTTAGTGAGTCATCATTATGACTTTTATTTGTTGTTTTAAGAAAATCTTCCCAGCTTTCTTCAGCAGTTGCTGGAAAACGAACAAAAACTCAAGCATTATTCCAAAGTACTGTTGTTTGGTTAGGCCTGTGAGGAAAGTACCTTGGATTATAATCCTTCCTGTTATGTTTCTTTATAAATTTTTCTCTAAAAGAACTGCTGCCTGCAATTAAATTACATGCCTGATACAGCATAACCAGGGCTGTGCTGATTGCATCACACACCAAGTTCTTTTCCATGTATTAATGCATTCCCTGTAATAGCTTTTAAAAACAATATCTGTTCATTCTTGAGTATACAAATAACATTGGAGCAGATTTTATCTCTTTTCCTTCAGTGCTGTTGCTTACTGGAGGTCTCCTTAAGGGGATTCCCATCTCTGTGATTGGTAGCAGTGAGATGGAACAATTCCATTCAGTTTTCAGTGTGGTTGCAGTGACAGTTCCTGTTGTAAAAGCACATGTGCATTACAGCATCACCCCTAAGGAGATGTTCCCCCCCTACCCCAAGTGGCATCAACAATGTAAAAAAGTTACACTTGCTGGATCTGCAATTCCCAAAAGTAGCTGAAGTGCCCCATACACACAACTAAATTTACAGATGTTACAAGAATCTTATCAGTTTACAAGAATCTTATCAGTATTTTCTCATTGATGCATGACACAGTGATATGCATATGCCAGCATGGGAACTGAACATGACCTCTTTATGAAACTTATTAGATGAGTAGATGCTATTAAAAATATGCTGCACTATGAGGAATGTGTCAGAAAAGGAGCAGCACAAAATAAAAAACATTATCAGCATTAGGTTTGCTATACTGGAGATTTCCTTACCTAGAATCAGTTATGAGAATGGTCAGGTATTTCTGTTATCATCTCTCCTGAGAGCACATTTGCACACAACTGGCAGGTTTAGTGCCAGACTGACTCTGTAGGATAATAATTTTGCAAAGCAAGAGTAGAGTTTTTCAAAAAAAGTTATATTGTGCAGCTACTACATCTGTCTTCCAGAAAGCCCAAAATGGATATGTCTGTATAGGAAAAAATGGCACTAGCTTTCTCTCCAGGAAAATAGACACAGATTTCCAAAATGCATCCAGCTATCCTGTGCTCACATTTATATTAGCTTGTGCAAGATGTTCAGAAATTAAGGAAGCAATCTATTGGTCCTGATCTAAATTCAGAACACCTACAGTGATGTTGCTGCACTTTGCAACCAAAATCCATGGTTGCCATGGATAAACCCATCTATTATCCAGTTAAAACTGTCACTGCTGACTCATCTGGGCACCTGTTTGCTCCCTTCTTTAGTTTATATGAACTGAAGAGGTAAAATGCAGGGATACACAGGACCTCATATGTCCTGTGAAGTCTTTGCTGATTATGGAAAATAGATTTGTAGAAAATTTTCAAAACTTGACAGAAGGCTCACATAGTATATATTTGTGCGTAAATTTTGAGGTACATCTGTTCTCTTTCAACAATGTCTGACCTATATGGTAGTATTTCTAAGAAATGTTGACTTAGAAATACTACCATATAGGTCAGACATTGTTGAAAGAGAACAGATGATGTTCTTATACATTCATGTCAGGGATTCTGGATGTATTTTTCACTTATATGTATTCTCCAAGTAATATCCTTGGAGACTTCAAATATTCTCTACAAGGCATAAAAGCCTGCAGAAAAAAGTTCAGTTATTCCTGCATTACTTTTGTGCTCATTTTTAATGTATTATAAACCTTAACCTTAAAAAGAAAATATTAGTCATTGGTATGTGTAAGTTGCATCCTCCTGGACAAGCTTGCCAATTAGTGGCAGTAGCTCATTTCTAAAATTGAAATAAGCATTTCTTTGGTTTGTGATACTATAACAAACATTCACAAGTTACATTGTATGATCTAGCAACCCATTTATTGAAAGCTTGAATTAAAAAAAGTGCTATTCATTTCAGAAATTCCATTCTTTTGGGATGCAATCTAGGACAGATTTATAACAATGACTTAAGCAGCAGATGTGCAGTGGATTTCATAGAAATAACATCATTTTTGTCAGTGAAAGGCTGGTCTACCTTGTAAGAATACCTTTTATAGAGCAAATGTCTAGCTTTCTGTACTAGTTTATGAAAAACCTGCTACCTAAAAAAAATGATTCCTCAGAACCATGATAGAAGGCAACATCTTTCTCTCTGTGGTCCTGTTTAATGCTAGTTACAGTGATACTGTTCTGGGGAGAGTTTGTAGTACTCTCAAGTAGCATGAACATGAATAAATGCAATATTTAGACAGAAACTGATTTAGTGATTTTTCTTGAGTGTGATGGAAAGGCAGTGAAGGTGAAAATGCTACTGCAATGCTAAAAAGGCAATAAAAGCCCACAGGGGCACTTTATAAGTCGATTTGCACAAAACTTAGTAACTCACTGAATAATAAAATACATCTGAAACACTTGTTGGATGGCATGGTGTGCTACTGGAGTGCTGATTTGGCATAATAATAAAACTGAATATTTCCTTCCTTAATGTAACTGGCTAGATCTGAAAACACAGAATGTGTCATTCACAGTGCATTTTCACTGACAGACAATCCAATGCTACATTCAAGTGTATGACAGAGGATGAGATGCTCCTGCTGTTACAGAAAATTAGGTTCCCATCCAAATATATGAGATTTGTACAATGCTGTGTTGCAAAGCAAGCAGAAGTAAGGAGCAAAAAGGAGGTTTGAAACTGGTAACTTCTTAATACCTAATATTTACACAAGAGCATAATTCCTGCTGAGTGCCTGTATTAGGCCATTTTTTAAGGGAGCTGGGAAAAGAAATTGCTCTTTTGCTTAGGGAAGGAAGAATGTGCAAGTGACATGACATCTCAGACAAATGAGATCTGTGGAGATTTTAGGAAGCTGTGAGCAGTAAACAAAGGTATGATTATTCTGCCCAAAACTTGTGGATCCCTGGTTTCATGCTGAAGGAGAAGGAAATGAAAGATTTGAGCAAGGATAAAGAGAGAAGGAATGGAGCTGTCCAGGTCTGCGGTGGCTGGGTGAAGAATGCAGAGCATAGGGTACAAGCTAAAAGAAGATCAAAATCCTGGAAGATGGACATTTGTTCCAAAAAAATTAAATCAGACTTTAAAAATGCAGAAAGTGGTAACAGGTGGCTGCATGATTTCTGCCACCCACCTCCATCTGATTATTCAGTATGTGGAAAACACGAGGACACTGAGAAGGTGAAGTCCATTTGAAAAATTTCAAAAACGCTGTTAAACCATCTTCTCAACTTGTGCCATAAATCAGATGCCTGTAGAGCTGTGGAGTTTTCTCCTCTTTCTTTTTCTTAACTCTGATAAATGCAGCTTTCACAGATTCCTGTAGGACTGGCATTTATAGCTGTTACTTCCTCTGGCTACTACACAGTTATGGTTGTCTTTTCTAGCTTGGCACACAAAAGCTTCCTAACCATTTTGTAAGAGCCTAAGAAGGATCTAAAGAAGGGGAAGTCATCAAATTTGTGGGGTTTTTCTTACTGCAGTGAAGAGATGGGAGAAGCTTCATTTGTGGACTGGTCTTTAGTTTGTTTTGTTTTTCCTAAGGGTACTCAGATCCTGAAAATTGAAATGCTGGGTATTACTACATCGACAAAAATCAAACCAATTATGCTTTAAAATGCAAGTCCTGTGTTATTATGTCAGCAGTGCACTGAGGCTCAAGAATGTTATTTACTGTTAGAACGCTATTAAGTGCTTTTATTTCCACTCCTTCTATTACAGAACATGAAAAGCAGCGATTATGCAAAAGCACAGATTATATGAATTTGCACTTCAAAGTGAAATGGTTTTATAATGAATATGTGCGAGAGCTCTCTGCTTTCAAGGATGCAGTGCCTGAATACTCTCTGTAAGTGCTGTTTTGGGGAGGTTTCTATGAGGCTGGGCTTCATGTAGGGTTTATTTTGGTCAAATATTTATGCTCAGGTTTGTGCGAGATCTCAAGGTGTGTAGCACCAACTATTTTTGCACTTCCTTCTCTTTAATTCTTCATTCTATCAAGTGAAAGGGTCCAGGTGTTAAATGTGCAATTAGCTATTTCATAGGTTTCTACAGTTGTTGTAACTACAGGTCTTTAGAGATGACAAAATGACAAAATGCTTTGGTGGGAAAATGTCTGAGGAAAGTGATTTTGCATTTGTTTTATAACCAAATTTGGATAAAGCTGTAATGCTAACAGGATACTCTACTGAAGTAATTCTTAATGGGTCAGGTTGTACTCAGCGACTGGTTTTGTTTTCACCTGTCTCCCTGCAATAAATATATTCAGTCCTGTCCTTGTATCCGAGCTATCCTTAATCTTCTGCAAGTCTGCTGGTTTACTGAGATGGTTTAAACAGCTGACTTTTACTAAAACAAGGTTCTATACAAGTTATTTTATATGCAAATAAAAATAAATGTTACCAAAGAGCCAATATTGATAGAAGGTGCATACCTACCATGCTTCACTGGTAGAGAATTGGCTACTCCTAATTTTATATCACCAGGGTACACCAGTGAGAGTATTGTGAAACTTAAGCCTGAAAAGCCTTTTGGTAGCTGCAGCATTTTGGTGACAAAAAATTTTCCAGAGTTGTTGAAGTCTTTAGCAATTACAGCATACCTGAAAACACAAGGTGCTGAACTGCTGGGTATTATAAGATTTCTCCTCTTTATGAAATCTACCTACTTTACTTTACAAAATTGCTTTTAATTTTCAGGTGGTTTGAACCATTTGTCATACAGTGGCTGGATGAAAATGAGGATGTCTCAATGGAATTTCTCCATGGAGCACTAGAAAGAGACAAAAAGGATGGGGTGAGCCCTTACTTTTTAAAGAAAAGAATAAATAAAGTATCAATACATACATTATTACAAAACCAGAAGTACATTTGGTCCCACAACATTTTTCTTAGACTTCAAGAGATAACAACTTTTGGAAGATACCTTATAGAGAAATTCCTGTTCTAATTCCCTCTAATTCCCTCTGCCTAAATCCCCACAGAATTCATTCTATGGTATCATTTCATTAACCTATGATGTGATAATGATGTCATGAAAGAAAATTCTCATTTTATTTTTAAAAGATTCAAAAGTATCAGAAAAGAAAAAAAACACATTTCTTAGTATCACCAGGGAGACTTCTTTTTTCCTTTATTACTTTTTATGACTCTAGGATGAATTTCAAGTATAAGAATCAATGAATGCATTTTTGATCTCTGAACAGATATTAACATTTGAATGTTCCTCTCTAGTTTCAGCAAACATCAGATCATGCCCTTTTCTCCTGCTCTGTGGTTGATGTCTTCACACAGCTCAATCAAAGCTTTGAGATTATTAGGAAATTGGAGTGTCCTAATCCAGAAGCACTATCTCATTTAATGAGAAGATTTGCAAAGGTAAGTTAAAGTCAATGCATCTCAACTAAGCTTCAGAGAGAATGACACTGAGTTGCCATGTACCTAAAAGCTAAGGGATTCCAATGCTTTTTAGAATCAGTGTTTTCTGCCTGATTAGGATCCTAAGAAATACATTCTGTCTGTGGCTTAAGGCTGGGTTTTGTCTACTTTGTCAAAATGGTTTACCAGTTTGAGAAGTTCTATCCTCTCTGAGATTTCACATTTATGTTTTTTATACACATATGTATGCATCGTTATCTTGCTAAGAACCAATTGCAGTTCCATTCAGTAAAATGCAATTAGCTAATTATGCAGTGCAAGTGAAGGAAAAAGTCAAGGTATGGCAATAAAGTATTTTTGTTTGAAGTCTTGATGTGGTAGTTATTCACCTGCTGCTTGATAAACTCAACTCTGCCAGCTTTCTGTTTGGATAGTTACATTTCCTCACAAGCTCTGAATTTCCATTATAGTCCTGCTGGCTTCAGAAAAGTTCACATTTACATTTAATTCTGTTCTTTCATTGCAGCAATTCTCCATTTGCAGGGTTCTTATTTACATGATTATTGTAAGGTAACTCATATTGCCAGGCTTTGAACAGTGCTCCTTTTGTCTTACATTTCCATTATATTTCTAGTCTACGTATTGTCACCCTGGAGGATTTTTTGAGCTTGCTACTGTTCTATTAATTATGTGGTACATTGCAAGGAGAGGAGTTCTCAGTGCTTCTCAAAAACAGTAGTGCTAAAATTAAACTATCTCTGCTATTGAAGATTGCTTTACAATTAGATCTACCCACCATCTGCTGTGCAGGGATTGAAAATGTGCTCACAGGATTGTTTATATTATATCTAAAAAATATAATACACTATGTGTGCAAGCACCTGTAAAACCTATCATTTATACAACCTTTTTTTATTATTTTCGGTTTACATTATGAAATTCACCATTTAAAAGACTCTTCTCCTCTTCTAGACTATCAACAAGGTACTTGTTCAGTATGCTGCAATTATTTCAAGTTACTTCAGCTCCTATTGTGATAAAGAAAATGTGGTGAGTAAGAAGCTGTGGCTTTTTTCTGCCTCAGAAATTGCCTTTAAATGACTTACTGTACTTTTTGAAAATGAAGTCACTTCTTTATATGAAAAAACATGAATGGAGGGAGGTCAGCATGTTTTCCTAGCTGCTTACTGTGATGTGTAAAAAGCTGCAATAAGTGAAATTAGTTAAGAATCCTAGTTAATTTCAGTATTAAAGTTATAAAACAATTACAACATGGCTACAAACGTGCAGTGGATAACAGCCTAATACTGTGGTGAACATGGTGAATGTATCTTCATCTTGTTTCTCAGACAGAAGTCAAGGTCTTTGTTTAGGGTTTTCACTTGGCATTGCCTCTCTGTATCAGTTTGTGCACAGGAGAGTTTCTAAGCTCCCTATTCCCTGTGTGCAGGGGTTTCTGCTGCTGCTGCTGCTCACTGTACATTAGCCCTGCAGAGGGGAGGAGAAAATTTGTGCTGTTTGTTGCCTCACTGCTTACAAGGGAGTCCCTAATGAAGGACCAGATTGCCATGGACTCAGAAATAAATGAGAAATGGACACTAAAGATGTAGTTGAGCAAATGGAAACCTTTTCAATACTTTAACAAAACCAAGGAAAAGTATTCTTGGGAACTGGCTTTTCAATGTTATTGATATTCAATCAAAGCTAGTTCTCCCATGGCAGGCAGCTTTTAGCAGTATGTCTGTTGTATTTGGTAGTATTTTGTTCAGCTGTACCAATCTGCAGTTGGATCAATAACTGCAGCCCCATCCTCACACTGTTCACCTCCAATGGTACAGCCCTCAGCCCGTCTCAGATCTCCTTGTCCTTGTGTCACATCCTGGCCATGACATCTGCCAGTGCTCTGTATAGTTAGGGCCAGTGTCATGGTCTACAGGTCACCAACATACACACAATAATAGGATTTAGAAAGACATCTACTGCAGCTAAATATCAAATATTGAGTGTTCCTATGAATTTAATGGTAATATTAAGTAAAGCTCACTGCTTTCATGAAGAAATGAGTTCGAATAAAGCACTGAATAGTCAAGTCTGTTTGTGCAGTCCTTTGGCCTATTCAGTGGGAGGTTTTAATTATTAGAGTGAATAATTTCGCAATAATTTCTGAAGTCATTCTCAAATACCTATCTTTATTAAGGCTTTAGATGAAATTAATCTCATTATGAATTAAATAGTGTCTTGGGTTGGAAGGGACCTTAAAGATCATCTCCTTCCACCCCTCTATTGTGAGCAGAGACACTTTCCACTAGAACAGGTATAAAGTATTGTATCAAATGCCTTTGATGGACATAACTTTTTTTAACAGAATTTGTCTTACATACTTTTATCTTAATAAAAATCCATTTGATCTGGTAATTTCAGCTACAATAAATGTTCCTCTGCAATAAAGTTAATAGAAGAGATTAAAATGAATACTTTTTATTATTCAAATTAGATTTGGCATTCTTTTTCAAGTTAATACTTGTAGTAATCTAACTAAACACTACAAAATGTGCATATAAACTGTTCAAATAAAAGCATATCAAAGATGCTTTTCATAAAGGTATTTATCTAATGTATAAACAGCCTCTTATCTTCCACCTCCTGTCAGCATTTACAAACAAATATGGGTTATGCTATTGTACCTGCCATCCTCTTTTTCCTGCTGTTGCATCTGTCTGATTCCTGTAAACTGCTGCACAGGCTATTCTGAAGGGTAGGAGATAATGAAATACAATGAGAATATTTTTAAGTAATGTTCTTTACCTGACAACAATAGCAAATTTTTCACTGAGCCAAGGTAGGCTTAGGCTCTGAAAGAGCCACCTGAGCCAGCCTCAAAGCAAACTTTGAAACTGCTTTTCTGTCAAGTGTTTCTCTCATAGCTCCAGTGTATTGCCAAAGGTAGTTGCATTTGTTTGGAACAAAAGGAACAAGATGTTATATTCAGCTACTTATATACCCCATCACAAATCATAATTCTCATAATTACTGATTTGTGATATTGCAGATAATTTCCAAAATAATTCCTTTGTTAGAAGTCAGGAGATAGTACAGGAAAAGAGAATGCAATCTTAGTGATTGTAAATTAATGGAAGGTAGACAAACAAGTAGAAGGGGGTTTTTTTCAAGAGCTGAGCAAAGAGGTGACATTTCAGCTACACAAAGCCAGCTGCATTCTGTAGGAGGAGGAGCAGCACGCTTCACTGGGAAGGAAAAATCTAAGTAGTAAGAAGTTAGACCAAATCTCTTTTTTTTCTTTTTCTTCTTCAGTTGAGAAGGACTCTGACACCAAATTCCTATGACAGTAATGTATTAATAATTAAAGCTAAATCATGTTATTGAGCCCATCATGCTTCAGCTCTACATTGGAACATGCTATTAACTAGAAAGGTACAAATGAGTATCAATCATTGTAATAATTCCATCACCATCTTGTTGACTGAAAAAAAGTACACGTCTTAACTGAAATGCATTTCCTTAGTGTCGAAATTAGTCCAGTCACACACTAGAACACATTGGCCTTGGCCACCTACAATTCTTTTGGTAAGTATTGTCTGATTGCTTCATCTGCACCATAGCAAACCATCATATAAAGTTATGTCAGTACACAAGAGTCTAGTAATAGATTCTTTCTTCCATTATTTTTATAACTAGCTCCTTATTTTTATTAATGTCTTACTTTTAACCTTATATGAACACAGAAATTGCTGTCTTTTGCACAGTGGCCCTCTTGCACAGTGTTCTGCCTTCAAAAATTTAGCTTAAACAGCAACATTTCTAGACTAAAATAATATGATTACAGAGTTCTATTACCTAGTTTATTCATCAGCTTTTCAAGTAATGCAAAAATGCAGATTTCTAAAATATCATTCTGTTATTAACAGAACTGCCTCTTGATTTATTCAAATACTTAAGCATCAGCCATTAGCTGGGTTACAGTGTTGTCACAGTTTTCTGCAGAGACTGGGGCTAGCAAGCAGTGTGGCAACGCCTTTCCTGCAGTCCCTGCCAAAGCACTTAGATCATTGTTGCCTCTGCTCTCCATGGGATGATGATGTGCTACTTGCATTAATCCACCAGATGTAACTGTACTAGGTATGACTAGAAATTACCTGGGATTGCGCAGGATGTGAAATTCTGGGATCTGGAACCTGTCCAGGTGACAGGGAGATGGAATCCAGTTCCCTGTGGGGCAGCAGTGCCCTTAGTGGGCAGTGACAGGCTGAGCAGGCAGAGAAGGGTCAGTTAAAGGGGAAAGAGAGGCAGCAGTGGACAGAAGTTCCTTGAAAAACACAGCTGTATCAGTGAAAGTGGGCTTAGAAATCTTTTCCAACCTTAATGTTTCTATAATTCTATGAATGTAGGGCTGCTGAAGAATTGGTTGTGCACAGTCTCACATTTGATCTCTCTCTGTAGGCCTGTATCTTGATGAACAACATTCAGCAATTAAGAGTCCAGCTTGAGAAAATGTTTGAGTCCATGGGAGGGAAGGAGGTGAGTCATACCTGTTTCCTGGTTCTTTCAAAGCTCCTAAGAGATCATTAGCACCATGTTTGCAACCCAGTCAAAGCTTTCACTTCTACTTGCAAAGAAAATCAAAATGCTTTAAAAAAAGTCTACAAGACCTATTTACTGTCCTGACAATACTGGAATGACATAACTATTTCACAGACACATGCTAATGATCTGTAATGTTTTATCAGCACTGGGTGTTTTGTGTTGCAATCTGTAGTGCCAGCTTTATTTCAATGTTTGTATTGGACTATACTTTGCTTTTTATGTATTGGTACGTTTTGTCTGTAATGTGTCATTGTCTTTGTCTAATGCCTTTGACTTGCAATCCACTGAGCAGAAGAAAGAAGGAGAGAGATTCTCTTATGAGGTTTGTGATAGTAAGCATCTTTTATTATTCCTGACCATATTTTCTAAGGCTAAAAACAGCCACATTTTCTACTTATTTCCATTGATGCATCTGTGTAATTCCCTATGATCTAAAATCAAAAAGAGCTATGCTTGGGCATTCAGTTGACACTAAACTTGAAGTTTTACTATGCAGCCACTTTCAGAGTTTTAAAAAATCTATAAAACATTTTAAGTGCACTTTTCAGTATCTGAGGGTTCAAGATACCATTTCACCAAAATCTGTTACTCAACAGTTCAAAACATCCACAGCTTTACCCCCTTTTTCATTTCAGAAGATTTAAAAGAGCCTGAAGTCCTTTTCCAACAGCAAAAGGACATAGACAGTGCTTCAGTACTTTCCAGGCTGTAGTCTTTCACTGTTCTGAAACATGATGAAGAAATTAACATATCTTCATAGCCATAGAAAAAGTCCTGTCTACTTGTTGAGAAGCATTGTTTAGAACATGAATACCCTACCCATTTTATCAGTAGCTGGCTTTAAAAAATAAGTTATGCATATATCATCCTTTTTCTTCTTGAGGCTGTAGCTTGATAGATTCCCAAAACTTTGATCTAACGTGGCCACACTATATGGAGAAAACTGGAAAACACAGCATTTCATATTTCCACATCCACAGTGGGACCCTGCAGAGGTGAGATGGGTCCCCTATGCCACACAAGGAACTGAAGTCTCCAGATGCACCCACAGAGTCACTCCAGGCTGTGGAGGGTCTGCTGAGCCAGGAACAGCTCCTTGAAGCTGCTCCAGATAACAGGGAATAAACTTCTGCAGCCTTGTCAGTGCAAATTTCCTACCAAACTTTGAAAAGAGATATTCATCATCCAGAAGTGGCTGTTTTTGTGATTCCTATTATACCCTTTTCCCTGTCTGAATATTACAAGTAATCATGTCCTCCAAGCTTTTATATTCTCTGCAAAGTACTTTTGTATTAGGTCTTGGATCCAAACTTAATTTTTAATGCCATGATTCATGAAAACATGTAAATGACTATAAATCAGGATAATGACAAGGGCAGAGGAAAGATGAGTCACATTTTATATCTATTTCTATAAAATTATTTTCAACCAGAATATTTGCCTGAAATATTCCCATTTTCCCCAAGAAATGTCCCATTTTCCCCAAGAAAATATTAGTTTTTCATTTGCTCCTAATGCCTTATATAATAATATTTTTAAAAATAGGAATTTTTCATAGCAACTTTCTTTCAAAAGTTCTTATGACTTCTCATCCTTTTTGGTTTCCTTTTGATGTTAATGAGGATGAATTATTAAGGTTGTTACAGTATCAAAGCAGAATTTCCTACAAATATGGTGCGACATGCAACCCATGGAGACAATTTGGATATATTTTCTATAATCCTTTCACTAGGTGTCTTAAGTGCATCTCTGATTCACAATCTAAGACAAAAGATCTTAAAAATACATTCAGACTTCTAAGGCAATTTCTTGAAGAAAGCACATTCATATTCAATTTTTTTTCACCTATATCAAGATGCCACTAAAATGTTTGTCCTCCAGTTTGAATACTTATTCCCCTCACTATTCCAAAGGCACAACTGCTAATGGCCAATTTGGCTTATTGAACTGGTACTTAAAGAAACAAAGCCAGCAGTAAAATCTGTAAGCAGTTTCCTTGAAGGGAAAAAACAGTTTAATATTTCACTTGTGGAGGGCATAAAAGTCAGATTATTTTCAGCAAAATAATGAGACCTATTTCAGTAGAAGCAAAACTAATTCTAAGAAAAATTAAATGCTGTTAATCTCCTCAGTGCCACACTGTGAGCAGTATGTCTTTCAAACTGTGCAGTCAAAATAACCACAATCAAGCAGCAGTCCCTCTGTTCAGAGTAAGCTTATTGCACATTGCAGGCAGGGAACTCTATAAATAGAGAAAAAACTGGTTTCTCAGATCCCCCACCATTAAAATAAAATAGTCTGAACAAGATGAGCTTCTTTATTAACTGTCCTTTTTTGCTGCAGCAAAGCAGGAGGGTACTTACAAATCATATCAATGAGAACAGTCTGCCATAAGAAAGAGTAGTGAAGTGCATCCAATCCACTGTTTGTTTGGTTTTTTGTAAATCAGGTCCAAAAACATGGGAACAGATCATCATCATAGAATTTTGGTTTAGCTCCTCTTTGTTTCATCCAAAAGAAATGCATATATTTGCACTAAATATTTTTTCATGTCTGACAAGCTGGAAGCTGATAAAAGAGAAAGAAGAGAAGCCAATGCTTGTGTTGCTTTACACCAGATGACAGAACATGGCAGAAATGAGTTACAGTAATTAGGATCAAAAAAAAAGGTGTAAAGCAAAAGGAGGATGTTTATGTATGACAGTATTATATTAACTGTAGATAAATCATATTCCCACTTCAGTAAATTCAGTTCCAGCTTTACATATAAACCTTAGGAATCCCTGTGGGAATCTCTATGTGGCCCTAAAGACTGATGGGGTGGCAGAGGACCAGACTTCAGCAGAATTGTTCTGATGTGTCCACCTTTACATCTTGTCCAGAGGCCCAAGTTCTCTCCAGTGCACCAGAGCAGTGGCAGCCAAACATCTCACATCTCACTGTCCCTAGGCTGTGGGTGGAGGAAGGGAAATGTCTGTCAGAGACAGAAAGAACACCTAAAGTGATGGAGCTGTTAAATACCTTTGCTGTATCTTCCCCAGATATACAGAAATATGTAAAACTATTTTCTGAACAGAAGTAACCAGGTGGTCCCATTAGGAAACTATAAGTAATTAGACATGTGAATTTGCAGATAAATGGGATTCAGATTAGAGAGATTCCATTTAACTCATGCAAAAGTAATTTACATCTCTGTAGTTTGCTGCAGAAACACCACCAAATTTGCAGTTAACAAGATTATGTCCATACTAGCACACATTAAATTACAGCAGGAAATACCTCAATCTAACACATTGAAAGCAGCCAAATTCATCAGATTTTTAACTCTTTTCCAAGACTTGTCTGTATAAAAAATTTCACAGTTTTAGACAGGCAGAATTTGGAAATCATGATGTTCAACTATTTCTTCTTTTTCAGCTATTCAGCAAATGTGTTGTCAGTTTTTGTGTAGCATTCAGAAAAAGTCAAATTTCTAATTATCTCTTGATAATGCATAATCAACAGATGTGCCAACAAAATAATGAGTATATTTCCTTGTGGGTAAAACTTAATTCTGCTATTTAAGAACATGTTAAAATAACAGAACTATGAGCCTCAAAAAGCCAAGAATATTAAGAATTTATTAAAAGGAATGATTTACACATTATTAATTAAATAAGCTTGCTCCTTTAAAAAATCCAATTTTGAAACCTGAGCAACCTACCCCAACGTATTTTAAAGCTACTCCACACATGCTGCGAGCTGTAAATGGAATCCAGAATACAATTGTCCAAGGGATAAATGTGTTGTCTTTTCTCTTTTGTTTTTAAATTGGATATGGTACACTAATGACACTCATGGCTGAGATTTACTGTTGGTTTGTTGTTTTTTCTTCCACAAATAATCAGGCTCAAGTAAAGCCTTTTCTTTTTATTTTCCTGAAATGTGTTCAGGGAAGTTTGTTAGATTTTATTCCTTCTTCACCAAACTCTGTGAAGCAAATGAGACCTGAAGAGAAAAAGAGATGTCCCCAATACCATAAATACTTCATTTTCCTGTCTGTATCTCCCTCTCTGACATCATCTCAGATGCTGATCAGCATTGCCTCTCACTTCCATGCTTCCATCTTAGCTCTGCCATATCAGGAAACAGAAGAGGTCATGCTCTGGCACATTTGGATGATGCCTGAGGACAGTCATTAGCACACAGAAGGCACATGATTAAGAAAATGAAAAGTGCACATTTTAGTTCTGGTGAGACACCCAAATCACCATATTTTCCAGTACCTAGAGAGAAGCAGCAATTGAAACTCTTGCTGGCATCTTGTCAGTGATGCCAGCATGGCCAGGTGTGGCACACCTGCCTGGGCAGCCCGCATACCTCTTTGTGTCACAACACTCCTCCCCGTGCCACTTCATCCACGGGCATGAGCATGTGGGCACACAGGCCTGGGGGCCTGCCAGATGCCTCCAGCTGTGCACACACAAACTTGTTCATGCAATTTGTGAGCACAAAGCCTCTAAAATCTTTAACAGTTGCATGCACCCTTCTATAATGTGTGTAATATCCACAATCTGGCGTTAGCATTCAGTCCAATTTTGGCTGGACTAAGTTCAATTCCAGGTGAATTTAGCAGATACATTGTGTTTTCTGGTTATGACCACAACCTCTGGTAGAAAGTAACTGCATTGACCTCTATAGGCCGGGTAACAAGGTGATTCTCTGGTTTGTGCATGATCTGCTAAGAAATTTTGAGTCTTCTGCTTGCCTGGTATTTTGTTTTCCTTGACATGTATCATGTTCAATGTGAATGCTTGTATGTTCAGTGTTTGTTAAATGTCTATATTCTAGTGGTCTTAAATTTGGGGTTTGTGTATATCCCTCCAAAGGAAACAGTATGATTCCCTAGTGAAATCCATTTCCTGGAAAAATCGTTGCCTTTGATAGCAAAGTCTTAATTTGTTTACTGGTATAGACATTGCAGTAAAATTAGCTTTTTAATTCCTGCTCTTCATATGAAGGAAAGCAATCATTTAAGTGTATGAATTGTCAAAGTGTATCTGCCAGGGACTCTACTAAGATATACAGAAGCTACAGAAGTTCTCTCAATGCAAAGTAATTCAAAACTAAATCAGTAAGTAGTCACAGTAAGTACTTACAGTAACAAGTAAAGTATGAGCTTCTCAGATTAGAAGAGAACTACATGACACCAAGTATCTTCTAAAGGATGTGTGGTAATTCCCCCTTGCCACCTATTTCAGGTTCTTGTCAAAACCTGTAGTGAAAATCTCAGATTTTCTTTTATTTTAACCCACACATAACCTCTGAGGAGATAAAGGATGGTCTGAGATTAAAGTGCCATAGATCTTTGGATTTATTTCGGTTTGGTTTGCTGTAGAATTCCTGTGTAGTCTCAAGTAAATTACCCAATGTGCTGCAACAACTTCCCCTTTTCTCTAAAGTGTGATTGGAAGAACTGACCTGCTGTACCACAGTACTCTGAAGCACCAGAGGAAAAATAAGCACCAAACACTACTCATGCAGTTGAAAGACAGAAAATAGAATCAGCCCTGATTATATATTCTAAATGTGCAATGTCCTTTGAAATTGCAAGAAGGTCTGTACCTGACCTTGCTGCAGAACAGAGTCCACAAATTAAGGGATATCATTGGAAATCATTCCTGAACACTGTGATGTATGCAGCTGAAAGACCTGGAACATCAGCTATTAATTCACATTCAGCTGTTGATCCTGATGATCATCCATCATATCCCAGAATGGGCTGTAATTATTTTTTCTGAGTGCTAAAGATCAGGGAGATAAAAAAAAATATTATTTTTTACTTGAAAAAGAATCCATAGCAAATAAAAAAGTTTCCTGATCAATATCAATAGGGTACCTTTTTGATTAAATATCTATGCATGTATTCTCATCCCTGTAAATGTAAAAATATATTTCTCCCCTGCATTAACTTCTTCCCTATGTTTAGAAACCCTGTATCAGAGTATCAGAATGTGTTGCTCTCTGCTTGAATTTTGTTTGCCCTAATGGCCTAATGGCTTTTAGAAACAGCAGTACTGAAATTTGGTAGAGTCCCTTCCCACATCCTCTGTCAGTAGAATTGGCATGGATATTCTTCAAGCCATCTTTTTCAGTGCTGGCTGTTCTAATTTTACACTGCATTATGGAAACATATGAAATATGGAAACAACTTCAATGCAAATCACCAGACAAAATACCAACAATAGTGAAATGTACAAAAAATAATAAAAATATGAAGGCATCTGCATTACTGTTAACACAAGCACTGTCTTTTCCTGCATCCTTCTCTTGGTGTGCCTTGTTGAATACCACTGGCCAGGAAATGGTAGTTCTCTTCTGTGTGACTGCCAACACAGTTTCCACAGTCCCGCAGAAAGTCCTTTTTCAGTGGCACAGTTTTGATTTCTAATATAAATATTCCCTGCTGTAATCAAAGGGTTTTTTTCATTTTTTTAATGGCAATTGTATTTCAAAATTATTACTAAAGCAATTCAGTGTCACAACAGCTGTTTCCACATTTGATTTTCTGTAGTGCGGTGTATTTTTGCACATAATTCCTAATTCATGGATTGTAATGGAAACCCCAGAAACCTAGTGTATAAATGAAATATAATGTTATTTATCTCTTTGCAGCTGGATCCTGAAGCTAGTGTTGTTCTCAAAGAACTTCAGGTGAAACTTAGCAATGTATTGGATGAACTCAGTGTAACGTATGCTGCAAGGTAACAAACCCATTTTACTGCAAACATTAGAGGAATAGTCCTGCTCAAAAATCTCCCTCGTTGATGAAGTCTGGGTGGTTATTTGAATGTCCTGAAGCATGGCCTGCTTCTGCCCTGATGGAGTGGTGTGAATTTGTGTGTGTATGTGTTTAGACTCTGAAACAAATAAAAGCAACCTCACTGTAAAGACAACTGAACATCATCTGTGAGCATGAATGTGTTACAGAGGTGAGGTGGAAGGCTTTTCTTCTGCTTTTTGGGAAGCAAAGTCACTGGGGTTTTTTGCCTGATGCTACATTAAACTTTCCTCTCTGACCATGTTAATGTTACTTCCTGAGACTGACAACTTTTTCCAAGTGGTCTGCTTCAACCAGGGATGTCTGCCTGTGTTTAGCCTGCTTCAAGTGGTCATTGTGTATGGCCTTCTTGGGTCATTTGCTTGCCTGTGGCTTTTCAAAAATTGTCTACTGAGCCTTACTCTCAAAACCTTTCATTAATCAGAGTGCACACTGCAGTCCTGAATGTGTATGGTGCTGTGCCAGCAGTGCTTGTGGTATAAGAAGTAGCAAGTTACTTTTGCTTCAAATTAGAAAGAAATCTAAGAAAGAGGGATTAGGGCTGTAGTGGTGCTCATTAAGCAAAGTCTGTAGTTGCTTATTTAATCCATTGCTGGGCAGTCTGGGTGGACAGTCTGCTTTTTTCTGTGTGTTACTTTGCTGTATTGTTTTGCTGTACTTTTGCTCCCAGGCTCTGCTTCTCGGATCATTGACAGTGCATGAATATTATTTCTTTCCAGGGCTTCTTTCTGAATGAGCCAACTAGGTTTCTGCAACAGCAAACCCAGAATAGCTCAGTGTAGGATATGCTCCAGATAGCTAGAACATTCCTCATGGGTCAGTTTACTGCTTGGGTCTGTGAGGTTAACAATGTTGGAAAGATGTCTAATGTCAAGAAAGGCAATGCATTATTTTGGCTTTTGTTGGAGAGACTGGTCCCAAGAATTTCCATGAGTAGTTCCTCTAGCTGCCTGGGGTTGATTTTATCTAGGGCTTTAAAGTAGGTAAGTGTACTTCCAAATGCATTTGGAAAAGTTTCTGATTTTTCCAGTGATTTCACATGGAGGTTTGTGTTCTCTTTTTACAATTAGCTATGTCACTGAACAGCCAATTGTTTCTTTTCTCTCGCAGTAAATTCTCTTCCACTTTCCTCAGGTTAATCTTTGCCATTTATCTTTTCAGCTTAACAGGCCCATATATTTTTGGCCTCTGCTTTGCATTTCTGTTCATAAACTAATCTTAAACCATTTCAATCTGTCACAAATCAACCCATAAACCAAATTACTGTGTGTGCAGAGACTCTTCCTGCCTCTGAGCTGGTGACTGATTAAGTGCTGTTCTGCTTTGTGTCAATATGTTGTCCAAAGATTATCACATCAAGAGCACTTTAAGACTGTCAGACACTCAACCAGATCAGTTAGGAAACAGAACAGTTTTCAGAAAAGCTGAGCAGATACAAACTTGAGGAGGAAGAATGTGTTCACAGTCGCCTTGAAGTGAAAAAGATTCCTCCCAGGAGGAAGAGTCTCAGTGCTTCAAAGCAAGGGGGTTCTTTGCAAAAGGATATTTTAAACAGTCCAAGTGTTTTAATGCTGTGTAGTTGCAAAGAAGTAACAATCTTTCTGAAGGCACTGACTGTGTGAAATCTGGAAAAAGTCAAATTGAGCCAAATAGGGCAGAATCAGTAGGAGTTTTTGATTTTACCTCAAGAAGATTATCAAAGCTTGGTTGCTATTAACCATCAAGAGAAAAATTATTTATCATCACCTGTTTGTATTATCCTTTCACACCAAAATTAAAATCTTGAGAAGTTGTTCCTAGCTGTCAGTCAATTACATCTAACCTATAGAGTCTGATACATCTGTTGCTTTCAGAAAATAAATATTTGGCACATCTACAAGGCTATGAAAATTGTGGCTGAATTGAAGGCAGGGAAAAGATCAAAACATGGCATGAATTATTTATATGAGCTATGATCCTCAATAGAACTTATTTTCTGATGGTAACACAACAGTATCTTCAATTTTGAACATTGCATCATTGCAGAAAATATTTAAGTCTTGTTGAGGAACCTGATGCAAAATCATCATTATTGTTTTCTTTCCCAGAATTCTTTCATTCTCCTTTTTATTCTCATCCTGTAGTTTCCAATTTGTTATTGAAGATTGTGTAAGACAAATGAGCAATGAACTGAATCAAATGAGAGGAAATGGGAATGCAGCAGCCAATAAGAACAGTGCAGCCATTGATGCTGAGATTGTGCTTCGGCCTCTCATGGATTCCCTGGACACAACGTGAGTGTGCCATTGTGTGGCAGGTTGGGAACTGGATGCTGCAGTCAGGCACATTTGGTTTTACTCTGAAACACTGTTGGTACCTGGAAGCACTCTGTAGTATTTTTAATATTTCTAGTATTCACTGTGTGCAGAATCCCCTGCCTAACCTGTTTACTTACACTGAGCAATTTTTACATAAGCTCCAGGCTTGTCTTTCCATGTCTTGTCATGTTTTGAGTCATTGAAAATGAGCCAGTGCACGGTCGCTCCTCCACAGGCTGTGTTGTGAAGACTGTGCTGAAAAAAAGAACAAAAGAAATTCCTACACTGAATTGTCTGGCATTTGTTTTATACTTGTGCCCAGTGTCACACTGCTTATTGATATGCACTTCTGTGTCACCAAAACCAGGTCGTCATCTAAACAGCAACTTGATTTTTTTTTCATTTGGTAAAATGCTAAGTTTTGAGAGGATCCTGCAAACTCATTCTTGCTTCTGTAAGTAAGCATAACTTATGCTGTCATCATTCAGCAATGACACATTCTGAACGGCCATGTGCAGCACAGGCACATCTGTAAGCACATTGGTGTCCTTGGTGCTTGTCAAACACCAGTGGCCTTTTGATGGAAGTGGCTGTGAGGACAAGCAGCCTGGAACTGACCCTGTACTCGAGGTCTCCAGTCACAAGTTACACATCCGTTTGGTTCCTTAGGCAGGTTTTCTCCAGCCAGAAATTTTCAAAGTAAAGATGCAAAATGTGCCCTAAAAATTTAATTTAATATTACTGTAAGTAATAGATAGCAAGATTGCTCAGACATGTCAGTATATAGAAATAAATGTTTCCAAACAGTAGCTGCGAATTTGCATTAGCTGTCAGCAACCAGTTCTACATCCCAGTAGAAATGCAAAGTAAGAGAGACAGTTGCTCTTTATTTTTAAGACATAAACAAATTGTATACTTAAACTTTAATTTAGGGGCGTGGGAGTGCTAAATTGTATCATCCATCAAACTTTTAACTCATCATGATTTTGCATTTTCAATAAATACGCATCAGTGATATACTAAGCATTAAATTAGATAGAGAAGATTTATTTAAGTTTGTAATCTGCAAGTCTTTTTGCCAAAAATATTTACTGATGAAATAGCAAAATAATTTAGCTACTAAGAAATTTTTATTAGTAGAGAAAAGATAAACCTTAATGGCTATTAATCTTAGCATGATAGAACACCTCTGAAGCCATAATACTGGTTTTGGTGACTGTTTTGTGGTTCTGTTTTATTCCAGTTTAAGTGTCTCTGCAAAAATCTGTGAGAAGACTGTTCTGAAACGGGTTTTGAAAGAGCTCTGGAAGTTAGTGTTAAACAAAATAGAGAAACAGATTGTGCTTCCACCACTGACAGACCAAACCGTAAGTGTTCCAGAGCAATTCTCAGTTGATACAAAGGACTGTAATAATGTGCCTGAGCAGGTGGTGCCAAGGGTCTGACACTGTCCTGTTCTGTACCCTGACCACGGGGAGTAGCACCTGCACTGCAGGCAGTGCTCCTCTCTGGTGTCTCAGTCATGCAGCCAGCTTGCTCTAAGCTGGTGAGGAAGACTTCACTCCTTCATTTACTGCCTCATCCAAATCAGAGCAGTTTTTATGAATGCAGTCATGTGCTCTCATAAAGGGGTTTCATTTAAATCTGATTTCTCTCTCGGCTTCACTGTGCACAGGAACATGAAGAGTGTTCCTTGCCCTTCCTAGTCACATCACAAATTCAATCACTTCCATTTTTGTAGGTTTGAGAAAGCCAGGGATGCCCCATCCCATCCTCCAGCCCTGCCTGCTGTGCCATTCCTCATCTTGAGGCAGCACTTAATTAACATCAGGAAGCTTCAGCCAAATATAGCACTAAAGATGTGGGGGATTTTAATAGCAGCCTTGACAGGAGGTCCTCTTTGGGCAGAGCTGCATTTCCAGCCTGCTGAGAAGAGGGAAGGGAGCTGTCCTCACAGAAAGTGGTGCTGCACAGGAGCCTCTTGTGGGGCATGGCCTGATGTGAAATCACGTCAGGGAAACAGTGAAATCCTCCTGGCAAAGGATCACCAAATCGCCTGGCTTGGGGGCCTTTTCATAATTGCTTTTTTTTTTTTGAGAGAGATTGGGATAACATAACTGTTAATTCTTCTTTTATTCAATCTTGTTTAAAATAAATTGACCATCTATCTTATGACAAGTTAATTGTGATGTTGCCAAAGTGTGCCTTTGGCAACTTCACTGTTGCACATCCTATGGTACCACTTCAGCTGCTAAAAACCTGTTGGTCAGCATCCATAAGTTAAAGGCATATCATTAAATCTTAATATAATATATTGAAGATGCATGAAACAATATTGCTGGACAGGCAGGAAAAAGCTCTAATAGAAAATGTATAAATGGTGCAGAGATAAAAATGAAATTACCTGAACTATTAAAAATGCTAGAGTAGAGCTGATCATGGCCAGGACTCCAGTCACTGAATTGGTTCATATGTACTGTACTTGTTAACTATGCATAATTAAAAACAACCTCTCTTTCAATAAGTTTCAAATTTACTTTTGTGACATCTTTAATTTGCTTTTCAGATTTTTTGTTGCAAATATCTGTCAATACGTGGGTTGCATTTCAGTTGGGTAACTGCATTTTCCATCATCTGTTAGGAGCATTTATTAGCTTTATGCAGGATCAATTATTCATAGCACAATACATTCAGAGGGGACTTTCCTAAGTGGTACCCTCTATATAGAGTGTTTCTGGTAGGCATTCTGAACTATTCAATTTATTTTGATACTTTTGTTTACTACTGAATACATAATTAAAGAGAATCACTGAAAAGTAGGATACTGTGAGAGATTTTCTAGCTCTGAATATTTCCTTGTGTTTGAGGTTGAGAGGAACAGGCATTCAGAAACAGGGTTTAATTTTTCACAAATGTATATATATATATACACGTATTTATCTTACCTTTCTTGCTACTAAAAAATAATGAAGATTTAAACTGTAGTTCTATATTACATTTTCTTCAACTGAAGCATATAGAAAGCAAAATTATTTTTGGAAAATGAAACTCTTTGGAACAGAAAGTCTAACGAAAAATTAGTCCAGGGTAAGTTGGATGAACCTGTTTTTATGAAATCCACATCATCAGAACTATGTCTTCCTGAGCTGCTGTGTAACTGCACTGGTACTTATGTTGCCTGTAGTAATTGTGATAAAGGACGTGAGCATGGAATTAAAGTAGGATTCTGTTTCTCTAAGACAAATGTGTAGGCATTGGCCTTTGGTGTCATGCCAGGATTTGGCTATTGTAAAATATTGCTTTAAGTTAATAACTTTTCAATATCTTTTCTTTAAAAAAGGGCTCTGGCTCACAGTACACCATTGTGCTGTGGTTTACTCAGCTGAGGATTCCCCCTACACAGGCTTTTGCAGGTTCCTCAGGGCTGCTGACTTCCCAGCATAATTGTTCATGTTAGCCCAGCACCTGAGAGCTGCAGTTATGGACAAATATCTCACTGACACACACTGAGAACAATCACAGCCTTAGCTTTCAGTATTAAACACAAAACGAGACAGCAGAAAGGAGAACACAAAACCACTCTCAGCAGAAAGTGCAATATTTGTATCAGCTATAGAATACTGGAGGGAATCTTGCTGCAGGCATTCAAGCACTTGGCCTTATGAACTGAATGAAAATGTGTCTCCTGTGCAACTGAAACTTTTATTTAGCTTTGCAAAACGATGACTTTGGCCAATGTCCTAGCAGAAAATAAGATTGTGTTGACATAAAAAGCAAACATGCTGTCGTGAGCCTGTTTCCTTAATTTTCAATGTGATTACAGGGGCCCCAGATGATATTCAGTGCAGCCAAAGATCTTGGACAACTGTCAAAACTCAAGGTAATGGAGCCAGATGAAGTTGTGACTGGCTTGCACTAACAAAAAAAGGAGGAAATATTGATGACTGTGAGGCCTAACCTCATGCTCCTTCTTGTTCTTATGTAGTATAATGAGATTAAATATGACAGTAACTACTCAGAGGTGAATAATTATTGTACAATTTCATCAAAACCAAGTTATGATTAGAAGACTCTATGCTTATATGGTAAGTGATCAATACATGTGTCAAGAAGCCATCAGTCCCATATTGCACAACCAAGCCTTACAAGCATTGCACATAAAAAAAAAAAAAAAAAAAAAAAAAAAAAAAAAAAAAAAAGAGGGGTACCTTTGTTTCTGTAACCAGTTCTGGAAAAGCCCTTAAGGTGAGAATACCAGCAATTTTCTTTCTGTGGACTATTTACGTGCATTGAAACATAGTATGTACCTCTGCAGTAAAGTCTTCAGCACTGGAGTCCACTTGATGGACAGAAGAGATGTTTGAGAGTGATGTCAGTTGTTTGCCAGTCAGTTCTGAATTAGGATTTCAGATTTATGCAGAAATGTGATATTTGGCGCCTCTATGAATGATTGCTCAGTTTGCTAGAGGACTTAAAATATTACCTAAATAAATCACTGACTGCTTATTTAGGCAGATTTAACAGGAGTGTAGTCACTCTACGTCTAACATGTTGTAATAGGAATCCTTCTTTTTTTTAAACATAGGGCATTAACAAACATCCGTTTGTTAATAAACTGTCATGTTTATTATTAAAATTAATTACTTCTATATCATCCAATTTCATTATTTTAAGTTAAATTTTAACCTTTCCCCCATCCAAAACAGAGAAATAATGCATCCTAGTAAAAGAAGTAATGCTCAGTATTAACCAGTGAATCTGGTTCTCTGCAGTCTATGATTTCAGGAAACAACACAATTGCTCTAGGTTATAATTTGTTGTGAAAGGATTCTGAATTAATCCCTGTTAATCATAGTCCTTGGGGGGCATTTGGTGGATGTTTGTTTGTTTTGCAAAGAACAGATACTCACAATATTGTCTCTCTAAAACCAAGTGCACTCTTATCTCGCTGGCAGGACCACGTGATCCGCGAGGAAGCCAAAAGCCTGACCCTGAGGCAGTGTGCAATAATGGACGTGGCCCTCGTGACCATCAAGGTACAGCTTCAGGTCTTTCCTGCTCTGTGCTGCAATGCCCAGCAATCACTGATTCGTTTTTTGATAAAAGGCTGGAGACTTCCACACAGTCTTCATGGCGTTGGTTTCTGAAGTCAGAAGAAATGGTTAGGAATATTTATTATATTATTAATTAATGTATTATTTAATTTGCTTATCAGTCTTTTTCACATTTTCCTGGATCAGTAGTTGGTGTAAATAACTCTAAAGCAATCAGTTTCTAGAATAAGAGCATATTTTCCTGTCTGCTGGGAAGGGATAGCACATCAGGAAAGTAAGAAGGCAGCTACTGAAGTATAAAATTGAAGCTATAAGTAAGAGGAAATACTTATGATCAAGTGTTCTGCAATAAAACAGTCTCTAAGGCAAGCAAAAAGTAACAGAGGGAGCTCCCAATTGCTATTTTTTGCATTTGTAGTGGAGACAATTAATTACAAATGTAATTTGACATTTCTTGCAGAAATAAAAATAATTGGGAATTAGTAATGTTGTGGAAGCAAATTGAACAAATTGAAAAATGGAACAAATTGAAGTATGTTCCCAAAGTAAGCTGCATGAAGTAAAGTATGTGAATCTAATGATTTTCTAAACTTATAAAAGCTGGGGGAAATGTAAACTCTAACATTGCCTAAATTTCCAGTGCTTAAACTCTTACGGATGGAGAGAGAGGTGTTGACCATTTTACTAAAAATGTCTAGATTTGGAGGGAAAAGATTAAATAGGGAAAATCCCTTTGTTAATTCAGGATCCTTATATCTGTGTGCTAAATTATAATAGTTAATTCATAGCATTCATTAAGTGAACTAAAGAAAGCTTTCTGAGAAACCATTTTCAAATTGTAAGGCAATGACTGTGTGCATTGTAACTGCCTGATGTATTTACGAGCTGATATGGCAAAATCATTTCCAAAATACTTAACAAATAACCTTGATCATGCAGAAATTTGGCTTATACTGGTAGAAAGTAAAAAAAGGCAACCTTATGAGTTAACTCAAGAAAAAAAGGCTGCTAAGTTTATTTAGGAATGTAGTTGCTATGTTAATGATCAAAATATTGATTTTTTTTGTTTGTAATGCTTAGTAAATACAGCTTATTTAAAAGCAAAAATATCATGGCTGTCCAGATAAGAATAGGAGAATGGTAAAAATGGCTTGTGGTGTGTGTTCAGAAACTGGGTAGCTGATTAGGTAACAAAGGGTTTTGCAGGGAGGAGTATCTCCACTTACAGTCTTTTTTACTTTTCCTTTCATTTAATTCACTGAGAATCGATCATAAGTTAATAGTGGATGGTGTTATTAGTCCTTTGACAAATATAAATTAAAGTAATATTTATTAATGTAGAATATATATAGCATATCATCAATCTTTGTATTATGTAAAAAGAACCATAGCAATTTATATAACTATTTAATATTTTTCAGCTTAATTTGCAATTTACAGTTAGGAGAAGTGGCTTTCTGGCCTCAGTTAGCCCAGACTGAGTTCTCTGCTACCTCATTATGTCAGCCCAGAGACAATGTCCATTGATAATGCTATCCCAGTTCTCTGTACACCCAGAGACCCTCTACAAAGAGAAAGCAGCACCCAAAGGGGCTTGGGTGGCATTTGGCAGCTTTGGGCTGACACTGCAGTGGCTCCAGCACTTGACATCTGCCCCTTTCATTTGTCAGTGTGACTTTGAAATCTCTTGTGCCACTTACAAACCTACAGAGAGGAGCAAGAGCAGCAGGGGAATTAGTTTAAGTTTTCCATCTCTAAGGAACAGGGCAATAACTGATCCAGCTGAATCTGTAAAACCCTGTTTACTCATTATTTTTCTATATTCAGTTCCATACATTAATGATAGGTTCACATTGCTGGCTAGCTTGCAAAATTTACCATTTAAAAAGTTTAAAACGCAGGAAAACAAGGGTCAGGTGTCTTCATTTCTTTCTGTGACTATTAGCTTTCATGGAACTTTCAGCCATGTGCAGCTGCTGCTGCAGATAACATTTTACTGGGAGAGACAACTTCAAAAAAAATCACAGTAATTGTCACAATAGCAGGAAATATTAACAAAATTTAACACTTGCTTATAAATTGATTATAATTCTTAGTGAAATCATGACAAAACTCTTGAGCAATTAAGATGAGAGTTTTTTGGAACATATTGTATGAAATAATTTGCTTGGAAAGATAGATTTATTCAGAACCTTTTAAACTGACCCTAACTGTCCCCATAGTATTAAAACAATATAAAATGTTGCTGCCTGATAACTTCAAATCCCCTGTTTTGCTCCTACAGATGTTTTTTTCCCTTTAACAGTCAGTAGACAGCAATACAGAAATGTAAATAATCGTTATGAAAAATTTATTTTGCATCTCCTGCAGAATCTTGAGAACTGGAAGATGAAATGTGTGCACTAAATGCAAAGGGCATATGTGGACTGTAGGTCTGAGCTGTCCAGATAAGCTGGGATACAGCATTTACTGGAGATGTGTGTGTATGTGAACTGGAATGTAGATATTGCATTTATTCCTTTGGCAACGCTGCAAAAAGGCAGGGAGAGTAAATTCTGCTTACAGTCCCCAAGATTCCCTGTACACAGTGGACCAATATTGCACCTCATCAAGTAGTCATTCTGTTCCTGAAAAACACTGTTTATTTTTACTAATTAGCCATTAATGGGAGCTTTATTGATCTTGAGACCTAGAACTGTAATGGAGGTTGCAAAATGCTTTGCAATGAAGGTATGTAGCACATTTATCTTTTCATTGTGGCTAACATGTATTAATTCATCAAACACTGTCCTGCACAAAACTTGAGGAAAAATTCTTCTTTGTGGGAGGAAAAAGGGAAGAATCTGTCCCCTGATTTTTCTGAACTCAGCTTTGGGATTGAACACATAATATAATATATTTATATAGATTGTTTTTATCTATATAGTTCACATAGTCAGCATGGCATCAAAGTCACAAGCATATTTGTTTTTCCAAATCTAGCTGTGCCCGTAGAACCAGAAGTCCTCTTCTCACACTGCTACTCTAAAACTTCACTCTCTGGAGTATTCTCTCTGAAATTTTTTACAAAGTTCCCATTTCCCTAAAAAGTAATATATCCTGTATATTTTACAAGCACTGGCTTGTAAACCATGCCTTCATTTGAGAGGGGTTTGTGATGTTTTCGGGTTTTTTAGCTAAAGAATTAAACTTCATTCTACTCTTTGCAACCTAAAAGAATGCTTCAATTATTTTCCAGTTTTGGCAAATCAATGCTTCATATCATGAAGACCAAAATCAAAATTTTGTATATTTCTTCCCTATATGCTTAATTTTTTTACCCTTGGAAAGAAGCTTTGTACTAGAGATTATGACAGTTATCTCAGGAGCTATAATGAATGTAGACATGCCTATTGCTACTTCCAAACATTCATTTAAGAATTTTACTTGGAGTTGTATGTCTGTAACTGAGGCCTCTTTGTTCCCCTGTGAACAACCATATTTGTTTTTCATTTTAGCAATACTTCCATGCTGGAGGAAGTGGGCTGAAAAAGAATTTCCTGGAGAAGAGCCCAGACCTGCAGTCCCTCAAATATGCTCTCAGCCTTTACACACAGACTACTGATGCCCTGATAAAGAAGTTTATAGCCACACAAACTTCCCAGAGTAAGTGATCAGTAAGGTACACAAATGTTATTACATTTTAAATGTTCTAAATTATTGATTGCAGATTACATTCTCTACCCCCTGTGGTATTTTAGAGTTTATTGACACAAATTTGTCCATGTGATGTTATTGCTGTTATCCCTTCTCTAATGCTGATTTTGGGGCTTACCTGAGGGCAGTTCCTTTGTGGACTTGTGACTGCACAGGAAGAAGAATCCCTGAGCTCTAGGGGCACACTGAGCACCAGGGTTATTTGTAGGAGCACTGCACACATCATATTCCAAGCTGAATGTTTTTTTCATTCTGAAAACTGAACATTTTTGCATCATAGTAATCTTTACTAGATTTCTTCTGAATGTAATGAGCATTTGTAAAAAATGACCTGCCTGCCACTTCATGTCTTTGGGAAAGAATACAATTTACTAATATAATGAATTACCCTGCTCCAGCTCATAAGAATCAAAGTTTTAATTGGACAGCAAAGCTGGAAATAAATTGCTTTTACTTCTGAAGTACAATATGTTACTCACAGTATAAAAAGTATGAAACGTGAGTTTTGCAGTTTGTCCCAAGATTATTTCTGAGGAATGATTTCCTAAGCTGTTTCCATATTAAAACTGAGATCTCTCTTAGTAACTCATATATTAAAAATGCAAAAATAGCTATAAAACTCTTATATGTAGGCAGTAGAGTCCTTTTTTCCTCCCTCTCAAAAACAAAGAATTAGCAATATAGATCCAAGCAGAAAATTGTTACTTCTAAGATTATTTTGCTTTTCTTTAACACATACCTTTATTGTAGCTTCAGGTGGAAAAAAATAGTTAAGTTGTAGCCATCAGTGATCTTTTATAAATCCTGAGCCACAAAATTGCATTTTCTTATTTTCATCATGATTTCAGCCTGAGGTCTGTGCTCATTTCTGTGCACACATTACTATTCCTATATTTGCACACCAGTATTGTTAGAAATGTAGCCACTGGGAATGAAACTTAAGGAAAAGTGACTCAAAACTTTTCATTTTCCTTTAATGCCTCATTTAAAATAACTAAATCCTCGTCTATTATGATTTCCAGCCTCACAGCTATAACTGTATTATTAGCTTTTAGTTAAAATGACTCAGTTTGCAAATCAGAAATCTTCTCTGTAATATAATTAGATATTTGGCCTATCTTTTCCACATTGCCAATCCATTATCAATAGACAGTTGGATATAATTTTAAGCTCAAAGCAATGGAAAGAAGAATTTTGTAAATGTAAAGAAAGTATCTATTGTATAATAACTATGACTGTAGATAGAATTGGATGCTTGTTTTTCCTGTAATGACCACAAGAATCAGACAACTACCAGGTTACTTTTATCCCCAGGTTAAAATAATTTCTCACTCACCATGACTAAGCTGAAGTTACTCTAAGAAACTGAAGAGCAAAAATTTGTCTGATTGGCATGAGAAGGGGGAGTTAACTCTACACACAAACAGAAAGCCCAAGGTTGGACTTCATGATCTTGGAGGTCTCTTCCCACTTCAATGATTCTCTGATTCTGTGATAATGGCTCTGTTAAAGTGTGTTATGCTCCTTGATACTCCCTGTGTTCATGCAGGATCACATTCAGTAGGAATAACCAAATTATCCAGCACTATGATCCACACTGTTCCTAAAGAAGGATGTTTGCTTGAACCAGAGTTTTGTTTCCCAGCCTTTGTTCCCACCTATTCCTACAGATCTTGGCAACATGGAAATTTTCATAAGATAATAATAATAAAACCATTCCTAACTTTGAAAATGGTGGCTCAGAGATTCATACTTTGCCCTGTGGTGGTTTCACCACACTAAATAGTTGAAAGCACAATTCCTACTGCCTTTTTCAAATGCACCATGAGACTACATTGTTATATGCGCTAAAAGCAAATTATCACACAACAGGAATAATGAAATTAACTTCTGTAATCTTACCCTGATGATGTTTCTTTTCAAAACACCACAATAGATTCTCAAGACTTTTTAAAACAGACAAGTGTTGGAATAAGTAAATGACAATGAGGAGCATAATCTGGCAGTAACCTTTTCAGTAACTGAGGTTTTCTATTTTATTTTTCTCCATATAATGATTTGTCATGGTTGAAGTTCTTTTCCAGCTGTAATGATTCTATGCTGATGAAAGTTGTAAATTTAATGCTCACTCAGTGTTGTGAACACAAATCTCTAACCAACACTATGAAAATTAAGGATAAAAGAAAAATGTTGTCTAATAAGTAGAAATACAGACATACAGGTACTAGATTAGCTTTATCAGTGACGTGGCTTGTTAAATACCTGCCTTTCTGCTTGGCAGAGGAGGAGGGAGAGGCTTCTCCTCAGCTGTTATCCCATATCTGCCACACAATTCCAATGTGTTTGTTTGGAGATTAAATCCTGTTGAAACTCTGATCATTACAGATTTTAACATTGGTATCAATAGGATAGTGAGGGGGATATATCTCTGACTGCCCCTTTGTAGAAACATTTCCAGAAAATTGCTAAGCACTTGTCCTGTTCTATTCCCAACCCACCACTGTGTAAAACATGCAGAGCAGCATTTTCTTTTGCAAATAAATTATCAGTATTGTTTGTTGGGTAAATTTTTTATAATAACACATAGAATGATTTATAAACTAGTAATGAAATTTAGTTCCACCTATCTGAACTTCACATTTAATATTACCTAGGCAGGATTCAGCTGATTCTGCAGTGCCTGTTGTAAGCACATTCATCTGGATCAGTTTTCTTATTCAATCATACACAAGTGCTGCCTCTGCCAAGGACCATTCCATGGAGCAGGCCACTGCTGGAGTCTCTAAAAAGGACATGGATACTGACTTAAAGGATTTTGCAAAATCTGAAGGCAGTTTAGTGAGCAGAACTGCATTCCAAAGACTGAGTGACCAGTATTTAACACTCCAGGTGATCACTGATACCTCTGCAAAGAGCACATAAAACACAGCCAGATGAGAATAGTGTGCCATTAGTGCACCATTAGCTAGCAGATCACTGAAATCCAGATCTCAGATTGATTTTAATTACTCTGGACTAAATTGTCACTTTATTTGTGCAATAATAATAATAATAATAATAATAATAATAATAAACATTAGCTCATGCTGTAAAAGGGTTTCCTCTCAATTCAGTTACAGGATAACATTCTTGAATACAATTAGATTATTATATGGATTGCTTTCAAAAGCTTTTGTAACTAAACCATTCTTTGTGTGCTTGAGCCAAGCATGAATCGGTTGTAAAACAGCAGCAAAGGGCCAAGCCTGACCTGCAAAACCCAGCTCGGCTGCAGGAACGTTTTGGGGGTTCAGTGCTGTAGGGCTGAGACCCCATGGCTGGTTCACAGCTGAAGGCAGGCAGCAGCCAGCCCAGAATTTCAGAGAACACTCCAAGGCTTCTGCAAAAGACCACATATTTTGTACATTGACAAGAGCTCTATACAAATTGGACAAATTTCAGGTCAGGCAGGACAAGATCATTTTAACCTGAGCTAATTTCAGCCACATTTTCCCAATCAAGACAGAGCTCCAATAGCCGAAGGATAAACTCTGACTATACTTCTGCTGGCCTACTGCATGAACTCTCCCACTCCATGGTACACTTGACTTACCCTTAGTCTGTGCTGAGACCAGTACTGGTGAAGCTTCTCTTAAGTCACTCCTGAAAACAGAAGAGAGAAGTAGACACCTTTTTAAGTTGTACCTTCCCCTTTTAAATGACTTAAAGCATATCAAAATTAAATGGCTATGGTTTACTTTGGCAAATGCCATGAATCTTCAGTCATTTTATAAACTATAGCCAGTGCTGTGACTATTTACACTTGTTTAGCATTAACACTAATAACATTTGAACAAATACTACTTTAATTTTAGCAAACTGCATAAAAAGACAGTCTCAAATAGAGTTTCCTGAATTAGCTCTCATTTATTGCCACTAATTTCTCCAAAGTAAACACCAGTCTTGCATGTAAAATGGTTATTTATTGGACATAGGGAAATATTTTTTCTTACAAATTTTACAGCAGCTCCAGTTCACAAATGTTGTTAGAGAATAATAAATACATAATGGCAGGAGTCTGCACTATATTTTTTGTCTTGACTTAAAATAGTTTGTATCACTTAAGCAGAAAAATCAATACTCATCTCACAACACAGAGCTCATACTGCAAACCCTACCTGTGTTTTTATAAGAAAAGGCTCTGCAGAAAAGGCTTTGCTTTGCTTCAGCTGGTCTGATTCAGATTTCTTCATTCTTATGCCAGAGAATTGCAAACTAAAAAGGCAAGACATACCTGAAAACAAGAAAATATAATACTCACTTTCATTAGGTAAATATCTCTAAAAGTAACTCCATCCTTTTCTTGTGAAGTCACCAACACAGGGAGGGACGTTACACATTCAGAAATGAAGACAAATTATTTTCAATTGCCAAGCCAAATTCAGTTCTGTCTTCCATTGCAACTTGTAATTGTACAAAGAAAAGCATAACCTCAATATTTCATAAATAAATGGAATCACATTAAAACAATAATCTGATAGTAACTATAGTTTAAACAAGCAGATAGATGACATCATACTACAGAAAATAAAAATTGCTTAAATTGTTTAGCAGCTCTTATAAGTGAAAAAGAAAGACCTTTTCTTCTTTTGCTTGTCAAAGCCATTATATTATTAACTGTCATATTTTGAAAGCTATACCTGTATTCTAACAGGAAATTTAAGTCCTACAGAGCATTTCCAGTTCTCTCATAACCCATACTTCAGACAGAATTTAACTCAAGAAATAATCCCTGCTTCATCCACTGTAGTTTCAAATTGAGGTCAGAACCATGTGTTACACAACCTTATTTCATGCAAAAAAAAAAAAAAAAAAAAAAAAACCTGCATTGCAAGCTAAAGAAATCAGCACACTATTGCAAGCAACAAACAGGAAAGATAAGAGGAACAGAGGAACTTGCTGAATTACATCTAATAAAAGTACTCCAGCATATGCTGATAGCAAAGCAAATGCACTCAGAATAATGGCAGAAAAATAATTGTTTTTAAAGTACATATAGTTAAAACCAGACCACTGGTAAAGCAAAAGGTCTTTACAAAAATACTCACTTAAGAGGCTTTCACATTTGAAAATTTCTGGTTGTTCCTTAAATTAAATAGTAAAGCACCTAAATTAGAAAAAGTTGTGTATCAGTTTCCTCTAGGTCTTCAAGAAAATAAACACAAACTACAGGTATCCATCAGTTATATGATATCATTCCAGGTGCTGAATAAGGAGGGATAAAAGCCTGACTTCTAGGCCTTTCTAGTCCCTGAGGAGCAAGCATCTTTGAGGAGATATTTTTATTCTTTACCATTTATTTGCTGCAAAAGAATAACTGCACTTTAAATGCACGTGATCACTTAACCACCCACCAGTAAGAGGATGCTGTATTTTGAATAGTATAAATATACCAACAAATAAAATATAAAGCAGATATTAGAGAGCAAGCAGTAATAATTAAACATCCATAGGGTTTTCAAACATGAGGCAGAATCATTTATGAGTTTGTTAGCCTTCAAATGAGTTATATTACAGTACTAAAGGAAGAAAAGTGCAATCATCCTCTGCAGTGCATGAAGAGATTTATTGTCAGCTAAATTGGCTTATTAAATGTAGTAGGATAAATGGACCTTTCTATAGTGCAGTCAGAATCACTAATTCCTGCAGTGACTGTTCAAGAAGTGGTAGCATAAAAGAAAACAAAACAGCAGAACTAGACAGATCAGAGGCTTCAAAATTAAGTACCCTAGCTTTGAATGTCAGCAAGAGATGCTATAAGCAAATACCAAATGTCCTGGAATTGTATCTCTAGTTTGTTCAGCAGGTTAGAAAGAGAAAGATGGATGGGATGATTACTGAAAGAAACCAAGTTTATGTTCTAGACTCCACTAGAAATTGTCTATGCTCACTGGGATGTTCTGCAAAGTAGGTTTTCTCAGCAATACTGGATGTAGGGTCATTCCAATGTCAACTGCTTTTAGTATAAAACTGGATGATGTTTTGCACAGATGTCTTTATAATCATATCCAGCAGCAGCACTGTACATACAAGACTATTCATATATTTGCAGTACTGCTTAGAGCACTGTTGTCAATTATGGACTACCAGGAGAAGGAAAGAGACACTTATTAGGAGACCTTTGCAAGAATATATTTTGCATAAGTTAATAAAAAAGTTGAAGAAAGAGAACAAGTCTAATCTTACATATTTGTAGATTCTTGTCCTGATGAAATCCTACCTGACATTATTAGAGGTTAACACTGCACACTTCACTACTACCACCATCCACAGGCTGCTCTTAAGGCTATCAAATAAAAATTATAATTGTCTTCTTCTAAAACTTTCCTGGGGTTTTGGGTTGGGGTTTTTTTTTTAAGCTAGAGGCTAAAATACGTCATTTACACCAGCTGATCATTTCAGTGATATTCAGGATCAGCTTAACTCATCCTCCACTGCAATCAGGGGTATATTATTAAATTCTTTAAAAAATTATGTGATATGTATTGTGAGCAAGCCATAGAATGATTCACCAACTCAGAGCTTCCATATAGTAAAGTTTTAAGTAATTATCCAAATACAAGAAACTTAATTACTGCCACTGAAGCTAAACCTCTTGTCATTAAAAAACTAATAAGTTTCTTATTTACATGTTAGTGGTGGTCCAGACCCTCTGACTCATAATGAAATACATATGACAGCAAAATTTGTACAAGTACCCTGCAATTGCTATGTTTGAAAAATAGGTTCACAACAAGTCCAAGCCAAACTCTCCCGAAAGTTTGGAAATGCACAAGAATGTTTAAATATTCTGAGCCTGTTAAATAATCTCTGAATCTCCACATTTTGATAGATCAGGGAACAAAAGGCTTGTTCTCTGAAGCAGTAACACCTGGGGTAAGAGTATTTGACCTTGCAATGCTCATGCCATGTAGAGAACATAATTACAGATCAGGCCAAAGCAGTGAATAAACATCACTGTAGAGCTCATTTCTAGAAAGCCACTGGTGAGGAAATCCAGGAAAGAAAACACTGCATGGTAAGAGAAAAAACTACTCTAGTTATAAACTAATTTAAGGAGGAAAATCACTTTCCCCATTATTATTACACAAGACACCCCTCTCTCTTCTCTGTACCCCTTCCCTAATTCCTATATGAAGTGCTGGAAAAATTCTAAAGGAATGCTTGCTTCTCCTCTTGTATAGAGGGATAAGAACCAATGGGTAAGGAATTTTTGTATAAATAAGAGGAATATAAAATCTTTTCTCTGCTACCCACAGAAATAGCAGCCAGTTTAAAGGGGTAGAAATTTGTTATGTGTTTCACAGGAGATTACGCTAGGGAGCAAGTGCAGTTCACAGAATTCAACACTTGCAGTCATCCAATCAAAGAACAAGTAAACATACTCAGTTTTATTTATCTTCTACTGTTACAATCTGATATATTGTGGTACATTTCAAGACAATATTTAAAGTCCTTTTAAAGATTCATTCTGTACAAACTGACTTGCAACCTCCCCTGGTTCTCAAAAGCAAACACTTTAAAAAATAAGCTCCTGGTTCTCCTGCCATCCCTCAACCTTCTTTCATTTTTAAGCCCCTCTGTCTGTGCCAGTGCAGAACTGCAGTAATTTGTTGAGACAAAACCTTCAGCAAAAGATTCATCAATAGAGATATAGAAGTAACTTTCCAAACCTACATTTAGCAGTAAGATTTGTGGAAGGTACATGAAAAGCTTGACAAACCCACCAACTTTGGCATTTCGAGATGCAAACACATCTAATGGTAACCAGAATGGAAAGTTCCAGATGAACACGATTTTTTTATTTCACTGAGGCACTTTCCACAGATATTTGCAATTATCCAGTTTTTTGTGGCAAAATCATTTATGAATCTGTAACTGATTCTCACTGAAATGTGAAACACATCAGAAATTTTGAAGTGTTTCTAAAGGAAAGTACCACTCACCTTTGGGTGTCTGTTTCTCTGGATGCATTGAGAAGCCAGGTGTGCTAACCAGTGATTCTTGTTTCAGGTCAAACTGCTAATAATTCAGTGGGTGAGATATCTGTGCAGGTGGATGTCTCTACTCATCCTGGAACTGGTGAGCATAAAGTCACTGTGAAAGGTAAGTTTCAAACAGCCAACTTTAAAAAGAAAGCAACAACAAAGACCAAACCTCCAAGCCCTACATCCTAAGTCAAACATACCAGTACTAAAATAAAAAATGACAGGTATTATAGTACTTGAGAAACTCTGAGTACACTTCAGGTGATTAGGAGTGCACTTTTTCCTTGCTCAACATCAGCAGAAACCCAGATTATGCAGGCAAGTACTGTCTATGCTTCTCTGTCTAGATAATTTAAAGTTATTATACTAAGTTATAGACTTATAAATTAAAATGTGCCAAATTATACTTCTCAATTGCTTGTACATAATTCAGCTTTTAAAAACTGTAGCAAAGCTGAGTGGTGAATGACTACACCAAGTCTTATGAAGCTGCATTTTTAATAAAATGCCTTTATTCTGCGCAACCTGAATTTCAGAAACACAGGATCATTCAGATTAGGATAAGCTGATTTTTTTTTAATTGCAGTGAAGGTAGCAGGTAAAAAGAAGCTGCAAATGTAAAGGATTTATAAAATACAAGTTTACATTTGATACTTTTGAACCTAAAAGTAATCAGACATCTTCACTTGGGAGGGAAGGGACAAAGCATCTCCTTACCAGGTATTCATATTCCATAGGAAGGCTCTCAGGTCACCTTTCACTGGCTATACCAAGTCATACAGGGTAATTAATTGGAACACCTCCAGTGGAATTGCATCTAACTTCATTTCTTTATAGTTGTAGCAATCAACAACCTAAACTGGCAAACAACAGCTATGTTCCGGCCGTTTGTGGAAGTTTGCATACTGGGTCCTAAATTAAGTGACAAGAAAAGAAAACATGGAACCAAGACAAAGAGCAACACCTGGTCACCAAAGTACAATGAAACTTTCCAATTGTAAGTCTTTTATCCCTAGGAGTTGCATATTTTTTGAAAAATTCCCTAAAATCCTTTTGCCTTTAAACCATTAATAACAAAAAGCCATCCTAATATAGATATATAGACTCCATTTCAAAATTATTTACTCATTTGTATCTTTGTTGTATATTAAAATGAATGGCAATCACCAAGATTTCAGTCCTACAAAACCTGGTTAAAAAGTATAATTAATTTCCCTACAGAGGAATAATTATTTCTATCCCTAGGAATCTATTGGCCTAGGTATTTTTTTGGACAGATGCATTAGTTATTATTTCTAGATAATGCCTGTAGAGATATCAAAATGTTTATTGGGTTATGCATGTGTTAATAGTATTGTTTAATTTAATCCTTAAATCAGTAAGAAGCTTCCACCTAACCTAGAGTTTTAAATTTAGTACTCCTCTGCCCTTTCCTGAGACCAACTTATTTTCCTCTCCTTACCCTCCAACCCTGACTAAAACGAGTTCATTGTGTCTCACCACAAAGCCCCTTTTGATGCCTGCTACCAGGGATTTTCTGTGCATTTTGAAGCTGATTTAAAGTAATGGTGCTGACAGCTGGGGAACCAGCTGAACATTTTTTGTCCTTTCCAGGGAAAGGTAACTGTCTGTTCCAGCTATTAAAGGAATTCTGTTTCTGTTCAGGCTGCTGAGAACAGAGGCTCCATCACCAATCCATCTGAGGGGGTTACCTGTGTAGAAAGTTTAAAAGTAGATAACCTGTTGTAACAAAATGGAACCACAAAACTTAAAATACCACTCTCGCTTTAATTTGCCCAAGATTTCTAGAGCAAATTAATTCCTTGGGGGAAATTAAACTGAAGTCCTTGTTCTAAATTCCTATTGTTAATCCTCCCAGCCTGCTGGGTAACGAAGATAAGCCAGGAGCCTACGAGGTGCACCTGTCAGTGAAGGATTACTGCTTTGCGCGGGAGGACCGCGTTATCGGCATGGCCGTCATCCAGCTGCAGGCCATCGCCGACAGGGCCGGCTGCGCCGCCTGGTACCCCCTGCTCAGGAGCCTCTCTGTGGATGAGACTGGCCTGACAATCCTTAGAATACTCTCTCAGAGGAACAATGATGAAGTTGCTAAAGAATTTGTAAGACTTAAAACAGAAACGAGATCTCCTGAAGAAACGGCCTAAGACACCCAAGTACTGCAAGATTGTCACCGCCAAGAACATAAATACAATGCTGTTGTCTGACTAGTGCATGCATGTGCAAATCTGTGGGAATGTTTAACTATGTTTTCAGTGTTTGCCAGTACTTATGTACTATATTTGCAAGGTATGTCAAGAAGCTGTATATCTTTTATACTTATTTTGGTCTTTGGTAAAGTAATTGTTCCAATGAAGTGCCAAAACTAAGATTAAGAGTAAATGTTTCATCATATCTTTTTAAATGTTGATTTCACCTCATCACAATTTGATTATTTTTTACCATTTATTAATAAGTAAGTAGCTTTTTTAATTGATAATAGGTTATCGCGGTTAAACTGTGTTGCTTATTCTAAATTAAGTTACATCCCTTACTCTTCTTTTAAAAATGAGGTGTACCTAGTTTTCTTCAAACTCTCATGTTATGCAAGCCTCATTTTAGGTGTCTTACTGATGACTTTTTCTATCATTACTACAGATGCAGTTACTTATAGAAAGTGTTTGTAATTTTATAATTACCAATATAAAGTAATGATTTTTGCATAAAAACTGAAAAGGATGGAAATATTTTATGCTAATCTCTTTTTCCAACCTTTCATAAATATCACTGTGAAGAAATGCTGTTAAAGCAGGTTCTCAAGAAGCTGTGCTTATCAGAGTTTGTTACTGATGTTTGATATCTTGCGATAACTTTGTTCTTCAAAACTGCCACGGTAATATCATATTTGTATTAAAAGAGTAAGTCAGTATCTGTAGAAACAGGTTGCTGTACAGTACAGTATATGTGCTTTCAAAAAGTGATTTTTTAAATGATATGGTACTGTACAAGGGGTAGTAGTTTGGAATTTGTAATGCCGGTTTGTGGTTTGTTTCTAGAAACTGTTTATGAGAAGAAAAGATGCTGTTAGCATTTTCACTCAGAGTTATTAACGTTGCTTTACATACTTAGCTGTAACATCAGTTAAGTGCTTTATTTCTTTAATTTTTTTTTAGAAAAGTTCAACAGTTTGTACTTATGCAACATTAATATGTATTGCACTAAAGCAAACTCTGTGTCCTGTAAATATATTTAGTGAGGAATTGTAAAATAAAGTATGCAGAAACTGCTTTCCAGTTTTGTCCTTTGATATTATTTATGTAACTCTTGGTTTTATGTGCATGTGAAGCCCATGGAGTGGGCTTACTATATAGCTTTATAATATATTAAAGTATGATTTGCACTGTCTGGAATCTGGCTGTTTTATAAGTGTTAAATTTGATATATCAGTGTCCTAAAAAATATAATGAATTAGGTAGGTGTATATATATATACACACACATATTAAAAAATGGTGTGTAATGCCATACCTTTGTCACTGGTTTTGCTCACGAGTGTTTCTCATTACACAGGTTGGAGTTTTCAGCTTTGCTTAGGGAAAAAGTAGCTAAGGGAAGGGAGAACACATAGTTTGTATGCTATGATAATAGATGACTATTAATTAATTAATACATGACTCCACACATATAAACCAGATTCCTTCCAGGTGATATTGGTTAGGTGTTTAGGTGAGATTTTAAGGTGTTTAAATATCCTCAGATTTCTTCCTTGAATACTAAAAATTAGATTTATCATAAGTATATTTAGACATTTAGAGAAGTTATGCAGCATCTTTAGAGAGTTAAGAACACTCCCCTAAGATCATAGATTCCAAATTGTGTTTCTGCCAGGTATAGCCCAAAGTTTCAACAGTAGGCACAGACTCTGTTTACAGTTAAAAAGATTTGATGTAAGAAAATATCAGCAGACTCAGTTTCAAATTCAAAAGGAAAATAATCAAGAGATGAGGTTGTTCCTGGTACAGAACACTGTTGTGGACAAAATGCAAAAAGAATTCCAGAATATGTCATTTTTAGCCCTGTGAATTAAACCAGAAAGGCTAGAGTAAACATCTTCTGGATTTTTTACCTGGAGCACTTTCATCATATTTTTCTGTGGTTGTTTATTCTACTGTAAAATGGCACACATTTTAGTGCATAATGTAATCACCACCACTTAACTGTTTATCCCCGGGACTGGGGATGAAGGAATAACAATGAAATCAGGCAAGGCAGGCAATTACTGCTTGTAGTGGTCTCCCTCAGCTGCACACAGCAGAAGCAATCAGGCAAGCTGGTAAAACCATCCCTTATAATCCACAGCTTTACAAAGTACTTCAGTGTTTCACTGTTTCTGACAGAGAAATATTTATAGATCAAAAGTTGCCATGTGGAAGATAAGAGGAAAAAGTATTAACTCTACAGCACAGGACTGCTTTAAACCTTGTTATGAATCAAAATACAAGTACATGCAACAGTGTAGCACAAACACTGGACCTCACACATTTCATGAAGTCAAAATGATTGACATGGAAGAGTTTTCAGTGCTGTTTTAAAAGCTCTTATAATCTATTTTAGGAAAGTAAATATCCCATTTTAAAAAATCAACATATGAGAATTTTCTTAATTCAGCTGAGCTAACCTAAGCAAACTGACAGCTGTTCCTGCAGCTTCACTTCTCAGCAACAACTGATGCAACGAAAATCCTACTTGGAATTCCATTTGCATTGGTGAGTTAAGATAGCAAACATACATATATGCTCTTAGAGAAATAAAGGAGAAAAAAGACAGCAGAGAACAGCAAGATTAATTTGAGAACAAATTTTCCATTCTCCAAGGAACATTTACTACATGGAAACCATTTGATGTGCACCTGAAAAGATACATTCAGTGAAGTCTGTCATATGACAGCTCTTCAAGTCAACTGACAGTTTTACATAAAACTGTTCAATAAAGACTGAGAAATATTTTTCCCTTTTTATTTTGTTTGCTAGGATGAAAATGTAATAGCCAAATATAGAAACTGAATTAAATTTTCCTTAAAGCAATTTTAAGCTAATATCTGACAAAATAAGCAAAGATGTCATGTATTAATTAAAATAATATAAGAAACTAAAACTAGCGGCCATTCTGAATCTCAAACACCTTACTTAAAATAGGTTTTTTTTTCCTAATGCCAATTGAGATGACACCTGAATTAAGAACACAGTGCTGGAACTGGCTTTTCCTTTGCATATGAACACTGAACCCAGGAAACTGCTAAAATATCAAAGGAAAAATCTGCGAGATGGAACTGGATGTGCATAGTTCTTCATACCTTTTATGTCTTCTGGAGACTTAAATTTGCATTAAAATAATCAATTCATGGGTGTTGGACTATCATCAGGAGGCTCAGCCAGTCCCAGCAGCAAAATATGAAACATTTTTTTAAATCATTTTGTCTGTATCCTGAAAGAATCAGGATTCTTTCATAAAGAATTCCTGACATGTGCAAACACCACCATTTGGCTTAGGTAGACATGACTCTTGTGATTTACTTGAGAAGCTTACTGAAAAAAAATATAATAATAATAATAGACCAATCATTTCCATTGTTTTTCTTCCATTTGTTTTACCAGTTTTCATTTATATTCTCATGCTAGTGACTGTAGAAATCAAATTTGTAGATAAATACTGTAAACAGAATAATAATTTACCATTACTGTATTAGTCTGAATTAAATACACATTTCTCACAAATCCCTTGAAATCTAAAGACCTGAACAAATATGAGGAGAATACTAAGTTATTGTATTAAATTCAGCTAGCAGACATAAAATCAAGTTAAATGGATTCAATGTTATTTGTAAAATGCAGCTGGGCAAGTGTTGGAAAGCATTCAGCTGTTTACACATGCTTATTTTGATGGTATTCTCATATTATTTTGCATTTTGGCACCAGATTTGTGTGATTGACTTGTACTATGAAAAATTCATAGAAATAAATCTTCAGGAGGTAAATTCTAATTTTTTTAAAAGAAGTTATAATCAAGACCTGATACAAACACACGACTGAGACTAATACGCAAAACTGGGATATTCTAAAAACGTGTCACTGTAAGTACTGGCTAAAAGAAAGAAAAATTACAGTTTGTGTCTGGAAAATATCTGTTTCTCCTGGGTGTTCTATGCTGAATGAATCCACACACACACTGCAAAGTATAAATGCATTTCTAAATGATGAATCTATAAAAGCTAAATTGAAGATAAACCCAATAGGCAACCAAGTGAACAAAAGTATCTTTTCAAACAGAGTCTGTAGCGGGCAGCTTACCTAAACAAACTTCCTAAGTGACTCAGCCTATGACCATTTCATTGTAAGAATTCAGTTTCATATTTCAAAGACTCCAGCAATTACAGCTGAAAGCCTTCACTATCAGTTTAGCACAATGAATTATTCACTGCAGAAGATGAAATAAGAAGTGGGCATATTGTATACTTTGTAGTGAAAGCCATTAAAACATCATAGATGAATTTTCAACTAAATAAATACAAGATAATCAGAAAAGTTAATGCAAGGAAGCGAAGTCTGCTCTTTAATATTTTTCTGTTTTTTTCTACACACTGCAGTCCCAGGCTCCAACCTGCATTGCCTTGGGCTCTCACATAAGTTAACACCCATTTCTCTACGGGGTTTTCTGAGCAGTAGTAGGAGTTCCAGGCAAAGAGGACAAACCAGGGAGCAGCTCAGGCTACAGAACATCTTCTTGAGCTGTTCCCAGCTCTGCTCTGTCAACTGGATACACACTGTTGTCTGACCAAATACACCAAGGAAAAAACAAACCTGCACTGGGGTAAGCACAATGGAGCTGTTACAGACCACACTGAGGCAAAAATCCGAGATCTCCATCTTTACTTGCCCAAGATACACAAGAGATGCTAACAGTTACTGAGGCAGCTCTAACTTACATTCCATTCAGTTCTAAGAGGGCCTACACATTTTGTTCACTCATGTTTACCCATTTTAGCAAGAGGATTTTTCTTGCCAGTGACAGCACAGACTGCAATGTGAGTTAAGCCTGCAGGCCTGAGGTCATGGCAGTGAGAAAACAAATGTCAATTACTGACTAGCAGAAACAAAAACTGAAAAGAAATTGTGAAAATATGCAGTTTACAGCAGAACACTAATGGAAAACTACAGCAGAGTGAATCCATTCCTCCTCTAGATAACAGCCCCTGTATGATGCCTGCTAGATGGACTTGAACTTACAACACGTGGCAGGGCTTTGTCCATAGAAACCACCCAGTGCTTCTGGGCATTACACAGCAGTCAGACATAAAAAACACTTCACAAGCAAATTGGATGCCCAGAATGGCTGGACTGTATGGAATATATTCAGAGGAAAAGATGGAGAGGAAAAAAAAAGAGGAATGGATGTGGAAAAGGGCTGACAGGGAGTGTGGATTCCAACTGCATTCCTTTACTCCTGGCAGAACCAGAAAAGGCTCTGTGATACCAATATGACACAGAAAGGTAGATTTGTCTGTATTTTTGTCATGTTCTAGTCTAGGTCAAGAGTTACTTCTGTTGATTTTAATTTCAGTAGAGGTACAAGACAGAATTTGATCCCTGAGAGGGTCTCCCCCCTCTTTTTGTACTAAGTGGAGTCTGAATAAATGTGCTCTGCATGTCACTACCCTCTGTTACAAGAAGATAAACGTATTCCCAGCCCAGAAGCCACCATAAACAAGTTCAAGCTACAGAGCCTGCAGATATTATTTCCCTGAATAATAAATATCCAAGATACAACAACATCAATGAGGTGGAATATTCTCTTGAGGAGCTTGAGAAACAACAGCAATTTGGATCTAATGATGCATCAATGTATCAACATGTGAATTTGTACCCAGGAGACAAAAATAAATCAATATGCCCTTAAAACACTATCTGCATTTCCTGTGTAATTTGCAGAGGAACTCCTGTGCCAGACAGATTCCCCAGCACAGTGTCCACTCTGAAATCAGGTCAAGTCCTTCGTTCTCCCCTGCTCAGCAGTAAAGACAAAGCATTGCAGGAACTACTAAAGTGAGCTGGAGTCAGTAGCAGCAGTGAACTTAACTCCTACCAAATATGCTCTGTGATGTCCAACAGTCCATATAAAAACAGCACATCTTCCCTTCACTATAGAGAACTTCATTTCTGATCAGGGAGAAATTTCATAGTAGAAAAAATAGAACCAAAGAATGCTGTTTACACTTCGCAATAACTTACTACACTTATTAGATGGAAACAAGGAAGAGTGTAACTCTAAGTACATATCCTCCTCTGTCAGAAGGAAATAAAACTTACACACAAAATTCATTGCATGAATTGAATCTCTTTAAAAGAATAGAAATAATAAATACATAGAAAAGTACTCATAAACAGCTTTGAATTTTGGCAAATGTTGTTATTTAGACTGGCTGGCTAAATAATCTGTGAGAAGGGGTTAAATCTTTGTCAAACACTCCAAGTGAGCTATTGAGGCTAGTGCCAGCTAAGAGAGTCCTGTCTGGCTGGATGCAATGCCTAGAATCAGCTTATTGAAACACAGACCAGGTTTAAAATCCAGCATGTCAGACATTGCTAATGGAAAAACAGAGTCAACTGCAGTATTTAGAGAATAGCATCTGCTTTTGTGCAGAGAGCAAAGTGATCACAGAGGAGAAGACAATTTTCTCCAGACACAGGAGAAAAGCCTGGAACAGTATCATTACTTACAGCAGCAGCTTGTGGATGACAGTGTTAAATAAAATACTGCTGAACAACAGATACCTAAAAACCAAAACAAGAGACATTGCAGTAGGAAGGGCAGAGTTGAAAGTAAAGGGCCCATGTAACAAAGACTGTGCTATTCTAAATCAGACCTGCCACCTAAAGAGTCCTTTGAGTCCTTTCAGCTGTAAAGTATTGAAACAGACTGATAGAGGATAATTAGCACACATCTATATACCAAGGTGACTGTGAATAACAATAAGAAAGAAACAAAGGAAAAAACCCAAAAACCTCTTCAGACCATCCTGGAAAGGAGTTATAGCAGGAGGAATAAAGTTCTAGATGCATTCTGAAATTCCATTATAAGAACACTTTCAGTATATCTTTAGCCAATAAATAATAAGCAAGCAGTGCAAGAGACTTTTCCCATTCTTTCTGCTCACCCTCCAAGCTCATAAAAGGTTTGTTATCAGAACACCTTTGTAGAAATTAAAAATGGCTTCTGAACTCAGCAGTAACAAACACAGCACAGCAACTTCTACTATGTAAAACTATAGTCATACAACATTATAATACCAAATCAAATTACCAAATCAAAACCAAAATAAAATTACAGGGACATAAACAGGTCCCCCAAAACCACCGATGTGAGTTGACTTTGTCCAGTCAGAGGTAAGAGCAGAGTGAGTGAAGGGGCTGCAGGGGCACCTGGTCACAGCTTCCATAGTGCTTTGATCTTATGTGATTTACCCACAACCACAATCTTCTGAGGCAAGCAATATCCCATCATTCACACACAGAAAGACTGAGGGAATAAGATTAAATTTTTTGTTTAAATTATAAAGGGCAGGCAACAACATCAGAATTTAAACTCAGGCAGCCTTAGATTCCAAATTTATGCTCTAAGCATTGCATCTTGTTTTTCACTCAAGGAAAGAGACAAAATTCTATTACCCCAAAAGGCTGAATACTCTCCAAAATTCACAGAACTAAATTCACAGAACGATTTAAATTCATTAAGCTAGAAGTGCAAATTGGCATCCAAATTTAAAATTAAAAACTGCCAAGATTTTAATTCAGATTTAACATGCTGTCTGAGCTGTGATTATACTGAATTTTAAATTAAGTTGCAAAGAGCTGTGTATAATATTTTCCTCCAAAAAAAAAAAAAAAAAAAACAAGGAAGAAAGAATTATGTGCTTGAGGTTTAGTGGAGGGGGGGGTGTTTATTTATCTTAGCATTTAACATATAGAACAACAAATAGCATATCTGGTACAGCTATCCTTTGCATAGGTCAGCTATGATTTGTAGAAATGCAATCAGAGGTAGATATTTTGTTGAAAAGGGATTCCCAAAGTAGATAAGGCATCAGCCCTGGCTGCCAGCATCAGCTCTGCTGGGTCATTCTCACTGACCAGCCCAGAAACTGAGGGGGCTTCTCTTCACTTCTCATCAATGCAAACTAGAACTAGGATGCTGCTAAAAATTATTTGAGAACATAAAACCCAGAGAACTCAGGGCCACTTGGAAATATCACTGAGCATTTTCACAAGCCCACACACACAATAATAAGGATTTGATAAATCTGTGTCAGTGTTCAAACAGGAATAAGAGAGCCTGCAAGTCTTATTAGTCTGAGCTCTTCCCAAAGCAATTTTCTGTTTCTTAATGTAAGAGAATCAACTGGAAACCAGTCTTCCCTACAATTCTAAAAGCCCCTAAGTCCAACTGAGACAATTTTTATTGTTAATCTTGAATTTTTCCAGTAATTAGATTGTAATGAAATATTAAACATGATATGGTAAAGATGATCTATGAGTTTTGGAGAGCAGGAGGCAAGTCTGCTGGACAGTGAGGACTCAAGGCAATTCTTTTCATTAAAAATATATAATTTTTAGTTATTACCCAGGAGGTGCTCTTATGTTATGAATTAAACTTCACAGAAAATTACTTAGATTAAAAATAAGATTTCTTCAATCATTGCTGAAGTAATGAATTCCCATTGGATGATCCTGGGATAGCAGAATAAATATGTATGAAAAAGAAGCAAAGGCTGCACTCTGGCAAGGTTATTCTGTCAGCTGGCAAGAGTTACACAGCAGAAAAAAAACCTTTTCCAAAATGTGGTGCATTTGAAGGCTAGCTTTAACTATCAAAGTAGTCAACTCCTACACTTGAAAAACTGACATCAGTACTATTTAAGTAGTTTGGCTTTTTTCACAAAATATATCTGAAGCATAACTTGTATTTACACAAAGTGGGTTAAGTCCATTTGGAGAAGGCTGCATCTATCATGTGGTGTCTGGGTACAGATATTTTAGATTAAAAACTTGGAGAAGAAATAAACAAATTTCAAGTAGTGTTTAATCCAAGGACTTGAGAAAGAAAAAAGACCAAAGAAGAAAGTTCAGTTTGAAGCTTGTCAGCAAAGTTATATACAAAATACATTCATTAAAGATTATTATTAACATAGGATTACCTAGCATTATTTCCAACTGTATTTACTTAGTATAAAGCTAGCTTTAAAGTCTTGACTACCCCTCAATTTCTTTTCTAAATAATAACTTAAAGTACTCAGGGATACTGTTCTACTGTTCCAAAATATGCTCAAGGATGACCCTGAAAAAATTCTGCATCTGCCTTTAAAGGAGTATATATGACCAAATAAAAATAAAAAAAAACTGTTTTGAATGTGTTTGTATCATATTGAATTGTTTGTATTACATTATATCTCTCCTTCATTAATCATGAAGAGTCAGAAACGCACTGAGATGGCTCCTACCAGACACATAAATCTGACAGATCTCATTTGATGGTGATGAAGGTGACAAGTGCCAGACTCCAGTTCTGGATGAGCCTCTCCTGCACTCCCAGCTGCTCGTGCAGTTTGGCCAGCACAGGGGAGCCCCAAGAGCTGAGCCTGCAGCACTGCCACAGATAACCCCAGAGCAATTAAAAGGGGGGCACTGGATACATTCCTGAACACCCGTTGGATTTGGAAAATCAAACTCACCATCACCTGGACACAGAAAAGTACATTCTGAAAACCAAAGGGAAATTCATACAATGTTCTAGGAAACAAAGAGAAAAAACAACAAAATTATCAGAAACACATTTTAAAAGTTAAAAGGAAAAAAACCCAGCACTCTCATTGCCTTGAATGACATTTAATAATTCTGATTATTTTAATATATTTTAACATAACTTACTTGTTCATTTATAGATATTTGCTAATTTTGCTAGTAGATTCAAAGAATATTAACTCAAAAGGGAAAAAAATTATCAACCTATAATTTTCAAATGGACAACTCTTACTTCAAAATAGATGTGAAATAACACAGGCTCTACATATAGAGCAATTTTTTCTTCAGTAAATACTATGTTTAATTAATATTACTATAGAAAATCATGTTATAATTTCCCTGACCCTCTCCAAATATGCAGCAGCACAAACACTTTCTTTCTAATTGTTTAGAGAATACCTAATCCACACATCAACCACTATAGCCTCCAGCCACAAGGCCCTCCTTTTGTTGGATTTAAAAAAAACCAGTTCATCATTTCTTCTTCTCAGCTCAGCTGCCATTAAGTCACGCATCAGTTTCCTTTAATCACAACAACACAGCATTCCCATGTCTTCACAAGGGTTTTAAATTCTGGCTCAGCTGTGCTACAGCACTTTACATACTCTTAAAACTATAAATGAGGCAATACAGACTGTCAGTCTCACAAGTAATTGCAGATGCCATCCTGCTAACAGCTGGAATCAAGAGTTCAGCAGTGCTACCCGAGCCCCTGCCTACACCAGGAAACACATTCAACAATCATCTCACTACTGCTCACACCATTTCCCCCAATGAGCCTGAGATCAGTGCCTAGGTCTGCATTTCCAAGTATGAAGCAGGCATATATGAAGTGTTATTTTGCAGGCATGCTCTGAATTCCTGCTTCCCAGAACAGATGTCACTGAGAAACATTCATACAAAACACAAACACAGCAGAACCAAGACACTCATCTTGGAATTTTTGCACCTCTAACAGGCAAATGTGAAAAGGGAGGGATCTTCACATTTACAGGCTATACAACCAAGCTGAAAAAACACCACATGAGGAACTTTTTGGTTTTTTAACACCACTGAGAGGTTGCTCTGAAACTGCATGGCAAATCTCTGAGGAGCACAGAGAAGCTCCTGTGCTCAGATATTCAATGTTCATAGCAATTTCTTAGTGAAGGTTGAGTGGACACCACTATTTCCATCTGGTAAGGGAAAACATCATACAGATAGAATTTCTTTTTTATATACAAGGCCTGACCTATTGCTAGTGATGCTTAATTGAATCTTTTTTCAATAAGCCTTTTTTCACTTGTCACTTTCACCTGACTTTAAACTCTTCACTCCAAGGAAAACCTTTGCCAAAATAAGCATTTTCAAAATAAAGAAACAAAACATTTAGGAAATATTTCAGGCAATTTTTTTTTAAACCAAAGACACTGATTTGTTCATCAAGTGGAAGACAGAAAGGTGATACTGGAAAGAAAAGACTGTCACCTTTCCTTTCTTCTGTTTACTGACTGAGGGTACAATGAATGGTGTTCAATTAAAACCACAGAATGAAGGATGCCTTTCTGGATGTGCTAAAAGCATTGAGGAGAAGTTCTGCAAAGTCAAATCCTCCATAGTGGAAGCTTTAGAAAGAACAATAGTTATTTATAAAGAAAACTTGATCCAAAAAGGTGGATCAGCATCTGGCACAGAGCTTGGGGTCATGTAAGAAAACAACTCTTTCATTCAGGCTCCCTATAACAAAACTACAACCCCGCCATCACAAACTTCTTTCCTGTTTGCTGGACCCACTGTCAGGCTATTTCTAGACATCCAACACTTATCAAGACCTGATTCTTCCCTATTCTGAACTCTAAGAGCAGCATAAAAAAAGGTGTAAGAGAATCACTTAAATTTCTACTCCTCTTTTGTACTCTTCTGTGCTGGTATAGATAACTGTTTTGGTTCAAAGCAGCAGGGAATTATATCCTCCTCACACTGATGGCAAAAGACAAAGGTGACTTTCCAACCTGGACTTCAGCAGCCACCTGTCAGCAAACCTGTCAGAGGCATGTCCTGTTTATTGCATTTTGTACAAGTACTCTTACCCTGCCCTGTGCAAATGGAACTTTATCATTCCACAGACTCAAGGGATGCTGCCTTCTTTTTGAATGTGCCAAAGACACTCACTCCCCATGAGCCTGTGAGGCAAATGCCTTCACCAGGGAGCAGCTCCTCAGGCTGAGCCAGGACGAGCATGTTCACAGCCCTGATGTCAGCAGGTAAAACTTCAGGTGAAAACAATGGGGCACTCCAATTGCTGCCAGAGGCCAAGGTCACTCTGCCCACAATAATATTCTTTAAAAGACAATAGAAACCTGAGTTCAAATAATTAAAGCACCTGAAGATTAAAGGATCTCCTATAGGTTTCAAAGCAGTGATCTTTGTCTGACTGAACCAAATCCAAGACATTTTTCAGCTGCCTGTCCTTGATTGTCTCACTATGTGTGGCTGAAATTTCCCATCAGAAAACAGAATGGATTTCAGCCCTAAGGTTAAAACACATTTTGAGACAGGGATTTCACATTAGAAATGCTTCACTCTGAATGCTGTTGTGGAGTTCCCAGCTGGGAAAAGAAGGGGCTGTGTGACTGAGGAGAGAACGTGTGGGCATCTTGTTTTCAAGGAGTCACTCAGATCCACTTCGAGTTCATACAATCCAGTCTTATCTTTTCATAACCAGGCCCATACCATTTCAGAACAGCCCTGAAATGTGGCACTAAGCTTCTAGATTCAATCAACCACCAGAAACTGAATGTGCAGTCACTGCCTTAGCTTCCTATCCTCAAGCAGCCACTATTTCAGGAAAATTAGGACACCCTCCTCTGCAGCACAGTAGAAACACTGTGCAGTTATAAACAAGGTAATAATGCAGAGATGATGGAGTTGGACACCATTGAGGAGATTAGTTCTAGGGCTGGTGACAAAAGTAATATGCAGAAAATATTGCTGTGTTGCAACACAAAATCCCTGCAAAAACAAGTTATATTCTGGCACACCAATGAAAAAGCACTCACAAACAGTGCTTAGGTTTGGGTTTTTATGATGTGGAAAAATAACATAATTTGATTTCATTACCATTCATTGCTGTGTAATTGCCCTAATTTTCACAGAAGGTCTGGGGATGAACAGAAGACATTCTCATATTATCTGACTCAGTTCCCCTTTACTTTCTGATACTTTTCTCTCCTTTAAGCCCTAAAAAACAGCTCCAGTCATTTACTGCACAGACAATTTGTCACTGCTGTGACAATAAACAATTCTTATCCTCCACAGACCCAGTTTGCTGTGGTAACATTCATTTGCAGAAGGAGGATTTCTGAACTGCATCAATCTGAAAATCTCCCAAGAAAAGACACCTACAAATCTTCCAAGGTTTATGATTCTCCTTGATGAAACACTGGCTCAGGAACACAGCAGGATGAGCCACCCTGTGCCTTTTGAGATATCTCATTACAATGTTATAGATCTCAAGGACGAGCAAAACTTATGCAAGAAGTTTTATTGTGCATTTTCCAACACTAAATAAGAGAGACCACACACAGGGAAGGAAAAAGAAAAAAGAAAGGAAGAAGAAGAAGAAGAAGAAGATCAAGAACTGAATTGTGGTAGACACAGTTCCAAGGCCTGAACCTCTGAGTCAAGGCAAATAAAAGCTGGATTCAGCTGGAATCTATTATTGAAGATACCATCAACAAATTTGCTTTACAATTAGACCCCAGAGCGAAGTCGAAGACTGGGAGTTTAGGACTGTTTGTGCTTTATATAATTCAATTTATGATGTAACCAATCCTGGCAAATATTTGCCATTAGAGATTATATTAGCTGTTCTAGAAGTCACATAAATAGAATCAGTTCTTAATTAGGCTCACTACAACTTACGAATTTCACCATCATTTGATATTCTTGAAGCATGCCCACAAAGAATTTAAGCATCAGGAAATGCCACCTGCTTGGAAAGACCCAGAATACACAGCATCATTTTTTTTTCTCTTCTCCTTTCTTTCAATTTAATTTTACGTGATTAATCAGATGCATGATTCCCAGCTTTCTACAAACTGCAAAGCAAAGGCATTGCTATCATAAAAAGCTACTTTTGCATAATCAGATAAGATTTAGCATGCCATTCATCTTCATTATACAGCTGATAAGCAATTCCCAAGTTGCATGGTTTACTTCTCCAGCATGCTGATTGGCTATTATAAAAATAAACATGTTTTGGAGCATCCCAATATGTCCATATAAATAAGCAAGAGCTGAAATATAAAAAGGCTGGTAAATAACTATTTAAGTACAGTATGTACCCTGGAAGGATATATATGTCAGAAGCAACAGAAGTTTTCCTTTTTTTTCCCAAGTATACCTTTATTTGAACTTCCCCTCACTTATACACAGAGCAGCTCATCTGGCTAATGTGCATTTCAGAAGATGAAATGTGCAGACAAACTTCACATACTTCCTGGAAAGATGTGGGGGGAAAAGTGCAAAATTCACCATAAATATCTACAGAAAAAGAAGAGGCAACCTCAATATCCTGAAACCTCTTGACCCAAACTCCTCTCCAAAGTCTGTCTCAGTGTGCAGAGGGAAGAATAAAACTAAATATTTCTGATAAACAGATAAATAAAACTAAATATTTCTGATAAACAGAACCTAACATATTAATGATTATGGAATCTATTCAATTTAATGTTATAACATGTGCTCCAGATACAGCCAGCATAAAGCTGGATATTGAAAACTCAAGGAAAACCAGAGCAATATTCAGCGTAGCAGCACAGCAGAGGCAGAGTTAACCATTGCTATACATGTAACTTTGGGTAAACTACCACAAAATTATTTCATTTGTTCATACACCTAAACTGTATAACAAGATAATTTATACTCAAACAAACAACAAAAATTCCAAGAGTATAATTTAAAAAAAAAAAGGAAAAAAACAATCCAAAGTATCACCAAGAAGCAATTACCTCTATCAACTTCAGTAAATACTCCTTTATCAGATTGTAAAATATTTACTACTGATGGCTGCCTGTCCTGGGGCTCTCTCTAATCATCACCAAAAAGGTTTCTTAGGTGAAAGGAACAGTGCTATGTTTATTTTAAAAAAACCCACAGTGTATTCATATTGATGAATTAATATTTTTCTCTCAACTGACACAATACTGAATTACAAGATGTTCCTGCTCAAAACTCTTTCCTCACAGCACCTGTGAACATTTCATCTCTCCAGAGACCTGTTACAACCTCCCCAAGCTTTCCTTCCTGAGCTTTATTCTTCTGCAAACTTTGGAATTTAGCCTGAGGAGCTAGACAAATTTGGATGCTCTCACTCTTTTCTCAGTGGCTTTGTGCCTGTAAGTATGTGCTCCAAATAGAGGTTATTTTTAACCTCAATTAGTTTGCTGTATTAGCACAAACAAGGATGTGACATAAGGTTGGATAAGCAGACAAGTGCAGGGAAAATTCATAAACTAGTATTGTTCAAAATAAATGAAGAAAAAAGAAAAGATGAGGGGGATGGGGTGGTTACACACACACCCTTCATCCACTTATCCTGTCATTCTCCTGCCATACCTTTCTTCCTTCCCAGAAAAAAAAATCCCATATCTACAGAAAAACCAGGTTAATTTTCTGATCCAGTCCCTGGCTCAGGGATTAACAAAAGGATCATTAGGCTGCACAAGGACAGGTGAACACAGAGCAGGATTTCCATGCACTTTAAACATCAGAACAGGTTTTCATCCTTCACTGATACCTCTACCTCTTCACCAAGGGCTGTATTTATCTGTGTTGTCAAGCTGTAGTGTATCTATGGCCAATGAGGAAATTAGATTTGCTTGCTAGAGCACACATATATTCAGTTGTTTATTTTTCCTTTGTTTTCTTCCTTAATAGAAGTAGAGCCTGTCAAATTTGCCAGACAGATCATTAGAATGAAATAACATGCATGAGATTACTGCAAAATATTTTTTCCTGTTTTCCCTTTCTTCCCACAGCAGCATTTATTCTAACACTGCTCTTCTGAATGATGGCAGATGTCTGGGGCCATGCAGGTCAGCTTCCTAAAGGAAGAGAAACCAGTGACGTCAAGTCCAGGTATAATTTAAGTGTAACTTGTTCTATTTATGCAGGGTCTCAGTTCTAGATTTGACAACGAATTTACCAAATTGCCTCTGGGTGATCTCCTCCTTCAATAACAAGGCCAACAGCAGTGGGCTGTGTTCAAAGAGCAGCTCTGCCTCAAGAATTGAATTTAATCAGAACCCTGGGCAGAGAGTGAGCTCTCCTGCTGCTCTCACAGTCCCTCTCCAGCAGCCTTGTCACTCCAGTGAGCCTTGCATAACCAAGGCTCAGTGCAGCTCAGCACGCCCTCCCAGCACTGAACATATGGGCTAAGGAAAAATCCTCCTTCAGGACTGCCTGCATCTCCCATCTGTTGACACCTACACAGCCCTGCTCCTCAGCACTGACACAGACAGCCCCTACAGCTCAAGTCAGAGGCTTTGTTGTGCTAGACTTGCTGCAAACACAACCCACACATGACAGCCAACCTCTCTAAACATTCACCCAGAGCACAGAAGCACCAGCAGTTACTCACCAACTTGCAGAATGAGGGCACTTTTACAGGGTTTGCGTGGAGCAGCTCTTCAGATGCATTTTTTTTCAAAGGGGACTTTATGTTTTAGATCTCTAACACAAAACATCCATGCTAAAGTTTCTGATTTGTGTGAAGTAACAATTTCCCTCATTTATTATGAGTTTGTCTGAAAAGGGGGAATATATTTATAGCCAAGATTACCAGCCTGTAGCTGAGCTGAAACCTTGGCAGGCATCCACTAAAGATGACAGTGATCCACTGAGCTATGTTAACAAGGACAGGCCACAGGGAAAAGTGACCACAGAGGCAAAAATACAGTTGAGGAACAAAGCTACTGGATTTTGCTAACCCAATTATACAAAACAGCTCATTATAATGGTCTCTATTAAAAAATTTAAAAAGCACAAACCTATTTCTTCATGATTTGCCAATTTTAGTCAACTCTAGATCAAGTCCAGGTGGAAAAATCCAAGGTATTTCTATCTCTCTTCAAGTTTATGAATTGGATTTCAGAATTAAAAACAATTCTTTTTAGTACCCTAAAATAATCTGTAGACTAAATTGGTCCCTGAAATGTGATCAGTGAATATATTCATGTTTTTTGACTTTCCACACGTGTTAAACAATGTTTAACATTGTGCAGTATTATGGAAGTAGCAGAGAAGGAGGACAGCACTGGAAGGTGTAGCAGCCTGCTAACATATACAGCCTTAAAAACATGAGAGGCAGGGAAAATCATCTTCCCAGACATTCCACCAACAATCAGAACTGTGCACTAAAAACAGTAATGCTACACAGAGTCAAGAAAATTCAGCATCTGAATTTCTAAATTAATTCATTGTCATGTTCACTTCCATAAACATTTTGTATTATTTTATCACTTATTAACTTGAGTGTTACATGAGTCTCCAGTTACCATTGTATTTCAGTGGAAATACACAAATAACAAGGTCAAATAAGGAGAAGGGCCAGAATCATGAGCAGAATTCCTCCTGAACAAGTGACCCCAAGGTCTGAAGTTTTTCTAGACACATCTATATTAGAGTTCCCTTCATGGATAAAAATCCCATATCTACAGAAAAACCAGGTTAAAGTAAAACAATTATTACATCTTAAACTGTTATTTGTCATACTTTGCTGTAGAATACATGATCCCCATTATTGTTAAACGTATTAACTGGTATTCCCAGCTGGTTAAGATTCAAAGCATTCAAGCATATGAAGCATGATCCATTGTCTTTTTACAGATTATTAAATGAAAAATGTTTTTAGAGCCCTGGAAAAAAAATCCAAACTCAAACAATTAAAATCTAGTCTAGTGCTAAAATTCACTAGTGCTAAAATTTGGAACATTAAAATAACAGCAATATGGTTAAACATTTCACTCAGTTGTGTTCACTCAGTTTCTGTTTGAGACTCTTCCAAAGAAAACAACCATAGGTTTTACTGAACCAACCATATGATAGGAACAGGGACAGATGGAGAACGAGGCTGTGGCAGTGCACTCACAGATGGAAGAGGCTGTGGACGATATAATAAAGATATTTTACACCTCTCTGTATTTTCAGTAAACAGTGAAAAAAGATACCAAAAGGCTATCACTGTTGGTGGTAGAAGTGACAGCTCCTATTTGCAGAACCATGCTAAAATCTATACTTGAACCACTTCACATTAAAGCAGTTTTGATTTCTGAAACTCCCCCATTCCTGAGAATTCCCCATTTCCAAGAGAAGAGTTTTAATAAACACTGGAAACAGTGGCTTAATCTAAACAAATACTAGATCAATTAGGGACAGATTCTCAGAAATTCTCTAATCTGATTTCTCTCAAAGGCAGGAATGTCAAAAGTACTGGCCAAAAAGTTAGACACTCTTAAGATGTTACACAAACAAAGAATTATTTCTTTGAATGAAGAGATCACATGATCCCACATGAGATGAATCAAAATGGTAAACTAGTTTATCTCAGCTATACAACAAAATTAAACATTTGCATTGCACCAGTTTTACATCCTAGTGTAATATTTTTTTCTATGTCATTTTCCTAACCATACCCAAGATATTACTGGGAAAGGGTATGAACAAGTTCTCACAAAACATAATGGAGAAAAAAAGTGGATGTGGCTCAAATTATGTTTACTGTAATGATTCTTTCCAGAAAAAAAAAAAAAAACAGTAATTATTAATTTATTTTTTCATAAGAGAAAGTAGAGCATTCATACAAATATGAACACTTAACAGTCTGCATACAGTGAAGCATTAACCCAAACAATTTTCATTAGTATTCATTCTAGGCACCTCAGCAATCTTTAGATTATGCAGTATCTTTGTTTGAAGGAAAAAAAAATGTATTTGGTTTCCTAACTAAAAACACAAAAATTCTGTAACTTTGAACTAAGAGTCACTAAGCTTAATTAAAGAAAGAGTTGCAATTTATACAGATACATTTCATTTTAAACTCATGCTACTCAGGTTAATGACATAAATATATTATACAAATCAATAGTACAAATTCTGGTGTGCTCTAAATTTTTTCTCTAAAAGAACAGAACCTACCACCTGCTTATACATTTACCACAGAACAGTACCTGCTGCAATAGCACCAGCTTTTATGCTTCACCTTCCTGTAGAAGGGAATTGTTATTTGCTGCAGTCTCTTGGCCAGCTTTTACCTTTACTCAGCTGCATTATTTAGTATTTAGTCTGATCCCTGTCCTTGATTGCATTGTCCTTTATCCATCAGGGATGAATGTCAGGTTTTGAATATTTACAGATGTTTACACCAAGTATCCAGAGAAAAGTGAATCCTATCAACTCTGAACTACTTTGGATTACAGGAAGGATCTCATATATTGAGCAAAACTCTGTAGGCTATAACACAAGAAAGAAATTATAGCCTCTCAGGTGGCTTCCAATGGAGTTTCTGAGAGCCACATGTGATATATATGTGCTACATGAAAAACACAAAGGCGCCCAAAGATTGTTCTTTCTCCTACATTGTCAAACACCCTTCGCCTACTTTGCCTACCTCATAAAATCTCACAACTGTCAATAGGTATCTACTCCTACCCCTGTGAAATATGTTATCTTAATAATGTTCCCCATTAATACAAGTTCTTCTGTGGAAGAGCATCTCTGGATGGCAAAGTGCTCATGGTGTGTCATGATTTCAGTTTGATATCAGATTTGATGAAACTTTAGCCCCAGCTTTGGCTATGCCTACATGACCAAGCAGCGAGGACTGAAAGCAGCAAATTTGCAGAGCCAACCCAAAGCCACTAAGGTCCAAACATCCCCAAAACACACACTTCCTAGGACTTTACTTTGTATTTGTGCTGGTTTTGACTGGAATACAGTTCACTCTCTTCACAGTGGCTGCTGTGGGGCTGTGCTCTGGGTTGGTGCTGAACACAGGGCTGATAACACAGGGATGTTTTTGTTATTGCTCAGCAGGGCTCACTCAGAGCCAAGGCCCTTCCTGCTTTTCACAGGGCCACAGGAGGCTGTGAGGAGACACAGCCAGGACAGGTGACCCCCAATGAGCACAGGGATGATCCAGCCAGGTGACATCATGCCCAGTATATAACGTGGGAGGAGGAAGGACGGACAGAGGACAACGGACAGAGGACAGACGACAGGTGGGGCGGACATTTGGAGCAATGCCACTTGTCTTCCCAAGCCACCACTGCAGAGAACAGAACCCTCCCCTCCTTGGTAGGGCTGAGCACCTGCCTGCCCCTGAAAAGCAGTGAATTAATGCCCTGTTTTGCTCTTCTTGTGCGCACAGCTTTGCCACTCCCTGCCAAACTTTTCCATTCCCATTCCTTTACCTGAAGCCATGAATTTTCTAACACTCACTCCAGAGCTGTCTCTCCCAATCCCACTGGTGGGAGAGTGAGTGATCAGCTCCCTGGGGCTTAGCCACAACAGTAGCTTAGTCCCATGGAACATCATACAAAATTATGAAAGTTTCATGGTCCATTTCATGATGTGCAGCAAAGAACTGCAGTTTGGAATGATCAGGAGATTAATTTCAAAAGTATAACCCATCCAAATTTAAACTCTACCACAGGCATAGCCTTTGAATTCTCATTCCAAAAAAATCTAGGTTTCCCATTCTTTACACTTTTAAGATTTGCTTCCTGTAGAACTTGCATAATTAATAAAATTTCAGATTGCCTTTCCACTTCTCAAAACTTCTTGGCTAGCCAGAGGTGCTCAAGATCTGCTATAATAAATAAAGTGGAATATTTATTTCATTCATTTCAGACATGTTTTAAATCTCATTTGCTTTGTTTTATGGAATGAAACACAAATAAAAGCCACTCATGTTTTAGTGCAATTGAGTAGTGGCAGTTAATTTTTTGTTCATGTATTCAGGTACTTAAAGTTATCCAAAATCGCCCAGCTTTTCATGAATTGAAATTGCAATTCATTCAATTTTAATTTATTTATGCTGCAGAGTTATACAGAGTTATACAGAATCACCTTCAGTCAAGATGAGAAATGAAATAAACATTAAACAAATAACTGCAGTGACCCTACCACTCTGACAACTGCTACAATATCAAGGGGGTTTGCTAAATGAGATTAATAACTACCCTATCCCTGTTAGTAGTACAGTAGATCCATCTTTTTGGAAATATCAATATAACAAACTGAAAAATGCACCACTGTGTGGGGGAGGTGCAGAACATGGAAAGACGTGTTACTTCTTATTAAATATTGAACAACTTACAACATAGAAAGCAAATATGAACAAGCAATATGGATAAATATGTCTTTGTTTTGTCCTTTAACTCTAGCCTCAGATAAAGTTGACTCGTTTACAGACCTCCTTTCAGTATCATTTGTTCCAGAATTGTCTCCTCTGCCAGGCACTCTCACTACAATAATCTCTTTTGATCAACTAGTGTAGCAGGTTTTCCTACAACTGCAAATTATGTCTGTGCAAAGCAAATTAATTTTTCTTATTCCTTATTCAAAAGACATAATTCCAGGAGACAGACAGATACTCATTGCTTTGATCACCAATAGAAATGGCAAGGATTAAGCATTTCATTTGTCCTTTAAAAATATTTATCTTAGAAATCTTTAAAAGTCAATATTTATTTTATTATGTAATGTACAATTTGGATCATAAAAAGCAGCAAATAAAAATTCAAAAATATTCATGAACCAGGTGAAATACTGAAACCTTGATCAACTACTCTGCTGAAACCTACACACAGTAATCCTTAAATCTAAACAGGTCATTTTGCCAATAAGTAGCATTGATGTCTATATGCTTTATAGAGCCTCCACAGCTTTAAAACATTCTGTAATCACATTTTCTGCAACAGAATTTGACTGTTCAGTCCTAGACATCATGAACTATAACTACTCAGCAGCTAATACTATGTAAAATTATATGTCATTTATTAAAGCTTCACATCAGAGAAGGAACCAATTCTGATAATAAAAGATGAATGTAATAAACATAATATTAACATTTATTAGCAATTAGCAAATGAAAGCAATAGACCATTCAAGATCAGAGGTACTCCAAGTTCTCCAGCTGAAGTGATGGAGCTTAAATACAGGTAATAAAGGTTAAAAGTAAAACCATCCCAATTGACATTTTACCTTATACACTTGTTTGTATTACTGTGGAATAATCAAATAGCAGTGTCTGAGCAGTCATGTTTCTATGTGACAAGTAAAGAGCTTACTTCCATCTTCATTTTATTCCCCTTGTATAAAACAGCAGCTGTCTCCCAAGACTGAACTCAGAGCAGAAGCGTTTGCAAGCACTTGGAAGCTAAAACTAATAACTTCACATCCGTGTAATTGTTTAAGGGAACCAAATGTATTTCTCATGTTGCTACATGTCAAATGGATCAATTACCTCACCTCATGTGCCCTGTGAAACTGAAAACTGATCTTGCATCCTTCCAGGTCACACATCTCTTTATTTATGTCATATAATGTTCAGTACTTTGAATTATTTATAGTTAACAAGAGGGAAGCTGCACTATGTTTTGCCAGACTAAAAGGAGTTCAGAAAGCAGCAGTTCCTAAGCATTTTCCCATCCCTTTTATTGATGCACAGTAAATAAACTTTATCAAGACTTTAACATAAAACTTCCAAATTAAACTAATTATTGAGTTCTACACACTTTGAGTTCCCAAACTGAAAAGTCAAGAAAAAATGTCTTCTAAATATTAGCTTTTGGGGCCACATAGTTTTTCTGCCAACAATATTTCTTATGGTACCATTCCCTCCTAGTGTGAGGTGATTAACTGCAGCTCAAATGTATTAACTATGCATCAGGAGTTAGCTACAGCATTTATCTTCTAATGCCATTTTGTTGATAGAACAACTTTTCCCATTACACTAAAAATTCCAATACTGCAATTAATGAACCTAGGTAATGTTTAAAGTAAATAAGCCCTTTTACTATAATAGGAGGGAAAGTATTTACATGTGGATGAGGTACAATAAAGCAACCTGTTCATAGGCTTTTGTGCAATTCCTCCATACAATTACTTCAGCCTGAGAACTACAATGTGAAACCCCCAAATTAAATACAATTAGTTCTGTGGATTAACTTCACACCAAAGACACTTTAATACTACTCCCAGAAGACTACAATCCCCTCTCCTACTAGTGTTCACATATTCTTATAAATCCTTTGAAATAGATCATTCTGTCTTCCTCTCCTGTGCTATACACATTTATTCCTGGCACTAGAATATCTCTATTTCTCTTTGAATTCTGGGAGTCATCTGAGTAGTGCTGTGGCTGTAAATCAGTTACTGTTGGGTGCACGTAGGGAAGGACAAGGAGTAAATCAGTTCAGGGCCAGACACTCAACGGATGTAAGGAGCTCAGCTCCTGCTAGGCTACTCATGTCCCACAGACAGATGAGAACTCCAAGGGTTAACCTTAAGTATTCAAGTCCCTTACTTCATCCAGTGCATAATCTCCTCACCAGTATGGGCACACAAAGAGAGGGATATTATAAAACCACTACCATATGCTTCCGATTCAGGATGTTAAACACTCCAGGGCATGTCTGAAAGCAGATGGACCTCTGCAGAGATCATCTAAAGCCATGGCACCCCGGGCACACTCCAAGGATGGTACAAGACTCTACCTCCTTGAAAATGTAGGGAGCAAGAGAAGAGATCCAACAAAGCACTCACCATGGCAGATCAGGCTACAATCAAATAACATTCATCATACAAATAGGATTGGTCACTTATATGTGTGATAAGCTCAGATGGATTTCAGATCTGGGGCTATATATATTTCATGAAGCCATCAGATTACTATGCAATGGCAGTGAAAAAAAAAAAAAAAAGTAAATTGAATCTTAGGCAGTGTTAAGAAAAAACAAAGACCAAAACACCATTAAGCATTTCATAGAAAACATCTTAGACACCAACTTGGGTCTTCTTGCCCTCAAAAAGAATAGAAAATAGAAAGTACAGAGCAAGCTGACAAAAATGAGTAAAAATACTAAATAGTTCTGTATTAGACTCAAAGGCTCCTCAGCCATGATTAAGAAAGAATTTTGATAGAAGTCTATAAAATTCAAGGGTATCATGGAAAATAAAGCATATTAAATAACAGGCAGATGGCAGATAATAAACAAAAAAAAATGTGGTCCTTCACAATATTTAGGAATTACACTTAGTATTAAAAAAGCAATGGACGCTTTCTTCATTTATAGGAATTCCTTTTTGCCCAACATCTTGAATAAATCTCAGAGAAAACCAAATCAAGCAAAGCATGAGTGAGTTCAACAGGGAATCATAAATCAGTAACATGAGGACTCCTTTAAAAATAGGTCAGGATACATTGCAATATTAATCCTTCTCTAAGTACAGTTTGCTTCATCTACATCCCGTTTTCTTATATTGCAAATGCTTTCAAGCAGCATATTAGCGTCGAAGCAGCTCAAACAGCACAGAGCTCTCAATCAGCACTGGAAGGTTTTCTCATTTTCCTAAACAATGAGGAAGGAGATGTACAAACACTCTACATCAGGAGTTACCGATGAAGCAGAATAAATGGGTCACACAGTGTTTTTAAAAGTCTGTTACTGTGAAAATACATGCCCACTAAATGGGATGTAAAACCAGGTTCTCAGTAAGTAGGTCATGCAGCATTTTTATAGACTATTAGAACATACACATGCATACTAATGGAATACAAAACTGGATTCTGTTAAAGTAAGAAGATTAGAGAGACCAAAAAAATCCTGTGACATGGATGGGTCTGAGGAGGTTGCTCTATTAGACAGCTGTATATATTTGTCAGGGATAATCTGTTTCCTGAAATATTTCTGTCTCTTTTCTTACAGTTGTTTGGAACAGCCTCTAGGGGAATTGTGCTTCTCTGTTAGCTCAGAGCAATAAAAATATAGCTCACTTCTAAAACTGGATGTTAAAAAGTAATTCTGCCTTTAGAGAGCACTACCGTAAGCAGTCCAAAGTTGGAGGAAAGGAAGCTAGAAGATGACAGAAACAAAACCAAGCATAGATATGTTTAAAGTCATCATTCATTTGCCTATAATTTTGTTGACAGACTAAACTTACATACAAAAATAAAAAATCACATTGAACTGGCATAATGTATAGCTATAATAAAACTAAAGCAGCATAATATAAAGGATGTAGAGCAACGTGACTTAAATATAAACACCTATCTTCTTTTATTTAGGAATACAAAATACTTAAACTTAATGCTTATTTATTTGAGACCTACCAGACAAGTTCATCATTTCTATTCCTAAGATTGATTTGTCACAACAAAATCAAGATAGTTGAAGCAAAAGATTTCAGACAAATGAAAATACAACATCAATTTAAGCAGCACATTATACATCTCAAAAGTGAAAATGCATTGATCTGACTAGTCACAACTTTATGTACCAGATAAAGTCTGCACTGGGCTTTAACTACTCCAGAACCCAAACACATTCACAGTTTAAGTGTGGATTCAACTGTTGAGTATCGTGGCTTTGTAGAAGGAATTGCTTTTTTGTGAAAGTAGACTGCCCTGAATGAAAGCAAGAATTCATCCTGCACATTCTTCATCCTTCAGCATGGGGGGCTCGCTGAGGCCCCCAGCACTCCCTAATCTGAGAATGCATTTTTTGGAGTTGCCACTTACAAAATATAAAAAGCAACCAAATCAGAACAGCTAAATTTCCCATCACTGTTATTCTGGGGTTTGGTTGTTTTCCTTGGTTATTCTCTCATCCTGACACTCTTAGATTGCCACTAACCAAACAGCACAGCCAATGCAATCACAACCTAATGGAGGAATTAGAATTGCTATTCCAGTTACAAATCAGAGTGATGCCAATAAAGGGGACCATCTTAGAAGCAGCAGGAGTAGAAGATAATTAATATTTTTCAGTCCCAGAAGCCACTGTGAATTTCCAGGGAAAAATAACTTTTTAAAAACTAAACATCAGTTAAAAGCTTTGGCACAGAAAGCTGATTTTGTACTAACCTTCACTCCTTCAGTATCCTTTCACTTCTTCCCTTGGCTGATGGAAACTAGAGCCAGGATGCAGCACAAAGCTGACATGAATCCAGCACAAACTGTAATAAAGAAATCCAATTAAGACCCTCACAGTAAGAATTCAGATGAGACAGGTTTAGAGGACAGAATCTACATTATACATCTTTCAGAGAAAGCTGGAAAGTGCTGATATATCCAATTTATTTTATTAATATTTAATGTTTACTGATAAACATAGCCTTAGGCTGAGAAGTGGCAGTTTTAGTTTTCTATTGAAACTAATAAAATAGCATACTCTCTGAAATTAGGCTGGCAGTTAAATTTTTACAATTAGCTGTTTCAGCTTACAAAATTACCTCATATTTTTAGGTTATAGTGCCACATTTTCAAATATTTGCAAGAAATTTCAAGATAATTGCTGATTCAATGAACAGATATCAAAACAAATTTAACAACAGTAATATTTTGTAAATGCTTGTCCCAGATTAAGTACAACATTTAAACCTTATCGTTAAATGAAGATTTATTACTATCTTTGCCAAATTTATTTCTAGATCAAAACTTGGGCTAAAAAAGTTACTCTGATGAGTCTGAGACTTCTGTTCCTGCTATCCTCCAGTTCACAAGGGATTATGGTATTTTATATCACAAACTAAGATACAAACTGGAAAATGTAGCTCTCTAAATAAATAATTCCATCAGTAAACTACCAAACTCAAACAATTCCTTCAATAGGTTTGATTTGCACAGAAACACAAAGGTTTTGGTGGATATGGGATTGGTTTTGCTTTGTGCCACCCTCTCTGTCTCTGGGGACCAAGAGTTCACTCTCACCAGATTACCCCAGGCAGAGGATGACTCCTACCACAATCCAATTTCATTTATCTCCTAGAACTCTCCACTCCCACATGGAAAACAGGAGTGAGGAAATGCTGGCTCAGCAGAGCCCATGAGGTACAGAGTGGGCAGCTTCTTCTTCCCCCTCTGCCACCTCCCCAAACTCCTCCCCAAAAGTGTTTTCTCCCTTTCAAGGCACACCCCAATTCTATCCCAAATCTACTGAACACATTCCTGGTTTTAGGGGACACCCCAAACCAGACCAGGTTTGGTGATGGGCATGGCAACACCTTCTCCTACAGCAAGTCTGTCTTCCTGCTCTGATTTATAGTTTCTCCCTTGTCACATGAAAATCAGAATTTCTAATTAGCAACATCAACCAGGCAGGTTGTCTTTTTTTAAGTCTAGGAACAAAAGCAAAGAAAGATAAGACACTGAAATTGTACAAGCTCAGTATGTGAAGACAAGCAGAAATCACTGAAAAAACAGCAAAGAGAAAACAGAAATACAAAGAATATACATGCATACTATCAAAGCTCATTTTGTGATGTAACTTGCAAGATTATAGTCTATATCTAATATTCTATAATTAGAAAGCATAGATTTTTAAAAAACAAAACCTTTTTAAGCACCTAGAAACTCCAAAATAAAAACCCAAGGGATCATTCAGGCACCTGGATGGTGCCTGAATCACTATAAGTAATTTCCTGTCATTTAATTTTTTTCTACCAGCAAATAACCCTTTAACAATCAAAGGCCCAACAGTGTTCAGGGAGCAAAAGGAAATGAAGTAAGAAAATTTATAGACTACATCCAAAATGCAACTGGCATTACCAGAATTTACAGATCTGCACCCAGGTCTAAGTTAATTTTCAACTCTTCTCACCACCCATAGGGAAGAATTGTAACATGCCACCTTGTTAAAAGTAAGAAAAACGCATTCTGTTCTGCATGTGGATGTTCAGGAGTTGGTGTCACTTACTTCTTGTCAGCTTATGAGCCTTAGGTTTTCCCTGCAGGTTTGATTTCAATTGAATTCCCAAAGTAAACCACTTCACAAGGGTTCTTGACTTTCAAGAGCTATAAAAAAATAACTCCTAGTGCTTACAGAAACAGAACATCTTCATTTAAAATGACCTTCTCGTTTCTGATGCTTTCACCCTGAGCAGATTGCCTTAGGAATTAAAGGATACAAATGTCCATTCAAATATCTCTTTTTATTTTATATTTTGGGTTTGGTCTGACACAAAGCTTTTGACATGCCAAGAAACACAAATTTTCATATTATTTCTAGCTTTAAGAAAACACAGAAATAACAAGAAAAGAAAAGATATTCAAAATTCACTGTAAGCCCTCTGCATGGAACATTTCCATGCCACAGCTAAGGCAACAGTGCGCAGCATGTCAAACAAAGTTAACATTGTAGCAGCTGATCACAAAATTAAGGTGGTCTGAAACCACCACCAAAGGTTTTGCACAGTATTCTGCAGTAACACATGGGTTCCCATTCACTCTGCACAACTATCTTCCAGTGTGAGTGGGGCTGTGAAAGAACAGGAAGTGTTCCAGATCCTGGATGTACAAATTCTTTTTCATGCTGAAGAATTGGAGAAAATTTTTCTAAGAAACATTTTTTATTAAAATCCCACTATGTAACCTTTATAGAGTCACTTTAGTCATTAGTTTAACATTTAGAATGTTATGGGAACATTCTAGAAGTGTTCCTATAATATCTGAACAATTTAAAGTAGATTATTATAAGGGGTTTTGTTTTTCTTTCTGAATTGCAGGGTTTCTATCCTGCCTTACACATGCACTGCCTGAAGGTGACCCTGAGGATCATTGGCAACAGATGAACAGCTCTTAATTCTCATGGGTGCATTTCAGAAACACAGCATGTGTGGAAAACCTCTGTCAGACTCATTAAGCAATTACAATGACTTCTCAGGGGAAAACAGCAACCACTCGTGTAGTAGCACCCTTAAAAAACAAACACTATTCTTAGAGATGCCCTGCACTGCTCTGAAATTCCCCATTTCCTAGGCTGCCTCATGGGAAGAGTTCACTTTCCACTATGCATTCACTCCTGATCAGGTTCTCTCAGTGCCAATGAGCATTTCCAAGATCTCACTGGGATTTACCCTCTCTCTCAAAGATTGTTTCATTGAAGACATTTTCATTTTAGTTTTATTTTGCTTTTTTTGGTCTGTCCTGAAAATCATATTGTTTGGACAAATACCCTTAAGTAATCATATATAATGCTAAAAGTCTTGCTAAGAGTAAGATACAATGTATAAACACAAAATCAAATTTGGGCCACAAGGAAAAATAAAATACACCATAGAAATGGAAAGAGAAATGAAAGGAACCCGTCTCACCCCACATATTTTCCAAACTGGCATTCACTGAATAATACTAAGCAAACTTATAAGTAATCCACAGCAGCTTTAGGTACTGAATAGGGGGTTGGGAGGGAAACAGGTACTGGGTTGTGCTTTGAAGAAAGGAGTTGGACTATTTATCTACTTTGTAATCCTCATGTGCTATTCAATAAAAGTCAATTTGCAGGAAATACCTAGTTAATCTGCTAACATAAATTACTGATCTTGAGTTTTTGTAAAAACTGAATTCCAGAAAGTCTCACTTTATCTGCAAAAATATTCATTTCAACATTAAATCTCTGATGTTCTTGGCCAAGAACAATTAGATTGCTCTTCAGTTCAGAATAATTGGTTATAAGAATGTGAAATCATGCAAAGGACAGTTACTCTTTATGGAAAAATCTCACTGACCTCACTAATTCAACTACCAAGAAATAGTCTCCTAGCCATGTTATTTTAGACAAAGAAATATATTCTACTCTGGTGCCCACCCATCTGGTTCCTCAGCATGAGAACCCTTCCAAAGAGCCCAGTTCACCACAGCCACTCTGTCACAGGAAAATTCCACCCACATTTTGTGAAATAGAAAGACAACAGGTTTGGAATATGACAACACACACTCACTTGAATAAATGCACGGCACAAAACCACTGTACAAAGCAGATTTCACTCTTTGTGCAGAATCCAGAGAACATTCAGATTTTGCACAGACCACTAAGAAACAAATGAAAAGGCAAAGCTATAGGCTGACTGCAAAGGAATTTGGTCACAATGGGAGTCCTAATGCAGAACTGCATCACTCTTACTCAAATGAAGAATGGAAGTATTTTCAAACTAACTTGCCTATAATGAAAAAGAATTTTAGGGATAAATTAGTAGGGATAATTGCTCAACACTTCCAGCTCCTTTTAGCTGAAATGTTTACAAGTGTGTGGGATTAATGGCAATCTGTCACTATCATTGCCTCTCAGAAGACAAGGCCAATGTGCAGCACTTCTGCCAGCACATATTAGCTTGCCAGAAGAAAACAGAAAATCTAAAGCCAGCCTTACACCTTACAGAGCCACAAGTGCAAAGACCTGAGCAACTGAAAGAAAAGCTGGCTGGCCAAGTGGAAAATATTAGCCAAAAGCAAAACACTTCCAGCAAAATGCATCTAAACAAGAATTTCCCTCATTTCTCTTATCGAGAATTTTCATAAAAGCTCATTAAAAGGGGGATAAAAGAATTGCAAATAGCTCACTGTAAATAGATTCTCCATAAACTGCAAGATACACTCTTGTTTTCACCCTTTTTAGCTCAATTCCGTCTCTCACCTTTCACTTAATATAGTCCTTCAGCTGTGCTAACATGATGAGATTCTGCTGGGATGCAGTTAGAAAATCACAGGGACATCCAATTGACAATAACAAGCATCAGCAGGAGCTGAGAACATGCTTATTTGTACCACCTGCTGTTTTGTCTTTTCAGACCCCTTAGACATTGGCTCCTCCTCTTTTCTTCTTCATATTATACACACACACCCCTTAAAAATGTGACTTGTCTATATTCCACTTTCTGTCTCACCCTGAAGCATTACAATTAATTTCCAATTCATCTTCCCCTTTCCTGTGAAAAGGTGGAATCCTCATGTAAAAGGACACTTTTACATAAAAACAAGATTCAGCTTTAGTTGATACTTTGATTTATTATTTTAGGAGTCAGCAAATTTACTCATCTTTAGCTAAAGATTCCTGCATCTGTCCTTATTATGAATTTGGATGCTTCATTTCACTTCTCTCCCAGTTCATTTTAATGTAAAAATCTTAACACACCTGCAATGTTGTTCATTACAAGAAGAAATATTTCCACTTCTTAATAGAGAGCAATCAAAAAAAACAAAGAAAGAAAGAAAAAAAAGGCAAAGCAGAAAGGTAAAGAGAAAATGTTATCTAATAGCTGTATTATCAGAAACCCAGCTACATTTCCAGAAGGTAGCCAGCCAGCTTAGCAAACATCACAAATCAACCCCTGTTCCCCATAAGGAGATTTAGGACTACTGACATCTCTGCATTCATTCAAAAAGACAAATCTAAGAGTTCAAAGGTGACTTCAGCTCCCTTTTGTGATGTCTTGAAATGAAAATTATTCAGATCCTACTGACTTGAACATTTAGCCCTGAAGTATCCCAAAACACTTGCTTAAATGCTCAAATCAATTTAAATATTTCCTTGTTAGCATCAGTCTTCGTAAATACTGAGACATTAAAAATTTTTGCAGAAAAATATATTGGACACTCTTCTCTGAGTCAGAGAATTCATGCTTTTTCTGTTTAGCAGTGGAAATATACTTCCATTCTTTCCTCCTAGTTCTAGCCCTGTTGTCTGTTACCTTGTGTCCCTTCTTAATAGAAATTACTAACCAATTTTATCCATACAGATCCATTCTATTCCTTTGCATTCATCCTTAACTACACATTTTCTCCCCCATTTTCTATGATTTCTATTTGATCTTCAAGTCATTGACAAGCTCCTGATACAGCCATTATGGTCTATCATTTTTCTATTTCACCTCCACATTGTACAGCATATACAAAAAACTGACTCCCTCAGGAGCTGCAGTCTTTTATGCCTTAGCTGATCTTCCCAAGAAATCCTATTTAGCAATTCCCTGAATTTGTGGAAGTCTGTTTCTCTGAAATGTGTTATTCTGTTTCTCCAATACATTCTTTTCCTTTTAAAAATGAATTCTATCTTTTGGCTTTTATTTTTTTAAATCTTGTGTTTTCGGTTTCCTTTCTCAGTTCCCCCATTAACCAGAAGCCAATCTAAACCATCTGCTATAAAAACATTTCACAGCTTCTGAAACCAATTGCCCAGCCCATTTCAGAAATTCTTTGTACTGGTAGCTATGGCATAATCTTACTATCATGGCCATTTTTTGTACTTATTATTAATAATTAATATATAATTATAAAAATAATTGTAATGAAATATAAAATATAATTATTTTAGTTTAATATATAAAATGTATAATTTTATTATGTGATTTGTAATATACCTCACATTACTATTCAAAAAATATGATAGCAGTATGAGTGAATTCATACAAGTGGTTATTATAGCCCCACAGAAAACATTATTTAGAGTGTCTTCCTAGATTAACCACACACACAGTGCTCTCTCCTCTAGGGCAAAGACCTCAGAAAAAGTATATCCAGAATACCAGAACTCTGCCAAAGTTCTATAAAATCAGCCTTTCCTCAGAGAAAGAATGAAAATATTCCATCAAGACTCTAGGATAAAACCATTCCTCTCTAAAAATTGATGAATGGTAAAAGTAAGAATTTATACTTCACAACAAAATCTTTGCATCTTTGGAAATGTTTCAAGTACTGTTCTATATAATAATTTTATCAATTATTGTTATTTAAAACATCTCTTTTCCTCTGTAATCTTTTTCTAGAGTTACTACTTGCAGATTATAACCAAAACCTGCTGTAATAAATAATGGAGTTTATATTTTACTTCTTTCCAGACAGGGAATTCTAGGAGACAAATTATTTATGCATTATTTTAGATTCAGAACAACTCTATGGCTTCTCTTTATGCAGCTTCAAATACACCAGCTAAAGATTAACAGAAATGAGATGGATCTTGTGAAGTCAGTACAAGCTCTAATGCCACTGATCATGATGTGAAACATAAGATGTTCTTTTTACTTGCTACAGGAAATAAGTTGTGCTGATAATCTAGTAGAAGATTCCCATAATTCTTGTGGAAAAAAAAAAATCAAAGTAACTTAAAGATAATTTTAAAACACTGCATCAGGTCTCCTGCCCAGGGAAACCCTGAAAATTCTGCTGATTTGGCATAAAGATGCATCTATTGCTCTTGTCACTCCCAGAAGTAATGAGAACAGAATCCCAAAAAATCCAGAGATTTCTGCCAGCAATAACCACTTTCCTAGTGAAAAAAAAAAAAAATCTCTGTAATACAAGCAGCATGTCAATTAACAAAAAGCAGTCTGGCAGCAGCCTTAGCAATACTGCTCAAGATTAATGCTGATATGCAGTTTACAGCGCTTTAACTATTGCTCAAAATCGGTCCTGCTCTGTAGGTGGGAGATTGCTTTTCCTAAAAACACTATTTTTCATGACTTGAAACATTGCAGGGGAGTGGAAATCGTGGTTCAAAAATCCGGAGCTTTTAAAATTGTAGCAAAAATTGACATTACATATCAATACAGCCTCTAGTGATAGTCATTCTCTGCAGAGGCTCACCTGGAGCCTTTGGAGCCCTGAATTAGGCTAGCAGTGCAGTAAGAATACTTTTCTAGAAAAACTTAATCTCTTTAAAATCCACTACTTTAAAACTTGGAGTTTATCTATTTCTCATTATTTAATAGTACCATGAATTATTTCCTGGTAACTAATTGCAGTTTATGAGCCATTTGAGAAGAGATCACGCTGTGCTTGTGATTTGCTGCTTAGTCATATAAATGGCAAATTTTATTTTCCAAATGAAAAGTGTTGGCTTAAAATTAGGAATTCTAGACACCAAAAATATCAAGTTAATATTTATTTACTATTTCAAAATAATTTTCTCTCTCCTCATATACCTAGCTCTGCACATTGATTTAATAAATAAGTACTATTATTTATACTAATAAAAAGGCAACACTTTCATCAAAGGAATTACAACACAAATATGTAGCAAAATATATAGCGTGGCACAGGAAAGGAAGGAGTTCTCAGTGTGGAAGGGTGTGCTTAAAGAGTACTTAATAAACATCCAAATATTGAGTTTTCCTGGAGAAAACTAGAAGGAAGATAATGTTACAGCTGTTGAATCTGCTCTACCTTGCTGAAAATGGAAGTTTTCTCTGCTGCCAATGAGAAAAGTAGATGACAGTAGAATCAATGATCCACATATAGCAGAGTCCTCTGGACATGCCTATTCAGAACCTCAAAACAGTAAACCTTCATTCAGATTCAAACCTTCACTCTGCAGTGAAAATGCCCTCAGGAGAGCTGTAAAACATTTGTTGCAGCCATTCCCATCAGCTGAGAAAACACTCCTCAAGCCCTCCCACAGAAACATCCTCAGTGAGACAAGTAAAACAAACAACAAATAAAGAGTGATGATGATATTTTGGGTGAAAACTCGTACTTGGACAAGATCATTACAACAAAATATTTGGTTTGTATGTTCAAAAGCAACACAGAATTTTTTCCTCTTCCCTGAGGAGCAGAAACACAAACCCTAGAATCCAATGGAATACAAACCTACCTGGACATCCCTCTTTCTCCAAGTACAGCAATCCCAGCAGAAGTGAGCCAGGCTTGAAGGCAGCCATGGAGGAAACCACGGAGGATCAGAGACAAGTTCAGCAAACAGTGGAGCCAGGTTAGCTGGACTGTCTAAATTAACTCCCTTGAGCAGAGATTCTGCTTCAGACTTCTACTGAACTGACCCAGGGATATTTCCTTACACAGCAAAGAAATTCTGCCCTCAGAGCAAAAATTGTTGTTTTCTGGAATGGGCTCATGGTGAACAGCTGCAGAGTGAGTAAATGCTTGTGCAGAGAATACTGTTCTTGGAAAACATTTGGCTCAACATTTCACAGGCAGAATGAGCACAATCTCACAGGATGAGCCTATATTTTTGGGATATTCAGAGATACAGGAAAATTCTATCACATTGCTGTACTGTTCACAACATTAACTGTAAGCAAAACAAGTTAATCCAAATATTGTGGTGACCAATCATCCTCTTTGACCTTTTAAATAAGTCACACTGAGGTTGACTTTTGACAATTGATCCCAAAGCTTATATTTTTCCAACATTAGAAAAAAAATCTACCAAAAGTTGTCTGGAGCAGGGATGCAGAGCTTGGAGCTCCCCTCCATGAGCAATAAAAACACTGCAGAGTCAGGTACAATGCCACTGCTATTCATGCACTCCAGAAAAGCCATGTAAAAGAAAAGAATATGCAGAACTTGATAAAAGCACAATTATTTCAGCAGTTACTAAAACCAGTGACTCTGAGGTGCTCAGGGCTTTGCAGGGCACCTGTAGAGGTTTTCACCTGTAGCAAGCTCCAAAAGAACACTAGTAGGATTTTAAACTCCAAGAAGACAAGTTTCATTGGAATTAAACTAAAAGAGTTGCCACCTTCAACAGAAAAGACAAAAATTATAACAGAACACAATAAAAATGAAGTATAAACAATTCTTCCCAGTTCACTGTCCATGCTGGCACATCTTTAAGTCTAGAATCGATTTTCCTAATCTTATGCATTTTCTGAGCTGCAGAGAAGTCTGCCCAGCCTCAGGATAGGTCCTTCAGGTGCCTCTAAGGCCAGGGTGGCTGGTCCCAGTTTGGGGCTTCTCACTTGGTGCCGCTACAGCCTTCATAACCTCCTCTCCAGGCAAGCTCAGTTCCACCCAGTTATCTTAGAGAGACTTGATGTCATAGCAAGCAGAAAAAAAATGAAAACATCAAATGCTGCCCATAAGAGAGAAACAGAAAAAGGAAAAGATGAAATGGAAGAAACTACTTGGTGAGTTCTTATTTATTTTCACAAATTCAGAATAAACTGCTTTGCCTTCAGAATATTGCATAATTCAAGCACACATTCCCACATGGGAATTCTCAGTTGGTAGAGAAAGCAAAAAATTGTGCTTTTCAAAGAGAAGATACATCATCTTAGTTTCTAGAAGAATTCCATAAAAGAATAAACAACTATTTTTAAGTCCTTATAGAGATTTTTTAAAGAAAAGGTATTTCAAGTATGATATTTTAGAGAAAATATCTCAACCTCCTCCTTTCTAAAAGGCTCATTTAAATATTAGTAAACACTAGAACATCTAAATACCAGTAAAGGATAGAGGAAAAAAAAACCTGAAGCAGCCCACCTGATGACATCTCAAAGGAAAACTTATAAGGAAACAGACCATGAAAAAAAATCCATTTTCTTTCTTTCAACTCCTTTCTAAAAGGAGGAGAGAGAGTAAATGGGGGGGGGGGGGGGGGGGGGGATACAGGACAAAACTAAAATGGCTTTTGCATCATCTTAAAAGTAAAATAAATTATTACAAACACTGGAATAAATGTAAATGTGCAAAGCCGCAGAATCTGGCTCACTAGAGTTTGTGATTTCTGCTACAGCTTTACAAAGCATTAAATATTTCCAGGAAGATACTGAAAAGCTTTTGGATCGAGCTGTAAGTGTAAAAAGCAAATCACCAGAAAGTTTCTCATGTACAATCCTGCATTCTGACTCAGAGGCTCACCTCATTGTCACCCCTACCACGTGAAGTGCCACTGTCCAAGAACTGTAAAATCTCTTCCGACACTGGTTATAACAATTTGAGAGCTGGCGATTTAAATCTGGCACATAATATCTTCTGTCAAAATAATTACACTCTTTTGGGAAAGCTTTTCCTGTACTGTCTGGATTTCTTTGTGCAAGGTTGTCCCCTTGTCATTTGCAACCACATCCATAACATTTTAATGGCAACTGCTGGACCTTCCACGCTGCTACTGAGCTGTCTTGAGTAATTTTGACATATTTTATTCCCAAGATTAAGCCTGATGAGCAGTTTGGGCTGATAAACCATACCAAACAGCCATATCTGTAACTACCAAAAGCCACTCAATCTTAACTATTGAAGCCAGTGAAACGTTTCAAATTCAAAAGCTTATATAATAAGCTTCAGGACTCCCACTAAATCTCTGAACAAAAATAACAATTTTTTAAAAAACCACACAACCATAAACAGATATTCTCTGGCAGTGAATTTTTAAGTACTTTCCAGTTCCTTCCATACTGTTGTTATATTGTTCTCTTCCTGTTATATCTTTGAGTTTTAGACTAAAAATGAGGTACAATAATCTAATGCATTATGAGAACAGACATCAGTCTTTGCTTGCATTTATAGATCATCTTAAGACTACTAAATAAGAATAGAGAAAAATCACTAAAGTAGCTCACCTGGTGATATCTCTATCAAATAAAACCTATCTAGTAAGGAATACATACAATGACCAAAAATAAAATCTGTTTTCCTTTTTACTGTACTTCAGACTACAAATATGGTATAAGTGTATTACAAGATACCAGGAGCTGGGTCTTCCCTGTGGCCAGTAAAACTGACTTCAGAGATTGGATAGATTTTCATGAAAAGACAATTTAATTCTGATTTAGCATCAGTCTCTCTCAAGTTTCAATTCAAGAAACCAGAAAATCTGAGAAAGTTTTGCTTTAAAATCACTGAAGTGCACTATTCCTGAAACAGAAGGTCCTGGGGTGATGTGACAGTAATGACAATTTGCTTGTAGGGCCAGTGAAGCACTGCAGACCCCAGGAGGGGCTGGCAGGGCTCCTTCCACACTGCTCCCTGGGCAGAGGGCCAGGCATGACCCAGGCTGAGCCCTGAGGCCACCAGGAGCCAGGGAGCTCAAATCCCAACCTCAGCACAGCCTCACTGGGAGGTGAAGCAGGGTTCAGGACAGGCTGGGGCACTTCATGCCTTAAGGATTGAATTCAACACACTGTGGGGCAAAAGTTGTTTATGGGAACCCCTTATGAGCTGTGGCCCATAGTTCCTGCTGTGCACAAACAGAACTGGCCCAGCACTGTCACCCAGCAATGGAAACAGCTGAACTTTTATCATCTTCTGGGGATTTTATTTCAGAAGAAAATGTTCTACCAGCTCCTGTGACCAATTCCTTCCCAAGCAATAGGAACCCGAAGACAAAAAGCTCTGAGTGCAAGCAGCTGCAGCTCTGCTGGTTTCTGCAGAGCCTGTCCCAGGCAGGCACCACCCACCAGCTGTGGCTGGGTGCAGCACAAGGGCTGACACAGCTGAACCATCCTGAGCCTGCCCCAGGCAAACACCAAGACATTTCCCTGACTGCAGGACGGCTCTGACCAGCTTTTGGTCAGCAATCTGTGGTGCATCAGGCATGGGAATCAATATCAGCTTCCTCTGTTGCCCACATCTTTACTACATCTGTATTTTAAATTAAATTATTATTATTATTACAAATTTTAAATTAAATAGAGCTTTATGTAAACTGCTGTCTGTGACTGTTTTGGTATGCACCACATCACAGCATTTGAGGATCCATCTCTTGCATTTCTGTGGGGTGACATATATACTTTACATCCTAAATGTTTTGGCCATGAAAGGGCAGAGGGGAAAGACTGAACATAAAAGTTTACAGTAATTAAACAATTATTTGCATTTTTTCTTTTCAGTCAAGAACAAGTTGAACTTAATTTTCCGTTTCCAAAGGGAGTCTTCAAATGATTTTAATTAATTGGGATCAGTTTACCAAGATCTTTGCTTGGCTTTCTGCTTCTTGGAGTCTGAATGCAGAACAGAGGAAGGCAACTGGAATGTCACCAGGAAGAATTACTGAGCCCACTCCTCTTGGCCATTACACTGAGCTGGCAGAATAAAAGGGTTTTCTCTTCCTATCCTCTCATTGCAATAGGGATCAATTTGCGTTTTGTTCATAAGTCTATGAAAGGCAGATTGTACAAGAGACTGCCTAAGAATAAAAGCCTCCAAAGCATTTTTAAATTTAAAACTACACCAAAAAAAAAAAAAAAAGTATTTAGCTTAAGCTCAAAGACATGTAATCTTTCTTTCTGTTAATCAATCCCATGAAAACACTGGATTTTTTATTTCTCTGGTCTGTGACCATTTCCAGCTAGCAGATTTCAGTTAAAATGGAAAAGGAGTCTCTCACCAGATTATTTTCTTAGAAACTACTGAAGTGTATCTTCCACAGGTCAAGTTTCAAAGGCCTGAACATTGACCCAAGAGACAGAGAGAAATACAAAGATTAATCTGAAGCACCCACAGCTCCAGAAGATGTCTTTTTGGTCCAGCATTTTAAAAATTACCAGGAATCAACCACTAGCAAAAAGGCATTTCTAACAATTAAAATTAACTGTAACTATAAGAGGAACAGGTCTTTTGTGTAAGATAAACAGAATACTCCCACAAAATGCATGCCCTATATGTCTGGATAGCATCATCTTTATACACTAAATAAAATTAACAGCAAGTCTCACTGTACATTCCATTCACTTTACCTTATTTGAACGTATACTTAAATATGAAAGCCAATGGAATATCTGCAGCAAATAATCCCTTATTGGTTCGAGGTCTTATCCACCAGATTAACATCCACTCACAAAAGTTTTACATATGCATTATAAAAATATTTTGAATTCTCAACCTCCATACATACATCAAGAATAATGACAGCAATTTGTAGTATCTAACACATACAAACACACATTCATCTTATTCTACATTTTATCTGAAATGCATGTTTCAATATAATGCTTTCAACATCTTAATAGACTAACACTGATAGCCTATAGAAACCTGGAATAAAGCAATAAGTGCTCTACAGACTCTCACCAAAAGGATACAGATCATCAACATTTATGAGACAGGGACACAGGAGGGTAGAGGACTGAAAGTTGAAATACCTGAGGAAATTAAACTGAGATATAGAGGTAGGGTTTAGATAAGACAATATTCAGGTGAAACAATGATGAGAATTTTTGAGTGTTCTTTTGTATAATAAAGCCTCTTGGACAATGAGATCATATCACCATCCTTCCCATTTGAACACTGACATATTGAATACCTCCCACTGCAATGCATTAAAAATGTCTGATTGGGAACATTTTTGTGCCAGAGGGAGAAGAGATGAGAATTTTCCAGCTTGAATCCATACTTTCAAAATTATGGGTGTACTCTTAGCTTAATGTTGAAGACCAGAATTACCCTAAATTCCTCTTCAATTTTCTCTATGTGAAGTATTTAGGTGGATCAGCTGAGAAGATACTGTTGTTGCTTTATAAAACACTGAGCTCTGTATGTACCCTCCCCAGGCAGGATTACAGCGGATTTAACATATGTGCCCAGTGCTTTTTCAAGTTTAAATATTATTTCCCAGTTTAGGGCTTCATTATAGCAGTTATACACATTTGCAAAACTTCACACACAATTTTCCTAATAAAACTTGATACCTGTGTCCCTGTCCTACTGAGATGTGCAACATAATTAGGAATCTATCTATTGCCCATGCAATGGATGAAGTAAGATCTAAACTTTTCACAAGAATGAGATTAAAAAGAGCTCCACGTCCTTCAATTTTACATTGTGTCATAAAACTCCAGTGCATTTTCTGATATATGAAGTGGATATAAACTAGTCTTGCAGTCTCCTATGACATTCATTATACAGCTATAAATATCATTCCCTTTCATTTACAGAGCTTGAATGAAAGCATAAAGTTTCTGCAGCTACAGAAAATATATGTATTTTAACATCTCATGCTTAACATTACAGAATTATATCTGAGCAACTACTAAATATTTCAAGTAAATCCTAAAAAAGCCTGAAATGCTTTCCAAAGGAAGAAACATTCAGTAAGCTAGATTTTATTAAATCTCAATGTCCTCTTTATTACAGAACAGATTGTAAAATTATTAGAATACAGCTGGCATATTCTCAACTGTGTGATATCCAGGAGAAAGGTACTTATTGTTATTTTTTTCAGTCACTAACACAGCAAAATATTTTGAGTTATTTAAAAAGAGACTTTTTAAAAGCACTTTAAGCATATTTGAGTCTTTTAATAAAAGAAATATACTTAAATATTTTGAAATAAAATCCAAAGAATATCAGGTAATATTGGCAGAATTTTGAACAACTGTTTCATCTATCACCTCACATATCCAAAGAGTTGTAGCCCTGATGCCATATCTGCCACTAACATTTGATGTCCAGATTGATTTGTATCTGGTAATTGTTTATTAGACATAATTACCATTGCTACTCCATCTTTTATATAGATAAAATCTGGTTGGAAAGATGGTGTTTTAAATGTCTGACAGCTAGGATATGCTAACATTGAATAAATAGAATAATGACGTAAGAAAAATTATTTTAAACCAAACAGGTGTCAGTAATTCTATTGTTACCTTGTCATGCAACCATCCTCAGAAAATCACATCAAATTTAGTCTTCGGTTAAAATCACTCACCTGCCATGAGCTATATTGCTCAACTGACACCTGAGTGCAGAAGCTGACCCCAACAGAATATTTGATTCTTTCTGAAAGGACAAGTCTCTGAAAGCAAAGGATATAAAACAAGAAAGAAAATAAAGTCATTGGAATGTGACACCATGTGGAGCTACCCAGGTGAGGTTTGAACCAAGAATAATTTCAAGTATATCTGTGTAGTAAATACAAGATAGTGCATCTAACCCAGACATACTTCTCATAGAGGAGAAAGCTACTCTGCATAAAACAGTCTTAATATATTTATGGATATCACAAACATTCCACCATATGAGAAAGAACCTCAGGACATACACCTTAATTTTCCCTTTCAAATAGGTTTTTTTTCCAAACAAACTGAACATCAATAATATTGTGCTTAAAGGCCATTATTAAATTTTCAGTTCACAATCACTAGAGAAATGCTGAATCTATAATAAAATTCATCCATTTTGATCAGTGTAATTACCAACTATTAAAATAATAATGAGTCAGATTTTAAGATGTAACCTTACACGTCCCATCACATTAGGTTTTAAAGCTGAGTTAAACACCATCACAGTTTCCATTATATTTACTCTAAATCACTCATATTATAAAAGCACATTTAATTTAGAGTGGGATAAGTAATTAATAAACTATTTCAATTAGTTAAAATACTCTGTAGGCAGATAGCAAATTACTGATTACATTGCAACTCAAAATATTAAAAAACATTTTTCAAGGAACTAAATGTGAATATTTTGAACATGATCTGTTGTTACTGGGCAGAGAAAAATACAATCATCAAGGGGCTTCATTTACAAAATGTTTATCTATTGATAACATTCATATGTTTAAAAATTAAATCACTCAATTACACATCTACTGTATCATCAAATATTACAGTGATTTTTTTTCTGGTGAAATTTGGTATTTTGCTACCAAATTTGAGCATGCAAACATTTGCAAAGTGAACACAAAAGAAGTTCTAGCAAGGCCTAGAAGTCCCAGCAGAAGTGCAGAGTGGTGTTCTTACCCTGCTCAGCAGGACTGAGTGGTGCAGAGCAAACACCAGCTCCTGTCCCAAACGCTGCCAAAGCCACACTGACACATCCACAGCCCTTCCCACTCTTTGGGGTTTAACATCACTTAAAACAGATTGTTTTCACCTGTGCCTCTTTGTGTTTGCACCTGCAGGGGAGACAACAGGTGAAACCTATTAACAAAGTGAAAAAGTGAAATCCTGACTGAACAAAAGGATCTCAATCGCTGGTAAGACACAGGGCAGAAATACACACCCACACCTATCCAACCCCTCCAGTTTTGTTGTATCCTGAGTTTTAGTTGCCACATTATTCCTTAACCTGTGACTTTAATACCAGTATTGCTATCATCCTGAATATGACTCTATGAGTGACCATTCATTCAATACTAGAATACATCTTTATGTAAAAAACCACAGATGTCAGATGAAAGTTCCATATACAGCAACAGTTGATGGAAATTAATTACTGCTATTTGAAGCAAAAATCTACCTGTTGCAAGATACCCAAACAGAGATGTCTAGAAGTAGCCATATTATATGTGACACTGAAATCACAAAATCATACTGTTTCCCATTTCAAGTTTTCTGTCACAGGATATCATTTGGGAGGACGTATAAATTTGGCAAGCTTCAGCTCTAATAAAAATATGCAAATAATAGACCCAGCATTTTGTCACTGTCTGCAGATTCAGAGTCCTAGCTCAGACAGGTGAACTTCTCTGAAATACAATCTCCCTCTGCCATACTGATGGATTTTCATCAGATTTAATCTCCAAGAGCATCTTTGTCATTTCCAGTTAAGTTTCAATTTCATTTCTCATCATGATGGACTGTGGAAAAAACATTCTGGGGGAAGGTGTGGGGGGTTGTTATGATGAAGACCAAACTACAATTGGTTATTCTTCTGCTTTGTCTGTTAAGCTAAATAAACATATAAGTATTCTCAAATATCAATTTGAAATACAAGTTAAATCTCTTCAAAATTTTTTATACTAAATCTATTCATACAGACAGTGAAGCCATTTTGTAACAGGAGAGTCAGAGAGACTTATCAATTGATTATCATCTTGTTTAGACAAATACATATAAAATAAAAAGGCTTTAAAGGAAACAGAGTGAATTTGCATCCAAAAGGCAACAGAAACAAAACCTGAAATACTCAGGTACCTTCAGAAGTACCTGAAGTTAATACATGAGTAACTTTTCAATGTGTAAATTCTGCATTACACAATTCTGCAGGGCAGAGTGATGCAGACCTTTGCACGACCCAGTCTCAGCCACCCTGAGTGAGTGGAATTGTGTCTCTCTTACTGTGCCAACCCACAGGCAATCCAGAGGAGCTGGCTATTTCAGGGCAAATAATCAGAAAACATGTTCAGAAAAGTAATGGGCTGGTACCAGTGTCAGGACCCTTCTCTCCCAAAAACTAAGTAACTTACCCCAGTCCTGCAGGGTGTGGAATTGCTCCCCAGCCTTATGGATCAGGCAGTCTTTCCTACACCCTAACAAACATTCCTAAACTCCCTCTCCTCTCACTATCACAGAAGGTTGCTGACATGCTGTTTTACCCTCTGTTCAGCTACAAATGATCTCTCTCCACTTTCAAACCTGAATTCTATAACCCACTGGAACTTATGGTGCCTGTAATCAGCAGTGTGAGCATACAGGGTTTACATTAGATAGCAATGATTCTTAATACTGACTCCAGAAAAACACTGATATTCTCTATTCCAAGGGGTTTAGGTAATTCTCTATTATCTCTATAATCAGTCTAGTCCCTGAAATTATAGGTTATACATTATAAACTATACACTCAGTAAACTACTCAGAAAACATATTTCCCAATTCTTAAGCTTAATCCTCAGAAGACAAATGTGTTAATGGACCTGGTAAATAACTAATATGAATGAGCCACATGAAAGACATTGTAATGGGCCAAATAAATAAAAGACTAGTTACTCTATTCTTTAATAAGCCTGAAAAATGCATCCTATATCATACAGAGCAAATCACAAGGGATTTGACTTGAAGATTCATAGAGAGAGGTAGGAAGTGAATTAAATGGGTAATATCCATCAGTAATGATAATAATAAAGCCTCATGAATATGTAAGCTATTGAGTTTTTAGACTAGTAAAGTTCATAGTTCATTTTGCTTATTCACAGCCTGCAAGTTCCTAGGTGGGTACACTGTGTCTGTATGAAAATTAAAACTAAATATTAAATAATTGTCATTTTCATTCAAAAACTATTTTTCCAAGTAAAAACCAAACACAATAAGAATTATGAGGTTTCAATTGTTGCTCATTAATTGAATCTGACTCTCCTCAGGTCTCAGTGGAGCACTTGAATTATTTGCATAATTAACTTTTGCTATCCATATTGTTTAAGGATTTTCTATGTAACTTGAGCTCTATTAGAAAGTAAAATTTTGTTTCATTAAGAGTGTGGGTAAAATAAAATAACAACCTAAAAAATTTAATAAGACAGTCCTAGAATATTACATCAGTTGAGGAGTTACAAGTCTGGCACAAAACAAAGTTAAGAACAATCTCTAATTTGTGAATACAGAAGATGATTCTCAAAACAAGGAAAACTTTCTTCTCCCATTCCAGAGCATGGGCAACTTGCATCTTTTGCAATTATGCAAAATCCTATAAATCTGCTCGCTGACAACAAATTAAGTTACCATTATCCTAATTTACCCACCAGAAAAAGCAAAGTTATGCATTATTAACATCTTGAAACACAAGTGCAAGCTAATGAAGTTTGGTCACTGAGTTAATGGCAGAGCCGCCTGGAGAGCCCAAGCACCACAACACCCAAGGGAAGCCAGGTACCCTGGAGCAGGGAATTCTGTGGGAGATATGCCTTACAAAATCTGTTCTTTATAATTCATTTCTCAGAAGAGAAACAAATTGACCAGCTGTACATGAAGCTTTCCCATATTCATAGAGATGTAATTGTCATTTTCTTTTGCTCTTTCCAGAATGCATTTTAACCTGCAGCTCTTCCTTGCAGACACAAACTCACACAAAACAACCTTACACAGAGAGCAGCCTCTTTCCAAGAACGATTCCAATACTTGTAGCTTTAAGACTTTAGGCAAGGGCTTCCATGTGTCTAGTTAATTAATAAGAAACATTGCTTTTAATATGATAGGAACTGTATGTGTTGCAGAAACTGAGCCATATAAGTCATATTCACAAGACCAAGTAACAGATGGTAAAACCAGATTGTCCTCCTCCTTCACATTTCCATCATATCTAATATAGTGAAGCTTTTACTCCAAGCAAGGTATTTAGGAGGGAATGGAATAAAAATTAAGTAAATGTTTAAACCAACATAAGGTAAATGCTAAATTTCATAAGGGACATACATAACACTTCATAAAAACTAAAAAAAAAATCTGATGTATTTTTCCATTATTTTTCATTTTAATAAAAGCCAGTAAATTTCTTGAGCCAAAACAAAATAATAGAACAAGTGAAACCTCTCCTAGTTGCACACATAGATATTAGTAGAGGAAAATGCAGCATAATAACTAGATATACCCCTTATGTTATATTAGCCCTACAGGCTTTAAAAACCTGGTACTGAAATCCCAAATGTTTGTACTAAAGTAGGTGATTTATGACCCTTGTTTTCAGACATGCTTAAACATTGATCTGCTCAGCACAAGCCTCATGGTGAAAAAAAGAAATCGATTCTGGGTTTCAGTGAATGAAGTAGTTTGGTAAAGATTCATAAGCTTCACATATAATGATCTAAAAATCAAAGTTGTATGAATGAAGATCCACTTCCTTAGGCATCCTTCATACAGTGAACGATGCCATTTGATAGTTATTTAGTGGTTTTAGGAGAAAAGAGCATTTACTTCAAAAGGATGCACTTGTGGGAGCAATGCCCCATAAACCAGCACAGGCAGCTGCATTTCCATCCTGCGATGGACTGATCCAAGTTGGAGGGTTTCATTTGAGGTCCCAGTGCCTCTCTGCACCTTCAGAGTGGGAAAGGTGCGCGGGTCAGCCAGGGACCTGACCTGCCTTCCCTGCACCAGGGTTTTTGTGCTGTACAAGATGCAAAACATGCAGTTTCCCAATAGCAGTGAGTGTGAGTGCAATGAGACAGGTGATGCAATTTTGAATGATCTCATTTGTAAGGGCATTGCAGCTCCGGGACTGGACTAACCCATGAGTTGTCATGTGTAGGGAAACCTCTGCATGCAGAATGTTTTATAGGTGTGCAAGACACTGCCCTGCTTTGAAGGACCTTCTTATGTAAAATATTCCTATTTGGAAATGTGAAAATTTTTTGTGTCCCAATAGCAGAACTTTCATAGTTAAAAGGAAGTTAAAAGAAAAACTTAGAATCCGAAACTATAAATTCAGTGTAACTGCTTTTAGACATTCAGTGATTCCACAGTATTGCTGAAGAGTAGGGTTTTTATTCTTACTGGCTCACAGATGTAGACTGGAAGCTCATTTCTACCCTGCTTGTCACAAACAATCAGTGCCCAGGTTGGGTTTCCAGCACCTTTAGTTACAATTTTCAGCCAAAATCTCAAGGCAATGAGGCTGCACAGATGAAGTGCAAACTCTGCACCAGGACAGTGGAGTCAAGGGCCATAACATGGACTTAAAGAGCATCCAGAGTGATTTAAGCCAGGAAAAAAAAACATATTTTAACCATATGACTGGTTTGTCATTTTGAAAAATTACTAGTTTTGTCCAAATGACAATAAAATATAGAGTTGGACTCCAGATCTATATAAATTATTCATACAATAACAGATACACCACAGACAACACACTAATTATAAAAGAAAATCTTTGAGATTTTTCTAGACCTGGATATTCTAGGCAAACAAATCCAGTTAATTTTGTCTGTAAAACAGAGACAAGATTTATCTTCCTATAAAAATTAATCTTCTGTAAACAGGCTTCAGTCTACCTTTCCTCTGACATATAAATGTCTCTTTCACATAAATATGTAGAGATTCATTCCAGCCAGGAATGAAGAAAAGAATCTTGAAAATGTCTTTTTTTGACTGAGGTTTTGGATGAGAAAGATGTGTAAAAGAAGAAAATACAACTCTAAAGTATCAAAATAGCCTGCACGTATTCACTTTTTTGGTTCTTATCACCCTGTTTCAGCTAAAGTAATTGACTACTGCAATTGCTTTGCTGAAGCCTCCTTTAAATTCAGGCCTTTGTTCTCCCATTTTTCCTACCATTAGACAAAGCTGACTGGCAGCCTAAGCAGAAGGTCCTGTTTCATGGATTCTGTCATTTGTAATATTCCCTCAATGAGTACTTCTGTTGTAACTGATGTCATCTTTTCCCCATTTTACCTGGTAACAGGGAGATCTCCTCAGAATAGATTTCTTTCATGAGGCTCTTACTCTGCACTTGCTTTTACTTAGTTTTTTCTCTACTTATAAAACACAAAGCACAGTGGAGATTTCACTGCCTGAATTTCCTGCCTAAACTCAGAATGAACCTGCTACACACTGATACTAATGGATGGAATAAAGCAAACACTGATCTATCATAACCTTCTATATAAACTCTAACTTTGAACTACAGTCCTAAATTAAAAATAAAAACTAAAAACTTCTTTTGATCATCCAAATCAGGAGTAATCCTTAAAAAATGGTGGAGTTATTATTCATTCACACCTTAGATAGGGAGAGGAGCAATTCAGAACAGTCTTCCTGTGCTACTCTCCTGTAGCTCTTCCTGTGTTACAAAAATACTGTGTGAATACATCACTATGCTTTGCCTAGAAATGCATTCCCAGAACAACCATGCTTTCCCGTGCTTTCTGAAAGTCCACAGGTTATTAAAAAGAGAATTGTATTCATGAGGGAAGCTGTTTGGGAGCATTTTCAACTGCCTATAAAATGCAATATTAAAAAAAAATCTATCTGCTTCTCCTAACTGGCACTACCATGATGACCTCAGGTCACTTACAGTGCCTCTCTTTTCACATTTTATTGTCCCTGAGATTACTCTGAAATCGTGCAAATATAAAAAATCAGTAACTGCTGTAATATCAGTAGATTTGCTGCTGCTCTGGTTATGTATCTAATCAGGCTTTGAAATGGAAATAGATGGTGCTAGATTTTGATCCAAATATGGATCTAAAATTCAGCATTGTTTTCAGAATATGAATTATAACATTCTATTCCCTGATGGACAAATGGCTTTTTTTAATGAAATCTGATGGTATTAAAACACAGTCTTCTTTCCACAAGCAGTTTCCAAAGACACAACCACTTAAACGTGTCCCTCTGCTAGAGAGGTTTTCACATCTCCAATTACCATGTCTCTAATTACCTGGTTTATATCACCAATCGTAGTCAGACTGGGTGGGTTCAGCTCCACCACCCACTGGAGCTCATTTACCCCACCACGCAATAGCAGGGCCAAGCATGTAATCTTTCCTTTTGTACCCCAGTTGCAGCACATCTGTTCTCAACAGAGATAGGTTCATGAAATTTAGTCAGAAATTAATAAACACTGTTTAGATATTGATTATGAAGAACTATCACAGTCACCTACAAACATATGGGGGGGGGGGGAGGATTATTTTGTATAAATCCAGGGAATCAATACCCTAAACATAAATGTACTTGCCATTCTACATAAGAGGGTAAATGTGTGTAAAGTTGTCCTTGATATTGCCCCATTATTGCTGATTTTCCAGGCAATAACATAATGAGTCAAACAGGTAATAAAAAGAAGACAATTGTTTCTACTGCTAATTTTTTAAATTTTATTTATCAAAGTACTGTACTCTGCCTTCAAAAAAAACAAGTGAAATAAACAAATTAGTCAGAACCTTACTTAGAAGAAAATCAATTTGTTTTAGGTTTGTTCTACCTCCTCTATCTCTAGTCCTATCTTAGAACTGGAAATTTTTCCCCATGCAGTTTCCTACTATAGCTTGTAAAGTACAGAAATCTGAAATTCAGGCTATTTCAGCCACAAGAAATACAGAGCTGTCAATCAGAAACTATTAATGACCAAAACCCTATATTATTGTGATTTTGAGCAGACACATCGCAAGAGTGCAATACTTTTGAGAGACCTGAGACTGATCAATCAAGAGTGTGAAAACCTAATCTTTTGTAAATGGAGTTCCATATAAATTAGCTCCATGTCAAATAGGCAAAGAATGGGTCACTGTACCTGGAGCACAGGTGCACAGAAGGAAATGCCTTGGAAGCTGTCCAGCATTGTACAATCTGCCTCCGTCTGCAGTTCCCAGCAAAGCACTGTGAGCTGCCCTGGTGCGTGGACAAGGTGCCTTTCACTTGTATCATCAAAATATCCACAAAACTTCAGCTGCTGAAGAGAGTTTTATTCAAAAACAGGCCTGCACAGGCTGGTCAGCTAAACAATGTCACCTTTTTTGCAAGCTCACTACTTCATCAAAACTCACAGAGAAAATTATGTAAAATCCAAAGGCTATTTGAGGTTCAAATTATTTAAATTTCAACACACAAAAAATAATTTTTAAAATGAGACTCCCAGAATTTAACAGAGAATGAAAAAATTGGTACATAGCTCCTACAAACCTGAAGCCTGAAGGAACCAACCTTACAGAGATTTAATTAGACACTGCAAAGGTAAATACAGACCCAAGAATTTACTATTCAATGCCAGTATTCCAATTACACCAGTTCAATGTATTTGACAGCCAGCCCAGCAATTTCACAGTGGGACATTTTTGGACACACAGTAGATTCTACATGACCAACATCCCAACCATTTTGTAGGGGACAAATATGGGCCTGGAAAAGCTCCCCACAGAGAGCCCCAGTTCTGTGTAGTTGATAGAGGCCACTGCTATCACATATTCCTTTTTTCCTGCACACATGCTGATGGATTGACCTGAAAGGATGGAGATGTGCAGTGTGAGCAGACATCCATCATTTCCACTGGATCCTTTAGTGGACAGTACAGATCCCTTAAGGCTGTGCTGACAAATATTACAGTCACCAGAGGCACTTAGCTGCCATGGAGATTGAGTTTCTGCACAGCACCCAATATCTGTGAGATTTAGAGGCAAGCCCATTGAAGGGGTACAGAAATTCAGTCTTTCCCCTGACAGGGCAGCAGGAACAGAGCTCCATGGGGAAATGGAATTACCATGGACTTTTACTCTCTGAGTTTTCATAGTGCAATCTGAGAACAGTATTAATGACTTCCTTCCAGTTTATTACTAAGCTGACAAGCCTTCTCAACATCCAGCTGTGATGGCCATTGTACAGATGGGGACATTGAAGTGCAGGAAATTAAAAGTCATATTTCAAAAATGTCTCAAATTTCATTACTTGGTTTCCAGAGGGGTTCTTTTTTGAGACAAATCTAGACTTTATTTTCAGTAGTAATTGGTAGAAAAAGCAGGTGTCCAATTCCCTTGAAACCAGAAAAAGCAAATGGCTAATATTAGATAGCTGTAAAGCACGGGCAACTTAAAAATGAAGGTCACACTTGAAAACTTTGCTCATTTCCCAGAGTCCAGTGTTAAATTAATGAGAACAGTTTTGTTTACTTCCCGTATTTTCTGTATTTACAGCTTAAATGGCTATCAGGAGGGTAAATAACAGAGAAGGATTCAGTAACACCCTCTCCTGGGCACAGGTGCATCACCCAGGTAGGACAAGCAGAATCAGTTTGTTCTCTTTGGTTAAAGTTTGTCATCATTTCAGAGAGAAGCAGACACACATTCACCAGGCTAAGTTAAAAGCCTTGCACTCTAAAATTATAATTATTTTCTAATAATTTCCAAACCATGTGGGCATTCCTTGTTCTCAGCAGAGCAGAAAAGCTTTCCCACAGCTGGGAATGCTCAGTATGGTTATCAGGCTCTGTATCACCTCTCTCAGGTGATGTGACACAAATTCAGTTTGTACAGCTTGTGGTATATGTATTGATGTCACAGTCAATATTTTTATATCTCCAGAGAAGAATACAGGGTTCTTTAAGTGCCAAGAGAAACCCCAGCTATCTAAGGAACAGATCACTGAAAGTCTGTGGGAGGTTTACATTTGCACCTGTCAACACAAAATTCCATCACAGGGGAGGCTGGGATGTAACTCAGCACCAGCTTTGCATTGCTAGGATTTTTACAGCAGATGAAGACCAGGAGCCATTAATAAAACAGGAGAATTTTGTTCCTCTCAATGGAGAATTTTCTTGCTCTCAAAACCCCCTTGGGTTTGCCACCCTGTTTGATGGGATATCAATGATACTCATTACACTGCTAAAGGTTAGTAGGTTGTTTTCTTTGATACTGTAATCATTTCAATGGCTGATTTCCATAGCCCAGATGGCATTCCTCATGCTCTTATTTCTCAGAAATAATATCTACTCCAAACAAGGAGACCTAGCTCTCCTTATTTCAGCCATCCCATAATATCTTTAATTTCTTTTCTTGTCCTGAGCATATTGCAAACACATCATTCTATTTCTGAACTGCAAGAAGTTATTGAGAAATATTACATTTGGAAAAATTCTAGAAAATTGAATAGTTTTCCTTTGCATGTTTCTAAAAGTATTTTGAAATGGAAACTTTCAGCACTGAAACACAAGAACTGCTATTTGCAATAGCAGAACGAGCAGTGTTTCTGTCACTCTGCAAACCTTTATGCAACTTAGTAACTGCTGGTTTGCATGTGATTTGTTTCCAAAATCAAGTGGAAAAAAATACGCAAGCAAAAGAACCAAGTATCCAGCCTTGCATACTTCAAGAGTGAAGACAGAGAGTTTTATTAACAGTTATATTTTTCTTTTTTACAGGACTATTCATAGCATCTCCTGGGGTACAATTCATTATTGGAAGACTGTGCCTCCACATATTTTATAACTAAATATTTCATTTCCTTTGTATTAATTATCCTGAGGCTTTTCATACTATTTAGATGTGGGTCTAGTGGCCTTCTAGACCAAAACCAGATGGATGAACTCCGGATAGAGAAACTAAGTGCATCATCCATGTTGCTTTTCATTGGAGTGACCACATGGAGGGTTCCTATAACATATCAATTCTTTGAAAAGGAAGAATGTGAGAAATTGCTTCAAAATTAATGCACAGGAACAGGAAAGAAATTATAAAAAGTAGGAAAGAAATCACTTGGATCAGAAAATTTTCCTATAAAAGATGAAAAAAACGCAAGATGAAACTTATCATGAGGATTTTAACGTGTTTCCTGTCAGAACAGTAGAAAGGAGAATGCCCTGTGTGTTAAAATCCAGAGAACACAATTTCAGTGCTAGAAAGAGGCAACTGAAGGGGAAAATGGGGCAGAAGATGAGAAAAACACAGGAGGGTTGCGGGGAGTGCCTTGCCAAGGGAAGCCAAGTACCTTTTTTTCCTGGTTCACAGCTAAACTGTAAACAAGTTTAAGTATGGTCAGACACATTTTAGAGACATAACACCAAAAGGAATAATTAAATCAATGTAGAGGATATGGGTCCATTAGTTGCTTTTACACATACCAGTTCCTCTACATCTGTCAGCTCAGGAAGACCAAGTTGTTTTCCAGAAGAGTGGTTTAAAGTTGGGAACAAAGTGAGCCTCCAGTGTGAATAATAGATTGCTGGTGTTCCTCACATTGATAAGTGCCTGGCCTTGCCATATGGGCCACATATGCACAATGAAAGATTGCTGATAGCACAGAATGTCACTCTGAATAAATCTGCTTTTTGTAAAACTTCATCTGGTATTTCTGACTAAAGTATTACTAAATATTTCTTTCAATCTAAGTTAAGATATATAATTAGCAAGTCTGGCTCTCCACAGATCCTGAAACACAAGACAACAACCCACATAATAAATCAATTCTGGTCAGCTCCCAATCAGATGACCTTGCCTTAAATGCCTCCAAGCTGAAGCACAATGCCTTAAGAAGAGCAGGTAGTTGTAACATCAGCTAGAACTCTTTCCAGTGCAAGTTCCAAAACTCAAAAATCCTATTTAATAAACTTGAAAGAGAATCTAAATCAAATAGTTCCTTGGATTTTGAAAGAGAGTCTAAATCAAATAGTTCCTTGAATTCCCTCCTGATTCCAAGATGAGACACAATGTTTCACTTTCAAATTATTCAATTGCTTCACCTTTCCCTCATTTGCATGACTTCTGTTCTTAGTTAGGAAGCTGAAACTTAAAACTAAAAATAGAGAAAAATCTTGACTTTACTCTTTTCCCCCTGAATAAAATCTCTCTTGTATAATCAGCCTGTTTTTCAGATATTTATTTTAATAGAGAAGTTGCTTCTTCTTGGGTTTGTGTTATTTTTTGTATTATTATGATTTAATACAATATTTATTTAATTCAATGTACTTTGCAACTTCTTTCTTCTGAAATTAAAAAAAAATAAAACTATTAAAAAAAAAATCACAAGAATTTTTAAGTAGCCATCCCCCAAAACCTTTTCCTTCTTTCCCTTTCTATGTATGTATAATAGTAAAAACATCCCTGCCAAGAATACTACATTTCAAATTGAAAGCACTGGAAAAAAAAATCTTACTGGAAGCCAGCAATGCAGTAGATTTGAAAACAAAGGAAATAAAACAGGCAGTTATTAATTATTAATCATCAATAAAATGTACTAGCATTTAAAAAAGGCACAAAGCAAAATTTATATTACACATTACAATATCTATAATGCCTGTGGCTGATAATAGACATTGAAGGAATCAATCAAATAGGCAATGGGGTCAGACAACAACAACATGCTCTTAAAAACAAATTCTGAAAGCAAGGCATATGCCAGGTGCCTTACACAGGTAGTACAAATACCAATTCATAAAATTAATATCTGCTTCTAAATTTTTTATGCTACATTTAAAAGAGAACAGAATTGCATAGCCTGTAATGAAAGAAGATGCATGGCAACATCTAGTTTCAGGTCAACAGGCACAGGAAATTAGCTGAGAAGCTCTCTGAACTACTATAAATTTCTTTACAAGCCCAAAAATCTAAGGAAACTCCAAGTACAAAATGTTCTCAGTGTTACCACAGTGTTGTAAGCAATAAAAGTTGTGGCTGGGGAATTGGAAACTGGTCAGACTTCTGCAAAGCCTGGAACAGATAACTTGTACTGGGCAATAGAGATTCAAATATCGTTAATGCCAGTCAGCAGTCAAAAATAATAATGGATGTTTTCCTAGCAAGTCAGCCCTGTTAAAAGTCTGCTCTCTTTTCCACAAGTTGCACAGCAGTTTGATAAACACAGATGTGTCAGCGCAGTCCACCTGGACTCCTCCAAGCTACCTGGCTTAAAAGAAAAACCTTGTTTGGAGGATTGAAAATAGAGTATTTATTAATTTTTAAACTTTCTGAAGCAACCTCAGAGATCAAACACAAATGTCAAGCCACAAACATTAGGAGACACTCATTTCAAGAGAAATCATCACACAAAGAGAGTTTGGAAATACACTGCACAAAATGGAGTAATGGAAAGAAAAGGCAATAGCAGGAGCTGCCTACACACCCAGGAAATTACTTGTTTTTCAGAAAAAAAGTGTTGTTTTTCCATTTAACTTTGTCCTGTTTCATTAATAAAGACATTCCTGAATATTCATTTTCATGGGAACAATCTGCCTGCTGTTGAATATGCAACACATCATTCTGCCTTTCTAGCTGGAACTGTCTCTATAAACCTCAACTTTCATCTGTTTTATTGACCTCCTTCTGTTATTCAAACACCAAGAGTAAAGATAGTTTAATACTGCCACATAATTTGTGGTGTCAGTCTGCAAAACCTGTGTTACTATTCTAGAACAGCCCAGGAACACAGCTATAATGGGAAAATAATAACCCACCAGGCTCAAGGTACAGACACATACAGCAGATGCTAAGCAATATCATCAGCTTCTAAAAGCCAGCATCTGAACAGAAGCAGCAAAAGATCCATGTCCTCTTTTCAATCCCTCAGAATAATATTTTAGGTGGCAGTGATTTATTTCCTTTCACATATTCGAGCTTTTTGCACTCTCTCATTATATATTAACATTTCAATAAAAATACAATAAAAACTCAGAGGGTCTGAACTTGATGGATGAGGATGCAAAGAAGGGTGAAAACGTGAATGTAAATGTGCTTTGTGCTAAACTACCCCTGAACAACCAATTTAAAGGGGTATGGTTCAAAATTGTGAAAAGAATTGAATTTCAATAGAACTAAATATCTCTGACACTTAAGAAAATATATTCTTTAATGTCAGTGGGAAAAGTAGCTGTTTCCTGTGCAATGTAACTGTCCAGAAAATACCACTCATTAATACCAACAGAATGTGACAATGACAAACTGAATATTTATTCAAATAAGATTTGGACCCTTGTCTTTTTAAAAGTAAATACGTATTTTGGTGCTCTTACAATCAGAATTTATTCCCAGACCACCAGTATGTTGGAAAGTGTATTTTCTTTCAGAAATATCTATCATTATTTTAACAGCTTTCAAAAACACTGAATCCATCCCAGACCTGCAGCCTTTTATTTTGAATGCATTGAAATTGCAGTAATAATCATGTTATTGCTAAATGAAAAAATAGGGTCACATTATATTAATGCTTTAGTGTTCAGACTTTTTGCACTATTTAACACTACTAACTTTATACTTACAATTAAGTAATTTTCATCAAATTACTCCATCACACAAAAGCATAGTAGCACAAAAACTGATACAAATATATTTAGCCTGAATAGGCAGTTATTGCATGACATCATCAATAAAACTGGTATCTTCAGATTACTGAAAATTATTGTAACATATATACAAAAAGAATAAATACAATTTTAACATAACCCTGTTGTTTTCTTCTGATCTCTCAAGATACAAATAAGCAATTAACCTGCACTTCATTTTTTAAAGAAAGAAGACAGATTCTGTTGGATAAGAGGGCATTTGGGGTCGTGCTGGCAACCAGAAAGTGGAATGCAAGGTCTGGAATTCTGCTGCAGGCACAAAGGTGATGCAGAAGAAATTGTCAATAACTCTGAGTGCTGACTGTGCATGTTCAGATTTATATTTATAGTATATGCACTGTTAAAGGAAAAAAAATACACCTTGATTCCTAATATACTTTGTTACCCCCCAGATTTGGTCTTTATATATGTCTGTGATTTAAGTCTTTCAAATTCTTTAAATGGGATTTATATTGATTGAAATCTACCAAACTGAAAGTAGACTGTGCAGAACCCAAAAGAGTTTACATAAAGCTTGAGAAACCAAAGAAATCCACAAATGATAGAATTAAGAAACAATGGTTGAACATAGAATGAGATCTGAAACAGCAATAATAAGATTATATCAGTTTACAATGCATTTTATCAAATGCAAGTAATGTTAGAACTAATGTGGTATTTTTCTTCAAATTAGATTTGCTTTGATGATTTCCTCAGGAGCCAGTTAAGTCTGAAGAAAATCAGTTTGCTAAATTTAAGTTAAAAACATTGAAAGCAGCAAATCCTGGGTCTAATACATGTCAGAGTGGATAAATTCAAAGCTATAGGCTCCCAATCTTCCAGCATGGCTTTAGCTTGACTGATTCTAACAAAACACAAACAGGGTGAAAGGGATCCAGCCTGAACACACTGGGTCATTTCTACAGTTTGGATATCTATTTTTCAAAGTACAATACGTGTCAAAAGCAAAGTTAATCTTTCAGATAGACAGCTGTTACTTCTTTAAATGTGTATGTATTTAAAGCTATCAAAAAAGTAAAAGGACAGACAGTAAAACTATATGGTCAAAAAAATAAGTGCCTCATACACGCGTGATATTATCTAACTCTCATTAAAATTAAATTAAAGCAGAACTTTTTTTCTTGGTATAAGCAATACTAATAGTCCTCAGCCTATTTTTACAATACTTTTTCCCAGAAGAAAATTGGTTGGGTTGGGTTTTTTTCTAATGAGAATTACATTTCACCTCAAATTAATTTAGAATTGATTGATGGGAAAATTAAACGTTGGACAGAAAGAAATTGTGGAGGGGTTTTTAGCCAATAGGGAAACGCTGTACAAAATTATGGTGTGCGGAGACAGCTGTTGCTATGGAAACTGTTTTGCAACCTTAAATGTAACAGCAAGTACCAGGTGTCTGCTGTAATGAGGCTGTAAGGTAATTACAAATTGTAAATAAAGTTTGCTGTCAAACTGGTGTAGAAATAAGGGCAGATTTAAACCAGGTATGATCTCAAGACCTAACAGACAAACTGTCTCTGGATGACATGCTGGGAGAAGGTGCAATTTGGTGGTGTCCGACACAAAGCTCACAAGCACTTGGCGCTGCTGGGCAGGTGCTCTCAGCCCCAGAGGAAGGATCCAAGCTGGGCTGTGCAGGAGTTACAGAGCAGAGGGCATGGCCAGCAAAGGACACATCTCTGGGACAAACAAGACACAGCAGAGCCACCAGACTCGCCTTGGGTCACTCCCCAGGCTGGAGAAACCACAGCTCCACAGCAAAGCTAGAGGGAAAGGGAAGTGCCCACATTCGAAGGAGCCCAGCTCCAAGGGCCATTCCCCTGCTACAAACACACATCTTCCTGCACTCACTCAGCTTCTCCAGAATGCTCAGAAATAGTAACAGATTGTCTCCCCCTCTGTCCTGACAGTATTATATATCAAAATTACCACCTGCTTTTCTGGGTCATTTTAGAAGACTATGATACATTTATTCCTTCATTAAAACAATGGACTTGTATTTCCAAAGCACCAGTTCTTAAAATGCACTTTAGTAACTGGCACTGTGGAAGTTACTCTCATCACCATTGCTGAGTCAGAGCCCAAATATGGCGTTGTTGAGAAGTCAATTGAATTTTCTCTAGCTTAGGTCATTTTTGGTAGATAAATCTCTACAAACTTTGCATCAAAGAAGATTCTAAAAAGTTTATCTTCTGATATTTATCTGTGTTTCTTCCATACACTTTTGGATTTCTTAGGTCCTTGGGTTTCTTTCAGTGATTAGAAATTCTAACCAGGTACATGGTAACAGACCCATCTCAGAGCCACCTCCAGGGGAAGAAAACTGTTGCTTGGGGTTTAGTTGCTGGCTGGGCTTAAACCATGACACTGCAATACTGACTTTATCTCTGCCAAGGGCATCCCACTCCAGGGAATGAGAATGAAGGGAAGCGCAGTCCCACCTGTCTGCGCACACAGCGGCACAACTGCCCCTGGAACCAGTTTGGGGATGACTCCTCACATGCCAGCAGTAACAATCTCCTGGGCTTCCTCAGGCATTTTTAAGTCAATATAAAATTAATAATTTGACCTGGTAAGAGATTCTTTGTAAAAAACAAAACCACTTAAAACTTATGCAAGAGAAAATTGTGTTCTTCAATATAGACTGTCGCGGCATTCCCACTTGCTATAGGGAGTCTCTGGTTGCTCCCTGATGAGCTCTGGTTACTTCTCATTATAACCACATGAGCTCCAAACCCCTTAAATTTGCATTTATTGCAATGCACATGACTATTTTTGGTCAGTTAGTGCATGGTGCTAAGAGAAGCCCTGGAAGTCATGCCTTGTATTCCAGACATGACATCAATGAATTTGACTGGAGCTTTACAACACAGTATCAGAAAGTCAAGGAATGGTAACCTTGACAAAGAGCCAACCCTAAAAAAAACCAAAAGCACATTCATATGTCCCTGTAGTGCTGGGGGGTTGGGAGGAAGGGAGGAAGAGGTGCAGTGGAGCATAGTCATTTATCTCAATTATTGTCTGCTTTTCCTAAATCAGTTTTGACAAGAATTACATTTCATAATATCCATTATTCTCTCACCCTTGTTGGGTTTGGCTCTCTCTCTCCATATTAACAAGTTCATTGATGTCTCCCTAAACCACATCTCCTGCTACCACTGCTGAAGAACAAACCCTGGGCTGGTGGACCATCAACACCTACACACCGTGTTCTCCCAAAGAGCCACAAGAGATGCCTTTGCCCTTAAACACGGAGCACCCCTGAGGGAAGGTGCTTGTTCCTCTGGGCCCCAGGCCCAGCCAGAAGACCTCATCTGCAAATGATTCAGATGATTTTAACAGTGCATAAACATCCAGCAACTGAAAAAAAAAAAAAAAAAAAAAAAAAAAACAGGAACAGAACAGAGGTGACTTCTTCCTAGGGAATTTTCTTGAAAGATGAAAAAATGGTTTTCAAATTGTGCTGTAAGTTGTTAAAAATTGTATCTTACTTCAAATACATGATGACCCTTTATTGCTATCTCTGCTGTTAGTGGAGTTATGAGATTGATAAACTAATGCATATCTGATTTCTTTCACACATGAAAAAAATAAAACATTTTAGGTTTTCAATATTGGTAATTGACACAAGTCCAACCTAAAGAGAATTACATTAATGAGGCTACTTTGCTACATGAGACAACATACCTTTCTACTGTAATGCTATCAGGAACACAGCAGCAGAGAAACTTTGATCTCACAATGGGGAAAATAGCATTTAAAAAAAAGGCTTTGATTACTTTTTTTTCTTTTGCAAAAAAGAAAGATTTCCCAGCACAGCGCATATTACAGTACCACCATGAATATTAAACCTTGGTCCCATGCAGCTATTACATTTGTTATCTTTCTCTGTCTTTCAATCTCTTACCTTGTGGAGGTCCATCCTGAAATAAAAATACTAACAACCATTCCACAAATTGCTTTGCCTTTAACCTGATATTTTTGAAGAGAGAAAAGCTATATCCTTGTCCTAACCTTGCTATACTTTATGTATTCAAGCATTACCATGATCAGAACATCTTTGATGACAAATCATTTCTTTATTTATTTAACCTCTACAGGGAAGAGCCTTTTTCCTGCCATTTGGTTTTTCATATTGAGAGGCTAGAACAGGAGAATATGCATAGCTTTATGTCCAGCTGGTAGGAACAACAATTTTTCCTTTTAACTACATCAGGTATCATGCTCCAATGAATGAGAGTGAAAAGACTTTTCATTTATTGGACAGTTTTCCATTTGTTTTGTTATCTATTGACATTTCAATAGGTCTCCAATGTTTTACTTCCAAAATATTGTCACTAAAGAAAACAAATTATGGCTGGTCCTGTCTTTGTTTCAGTGCCTTTCAGAGGGAGAAAGATTTTTAAATGTTCAGTGCATCAAGAGTTTTGGGACAGAATGATATTGATCAAAATTATTTATATGGAATAATTAAGTTCAGCAATTTATCAAGGATGCAGATGCTCTAGAATAACTGTAATAAAAAGTGAGATGGCCACCTGAGAGACCAAAACTGATAGCAAGTAACATATTGGAAGCATCAAACATCATGATGCTCAAATACATCAGGAAGATTAAAAGGGACTTACAGAAGGAAGACCTAATTTCTTTCTTTTCCTCTTCACTAGTGAAGTGGTAAATATAACAACGAACTGCAACAGAGAAGTACCAGAACCTCTGGAAAGAATCTGATGCTGCTCCACGCAAAAAAAAAAAAAAAAAAAAAAAAAAAAAAAAAAAAAAGAAGTCACTCACAAGGACAGAGGTCATCAGCCAGAAAAAGAAACTTGGAGGAGCATTATGGACAGAAATTTTCCTGGAGCAGAAAACAAACAAAACCACGAACTGTATCTGTGTTGAACATGGCTAATGTGACACCAAAAACATTTTCCTTTATACGTGTATAAACAACAGTACCAAGTAGTTCTGCAAAAGAAACAGCTTTGTTATTTAGAAGATATGTTCTGTATAGTTCATAGGCCAGGTTTCAACATTTTTGTAGAGCAAATTATAGATTCAAAATGATCAAGATTATTATGAATGGAGAGGACAAATTTCTCAGCTGCTTGCAATCATGTTTTCCTGTGTCCTCATTAGCTCTTGTGAGCCTATGCAAGATAGTTGTGGAAAGATCACATGATTCAATATCTGGTCTTTCCTTTGGGACATTTCTGTCACTTAGTTATGAGGCAATTCTCATCATTCACCAGAAGACGTTCAGATTTGTGTGTCTCAACCCATATAAATTATATATATATATATATATATATATATAAACATTGCAGCATTCTGTGTGTCCTCCAGCTTCTTATTCCTCTGTTCCTCCTATTCTGTAATTCAGTTCTGTGCTACTCTTAAAGGCTCCCACATGGATGTCAGTTTTCCTCCTAAACAATCTAGCACCAACATGTCCTAGACATTCACTGGTTCATCAGCTGCAGCTTGATTTATACTTCATCTTAGTACTATATTTTTAAAACTATTTCCTCAATGGGAACAATTTTTTCCTATCGTTTCCAACAGAGAATGAAAAGTCAGTACAAGGGAAAACTTGCAAAATACAGTAAGCAAAATGTTTTCAAAGTCAGAGCATCAGAAGGAAGATTATGGTTTTGTAGACAACATGACAATAAAACTCTAAAATGTAAACCTAAATAAATCTATTTCTGTAGTACTGCACTCTCAAGAAGAAACTATAAAGCAGCACATTTCACAGCCTTGACCTTGCCATATTTCCTACCTTATTATGTCACACTACTTAGACTTGATGAGTTGTATTACAGAAGAAAAATACACAAAAAACATATGCATATAGAACCATGAATTTCCCTCTCATGAATGATGGTTCTCATGATTGTTATTCATGATTCCAAGCAGTTGAACACCAAGATGTGTCTAAAAATCCATATCCATATTCACCAATCACAGCAAAAATACCTCAGAAATTACCCTGAAATGATTTTGATGAGTCAATGAGTTCATAGCATTTCATGCAGCAGAAAATTCTGGTTCACTGGTTATTGGCACAAGGTTCCTGAAGTATGAAGCTGGAAAGAGAATTAAGGGTAATCTGAAACTCCAGATAAACCAGACGAATACTTTCAGTTATATGTCTGACTTCTAGTGTGCTTATTGTATGCAGAACTGGAAGTAATGGCAATGGCATAGACAAAAAAAATAGTGCTCTGTATTATTTTACCTGCTAATCTAAACTCCATTGAAACCAATTAGTTAAAATAATATTACTTTGCTCCAAGGTTTTTATCACTTCACCCTTGTCTTTCCTAATAAATCAAACATTATTAAAAAGACAATTCAATAAAGTTACAGTTATATTTTTGGGGGAAATTAAAAATAAATTAATGTGATACCAACAGATAAGTTGGTTTTTTCACTTGTAAAATGCCTAACACCATCACAACAAATGGAATGAAGCAAAATAAAATTCAAGGAACGACATTTGAATTTATAAATTAGGCAAGTCTACAAAAGATATTTCATGTACATAATGGTACACAGACTGAAAATACTTGCACTACTTAAATTAATTAACACAAAAAATGTATAAGATTATGACTGAAAAACTGTAAAGTATAACTGAAACACTATTAGCAAATTTTTTGTTCAGTGATTATAAAGGTACAAACTAATCTATTATTCTCCCATGAAATAGAGAGAAAAAAATGTTCATCTGGAAAAAAAAAAATCATTAAAAAGACACAGACATTCAGAGAATGCTGCAATTATAACTATCTCAGACCATTGGCTGCTGGGCAGAGGTGGCTCCCCTGCAACTACTAATGGTCATGAAAAGATTAAATGCCTTCAACTGCTATTTCTAAGTTTTAGTGATACTTTCCAGTTCAGCTCTTTTTACCATTCTTAAACTCCAGGAGATCAATGGAAAAGGGAAAACTCAAACACTCGGTCTTTGACCCAACCTGCTGTCAGGTAGTCAGGATATCAGAAGCCTGCCATGGTGGGTACAGTACTATTCCTTTCAAAGAGCAGCTGACAATGAAAGTTTGATGGCATTCAGAGCTCTCACAAGAAAGTTCTGTGTGAGGAGTTCAGCTCTGCTGTTAGAAGTGCCACAGTCAGCACTGCCTCGGGGGCAGGCAGGGAGGGAGAGCTTCAGGAGGCTTTGTGCTGTGATGAGCAGTGAGGAGTGTGGTACCTCCCCCAGACACACCAGACAGTCAGCAAAGCAGCGCTGTTTTAAAGTTCAGTGAGTCTGAGCAATGGCCAAAACAGTGTGGAATCATCACAATGAGAATGAAAGATGAGCAGATTCAACCATGCCCAGACAACCTCTCCAGGTTCAGAACCCCAGTGCCTCAGCCCCTGGACAAGGTAATTGCTCTGCCAAGTGGCTGAACAGCAGCCAAGGGCTGCAGCCTGTCCTGCACAGGGGCTCACTGGATCTCTGCTGCTCTGGGCATGTTCACCCAAGCTCTCCTGACAGCTGTCAACTGCCTTTCTTACCTTTTGGGAAGAACTGAAAGCTGGATTTGCTTTGCTCTTTTAATGTGTAACTTCTAGCAATGCTTTCATTGAAGATCTTTCAATAATAATCATTGTAGGTTTCATTCCCTTAGCCCAGAGCATAAACCTGAGACTTCTTTAGTCATTTTTGTCTCTGTATTTTCATTAACAACCTCCACTGGGAACATAAGGTTTTCAGTAATTCTGCTCTGCAAAGAGGATATGGACCTGCAACACTTTCCTCCTACATATCCAAAACATTTTCATGCAAGACACAAAAAAATATTATTAGAAGTATAGTAATGTATTTATCTGAATACTTTCTATGTTTCCTACAGCTATTTCTTTGCACTTACAAAATGTTTTTTCCACTCTAACAATTCCACAAAGATCCAATTAACTCCACTTAGCAATTACTACTTCCTACACCTTTCTGACTTGCATTAACTTCTCCTGGTTTAGTTTGCATTTTCATATGCTAAAACACCTAGGAGGTATGCAGTAGTGGCTATAAATAGTCATTTCCAATTATTGTTTCTCTGACCTTTTTGTCTCATACTCTTGCCAGTGTTGCCTCTCAGGGGAGCCAAATGACAATTTCGTCAGTAGTTTTTGGATACACTCTCTTCTCTCCCTTACACTCTTCTGTTTTTCAGATACAAAAAATTTCAGTGAGCTTTTCCAGTTAAATTATACATCTTCCTTTTGTTAAGAACAAGTTCTTCCATACAGCTACCAAATTATAGCTTAAATATATTTTATTGTACACAACCTCACACTTTGCTATTTCCCCCCTTCTGCTGTCTTTCTAGCCTTTTTGATCCTGTTTTTTTAATGTCCAGAAAGAAGTAATAGACTCACCTGCATTATTTTAGTTTCTATTTATAAAGACTCTTAGTGTATGCTGATTTTTTTTAAATGTTCCTTCCTTTGTTTTCTAAGAAAAAACAATTCCAATTTTAACATACAAGTGCCTAGGGCCTGAAGTGCACAGAGAAATGGGTGAATATTGCTGTCCCTCCAACTCCTGCAAGATCTTGTGTGAGAAAAAGACCTGAAAGCCATACCTTGCAATTGCAAGTTCACTGCTTTAAAAATATATAATACATCTAAAACCTTGAAATAAACCACTGTTTTCAGCTGTACACACTCACTAATTTTTCTGACTTCAGCACAATAAAATGTAGCAATGCAATATTCTTGAATAAGAGCTTAAAAACAAAGGAGTAACATTATTTGCAACTGTTTATACACAGAGTAATAGAGCGGAACTCCTGCAAACTTAAGCATCAAAACACATCCCTACTATAAAGCTCCACTACACACAGTCATCTGGTTTAGTGGGAAGCTTATTCAACATTTGAGGCATAAAAGAGTCATCAGTTTTAAGTTGTTTGGAACAGTCTGTGGAAGCAGCAGTCAGAAATAAACACTGTAGGTGGAATGGAGAGAACTGAGGTGAGAATGAGAATGCTTACAGGTTTAGCCTGAAAAAGCTGAGTGAGGATTTACTTACCTATTCCATTGATCTTTTTGGACTCCATTAATGCAGGAACACTCACACAAAAGCCGTAAAAAAGTTCAGCCCAACCAAGGATGGCATCCATCCAACACAGGTTTGTGTGTGAACCTGAGGGTTTAATCTGGTGATCTGTGGATCCCTGGCAGGGGCTCTGCAATATTTATAAAAGGTCTGCAATATGTAAATAAGAGCAGAAAACCCATTATCAGTAGGTTTAAATTTGCAATAGAAGAAACTAAATTCAACCTATAGTGGTCTGTAAGTGAAAAAACGTTGAAAGTTACATATACATCAGGCAAGGCTCTGCTATCCCTTACAATCAATCAAATATAACCCTTCTTCCATTAGTATCATGGCTGTAGTCTATGAGGAGATGATAGATCAGAATTTTCCTACAAAACTGTCCTGATTTTTGTCAATATATACTGAGCAGTTCAAGTGACATCAAATGTGTATTACATTTATTTAAATTTATAAGTGCTCTGCAGGATGAACACATGATGAAATTGCCATATTTGCCATGCTGCTTAGGGGAAAAAAGAGGTTACAGAAATAAGATCTATAATATTTTCTTTTAAAGCTCTACCACTGACAGTCTAATCTGGAAAAAGTCAGAACAAATGTTTAAGATGTTCTGCAGTTTTATTTTATGTCTTCAAACCTCTGATCTAAGTAAAAACCTACACAATTTGGAATTCTTTTAAAATTGCTTCCAGCACTCTTCAGAGAGCGAGTTTTCCCGTAAAACCATACAGACTAATGGATAATGGCCTTTGTTCAGTAAGACAGCACATCAAGTCTATTAGTAGAAGATACTACAAGAAATTCAGATTTGACTTCCCACCTCAGCTGATCAATAAATACAGCAGGATGACAGTTTACTGATCCACATTCACTCTAGAGAATACCAGAAAGGATTTAAACTTTCTGCAAAATCAGTTTAAGAATACTTTATATGAAGGCAACTTCCATATTTCTTCAATTGTGCAAGGCTTTTTAATTCACATGTTTATTGGTCAATTTATTTTTTTTTTACAATTTCTGATCTCAAATCCTATAGTAGTGAAATAATCTGAATGGGAACCTCCCACAAAACCAGAGGTGTTAAATGGGTTTATGCTAGTGATTCATAGCAATGTTCCTTTTATTGAGGGAGCAAATAACCAACAAGATCTCCTGGAATACATCAAGAGATGACATTCTGCCTAAAGAGTAAAGCCTGAGTCTTTGGCATTTTCTCATCATTAAGATTTCATGGAGCCATTTGTAAAAGTCAGGGATACCAGTCCTTGCATGCTGGCACAACTCCAATTTTTGCAATTACTGCCTGACACCTAAATTCTCCTATGACTTTGAAATACCTTCCTGTTCCTTGTCTAAAATCCCTACCACATTTTTATTTGAGAATATATCTGCTTTTTGCCGTTCAGACTTATATACCGTGACTTCTAGATCAAAATTAACTTTGCTGTTCTATACCCATCTCACTACTGGAAAGGCCACAGTGTCTCTTGATGCATAACATGCTCTGATTTCTCTCTAAACTGAGGCCCATGAAGCACCAGCAAAACCAGAAGGTGCTCTCAGTCACACTCAAATAATTTCCATTAAAGAAATGGGTTAAATTTACTCCTAATGGTTCAGTACAGGGAAGCAGGACTCTAAAGTGCTGGTCAGAGAAACCATAAAGAAAGCAAAGACTCTGAAGTCTGTGAAGTTTAATTCCTAGAATGGGAGGGCTTAGAGAAAAGTCCTGGTTATAGGATGTGAACTGCAAGTGCAGTTGTTATAGAACAATTTTTTTCTTTGGTTTTTTCCTTCAAGCCTTATGAGTTCCTGTTGTTGTTTTGAGATTTGTGTTTCCTCAGTCTAACCTTCCAGTTTCCTTCATACAGTTGCTTTAAAAATCCATGTACAGGGGCAGGCCTTGCTATAATTATATTTATCAGACTTGTGGGTTTTGGGGGGTTTTAATACTATATTTAATGAAAATAACACCTGTCACACAGAATTCTACAAAAGCAAGAATGCCCAGGAAACACCATGAAATTCTACATTACCCTTTGACCCCAGCACAGACAAGAACTGGATAATCCCCACATGCTGCTGAATTTCACTGCAAGGTTTTAATTTGCAGACAGTGAAATTGGACTTGCTTAGATTTGATACAAAGCACTCTACTGAAACACTTCTGCTTAGATCTCAAATTCACTTTCTCCACACAGCAATAACCCTGCACGAGCAAGAGCCCTTTCATTCATGAATGTGAAATGGTCAGCTAATCTCTAGCACCTCTGTGAAGGAAATAAATGATTTGCAGACAAAAGTAAAAATATTAAACATTACACTCAACTGCTTTGAAGAGTTTCTCACAGCATCCTTCTGTGTTTTCTCTGCAGTCAACAGAACTAATCCCAGCACAAGAAAGGGTCTGAGCTTGAGGCAATTCTACACGGCTGGCCAAGGTCATACAGCACATCTGTGACCAAAATGGGCAGACAGCCCAAACCTCCTCTGACTCCTGCCTCCTCTCACAATGACATTCAAAATCTTCAGAGCTCTTTAAAATATTGATACAGTACATTAATTTCTAAAATATTTGGGATAATGGATATTGTCCAGTGGTATGCATACAAAATAGAAGTCACAGCAAGGAGAAAGGGCACTCATAGGGGGCACTGGAGTCAGAGCTGTACCACTGCTTAGCTACAAATGGCTCTGTGTCAGTTATCCTATTACCAGAGAGCTTGGCAAGGCCATTTGAGCAAAAGAAGTGAACTCAAGGCAGACAGCATGTTCATGGCAGGGCCCATGCAGCCCTCCCAGGAGCCAGGGAAACACAGCCACAGACAGAATGTTTGTAGGACACCACTCAGGAGCCTCTCTTCAGCCACATATAAAAGTGTTCTCCTTGACTCACTATTTCCTCAGATGTATACAGCTACAAAGAGTTACAAAGAAAAATTCTTATATACTTCTTTAAGTGCTCCTTCTTGAATGTACACTTTGGAGCTGTCCAATGCTAGAGCCATACTAACTTGTTCACCTTGAAATGTCACTTTGTATCTATTGCAGTCTGATGCTTTGGCTGATGACCAGATGATTCTTGCCAGCTGCATCCACTGTTTGCCTCTTAGTTTTCACCTTTTAACTCGAGCCTTCCTCTGCAACAATAACCTCAAACAATGTTTTTCTCTGACATCCAGTGCTGAAATAATATTGGGATTTCTTGCAAATTTCTCCCTGGTATAAATATGTCCCACAGCCCTCTGCCTTTGGTGCTTTTAGACAGCAAGACCAAGTGAAGAACACTCCAGGCAGAATCACACCAGCCCAGACACCTCCCTGCGCTAACTGCAGGCAAGAGGGAAAGAGCTCATAAACAATGAGTGCCTGCTAAGCCAGAGTTATTGTGAAAAGCTTTTTATTCCCACTGCTGAAAGATAAGCAATTCTGACATTCTCTTGAGAATATTAACAGCTAAAGAACACCACCAAGAAACTTGCCAAAACAGCTGATTTAAACAATTTCTGCAAAACAAGTCCCCTCTCTCCACAGTTCCTTGTGCTGGTAGCAAGTGCAAAGAAGTTTTCCCATTTTTGACAACTAAAGTTGCTACAAAGTATAACACAAGGAACATTACTCAACATATCTCTACAGGCACTGAGCTGTTATCTTCCATGGACTTTCTAGGATCTCCCATCTTTTGGAAGAGATTTGTGGGAGAGGGCATCTCCAGAAAGGATCACTGAGAGAACTCATTACCTTAGCTGCTCTGAGCATGCTGCTCATGGGATTGTGCATCCTGTTCTCCCTGCCAGCTCCACAAGCTGAAGACAGTACCATCCACCCCATGCCTCCACACCAGCACTTAAGAATTTTTCCTATTCTAAGACAGTCTCTCTCAAGAACATCATTGCCAGAAGATATTTTCTTCTGCAGTTTTACACAGGTGATGAGTTTCCTTCTGAAACTCCCTTATAAGGTAAAGTCTGCCTCAGTCATGATTTTGATTCTGTTTCTAATGTTGTATTCTGACATATAAACCAGAAAAAAAGACAGTATTTCCATGGCATTAACCAGACAGAATGATGAGTAACTTAAAGAACATTGGTATAGTCTTGTTAACATGATTTATAAAGGTAATTGCTGCTAATCAATTATGTAGTGAATGAGATACCCCCACAACCAGGCTCAGGGAAGGCCCCTTTATTATCTCTGGCATTTGCAGCAAACGGCACCAGCACTACGTGTTCCCCATTCCCATCAGTACAACTTTACATCCTCTTGGCTTTCATAAAACAAAAGCTATCATGTCAGCACCTCTGTGAACAGCAAAGTGAGTGAGCTTGCAGTGCCAGGAGTTAAGAGAAAATCTTCACAAATACAGTGCAGGCAGAGCCCACTTCAGCCACGCTGCAGCTCTCCAGGTGTCTCCCTTGGTTACAATGGCTTATTTCAGAAATTGTCAATGGAGATAATCCAGATAACCCTACCTCATGTGTCAAAAGCAAGGGTATCTAAAAAAAACCCAACATAATACTCTTATCTAAGTATGAAACTAAAATAATTATACCCATCTCTGCATTATTCAGAACACAAAAGAATCAAAGGTTCACAAAACTAAAATTGACTCTGATTTCATTCTTTCCTACGGAATAACACAACTTAGCTATGATGAGCATCATAATTCAATACATTAATTATTAATTTAAGAAATTCAGATTAGAAGTCCCAGAGCAGATAAAGGTCAGTAATTTAGCAACTAAATCTGAGCAAAAATTAAGCAAAGCAGTAAAATGCCACAGTTCAGACAAAAACTCAGTGTCACTGAAGTGAGCTGTGCTCCCCAGGCTGTGCCAGGCACTGCACTCTGGAAACGTCATTATGTAACAATGCAGCTCCTCACCTGCCAGGCAAAAATACTCCAGAGGGACCCTTTGGGGAAAATTCCGTCATGATGAATATCCGCTGTCATTAATTACATCTTTCTTCTGTTGCGTATTTCTAGACCTTTGGAACACAGCCACAGACTCTGAACAGTCTGCAGTACACCACAGCATATAGAAGTGTCAGAGGTTGAAACTATTGCTCTCAGAAAATAGGGCTGTTTATATTACTTTCATTTTCTTTTCGAATATTTATAACTATGCCACTAGTGCACTGTAGTGTGGATGAATGGTCTGTATTTCATATTGATCTTAGGCAACTCAGCAAAGGCTTTCTTTAATCTATAATTAAAAATTAAAACCTTTAGGGGAACTATTCATCTGACAGTCAGTTTTCTTCTTGCTGCCCTCTGCCAGTAATTAAGTTTTGCTGGCACTTTCAATTTTTTTAAGGACTTGGCTTCTTACAATTTTCTCCATATTTGTAGCCACAAAACACCAGAGGCTGATGTGACGCCAACAACTTCCATTTAAAAAAACCCCACAGAGTAATATGAAAAATGCATTTGAAGTACTTGTATTACTGAGCTGTATTCTGTGAAAAACTGCACTGCATATCCCCCTTCATTACACTGTACCTATGACAAGTAGCAGCTACAGTTTGCAGAATTATGAATGTGGATTTCACCATTCTGAATTCTATTTTGTTTGTTTAAAACTGCCTGGTCTTACCTAGGAAATTCAATCCACCTGGTGGATAATCGGAAAGGATTGATACCACAAAACACCACCAAGCTGTCACTTAGCAGTCAGAGACACCTGCAGATCAAGTCTTGGTGTATTTTGCACAAGAGTATTCCTTCTGTGCTGCCCCAAAGGGAGGAATGCTGACACATGTATTAACCACAGCACTTCTGCCCAAAAAGCTCAGAGCACTTTCTAGGGTTGAGCACCATTTCCACTTCCCATATGGGCCAAGCACTCCCATGACTAGCCCGAGACCTGATTCTAAAGAAAGAAATGTTCCTGTAGATTTTCACCAAGCCTTTTCACATTAGACCAGTTAACATGCAGAAATGCCATAAGCAAAATGCCTCAGCACTGTCAAACAAGCAGAGTACTGAACTCCCTTGCTGCCTAAAAAATATTTGACTTTCATCTCTGCTTGTCAAATCAGAAATCATTTGTTTACAATAGAGAAATCTGGCACTTGGCACTTTCCTTATTAGAACTGAGGCTTGGGAGGAAAACATGATAAGAACAGCTCTGCAGCAGCACGCCCCTGTGATTAGGAGAGAGGCATGTGGTGCTTGACACTGCGGGTCTTGCTGCAAGGAAAAACTACAAAGCAGCCACCAGTCTTCCCTAAGCCTGTCTGCAATCGTAACCATAGGACTTAAAAAGCCAGTAGTACAGATAGGATCTGAATAACCTCCTGCTGGCTCACACAGTTACTCCAAAAGGTTCTCAATCACTACACTGAAAAATGCTATAGGAAAAACAAAAATTAATTTAGTAAAACAGCCAGGGATTGTAACTTAAAGCAAGCAAATCACTGTGCTGCTGCAGTTCAGGGAGTATTTAGAATTTCAGCCCACACTACTATTTTTTTTTGTCAGTACAGATAAAGGAACATTAAAGAGTCTTGATTTTAACCAGATTTAGAGTGTCAAACCCTCAAGCTAAACTGTTCAATGTCATCAACATTCTTCCCACTTTTATAACATTTATTCAAATGCAAAGCTAAAGCAAAGCTACACTAGAGTAAAATAAAGTAGTTATTTAGAAAAAGTAATTGACATCCTTTTCATGCCGTACCAAGAGGTTAAATATATCTGCATGTGCAATATAATTAGTCAAAACAATTCTGATATGAAGGAGATAAATATATCTTTGGTATTAATCAGAAGAACATAGAAAATAAAGTGTATTATCCATGAGGAAATGCTGCAATTTTAGAACATGAGTGCATAGAGGTAAAATTGAAATATGTGATGAATCTGATGTCAGCCTAATCCCCAACAGCTACTTGGCTTATCAGCTCAAATTTAAAAACACAGAGCTGTGGAAATAACTATTTTGAAAGATATTTTAATTTCTTATGAAATGGAATGAGAACATGAAAACAAAGGAGCCAAGTAATCTCAGCACAAACCCAAATCCTGTGACATAGACAAAGCCCTGAGGATCATAGCCATAGCTCAAAAATAAAGTAGCATATTTTTTGCAGAGACTGTTTCTGTTTCAATTCACACCCTTGCATATTTATGAAGCCCAAGAAGGAAGTGAGGAATCTACTTTGTAGGAGGGGAAACAGGATGCTGGGCCTGCTTGTTTTACCCAGGACAGGAGGATTACAGGAGGATTTCTGTAATCTGACAGTCTGTGCTCACTGACTCTCTCAGTTACAGTGGTTAGATGTATTTAACCTTCAAAATAGAAAAGTACATATGCCGAAGGTCTGTTTCAGTGACTTTTCCATCTGAGATCTCTTGCATTGTGCTAGTACCTATTTTTCTGAGCTGAAACAATACATTGCCCTAGACACTTCCACCAGCCTATGCCAGAAAAACAAAATTAGAATGGTATTAAATATTTTGGCTGCTTTGACATTTCACCAAAGGCAGTTCTCTTCCATTTCCTTGCTTTTTCAAGAGTGAGTTTCTAAATTGCTAGACATGTTAGGATACATATTCTTCTCCTCAGACTGCCATATATTACAAGACCTGGCTTGGTCAGTATCTCAGGGCAGAACTGCTTCACCACTTCAAAAGGCACCAAAGATTTCCACTTTACAAAGCCAAATTTCATTAAAATTAAACATATGGAAAAAAAAGACCAAGGTAACCTTTCAAGGCACAAAGGTGTAGACCTGCTGCAATGGAGACCAGAATTAAGTGACCTGCTTGCCCTGCTGGAGCACAGCCTGCTCACCCTCAGCACGTGGCCACAAGGGAGCTGCCAGGTTGCCTTCCACCTCCACCCAGCCAAAACCCTCTCTCCCTGCTCAGATCCAGCAGAATCATGACTGACTCTCTGGAGCTCTCACAGCAGCAGCCCAGGGGATGGGCTAGAGCTGCATGGCCTCATGAAAATATGTCACACTGAAAAAGAAAGAATGCAACACCTATTTCTGTACAGGCCACATGTTCACAGAGCAATTAACACAAGTTGAATAAAAGGCATTGTTGCATGGAAAGCAGTACAGCACCCAGCCTCAATCGCAACAAGGATCATTCTACTATGTTATTTTACATTTTATTTACTCATGAAAAATGCATGTTTCCATAAGCAAAAATATTTTCATAGCACTGCTCTTAATGTTGCTTTGTTTCACTGAACCTGACCAAACAGTTCTCATGGAAAAATTACACAGAAGCAGGATGTGCAATTCTGAGAATGTCTGTGTTGACCTTGTCAGAGAGGGAAAATAAATCTCTGTGGCTTTATTTTTCTTCTAGAGAACTTCCACATTCTGCTGTTTCAATGCCTCTTTGTATGACTCAACGATCCTTGATCCCAGAGGAATATAAAGTTTGGCAATTTTATTTTCTTTTCCTTCCTTGTTTTCTATTAGCTGTTACTATGAAGATATTGGATTTTTTTCTTTGATCCATCAGAAGAAAATCAATCTTTCTGCAGAAAAACAAGCAGAGAATTGTCTACTGACAATCACTGTTCATTTGACTTTTCCTATTATTGGAAAGACTGAAAATGCCTCACTCTACTGTAACAGTATTTGTACTAACCCCAAGTAGTCTCCAAGGTTTTCTATTCTACTATTTAATCTAGAAAATTCCCTTTTCTGTTAGTTCAGGGTCTGTAGCAGTCACACCATATGTTAAATCAAACACTGCAGATTTCCTGTTCAGTGATTAAGACATGACTAAGTTATAAATCAAACCTCAGGTGGAACAGAGCAGAAAATCTGCACTAGAGAAAAGGCTTTTGAAAAGTATCAATCTCAGAGCTGCCTCACATGACCAAAGCAGCCAATTGCATATTCCCAGAAGGGACCTGCCCCAGGAGCTTGCTGAGGGTGTGGCACAGGTGCCCTGGGCAGGGCAGGGTCACTGGTGCTCACTGTGCCTGCTGGCCCACATGGATGAGCAGCCCCCTCATTTTCAATAAGTTTCTTCACACAAATACACAACAATCTTATTAAATTAAGGAGGGAGAGAAAAAATCAACAAGAAAGTATATGAAGATTGATTATATTCAACCATCATGGTATATATTGTTCTTTTATCCCCCAAGGTCAAACATAAAAACTGATTTTAAAATTCTGTTCATCTGCCTCTATTAAAAGTGATCATCAGAAAATCTTGATCTCTCTCAAATACAATCCCCTTTGGTAGTGTCTCTGAGGAGCAGAAGGGAAGACATTATAACTGACATGTCAACAATACTGTAAATGGCTTTTCATACTTCAGAGAAGACAAGGGTGTAATCAAAATTCCATGCTTAAAAAGCAAAGCAATGGAAGCAAGACAGCTGCTATAACTAGGTCTGTCAAAAATAAATACACAAATACACAAAGAGACAATTTGTCTGATAAACAGGGTATAAGCCACCCCCACCCCTTGGAGGGAAAAGGTGGCTTCATTAATGGGTCAGTGCCACAGAGAGGAACAATAGATACCATTCCTCTGGAGTATCTGCAAAACAAAAGACAAGATGGGTGTTTTTGGGGACCTTTCAGTGTGCAAACTGCAGAAATCTACAGGGTTCTGATAGATTGCAGCATTTCTTTTTTGTTCCTTAAAATATGCTCATAATTCCGGCATTTTCAGAGTGAAATTGGAAAATATGAGCTCAACTAGTCTCTCTTTAGCCTAGTCTAGCTAAGAACTGAGTGGGCACACTTGCAGATTTTATAGTCAGGAAATGCTGTGACTACCTCAGTCTTCTGGAGTGGATTCCCAGGGCCCCGGTGGAGGGTACACCAAGTGCCCTTTGCTGAGAAGTTCTTGTCAGACCCCATGGTGCTGCCCCACCTGGAACCTGTCCTTGCCCTGCAGCCCAATCCAGGAAGAAGAGCAAATGAGGTGACAAATCCAGCCTGGCAGGGAAGGTGCTTGTTGTTTAAAAGCTGTGCAGTTCCTCAACAGACACAGACAAAAAAATTCCATCCGAAAATGCCAACCTAGCAAACTTTTTCAAGGGCAAGTCAGTTTAGTCAACTCTAATGACCAAACCTTCTTGGCTCCCAGCCCACTTGCCTGCCTCCTTGCCATCCCATCTGTCCCAGCTCTTGATGGCATTTCCTGGTTTCCTGCAATAAACCTGGAGCCAGGATGTGCCACCCTGAGCGGAGATTCCCAGGGTGACGTCCCTGCACAGAGAGCAGACATCTCTCGTTATTACTGATGCTGTTACTATTTTGACAGAAACACACTTTCAGAAGAGCCAATGAAAACATGCTGAGCATCCAGGTGCCTTCAGTAATCCTTTTTATCACATTAAAGCCCAGAGCTCCAATATAAGCATCAAGGGAAGGGCTCCTCTCAAAGGTATCACTCCTTTCCTCACCAGGCATGTTAGAAGACATGTTTGTGGCCTAATTAGATGCTGTCAGGACTTCTTTACTACTGTCAAAAGCAACCAGACAAAATTAGAAGCACTGATGCTTTGTATGGAGATTTATAAATATTTGTCTTTCATGGAAAAGAGATCTTTTACCAGTAAGATGAGAGGGAGAAAGACAAAGGAAAGAAGAGGAAGGGAAAGGAGAGGTTTTCATTCAAAGAAAGAAATTACAGCTTGCCTCCCATAATAAACATGTTTTATTATTGTCACAGGACTAAATATATGGTTTACTGCACATACAATGTGTGGTAACTTCAGTCTACTTCATGTCAGTTTTGACTGGCTATAGGGAATCAAGAGCACAGTGCCTGCTAAAAAGCAGGGAATAGGGATGCAATGCAACCAGAAAAGAACATACAGGAAGGCTGTGGCAGTGTACAGAAGTCCTAAATCACTTTCAGATGTGTTGCATGATTGAAGAGTATTTTAAATGGGTAACAGAAAAGATTTCTACATGAATTTACTATTAGATAAGGTGCTGGATTGACAGTGAGTCTCTACTTTTCTGTTTTCATTGCTCCTCAGTACCTCACAGGCACAGACATTTGCTTTCATGTTTCCCAGGCTCAGCAGATGCCTTTCTGCACTGATGAGTTACCTTGAGAGCCAATATTTTGGCACCCTATAAATCTTGAAAAAAAATCAAAACTGCAGAAGATATTAATAATAAAATGTAAGACTTAATAATATTTAATTTCTGTTAAATTCCAGCAAGGAAAACCTTTGGGAATCCATGCTTTTTTGTTCTGGAAAAATGCTTTTGGGAAGGAAACTCTGTAGGCCTAGGTTAATTTCTTGTTAGAGCAGGGCTAACATTAATGTTTTTCCTTTTTTCTGAGATACTAACTTCCATTAAATCCAACTGCCACATATAACAAAGTCCTAAAAATGTCAGAAACTCAGAGGAAAATCAAACAAAACCCACTCCAATAACCCAATCAGTTATTGCAGCATGAACATCCATACTTTTATGCAAATGAAATTGTCCCAGTCTGCATAACTTGCCCTTTGAATACTAAGTTTGTTCCCCACCCACACAGCTATGAATTGTTGCTTTCCCAAGAAAGATTTTTGCAGGAAAACAGCATCTTACATCAGCATAAAAAAATCTCCATTTTATTAACTGTTCATTTTCCAGTAGGTAGATAATTAGGGAGATTAAAGCATGCCTTCATATCCAACCTAATTAGAGAGCTACATTAACTGAGCCACTCATATCTGAAGCTGCCAATGTTTATAGCACTTCAGTGATTGCAGAAAATGACAATAGTGCAACTATTTATTTGCCTTGCTACAGCTTTCCACAGCTTGGGATATTGATTTATGCTGCTAGAACTTCTCCCCTTGTAAGAACTGCAAACCCCTTGAGAGCAGCCAGGTTGTGTTCTGTGAAGGAGGTGCTGACAGCCTGTCCAAGATGCGACCAAGAGCTCTCTTGGCTCTCTAGGCATAAGAGCAAAGCCCACGTGATTTAATCAAGAACAGAACTGTTATAATAATGCAATACAAACATTAATTTCAGTGATTTATGGAGCACCTATGCTGTCATCTTAGCCCTCATGAAAGAGCCATCAATTACACAATAGCAGTTTCATGAAAATAACTCCTGGCTTAATTGCAAATACAAGTTAAACATTCTCTGAACCCAGCAACTTGAAGTCTTATGCCATAAATATTCCCTTAGTTTTCATCTGATCTGAAACCAGTTTGCAAGGCTTACTGTTTTTCCAATGCTCCTGTAAGCTAAGTTTCCTGATCAACCAAGACACAAATGCTATAAATTGTTAAAAAATATCAGAAGTAGCAACAGACTGTACTGAGATCTAACAGACATCACATGAGTAGACAGCTGTTGGAGCCCTCTGGAGAAGCACGGTCATGTGGGGGGTGGGGGAAGGAGGCAAAGGCCCAAGCAGAAATACAGAAAGAAACAGGGAAGAAAGAGCTGCTCAGGGCAAAACTTCCCAGGAACTACTGGGAACTGAGCAGAGTTTGCTGGTGCCAAAATTTACTGAGTTAGACAATACAAAGCTTTAGTCTGTAGACTCATCTGCAAAGACTAAAGAATTCCATATAAGATCTAATTCAGACTCCACCTGCACTGGGATTTTCATATTTTTTTTTGTTTTAAGCATTAAATCTTTGAGTTTAATTCTAATAAAACATTTTAGAAGTGTATGATTTAAAGCCTTTTGGGCATTCTGGGCACCTCACTCAGAAGACTGTCCAGACATGTCCACTGCAAAGCTCTGTCTGTCCTGGAGCACCATCACACCTAAAAATAAATCAAGAAGTCATCTGTTTTATCATTTGAATGTGCATCTGTTAGTAGAGGTAGGCAAAGACAGTCAATTTTGTAAATATGTTGATTTTTATTTGTTCCTCACAAAGTCCTTTCTTCCTGATCCTCACTTTTCCAAAATATAGCTGTTAGTGCAGCAGTTACACACTGGTGAGAATAGTGTGCAGCCAGGAAAACAGTTCTATAGAAGATAACAGTCAGACCAACAGGGTACATGTGAAGGAATTGGCCTTGGTGCTGTAAGCTGGTATTGATGAAAGTCAAAAAGCAAAGAAAATTATTGAAGGAGAACTCAGTGCTGCAGTAGGTCACAGAAAATATTGGATTTAAGTTAGGCTGGCCCAGAGCCACTCTGTTAATTGTTACCTGCTGTGAGCACCCACCTTTCTACTATGACTGTTTGGGGATAGAAAACCAGGGCTGTGTGATTGCAATCACAGCAGCTGCTCTGAGCACACGGAAACGACACTGAAATATTGACCAAGGATCTGTCACAAACACTGACTCTTCCCTAAGTGAGGTTTTATATCAACTTACAATTGTCAGCACTGAATCTTTATGTTTACACAATAATATTGTCAGGTATATAGTATTTTTTTAAATTATGGCTTTCTTGAACCTTTCATTCAAAGTTACCCCCTGCCAAACCTGAGTTTCACCTTCCTTATAGCACAAATCACAGCAGAGTACAGAGCATTAACACAGCCTGCACTATTTATAACTGTCACCAGCTACATTTTAACCCTACTGGTGACAGCCATAAGCTTGAAAAATGCTCCAGAGCATTGTTTCACAATTTAAATTTGAAGTATTTGGGGAGGAGACAGCTCTCTCTTGCCTGTCATTCAATTAATCCAAAACTGAAGCATATATCACCTTCTTTTACTGCATTTATCTTCTTCAACAGAGGAATAATTTTAAATCCCTAACTTTTTTTTTTCTGTTCAGGTTTTGAAGTCCCATGAGATTGCTGAAAGTCACATTATTTACAACTATAGTAATTTGGCAAAAGTGCAAACTAATTGGCACAATTTGTATTGATACTGAGCATTAGAAGCTCCATGGAGTGCAAATTAAGGGGGTTTTTTTGTGATGCTATGTCGCAGTTGAGATAGCCACAATACACAAAGTATCACCATACAGTTTCAGCAGGCTTTAAGCACTCACCCATACACAGTAACACCTCACCTCATCAGAAGGCTTCAGGAGCCTGCCCGTACACAGGAACATCACTGCTGAAGGCTGCAAATACCTGCTTGATTTTTAGCCCAACCTTTTACACCCTCCTGTTGATGCACTGCACCTGTGTGCCCTCTGCTCCCTTTGGTGTTGGTCAGTGCCCCTGGGCACTCCCTGGCTCATTGCTGGCAATGCTGCTCCCCTGCTGCTCACAGCTGCATCCATTGGGAATGAGACTGGGCCAGCCCCACTCCCAGTCACCACAAACTGTGTGCCTACAATGCAACACCTTCTACAGAGCAGAAATTTTAACTTCATTGATGCTCACAACAGCTACACAATAAAGGATATCTCACCAAAAAAAAATTCCATTTTTTGAGGGAATACATAAAACTTGCAGTGTTTCACACATATCAAAAGTATAGAAAGACCAAAGGAAAAATTTTACAAATTGGTTTGAGTGTCTCTGTCTCCCCTCTTTAGTGGCTCTGCTGGAGCGCCATAGCCATTACCAGAGAAGAGCACAGTAAATACAAGGTTAATAGCTGCTACTATTATAAAACTACACTGTTACCAACATAAAATGAGTTCAAAATTCTTCATCACTGAGGATATTGATCCAAGCAGACTGATGTCACTTTTATGCATACAATGCCAAGTTGGAGAAAGGCACCTAAGAAAAATGAAGCATTAGTCAACCCTGAGTTGCAGTGCCCCAGCAGCAGCCCCTGATGAAGCGCCCGCCTGCCTCCCAGGCAGAATAAAACACGTCTGTCTGCAGCCATTGGAGAGCTCGAGGAGCTGCTATAATTACTGCATCACTGCCCAAATCCTCATTTGTCACAGACCAAATAAATTCCAGCACCAGTCTGGGTTCTCTTCAGCCATGACTCAGTACTTCAATCCATTACAGTAACGGTGGAATGAAGGCATTATTTAAGGAGGTAACTAAAGTTTTATGTAGGAGAATGGAATAAAATTGAGAGAAAAAAGGCCATTAAAACCAAACAGCTTAAATAATAATTTTCTGATATTCTTTGTTGACATATGCAAATGACTAAACCACTTAAAGCTAGAGTATTTTCTTCCTTCAATCCCTGTTTATAACACATTGTTAATATGTAAGTACTGCTCCTAGAGGGGCTTGTTTATATATATAGGCCAAGATACTTAATGCATCATTGATCAGGCTTTGTTTCAGTTTAGTTCCTAGAAACAATGTACTCACAATGTAAATGGCTTTAAATAGTTTTATTATTTGAGATGATTTGCAATCTTCAAACTGAGGCACTTCAGTGACTCAAAAAATGAAAAGGAGTAATTGAAATGTCAATTATCACATTTATAACTAAATCTATTCAATTGTCTTGATTTCAAGACACATGACTAGAACAAAAGTCCTTGATAAAATGCTTGTATTAAAAGAGTGACTAAAACCTATGGAAAATTAAGTAGGTTCTATTTTTCTCATGGAAAATTGAGTTACAGTTCCTCCTAGTTTTGTTTCAATGGTCATATCAGCACTATCCATGCCAACATCAGGCTACACACAGATTTTTATAAAACACATTTCCAGATCATAGAATCCACAGAGAGCCTGAAAATTAAGCTGTCAGCATATCAACTTGAAACTCTGCAATAAAATATATTGTAATATTTTTGTTGAATTGGCCTAAACTGAGCTATATAAAAATACAGTTTGTTTCTATACTGTCCAGGTATGATTATCAAAGTATTTGGAGTGACAGAAAAAGCAAAGACTAAGAGGGAGTCAGAGTCATTCATTTAAAAATAAAGATTTCTAATTTGTAATTACATCCTCAGACAAGAATAAATGAGCCATACCCCAGGGAGATAAAACAGTGTTTAAAACAACATTGTAACAAGCTCAATATTTTTCCTATTCCTAGAAGAAAGTATGCTCCCTAGTTAGACTCAGCTGGTTAAGCGTAATCTGAGGATCCCAACAGAAGACAGAAATCTGTCTTAAAGAATTTGGGTTACTCTGCATTTCTTTGTGTCAGTTAGCAGAAAAGTAGCTGACAGACTACTGCATACACTTCTCATTTGGTGCCACATTATCGATATTCCCAGCAGGTTTCTGTGCAGTTTGCTATTTCAAAGAGTCACATTAGATTGTAACTAAGTGGAATTTACTATATTAAAAACCTTTTCAGTGAAATAATAATCACTGTTTGCTGAGACAGTCTCCCACATGAATCAGAACAGAAGAGACAAATACGTTCACCTTCCTCTTATCTGCTTTAAATTGCCATGTAGTCAGCTACAGAAATAAATACACCCAAACAGACAATAACTGATTTTTATTTAAATATATACGTAACAGTGGATGCACAGCAGCCCCATTCCTACTTAACAGGAGCACTATTTGCAGTACTAGAGTTATAAATATGTCAGACAGTTCAGTAGACAAACCCATTTACACAGGTTTACAATTGTCTTCAGGACACAACACAAAAAGTTTCAGATGTATTTTCAAGGGGCTTAACAAAATAAATGAAGAAGAAGAAGCAGAAATAATGGTGCTTCATAATTTCCATCTCAGATGCCAAACAGAGGCAGCACAGGAAGAATTCAGAGTATTCTGACTTTACTGAGTCCAGTATCTCTGACAAGATCAGCAATCCAGATTATTTGTGGTCATTAGAGATTCTGTGGCATATTTTATTATAGTTGAAAGGTGTTCATGACAGTGACATGCCCTAGTTCTGATGAAAGAAATTATATCCTGCTCATACAATCTTTCTGGACAGCTACATTTTGGCAGAAAGCTCTTCCTTGCTGTAATCCAATCTATATTGTAGTAAGTATTGTAGACTTTATTAATAAGCCACTGTGGAGTATTCCAGAGACAGGTGCTCATTAGCAAGCTAAATTATTTTTCTATGTGATTATTTTTGGAAAGAACTATAGTAAATGGCTCTATCCTTTTCTGTTTCCAGAGTCAGATAAAAACAGAGGCTGTCCATACCACACAGGTACCTGGATAACCACGTCAGGGAAGGGGTGAGCACACAGAGACAGGAGTTCTCAAGTGCTGCTAGATCTGGGCCACTGGTATAGGCTATCTATATCCCTTTTCATTTGGTGTAGGAAAGTTTAACTGGAAATTTTGTAGGATAAGTTTTAGAAGAAATGCCAGTACTTTCTTTTCAAATTAGTCTGATGCTCTTTAAATTGCATATCTATCTCCACTTTACAGTGTGTATCCAGAATTCCCAGTTCAAGAAGAAGAATGTTTAAAAATATGCTTAAATCTTTACTTGAGAGGTCCATGATCAGTACAGTGTCCAGTTAATTTAATCTTTAATGCCTGTGCTACCTTTGTCAGCCAGCATAGCAAACCATATCTACTGTCTGATACATATTTTTTCCCATTCACCACAAAATGAGGGTTGATGTGCTCTCCACACTTTGCACAAAGCAAAACCAAATACACATCACTGTCACTCAGTTCTCACAGAATAATTACTTTCAGTCAGTAGTCAGCAGGGGCTTTCAAGAAAAGGGTACTGAAAGCTCTGGGTCATCTTCTGAGTGATCTGAACAAATCTACCTTCTCCAAGTGCTTTAGGATTGCTTTGCTTTCTATGGGATGTGAGTTAAATGTGCTCTTTTGCAGAGGAAATAAAAAGCTCTGCAGGTCTCAGCCACCACTCTGCAGAGCTGCTGACACCTCTCCCTTTCATGATGACTAGCAGGAACCCAGAGACAAGGCAGGAATCAAGGAGACAGGTTCCACAGCAGGAACAAAGACAGGGCATTTTGCATTTTCTTTGCTGTCATACCTGGTACTTCTAAAGTGTCAAAAGAACTTTTGGTACTGTCAAGAATTTTAGTCTTTTCCATTACTTTACAGCTCACTGTGCTCCAACTTAATTCTACAAGTCAAGATAAACAGATAATTAACATTTTGACTCATAGGCAAAAATTGATTTTTCAATTTTGAAATTTTGATTTTTTTGTGGCAATTAGCCCCTGTTCTGAGAGGTCTGTCCATGTGGTACTAAGGAAACCATAAAGTCCCCATACAAGTCCCAGTGGGCATGGAATCAGAGAATCAAACTACAGACTTGGTGCTGAGTCTCCTTTTTGTTCAGCAAAAGCATTCCAGTACAGGTGGCTGCCATCTCTCTGCCATAATTTGATTAACTTGTTTTCTAATACAATTTTCAAGTGTCAGCTTGCAGGTCCAGCCAGAAAGCAAAATCCCCTTCATCAGGACATGCTAGCCCAATGAACCTTAGAAGACTTGAACAGGAACTATCCTCTGCCAAATAAATTTCCTTGACAGCTGAATAATTCTCCTGGAAGAGAAGGGGAGAGAACAGGAGTCTGCCCACCTGACTTGAGTCCCCTTGACAGAAATGCATAAAGGACAATAGCGTTTTTTAAATGCTGAGTTGCAGGAAGGTCTGATCATGTGCACACCAGGAGGGGTTGTCAGCTTGGGGCTAAGAAGCAAAGGATGAAAGTTTGGCCACAAGTCAGTCTAAAGGGTGAAGATCATTCCTAACCCCTTCTAAAGCAAAATCTGATCAATACTTCTTAGCTAGCTGTTCTAGTTCTGCTATTCTTTGTTTCCCTTGGGTACTACCTCTGCACAATTTTACAGGAAGAATAAACTGCAACACTGCAGTGGAAGTACGAGGTGACCAGACACAGAGCTTCTGAAACATCTGTCATTATCACACAATATCTCCCCGATTAAAGAACTAGAAGAGAGATTGTTCAAAATACAAAAGAACTAGAGGACCCAAGATAAAAATCAAGGTACATTATTCTCTGTATTTTTTAGCTGAGCACTTCACAACCTGTAGAAGTCTTTGGCACTGCTCACTGCTCTCTGTAAAGCATCACTCTGTAACAGGGACAGATCTTGAGGCCTGTTTTGTAAATGTTGCATGAGAAGGAACCACAACTAGATTGAGCATGCAATAATAACTTAAAGACATAACTGTACTTCAGACACAAATCTACACTTCAGTGAAAACAGAACTAGAAAGCAAATTCTACTATAATCATCTGCAGAAGAAAATAAGGCAGACTGTAGCAATTCTGGGGCACCAGCTAGGTCAGGGAAACCTTTAGTCTAAACAAAGATGTCAAGAAGACTTGAAGAAATACACAATAACTTGTGGGCTGCATTTTAAAATCCCTAAAGCTTAATTTAAATCCACAGCCAGCACACAGTGGAACACAACCTTTTCATCACTTTTCTATGAAACCACGAAAAATGCTTTGTATTTTTCAAATACAAACAAAACAGAGTTGAGCAAATTTTTATCTCTGGAAGACCACAAACAGAAATTTCCATTTGTGAATCCCTTTCTGTAGAAGAGCTGTATTGTACTCTCCTCCTGATAAGGCTCAGACCTGAAATCTGAGCCCTGCTTTAGATGGACGGCAGTAAATTTTGCACACTTTGTATCAGTGCTTTTCAAATTGCCTGTTCTGACACATGGCAGGTTTAGAATTTACCCTATTAAGTTACGACACTCATTTCCAAGTGCTTGCACAGCTGAAATGTTCAGACAAGCATGAGTGAAGGAAGGAAGGTGAGGACAAGGATTGCATTGAAAACATGGCATGATAGTTCTGGATTATACCTTTTCATCTCAAAGATTTAAGAAACAGAGATTGTCAATCTTATGTCCAATCTGTAATTCTGCTTATCGTTATATACATGAAAAAAAAATATTTTCTGACTGCAATTTTACGAAAATGCAGAAACCTAAAAAATCCTACATCCTCCTTGATTGGGGAGGATGTGTCTCATCTGAGACAATACAGTGCCCTCTGCGGGTTCTCCTCTCCTATTACAATCACAGAAGTAGATGCCTTGGAGTATCGTGAAATTCTCTCTGCTAATCTTTGTAATTACACTGTTAAATACTGTTAGATGAAAGGTAGACATAAACTAAATAGAAATCGTCTTTTTTTAAAAGTAATAATAATGCTGTTAATTTATCTAAAGACCTCGGAATTACAATAGATGTGCAGTTTATTAAGTCTCCTATGAATATCGGCTGACAGAGCTGGGGTTGTTCAGCCTGGAGAAGAGAAGCTCCAGGGAGATTTTAGAGCCCCTTCCAGGGCCTAAAGCGGCTCTGAGAGAGCTGGAGAGGGGCTCTTAATCAGAGTGTAGTGACAGGATGAGGGATAACAACTTAAAACTGGAAGAAGGTTCAGATATTAGTAAGAAATTCTTTGCTGAGAGGGCGGCTGGGCACTGGCACAGGTCACCCAGAGGAGCTGTGGCTGCCCCACCCCTGGAGCTGTGCAAAGCCAGGCTGGATGGGGCTCTGAGCAACCTGATCTGGTGAAAGGTGTCCCTGCCCATGGCAGAGAGCTGGAACAGGATGCTATTTGTGTCCCTCCTAACCTAAACCATTCTGCCATTCTGTGAAATGATTCACTGCTTAGGTGATGGAATTACACAAAAGCATAGAAAACATAACTACTACCTAAGCAGAGTTCTCCAGAAGAGTCTGCTAACAGTTTTTACAGGAATTTCACTTGGTTTAATTATTAACTCTAGCAGGAGCAAGTACCATTGCAAACTTGATTAGCACTTATAAAATCAGAAAGGAGATTAAATCCCATCATACCCAATACCAAGCTGTTGCTTCCCTAGCACCTGGACACATACAAGCGCAACACTTTAAACCATAACTGCTTTGGGCAGAGCACCTCAACACACAGCCATAAACTTGGAGATGGTAACATGTGAAGCATGACAAAACTTGTTCCTTGGCCTAATTTTTTGACAGAGATATACATTATTTCAAATTAGCTTCATTTTAAAAAATTAAGTATTCATTATAAACTACCTCGGGATTTTTAAGGGGTTTTCCAAAGTACACGAAATTCTATTCGGGGCATGGTAACACTTACTGAACTTCAGAACTTGCACGTAATTGAGCTGTGCTGCATTAATACATCACAGCAAGTTTTGCCAGCAAGCAGATTGATGAGGAGTTAGTTTCTTTTTGTATGTGTAAAATCCAGACAGAAAAAGAAACAATTTTTTTCCTGAGGAAGCAAAGAAAAAGATTCATAATGTTGTCATTTTCCTTCCTTTGTATACAAAATGATTCAGTGGTATGAAAACCCCTTTTAAATATATCACTGAGCAAGGGGAAATGTCATAGTAATGAAAGTCAGTTTCCAGACTGCAAAAAGCATTTTTTATTGAGATACTTCTGCCCTGTATCAGAAGCATGGCAAATAGATACATGGATTTTATACACATGTCTCATAAACAAACATGATGGCCAGTTTGCTTTATGGTAACTCTTTCTAAGGTACTGAAAGGAAAGTTCTGGAAAGATCAACAAGACATTTCAGTAGAATTTCACAGGCCAGGAAGAGCACAACAAACATCTGCTAGTTCATCAGATGTAACCACGAACAAAACAAAGACACTGACAAGTCACAGAGCAAAATGGAGTTAATAACCAAAGTGGCAGGGCTCCAAAAGCAAACCTGGTGAATCTGTTTAGAACCACCCAGGAAAACCAGCAGACTCTGACTTTGCAGACAAGATTAAAGGAAATACTGTCCTTATGAATGTGCAGGCTTTCAACAATTTCAACATTAATAGGAGCAACATTCCATTAGTATTTTAGCCACCTAGACTTTTTTCCTACTATGCAACAGTATTTCCTCCCAAGAGAAAACACCTGATTTTGCTGCCTTTACACAAAATGCTTAATGCTTCCAGCAATCCTAGGTTTCTAGCAATCCATTTTTTCTCCACAATATCTTTGCTAATGTGATGGGAAGAACAAGCCACAAATCTTAAAGGCAAGAGACTGGATACATGGTGTTATCCCAGCAGGTCTCATCACCAGCTGGGTGCTGCAAACTGCTCTGAGCATAGAAGTCAATGCAGATGTCAATGACCCAAGATTCCAGGATACTCCAGAAGGTTATTACTAACCCCTAGTTGGGAAGCTGCAATCTGACTGTTGGTGGTCTTTTAAGAGACAGTCAAACACGCAAAACTAGGTCATAAGACCTGTAACACTGTTGTGATAGCTGTCCTCACACAGTCAGTGTAGGCTGAAGGACTAAAAATTAAATCAGAGAGGCAATAGCATTCTGCTGAGCAAAGCTAGGGGGGGAAAAAAGATTTTTTGGGGAAAAAAAATTTGATGGGGGGGAAAAAATGAAATCAGCCTCCTTGTCCCACTGGATAAAATTATTTCAAGAAGTGAGGAATGAGAAGCAAATCGTTAGTTCATGTGAGAGAATACACTGGTCTCGTGGTGTGTCCCCTTGAGAATGGGCTGCAGCACAGAGTGGCTCCTTGACTGCAGCTCTAAGAGGATTTATAAAGAGTAAAATAAACACAGGTTACAGTGCCATGCCTGCAGTGCTGCTGCTGAGGGGCAGCTTGCACGCTGCCCTGTAGTAGAAGAGTGAGAGATGTTTCACTCAAACCCCCGGTATAAAATGGTGCTCTCTGATTTCAGCTGTTGGTTAAGCAGGAGGTCACCCCTTACAGACATGAAACTCTGGCACACCTCAGCCTTCCCTCTGTGCTGCCATTGCTGCTGCCTGGCCTCAGAGCCTTCGCCAGGTTATTGCAGGGTAGTGGCTGTCTTCTGTGATTACAGTTTACTGCAGGGCTGACATCCTCCAGGGGCTCCTGCCCTGTGACAAGGAGTAAGGATTCAAGAATTAAACAGCTGCTCTGATGGTCAGGTTGATATTTATAGGGAAGGCAGATTTTCCTGTGTTTCTTCAAAGCAAGCTTTCATTACTTTGCTAGCACAGCATGAATTGATCTGTGTGACCTCAGGCCCCTAGCTTTCACTTTATAATTTAATGTTAAAGAAAATCCAGTATCTTACCCTCTAGCTTTCAAAATCTGGATGCAGCAATCCAGATATACCTCAGGGAATTGTATGATTATGTTCCCACAAGTATGTGTTTATAATTAGGAGCACAGCCTGTAATTTACCAAGTGAACTGCTCAAAGTCGATTTCTCCATTGCAGCCAACAAATATTCCCAGCCAAGTCCCCTGTCACAGGAGGAATTCCAAAATGGGTGATCAGGCAGCAGCCAAAAAATTGCAATTAGTTGGGTTCCAAGTAAATAAGTTCATCAGGAATTAGCCATGTGTTAGAAAACAGACACAAATCCATATGGAAACTAAATGCATACTTTCACTCTCAATAATCAGTGAAATATCCAGCATTCTGGAATTGCAAAATTGGATTTCTTTTGTATGCATCTTTGAGGATCTCTGCATTGTTACTTGAGCACAGAGATGCACAACCTCAGTGCAGCTGCTACAGATACAGCAGAGATGTGGCATTACCTGTGCCCACACTCTCCACAGCCCCTGGGTGAAGCCAGGTGAGATGCAGAGCACCTTGGGCTGCTCAGTTTGTCTCAGCACTGAATTTGAGGGCCTCCCCCAGAATGGTCCTTCTCCTTTTTCCTCCCACAACAGGCAATTCCCAAAACAAGGAGGCCCTGAGAGAGAGGAACAGAACAGCCAGTGTTCACAGAAACAGAAACTCTCATCACAATAAGGCCAGTTTGCCTGAGGCATCCTGACATGCCCAAAAACAAAACCAAAAATACTTTCATCTCCTTGAGAGCAAGATGAGTGCTTCATTCCCATTTTACCTACCGGTAAAGAGAAGATGACTTTTCACCAGCACTGAGAGCTCAGTGCAAGGCAGCATACCAGGAAGAGATCCCAAGCCTTGCTCTACAGTTGCTGAAAACCTGCTGGGCAGAGAGACAATGGTGCTGTCCCTAATTCAGTCTGTTCACCACTCACAACACCACAGTTCTGCTCAAAGCCTCCCTAATGCTCTGCTTACTTTTTTTCTTTGTTCTATTTTCAAGTTTTGTCTGTTCCTTTTACCTCCCCAATCCCCCCATGACTCTTAGCCAAACACACCAAATGTAAGCACCCAAATGACATTGATTTCACAGAATTTAGGATGAAAGAAGTGTTCTTAGAAAAGCCATATGGCCTGTTGCTATGATTCTGCAGTGCCCCACAGCATTAAGTATATAATAAGTCATGCCAAGGATGGGATTGCAAATTTAAGACCAGTTTTCAGAGATAATATAATGAGCTGATCTCTTGTTCTCTGTGGATATACCTGTAATTTTTTTTAAGGAATGTAAATGTAATGTAAATTTTTTTCAGGAAAATTAAGGAGGAAAATTTAAAAATGCTACAGATACAGCTGTTGTATTCTCCTTACTGTGTTTGTAATTTAAGCCAATTACACACCAGCAAGTTGCTGGAAGTCTTTTGTTTAGGGCACAATCCTTTGACTTTACAGGCACACAGACATGATCCAGCTGTGCACCAAGCAAAACTTGTTGCACCATAAACTAGATAAAGACTTTAATGAACATATTATATAGGACTGGAGAAGCCAGTCATTAAATCTTGATGATTATGAGACCTGCATATCTGAATCATAATCAAGTTTTTTTTTGCTCCAGTTTTGCTGTAACTCAATGAGATGTAACTCATCTCAAAGTGTTAAAAGAAAAAAATTCTCCACATTTTCACTTGGAAGTTTTGTGCAATCACAAGTATTTTTATAAAGCTTATTTTATCTTTTCCATGGCATATTTAGTTATTTTCAGAGATACTCTCCCTCATCATTACAAACAAATTTCAAATAAAAAAAAAAATTGTAAATTATGAAAGAGTCACAGAACTAGAAAATATGCAAAGTACCTGGAAATAAAAGACAATGCTACATGGAAATTTGTGGCTAATTTTAAACCATTTCCTGATTCATTAACCATACTCTGTGTACACATAAGGTCTCAGTGAAGTCATCGGGACTCCACTAGAGCTCAGATATTTGTTCAAATGGCCCTGGGAAGAGTGAAGACAACAGGCTTTAAACCTCACCTAATCATAATGGCAAGGCTGCTTCAATAGATACTCTGAAGCTTTCACAGCTATAAACATATTTTAAATCAGAAAAAAAGCTGATTTAAAACACACACACACACATATAGATACATAAAGCACAGAGATATTGGAAGTATAACTGACACAATTACAAATCCAAGTATATTTGAGAGATGCTTCTTGCCTAAGCAATACTCATATTATGACAATCCCATGTACATAAATACCAGCATGGTTTACACTAAAAAGAGAGGGGAGAAGAGGATTCTTGTAGTAGTTCATCTGATAAGTGAAATCAGTACAATGCTGAAAGGAGCAAATATGGCCAGATTGACTGACTAGAGTGAGGGGCATGCCTGGAATGAGTAGTTACTACAAGGAGATGAAACCAAGAAGGGAAAAGGAAATCATGGCATCAGAGGAAAGGGCAGTATGGACACTCATCTGCAGTTTGTTAGAAATGTAGGTAAGGAGAGGGAGAAGCTTCCTGCAATATGCTTGGGCACAGTGAGCTTTGCTGAGCAGCCTCTCCAAGGAATACCACAGGCATGCACAAACTACACCACAGTTAGTGGAAAAAAGCAAACTAATGAGCACAAAGCCATATAGCAGGCAAAGGATGTTCATTGCCTCTGACTCACTAGTGCATATGGGCATTATGGAATATTAGTTAAGCTCAATATTTACAGGAATAACGAGCCTAAAATCTGCAGTACTCTAAGGCAGAGCTGGAACTCAATTCTACAATCTCCTGAGTGAATGAAAAGCCACACTGAAGTCTGGAACTTTTGAAATCTTGCTGATATGCAGATCTGCTACCTCACATGTGCTTGTGGAATCTGGATGTGGGTAGGGACAGCCATAAGCAGCTGGTCTCTGAAATTACACTTTTGGTAACAGAATCACAGTTTCTTCTCCATATCAGAATGCAACGGGCAGTCAGACAGCAGCTGACATGCAAATACCAAAAGCAAATCACAGCAGCTGAGAATACTAAGATGAAATAAAAGAGAGCTTGCTTGTGTCTATGGCTCTAAGGAGACAGAAAATACATAACTCTGCCAGAAACCTATCCTGCCACTCTGGGCTCTCATATGTCACAATTATTCAGAACACTTCTGTGCCTCAGTACTTGAAATACAGGAATCCCACAAATCCCAGCTCAAAGCAACTGCTGCAATATCCAGCCAAACCAGTGGAATCCCCCTCAGTCTATGTTTATGCTTTCCTTTGGGTCCTCTAAACACCAGATTTTAAAACCTGACTTTTTAGTTGGATGCTGATGGCATCCACTGACTGGAAAGCAAATCCAAGTGCCCTCTTGAGAAGAACCATTTTTGTAGTTATTGATGAGAATCTGTTTTGCCCTGGCACAGAGTGGTATTTTGCATGTACTCTTTACCAGAAACTATCTCTGAGCCTAATTATTGAGGCCAATGCCTTGTCCACAAAATGAATCAAATTATTCTAAAGAAAGTGTAATTATTTTAAATCAAGCTAATTACTTCTGTATGGAAAGCTACAAGGAGTTGAGTTTAACTCAGATGCAATTTGATTTTAGAAGTCAGTCAGGAATAAGCTGATACTAAACTGAAAATGAGACTACTGAACAAAGAAGTTCCCACCAAATGAAATATAGCAAGTTTATATACAGGTAGGTCTATGAATTCCACGCTTTGAGCAAGAATTTACTCCAATTATTTTAGTAAATGCAGCAATATCACACTAACTATAGATTTAGAGATGCTTTAGAGGATCAAGAAGGGTTTATATTCAAATCTTATCCTACCTGAGGACATAAGGTCCATAGAGTGACTCACGAGAAGCTTATTTAAGTATCTTTTCTTCAGAAACTCATAATATTTTTTTCACACATAAAAACCTTCATTTGATCTGAAAAAACAGATTTCTTTCTACAGCTTTAATTGCAAATGAAACCCAAGCTGTAAGTAAAGGCAATTCTATTTCTAAGGCTGAGATCAATAGCACGTAGAAGAGCCACTCACTTTTCTTCCCCAGGCAGTTGAATATAATTTATATTCTGCTTGCAAACAGTTATTTCAGAAACCCTCAATTTTTGGTGTAATGTGTATCAATTAACATAGAATCCTGTTTTAATGAGAACAGCATTTAGAAATTAAATAAATCACTCTTTAGAGTATCATGGACAAAACTCTGCTGCAACACCAAAGAGAAAAAATTAACAGAACCAGACCTCAGCCAGTGTGCAGACTCCCAGGTCTATGAATGAGAAGACAGACCCCAAATCCAATATCTAGGTCTAGATCAAGACTTTACATCTACATAAATGAACTTTAATTTTTTCATTTAATTTTAATGCCACTGCCTATCCTCAAGAATTTACAACAGATTAATAAATTGGTATCTCACCAGTCAGTGGAAAAGGGCTAATAAAAATCACACATTCCTCTTCCGAAATAAAAGGAAAAAAGAAAAAAAAAAAAAGAAAGAAAAAGAGAGAGAGCAAGGTATTTTATTCAGGCAAATAATTTCCTCTGCAGAGTTCTAGTGTACTGCCCAGCAAGAAGGGATAGACATATATTAATTGCTATGGCTTCCATACAACAATAACCTCAGCATTTTCATTTCACAAAATAGGAGATCTTAAATCTTGAAAAGCCTAAGTGGTGACAAGTCAGAATCTGATAGGCCTTTTACATATTTTATTCAGTATTCTGTTGAAAAAGGCTGTCGTTCCTGTGTTTTTCCTGTCACTTTAGTGATTTCATATGTAATCATTTTCACAAGTTATTAAAAATTACCAGAAATTAAAGGAAACTTGAATTTCTGAATGCCAGCCTAAAGTAGGCAGCTTGATCTCTGGTATCCACCGAGCATTCAGTAAACATCAGCAAGAAATTTGTGGAGGACAATAAACTCCTGATTTGACAAAAACACAAGTGAGAAAAAGAAATCTGCAAGACAGAGACTCCATCAAATGATTAAAGCCAGGAGTGACACAAGTGAAGAATTAGGTACTAACCTGCAGTAATCTCACCTGCTTGATTCTATTGTTCAGTCATGAGAAAACTTCTGTGTTCACTACATCATCCAAAAACATTGCACTAACAACAAAAATTGTTTCATTATTATTTTTTGATTCCTTCTCTCTCTAGTAGTGCATTCCTCCAGTCTGAGCTCACATAAATTATGCTGAATAGTTTGCAAACGAAGCACACGGGACTGAGATGCTTCCTGATACAGACTCAAGCCACTTGCTACCAGCCCATTTCAGAAATAATTGCTCTTGAATTCTTCTCTTGCTTCTGCAAAAGTTTAATTCTTCTGACAGTTAGGAACTTGACTTCCAATCCAAATTTATTCATTGCCAATTCATGCCTATTACTTGTGCCAACATCTATCTTGCACAACTTTCCCTGGAGTTGGTTCTTTAGGCATATTTCTAAGGTAACACATCCATTCCCAGGCTTTACTTTCCTGAGCCAAAGAAACCTTCCCCAGAATATGTATTGTCTGTTCCCTGACAAGCCCTGCAAATCCTCCTGCACTGTTCCAGCCCAAAGAGCTGTACATAACTGCAGTGTTGAGGGTTACCCAGGGCCTGCAGCAATGGCCCCTGGAGGCACTTGCCCTCAGGCAGGGTGAGAGGAGCAGCAGCAGGGCGATGCAGCCTGCAGGCACTGGGCAGCACACAGTGTCCCACACCAGGGAGCCCAGAGCTCTGCACCCCCAGCAGGGCACAGCCCCAGGGCTCCCCTCAGCACTAACAGGGCCCTGCTGGCTCCCAGCGCTGTCAGAGCATCCCACCCACACAAACCCTCCAGCAGCAGCTGGGCACAGAGCCAGCCTGCACCCAGCAGGGCTGACAGCAGGCACAGTGTGAATCACTCACATCTGACTGGTTCCCTTAGCCTGCCAGAACCACAGCCAGTAAATCCTGCCAGAGCCAAGCTGGAGCCATGCAGTGTCAAACCAGATACCCCTGACTGTGGCCCCCATTTACCAGCAGCTGAGGTTATGCACCCACAAATAAGAGAGGGTCAGCTGCCTGCCTCTCCTGAAACATCTCTGTATACATTTATTTTTCCTATCATTTGGAAAACAGAAAGTGCCTCATTCTAGTGTACTTGTACCAACACTGCCATCCAATTCTGCTAGACCCTGGAAGTCTAATATGGTTATTTCAGTTATGTTCTGATACTCTATGCATCACTGTCTGCCATTTGCTCTTTCAGAAATACAGATGATACAGTATACAGTCTGCATGCCAGGTTCTGAAATCCTTCAGCAACTGTCCCCATGGACAATAATGCCAAAATTCATCAAGGTCTTGAAACGGTGGTGAGTACCTTTGTGCCCCTCTGGCAACACCCACCTGGTGTGACATTTGCTTTCTGTACCTTTCAGTCCAGGAGAAAAGTAATCTTCTCAGTCCCATGGTGTCCCACAAAACACAGGAGCTAAATCATGAGAGCCAAAGGAAGCAGCTGAGACCAGCTACATGCCACATGTAGTTCCTGACCTTAACTGGAGTCACAAATAGAGTCAGCTTCACTCCAGGGACAGGTCAATAAACTGTCCTGGATATAGGCGGAGACAGCACTCCAGTGATGCAGGAAAGAACAGGATAAATAGGAGAAGAATGCAGAAAGGAAGCAGGAGAAATGGGACTCATTACAAACACAATGGGGGAAAATGAGGGGGAGCAAAGGAATAAAAGAATAGGGGAAAAAAATCCAACACAGAAAGCAAGGATGGGGACCATTCCCATTCTGCCTGCCACTCACCCTATCCCAGTTTCCCTCTCCTGGTCTTTTGGGACAGCGATCAACAAAAGCCATGTTGTGAAACAGGTCTAGAATAGAAACTTGCCCTCAAAAACCAAGACTTCTGTAAAAAAATGGACATGTACTTCTGAACTCACTTCAAAGCTAAAAATTATCGAGGACAATTTTTTTAAGGGTTGCTATGAAAATTAAGAATTTATTCCTTGATGCAGTGAGCAAAATGGCCTCATGATCAAAACACAACTGAGTTCCCAGTTCTGCCAGTGAATCCTCTGCAGCCTTGTCACTTGCCTCTGTGTCTCATTTCACCATCTGCACAGATTTGCAAGAATCCATCCAAGATTGTTTGAGACATTTCCACTCTAATCATGGTAGCCAGAAACAAACACACTAAGATTTCAAATAGAAGAAGGAAAAACTCTAGGAACAGAAAAATCCAACTGCCAAGCACACAGAAGAGAGATTTTTAATTTTATTAGGGAAGAAGACTATGCTGAGGAAAGAGAGAAAAGAGAAGACAGAAGACTAAAAAAAGCAGAAGTGCTGAGTGTTCAATCGTAATAGGGAACACCCTAAAGAGGAATGAGAGCTGCATGCCCTGCAAAAGTAGTGCACACATTTGGAAACAAGATTTTCCAGATCAGGACCCTTGCTCTCTTATTGCCCTGCTGGCTGAGAAGAATTTGCTGGTTTCAGCTGAGATACCAGACATGCAAGTTGGACCAAGATGTAATAACAAGGTGCAATAACAGAATGCTTGCCAGTGGGGTGGATAACATGGGAACATGGGAAACACCAGAAGTCATTTTCAACAGAGGCAGCTATTTTCACCCACTTGAAAAACAAGTTATTTTTGGTCCAAATTACCATCTGCTAATAGCATATATTATGAACCAATTAGCAGATAGCAGAGACAGTGGGATATATCTTTTCTAGTGGAAATTCCTATGGTTCCCTCTGTTTCAGGTGCAGTTTACATCAATTAACTCTTGCAAGTGACACCACCAAACATGTTGTGCTAACCTAACACCAGGCATGTGATCCATCAGAGGATTGGTGACAGACACACTAAACCATAAGCCACTTGAGAGAACTGAAAGCCAACTGCTGAGAACCTGAGAAATAGAGAAATAGAGGGAACGTGCAGCTTGTAGCAGTCTACATGAGACCCATGCCATGGTATGAGTCTATAAGCATAGACTGCAGACAGTGGAATTAAGTCTAGTGCATTTTTTCCCTCCTCTTGGGGTGTCTGTGTAGGACTAGAGTGCAAATCCTCTGGGGATATCTGGGAATTGATTTGTGAAGTGAGATGTAAGTGCTTCACTGGAGGTTCTACCTGTCTGACTTTTTCTGTCACAAACAAGTGGAGTGCAGACAAGAGGCTGTCTCTAGGTATAAAGGCCAATCTTTTCATTCTTTCCTACTGCTGACATTTATCCCCTTGCTCTAACAAGATTTGCAAATCACAAAAGGAATTCTACTGTGAAGTATCTTAACTTTAACCAAGGGGCATTCAAAACAAAATCATGTGATAAAGTAAATATTTGCCTCAGCACAGCTGCCTCGCTGCACAAAAGATGCAAACATCTTCCTGAATATATCACAACACTAAGTTGTGATGTATGATTGCTCTGCAATTATATTCCCTTTAAAACTCTATTTTAGCTATACATGAGAATAAGACCATATGTGAAAACCCCCAGAGAACTGCAGCTTCCACCACTTTCAACCTCCTCTCCATAGAAATCCTCATTCCTCTCCTTTTGTATTCTTCTGCTCACCCTTTTAATGTTACTGTTCCCTTCAACAAGATTATTAGCATCTTTTTCTAAGGCAAGATAAATAAGTATGATTGCTCTGTCCTAGACAAGGTCCACCAGCAATCACACTATCTTTTTAATCAAAATCACCAGTCAACCAAATTGTGTTTCCAATGAAATTTCACCTTTCTTTGATAAACCACTCTCTATTAGTTTTATCAAGGTTTTCCCTGCTGCTGATTTTGGCTGATATGTTTGTAATTGACAACTTGACACAAGTCAGGACCTTTTCTGAATATTAATGATACAGTCTACTCCCTAACCCTTAGAAATGTAATGCTAAAAGCTAAAAGTGTTCTTTTTCCTCCTCTCAGAACTCAGAGAAATGGTGTCAAGACTTTTAGACCTGACTTGCAGCTGCAGCAATATTAAAACTAAAGGAGCTTTGCTAAGCATTACCTGAAGGCAGGAAAATCACACACCAGTATAGTCAGGAGAGGATAACACTGGACAGTTTTGGCCAATAGGATGAAGCTTCCAAAGATTACTAACTCACATTTTCCATATTTACCATCAGGTTACATCAATATTCTCTTTGAAGACTCAGAAGAAATCTCTTTTTTCTCTACCTCCTAGCCTCCTTGGCAGGCAGGATCACTCCTTACTTGTGCAGAATTCCTGGGGTCAATGGAACATTTTACAGAGCATGTGAAACCAGGCAACACTAGAGACAAAACATCAATATGAGTGGTACTTCTCAATTACCCATTCCCAGTTCCCATTTATCAGAGGACTGGTTATCTCTCCTCCTGCCCTCACTTGCAATATACTTTCAGTTGTGTATTGTAAACAAGCAGCCAAGGCTTGTTTTAGCTGTGTAATTAGAAGCCCTTGTTTCTCTGTTTAATTTCTCTGTCTGTAACAAAGCTCCCAGTCATTACCTGACAGCAGTTGTGCTCCTATTACTGACCCTGCTGTCTAGATACCTACTCACACTTATCATCCACTCTCACTTTCCAAATAAGGACCTTAATGAGGACAAGAATAGCCATTATCCCTACAACTGTGTATTAAAATACTTTAAATTTAAAATTTATATTGTAAGCAGTAAGAGAGCATATAGGTTCAGAATCTTTTTAAAAATACCTCCTTTATGACCCTGTGAAATAATTTAATAGTAATGATATTTTTGCAGTCACTAGAATGCTGATGCTTTGTAACCTCTGACTTACCTATTGCAGAAGGTTTATCTCCTTCATTTACCTCAAAAATGGCTTTTGGCTGCTCAACAAATTAAAAATTTTTAAAAAAAATTAATCCTGGACTAGCACTAGAAATGTGTTCACAACTTTTTTTAAAAGGTTGTTAATCCCCCTAACTAAATATCATTACAATTTATATAAAAACTGTACATTTTTTTTTCTCCTGGAAGAATCTCTTTATGATAAAGATGTCATGATCTTCTTTCTGTCACTATCACGGGGATACAGATGGTTCCAAACAAACACAAAAAATCCCCTCACAACTTTGTGCTGATGACTTCCATCCCAGTTGTCCCTGCTGTGTCAGCCAGAAGAAATGCATCACTTCTCTCCATCCACCTGCACCATCCATCAATGCCCTCTTTCACTTGCTTTGATTGCCTGTCCTTTAGTAAACCCTGCACTTCAGCATTTTACCTTCTGGAGGAGGCTTTAGTGAGCCAGCCTACCAGGCACCATGGCAGCACAAACAACCCCACACTGGGATGTCCTGGGAGGTGAGACCAGCCCAGCAGCCACACACACTTGATGCACAACACTTGAGGCTCTGATCATCCAGGGAAAGCCACTGTATTTATTATGCTCATAGTCTGGATGAGTATGCTGAGCCAGCAATATTAATACTGGATAAATCTAGAGATGGGATTGAAATTTTTCTTCAGTTTTTAAATCAGATATTCCTGGCAAAGAAACCCTTCACATATGCTAATCATGTATATAGAGGGGACTATAAGAGTAATATGTTAAAATAACCCAGTTACATTTGTTACAGGTTCTAGCAAATAATAACAAGTACCATTTTCTCCTTTGCACACAGGCCTCCAGTAGTGGCCTGGGGATCTGAAGAGGTAATTGGATTTATTGTCCACCAGAGCCCACACTGAGAATGCTATAATTATTTATGAAGACACAAATGTCTAAGCCCAATATCATCTTGCACAGGCCACTGTACAAGAGAGTGAAATCTCCTGAAGACAGCTCATTTAAAACTTATTCACATTAGCAACACAGATGAAAGTACAGACAAAACTGTCAATGATACCTGGCATATTATCCCCTAAAATGTGCCTCCCCTTTCGTAAAACTGCACCATTTGTTTTGGCTACAAGTCACAATTAATTGGAATTACCATTTCCAGACACCATTAAATTCTCTTTCCTGCCCTTATTTCACCTAAATTGCTCAAATTCTCTTCTATTTTTTCTCCAACAGCAAAGGTTTTTGCTAGTCAAACCAGGACATGGCACGAACACTTATGAAAACATTTATTAGCCTAAACAGGTACATTTATAGATTCATTTGTTTTTGTCAAAACAATTTGTACCATTCATTCCAGTTTCTAACCTGGACAGGTCTTTGCTGACTCAGAAGCTTGCATTTACAATGCCTTTCCAGCTGATCCCATACTGAAAATATATCCTGTATCAAAAACAAACTAAACAAAACAAGCTGCAAAACAATCTATCCCCCTAATTTTATTGAAATTTCTCCAGTAAGCTATCCTTGCATCAGCCAGGAACAGTTCTTTCTCTGAGAATTAGAAAGTAAATTCCAATCTCTGTAACATTGTGAAAATGCCCTCAGCTCCACGCTAAACAAGTCAGTAACAAGGCAGGAATTTAAAGCACATTAAGCCTGGCTCTGACAACAAGGCTATAATCAAGCAAGATGAGATATCTGATGACTCAGCAAATTAAATTTCCATAAGGATTTTATTTCATTGACTATATTTACATCAACAGATGAGAAAATCTCAGAAGTCATAACATGGATTAGTGCAGTCTAATGAGGCACACAACAGAGGGGAACTCAAGTCAACAACTTACCTTCTATTTCCCTTATTTTAACCAGTTAATGCATTAATCAGCAAGTCAACAGCATTCTTGGCAAAAACTGCTGGGGTTGAACATTTTGGAGTGGGTGCACAGCAAGTCCCACAATGCAGAAATGCAGAGCTTTGGGGCCCTCCTATTCCCAGAGCTCCAGCAGGTGGCTCAGTGTGTGAGAAACCAGGTTCTCCCTCTTCCCAGGACAGGCAGCACCCACCAGGTAGGCAGAGAGCACCTGCAGCCATCCCACAGCCCAGGCAGTGAAGAAATTAATTTACAGCTTCATTCAGTCCCAAGGTGGCAGAATGGCAGAGATGATAAGAAAACAAAAATTCTGGCTTTCTTGTCATTTCTTTCCATTGTATCACATAAAAGTACAAGTTATTTAGCAAAAGATTAAAAACACTCCAGTAAGAGGAGCCAGTACTGAAATTCAAAGCATTAGCCAGGAGAGCTTAGGACTTATGAAAGGCTCCAGCCCATAAATCTAATCTCTTCCTGTAATGTGCCCCAACTGAGTCATAGTCATGCTTCAAAAGGCAGAATCAGAACAATTCCTCTTCCCCAGCCCTCCACACATGCTGGTGGGGATGTATCACATTCCTACAGTATACAGCCTCTGCTCTTGTCCCAGCCCTCAGGCCCTGCAGTGCTAGCAGTATTCTCAGAGGACCCAGGCTCATGTGACAGCTTGCAGGCAGTCTTGTTGCCTAGAGATGGCATCCCCTTTTTCTTACATCCTAAGTAAATCCATTCTATGCCCTATCTGCCCAAGTAGTTCTAGGGGAACAATAAACCCTCATAGTCCATCCCCAGACTGGCTTTTAATTACACAGTCACAATCCCTGCAAGGCTCTGCTCTTTAGGGCTGTTACAGAAGTTTCTAATCCCTTTTTCCTTCCAAGTGCTCTCATCAAGGCATGGAAAGAATAAAGCAGAACAAGTTCCAATTAAAGTTTGGGGGATTTTTGACCTGACCAAACATCAGACCTGTTTTGAGCTGCTGAGGCTCTTCCCTGCTGTCTCTTTTGATGAAATGGAAATCCACATGTGGAGACTGGCCAAGGGAGCACCCAGCAACCTGCTGGTGCAAAATGGTCTGAAGATGGTGTGCATCTAAGAGGCAGGGGTTGTGTACTCCTAATCGCTTCATCATCAGTTCCTAAGTGGCCTATTCTGAATACAATCAATGGAAAATACAGGAAGGAGTTATTCATATGGGCCTTCTCAGGTATCAAACAAGGAGCTACAGCTTCTGACTTCTGACCCACCAGGCATCCATCAGTCACAGCTTCCCCCAAGGAGCCCACTTCCCTCAGCTCATCCCCAAAGAGCCATTCCCTGTGCACTGCCTGAGCCACCCCTGGTAGGACTACAGGGCTGTTAGCAGGCTGCTTGAGAGACACAACCACTGTCTGAGCAATCACCACTCACTGCTCAGCCCCCCACCACTCCCATCCTGTCTGCAAAATTAAAAATCTGTCACCTTCTCTGACTTGGCCAGCAACTGGCCCTCTCTCAGGATAGTGCTTAGCAGACACAGGGCTTTGACAGATGGCAAGACAATGACGCAGTTCAAAATCTAAATGTGATGCCACAAGATCAGAGCAGTGCAGATTTGGTAACAAACTCAATGGAAAACTGTGGAATCAATAAGGCATAGCTGAAAAAATAAATTAAATGTACCCTTATATAGTGGGGAATGGATGTCCTTTGTTGAAGGATGAAATAACAGGCTTACTTCTCCAGAATGTTGCAGTTCCTGTAGGACCTCTTCACGTTTCCCATTTCCCTGCTAATTCCAAAGCAATATTAATCACTAAATAGCTCTGCATACAACACACCAAGCACTGAGAATTAGAAGATGTAGTAGATAGATTTCATTCAAGTAGTTATGCTTCACATACAATCAGCTGTTTCTTGTAGAGGTAATGTAGCATGGCTACAAATGAGGACTAAAACTGTCTTAAACACACTCTGATTTTGCACCTTGCTGCTTTGCTGAAAGTGAAAGCATGCATGAAAGGATTAAGTAATTGAATCATCTATCACTGTCCATATCCAGAGAAGACAGGCTGAAACAAAAGACTAGGGAATTTCTGAGATCAAATCAAGATAATTCAAAAGAAAAGCTCAAAAAATAATTTGAGAAACTATATCAAGATTTCTTCCCCTTTTAGGAGTTTGTTAACTCAAAAGTGTTTAAATTACCAGCATATCACAAACACCATGCCTCCTTCATATCAACCTACATGAAATTATGCCTTTGGTTCTTGAACTTTTGGATAACCAACTGATATACCACATGATGGACAAGTACCTGAACACAACGTGAGAGATTTCCATAGAAAACACCAAAAATGCATTATGTATTTCAGCATTTAAACCTGTGTTTCTCAGCTCTCCTCTCTGCCTGGAACTGGAGACAAAGAGTACCACAGTGATTATTTCACATCCAGCTCTGGTGCTTGCTCTGCTGTCTGTCACCATCTGAGTGACACTGAATCACCCCAGATGATGCAGTAAGTTATCACATAGGATTTATTACCTATGCTCCTTCTGGGCTATACATGAGGTAACTGAAAAAGATGGCAAATGTAGAGACAGACAAGTAGAGGACTGTACCCTCGTACCAAGGGAAAGCCACATTATGTCATTTTAGGTCACTTTAGTTTATTCAGGAACTCGGTATGTTTCCTTAGAACAAAAGATTCAGGCCAAGAACCATTTGAATTTCACTTCAACTCATTTTATAGGGACCTTTCAAAATGCAGCTGAAGCATTGATCCCATGTTACTCCTTCCCAAGAGTGTTTATCACAGCAACACCTACAGACTAGGCAAGGATCACACTCCACCATGCAGAGAGACAGAGGGCAGGTCTGGAGGGACCTGCTGGAAAAACTGTGGAGGACAGTGGTGATGGATGGAGCAAAGAGCTGCAGGGCAGCAGAATGTCCAAGGGAAACTTCTCATTTATTGAAAGCTGCTGCTCAAGCTGTTACACAACTTGCACAAAAGCTGTTGCAGACAAAGTCTCCCTTGAATGAGGGATGGCCTCAAATGCAGTTTGCTTCTTTCTAGACCAAGGCACAACTCATTCAAGACAGACTGGATGTTACCCATGTAAAACATTTAGCCTTAATTTTAAAACAGAGGAATAACAGCAACAAGGAACCAGAACATTACACAGAAACCCTGCAGCTAAAGGTACCAAATAGCATTTCCTCCCCACCCTTTCACACAGGCCCACTGGCTCCATCCAAGATTACTGCTGATCTTCTGGATCTTGAAATTTGTTTCTGAAAACTGATGGCATCCCTATTTAGGGCCATGCACTTGGCAGGATTTGGGTAAATTACATTGTCTTTTAAATGATCTCCCTGCCCACATGTGCTCCCAGGGCACCTGGACACCCAGACTCCCTCCATTCCTTCCCTAGGAAAGACAATCCTCCCCAAAAGGTCCTTCTAGAGTAGTGTAAACTCAGTTAAACTGCATGAGAGCAAGCAATTGAGACAGATTCCACACAACATTTAAAAATCAACCCTTAACTACAAATTGGGGTAACATCAAAAAGGTCAAAGAATGGGGCAGGGGAAATAATCTCACAGAAAACCCAGACAAAACAGATTACAAAATATTAGAGGGTTAAAAAATTGTTTAGGTCTGTTTTGATAGAACTTCTTCCACTCCCTAACCAGAAAAAAAAATGTGGAACAGCTTATGCTGTAACTTTCCAAGTTTATCAGGGATTGACTTTTACTTTCTGGAGCTCTTCATCCCTACATCTACCCACACTACCCACAGAACTAAAATTTGTGCTGCAAACTCTAAATCCATAAAACAAAAGGATTTGTCAGGGCATTATTCCCAATGTATCATAAAGGTGTTTTGCATCCTCTTCCCAGCAGGAGACTTAGAATATTATAGAGAAAAAGCTACAGAAAAAAATAAAAGTCCATGTGATTGAAAAAAAAGAGTACATCTCCTTGTTAAGTCCCAAGTTCAACAACCTACATACGTGCCTAACTTCAGGGAGGGAGAAGGACTTGAGTAGCCGTTTCAAGTCTTCAATGAGATTTCTTCCCTCTTCCTTTCAGAGATATGACTTTTCTGAAGTTCCATGAGCATCTTGAAGTATTCAGCAGAAAATATTCAGATCATAAAACAAGCTGAAATAACATCAGTAAGTAAAAACTTTTGATAATGTTTACCTCTGTTTAATTTTCAATGTACACAGAATGCCAAATCCTACTTGCTTTTCACATGCAATTAATCCTACCAAAATCTTTTGGGACTACTTCTGAAAGTAAAATGAGCAGGATTTAGGTTTTAATCCAATGCCAACAGGAAGGGAAAATATGATACAGTGTTTTATCCCCAGCAAAGAGCCCAGGCACTAAATCCCCTGAGTGAGTAAAGCATCAGTGTGTATTCTGCAGCTAATCTGGCAGCAGAGCAATTTTCTGTTTGTAATATCTATTTTTGCCCAAATGACTATATAGAGGCAGATGGTCACACCAAAGGAGGACAGTTCTGGAAAGAAATCTCCCTCCCTGAGGAATAATTCACAAGACCAGTCTGGGGACTGCCAAAGTGAGACCTTTTGCCAGGCAGCTGAATCACAGCACACTTTACACCTTCAGGTTCTGTCTTCTGTATCACATTCTTATCTCCTAGTAAATATAGCTCTGAGGGGGAAAGAGCAAAAAGACATTTCTGTGACTGGATGGGGCTCTGAATGCTAATGACTGGATGCTGAGACTCATTTCAAGTTTTTATCATCCAAGGAAAGCTTTTCTGACTGCACTTCCTCCATCTGTAGGAGTATGCCCCAGGTTACAGATTATCTGGGATCTCATCATCAAGTTTTCAAGAAAGATACTAGTTTCTTTCATGCTGCAATGGCTCAAGCAAATAAAGTTTCTAAAACACAGGTCATACTAATCTGATTTCAGCCAAGGGTTTTATTCTCCCTCATAATTTTCCAGTGTATTCTGACACCAATTAACAGAGACTTCTTCCATTAAAACAAGTAAGAAAGTGAGGAATTTTAAGAATTTTTAATGAAAATATGTGAGATAGAATTGCACACCATATATTTTTATTTCAATGCCGAATTGTTCTTCCTCTGAATTTTCAATATGCAAAAAAATGGTTTTGATCAGCAACAAATGAATATCAAAACCTTCAGGGTTGTCAGACATTAAGAGTGATTTTCCAACAGCTACTCCGGGCCACAGGCCCCCACACACCAACACCAGACCTTTTCCCTGGCAAACAAAACTCACCATTCCAGGTTCCTGATGGCAGATTGCAGGAGCCACTTGGCACTGTCAAACCAGCCCAAGTTGGCACTAGTGCCAGCCTGGGTCTGGGAGGCATCCTGCGCAATGCGGAATTTCAGGAGCCAGCCGGCCACTCTGGGCCACAAGACAGTTCCAAGGAAAAGCTGTGGGAGAAGGCATGTTGTGGCAGTTTTGTGTTCCCCTTGGGATGCCTTTTGCAGTTGCAGTGTGCCTGGAGCTCTGGCTGTTCTGGTTTAAAAACTCTAACCCTAACCGTACTCTGATCAACAAGGTGAAGAGTTGACAGTCCTGATTTTGATAAACTCAAGTTTCAGAATTAAAAATGGGTTTAGAATAGTGAAAGTCTTCTTACCTGTTTTGCTTGTCTGCAGACCAAATGAGACATTACTTCTTTCAGGCATTTATACTTGGCTGAGATACATTCTTCATAAGCTTGAGGGCTAAAGAAAAAAGTTTTAATTTACATTTTAAAATACCAGATTACGTTTCATCCTACAAATCATAAAATCTGCAAGCCTGGAATCACAAAGTATCTGTGCTATATCCTCAGTGAATAGCTTGGGAACATTTCAGCTCTTTTGTCTTCTGTCCCTAGTGATAAAAAATATAAAGTTTCCAGTGCTAAATTTGGTTGCTTGCTAGACTTAAACTGCTCTGTTAGGATTTCCAAATTACATAAGCAGAGAGAGTTTCTGAAACATGGCTTCAGGGAAAAATCACAGCTACAAAGTGTACTAGATTTAAGAACTAAAGAATTACCAGCTATTTAACTTCAGCAGAAGAAGCAGAAATAAGTAAGATGTCCAACACCCTTGGCAATCTCCTGGTAAAACAACAGACAACTTCTTATTTGCATGGAGCCGCTTTATTCCCAGTCAGGTGTTTGGGGTCAGACAAACTGAGTCAGTCACTACTGAATGGCACCAAGTCAGACTGGTATCATACTGATTTCTACTGGGCACACACATGAACAATTCCCTCTGACTGCCAGAGCTACCAGAAAATTGTCTCATGACTGAACCTGGCCCTACAGGCCTTAGTCAGTGACAAAAACCTACGCAAAAAAAGTGATGGAAAGGATGAATGAAAGAAACTCCATTTGAAAGGAACTCTGTTTGTTTCAGAGCTGGGAAAGTAAGATTAAAATTACATTAAAAATGTCCCATAGAAATCTAAGATAACATTAATTGCTGCAGTAAGTCTCACTTCAGTGCCTTACCATGCATGGAAAAGTTGGAAGAGACAGAACATACTCCTCGTGATTCAGGTAGAGCATTTCAGAGGGGACTCAGAAAAGCTGAACAACTTGAGTAGAATTACCAAGGGAAACAGAGCCAGGAATAAAACTCAGCTCTGCTGACTTGTAGCTGTCTACTCACCACTTAGCTATTGCATGTAATGTGTGGGAAGGGAAATGGCACCTTGCATTTAGGATGTCAGAATGTACTCCTACAAAGGTAAATGATTCATAAAACTCTGTACCAGCACACACTTCCCTGCATCTACAATCAACTGTGTTTAAACATTTAAGACAATGGCACCACTCTCTTCCAAGTCACAGTTCTCAAGAATGAAGAACACTCAAGGTGATTTTCTCTGCTTGCTAAGAGCAGCTGATGCCCATCTGTTGAGATCTGTTTTGACAGAATTTAATTCCTGCAGGTTTATTTGTTTTATTTTTTTGTGTTTATCTTTTTTATAATGCTGTCTATCTCACTTCTCTTAAAAGCACAGTCCTAATCATGATGCATTCAGGTAGTCATGGACTTGTCTGCTCACTAAAGATTTTGAAAGAGAAAACAGAGAATGAACTGGCAAATTCTAAATCTAAACAAATGTGAACAGTGAAGGTTATTTTCTTTCTACAAAGCATGCAGGAAAAAGCTGGGGATATTGAAAACCACAGTTACAAAAAAAGAAACAAAGAACAAAGGAGAAACAGCGCCGACATAAAGGGTACACCCATCTATATACTGAATACTGCAGGAATTTGTCATCGTTTTATCCCACAAACCAGACAAGAACAGACATAAGGAGCAGCAAAGATGCTCAGAGGCCTTCCTACAGAACAGGGTAAGAGATCAGGACTCTTTGGTTTAGAAAACAGGTAACTAGGGGTTCACAACACTGCAAAGAGAATTAGTAATTCAGCTTCCCACAATACCAGAACAACAGAAAACCCAACGGTGTAAAATGCAAATCACAAAGAAGTTCTTTCTCACAATAATCAGAAGTGTGACGTCTTTATCACAGGATCACTGAGAAAGAATAAAGGGGTTCAAATCTAGACTTGATACAGTCATAAAAGACTGGTTCACCAGAAATTTCCAAAGAAATCTCTAAATTACTGACTGAGTTTAGGAAAATAAACCATGGAAAAGAGCACCCAGATGATGCTTTCTGATTGCTCTCTGAAAGCTCTGCTATACTGGCCATCATAGGTACTACAAGTTTAAATGGACTTTGTACACAAACCAGCATTAAAGTTCCTCTGTTTTCAGTCTAAAGGCTTTAAATATTACTAGAACTGGAATTAACAGGATGGTCCTGAAAAATCAACAACTATTAAAGCTATTGACTTTGGACAAGCAGATGAAACTCAGGTAGTGAAACAGATTTAAATGACTGCCAAAAAATCTACACAGTCTGGCAGAAGTAGTTTAACAGAAGTTGGCATTTCCTTAGGAACCTGGGAGAGTACCTGCTCCTCATGTGACCAGGCTCAAGTAGATCATTATATATGATACAATAAGAAAATAAACTGAACTGTGTGCAGACCATAATGACCACTAGAAAAGATTGTAATATTGTTAATTCCTTTTTCTATCAACACAGGAAGCAGATAAATTTGTTACTAGAGAACTACAAGTCTTCATCCTGCTAACCACCTTTAGTTTGACCTGAGAATGCCTCCTGTGTTCACAGCTGGATCTTTTCAAGCAGAACCTGAATTCTGCATATCTGCTGTAGAAATTCTTCAAGAGCCAGTGAAAGCAATTTTCAGGAAGCCATCTCCTTCCTCTTCAAAACAATTGAATCTACAGCAGCTGTGAATAGTGAAGAATGCCTCCTGTCACCTTTGTATCACAGCTTCTGACAGCGTCGGTGACAAAACCTGGCACACAATCTTCTCCCAGATTAATACCATCCATGGAGAAAAGGCAAAAGTTCTTTAAATGCAGCATCCCAGTATTCCCCAGATATCCTGGGGATAATCTATATGAGGCATCCCAAGCAGTAGCAAGGCCATGCCCTAAAGAAATGTGGATTAAAGTATGCTTTGTGCATAGAACATTCTAAATGTATTCCTAGCTCAAGGTTAAATACTGTTTCTTTCTAAATATCACCCACAAATAAAGATCACATTATGATATCTGTATCTTCTAGTTAAAAAAAATATATTTTCCACAGAGATCCCCAGAAGCTGGGTACAGCTAATGAAATTAACCTTGAATGACTTTCCAGCAGTGCCCAGCACAACTAACTAAACAGAGGAGGCAGGAGCAGCCTGGGGGAGCAGCCTGGCTGCTTCTTCCTGACTCCAAACCCACCAACAGTTTGTTTGGCTTGTTAGAAGGAAAAGCTGTCTATACAGGCAGGCCTGAAGAATGCTGGGTTCAGGTCTGCCACCTTTATGTTTCAAGCTAAACTGTGTGGCCTGTACCACTGTGTCCCCAGGTTTTGTGTCAGGGAGTACAAAACGCTGGGAAACACAGGGATTCGAAATGCAATCTCAATTTGCCCAGCACTGGGAACGGCAGGAAATGAGAGAAAAGCATGTGGTTATTTCACTGCTCATCCCAAGCAGCTCTGCAGAGTCAATTTCTGCAGCGAGCTGAATGAAAACACTTCCTTCTGCAGGAGCTTGTGTAGACAGAGATACTGTAACCAACCTCACCTCAACACAAGGGAGAATCTCTGGCATCTTCTCATTTTATCAAGTAATAAGAAATCTTTCACATTCTCCACTCAGGAATCACTTCAGTCAAGTTGATTACCAAAGTAATTCTCTTAATTTGCAAGTTTAGTGCAGAGCAGAGCCTACAGAAAACAGCTCAAAAACCTGCAAACAAGATTTTTTTTCAGTTATGCAGAGATGTCTGCCTTGATTCCCAGAGATAATTTGTGGATGCACAGTATTGTTACCCTATAAATAACACATGTATTTCCATTCAGGAGTCTGTTCCCCACACTGAAACAATGTCACCAATAAATCTCACAGTTTGTCGGGCTAGAGCTGACATCCCCCCTTATTCAGAATACCTTTACTGCCATACATATGTGTAAGACATAATGTTATCCAAGTACTTTTTAAAGGTGAAAAAACTGCTGTTCAAGAAGCAAGAATGAGTTCACCAAACAAAATATAATATGTAAAATAGAAGGATAGGAGGAAGAGGGAGGAAAATAATACACAAACAAACCCAAAACCAGCAAAGAATGTCTTCCAACACAGCTACCTCCACAAATCCTTATTCCTCCCTGTTCCTAACCAATCTCAAGTAATGCTGCTTGTTCAACATGAATAAAACAAAATAAATTTCTCTCCATATGGTCTCTTTAAATTGAGATCTAAAAATAGACAGACAGTCATCAATAGACAGACAGGCTTAAACAATTTTATCAGTGCTTGATTTATTTCAGCTTTCTGCTCTCTCTGGTCACAATTCAGTGCAACCCATAAATAAGTTAGGCTGGTAAAGGAGATTGAATTTTTGAGGCCAGAACAGTAATTGAGGAATTGAACAGCCTGGAGGTTGAAATATCCCCTGGGATATAAGCCTTTGGACCTATTAGCAGCTGTCTATTGCTTTTCCAGCCATGGACACCTATGACCACGTCAACACAAGAACTGATTTAAGGTTCTTTGTGGCACACACAGACATGTACTGGGCTCCACCGTGCTGTTACTCTGGAACAAGAGTATCTCAGGAAAACCTCTAACTAAAAAACCTCAGAACTATGGGAAAGCCCAATTTCCTATGAAGAAAGTCTGCATCAGCTCAGCACAATTTGATTATACACAAAGCTGTATTTTACTTTTTTTCTACACTGTATTAGTACATGGAAAGACTGAAAGTGAAGCCTGAAAGAAAGAATTTGCAGTTTTTTCCTAAAAGCCAAACAGAGAAGCAAAACCAAAGCCCCACCATCACCTGCCATTCTTTTGGCCACTCCCTCAGGATCAAACTTGGAGCAGAAAACCTCCACAGACATCCAAAGTGAGAAGGACTGATTGCAAACCCAACCCCTCACCAAAGGCAAAGAAAAAGGGGCAAAAACCCAGCCTCTCACCAAAAGCAAAGAAAAAGCGGGAAAAAAAAAATCCAGGTCTTACTCTGCACGAAGATGTGGAAGAGGCCAGGCTCGCAGGGAGTGAGGCAGCGGGGCTGTTGAGGGGCAGCCGTGAGGGCTTTGGCTCAGCCGCACCCTGCCCGCCTGCCGGGGCCGGCCCGGGCCGCCCCATCGCGGCTCCTCCGCCGTCTGTGGGGCCACGGCCGAAGCACAGCTCACTGGGCAGGAATGGCACCGCACATCTCAAAGGGCAGGAATGGCACCGCACTCCTCCCTCAGGAGCTCGGCACCCCACAGAGCCCACGCTCGGGGCGGGCCGCGGCTCCGCAGCAGTGATGGCTCCCCACACACCTGCCCGAGCAGCCGGGCTGGGACAGGGACAAAGACAGGGACAGTCACACACCGAGACCACAGGGGGACTTGGTGAGGGACGTGAGGGGCACTCCGGGGACTCAGGGCAAGGACAGAACCCCTGCTCGGGCCCTGGGCACAACTGAGGGAGCAGCCCAAACGTGTTAGCATGAGGCTGACCGCCCCCTCAAAGAAAAAAACAGCGTTTAACTCAAAATCACTAAGAGATTGTGGAAAAGATGAAATAGGAGAAAAAGACGCTTACTAAATCACTATTAAAATACACATTTCCAACTTGTGTAGTCTGAAAAAAGAAAGAAAACAACTATACATCTGGTTTTGTTTTGTAAGAAAAGATGACAGCAACTGAAACTAAAAAGCATTGTTAAAAATTGGTTTTGACTATCACATTTGTTGTGATCGAGCCTATCAGTTTGTTTTGAAGAAAGGCTCCTGACTGCATAAGGTACAAACACAGAACAGCAATCGTTTGTTAGACCTGGTAAATGCCAAGCAGACAGACAGTATAATGGAACTTAGCACTACCAGTTATTCATAAATAATTCTTCTGATTAAATATTCATACACCATCATCATCATTTGTCTTGTAAGTCTGTTCTCATAGGCGCCCTGTGCTCGGCTCCTACTGGATCTCTGCACAGACAGAACCAGTGATTTGGATGTATGACACTAAACCAGGATCTCTTCTGAATAACAATGTGCTGCTCATAAAATGCCCTTTCTCTCTCTCCAGCCTGCTCTGAGGGAGCAGTGGCAGCTCCTGCCTCCCCAGGGACTGGGCACAGCTCAGCCCCACACACAGGAGACAGATAAGGGCTCTCTGCTTGCCTATCCCCAAGCTCCTCTGGCAAGCCACTGTCTGATCCAGAGCTGCTCAAGTGGAAAGGGGAATGTATTTCCTTCCTCCTGCTTGGCAGGATTTATCCATGACCACCGGGATACTGCTCAGCTGGACATTTTCTCTTTAAGTCTTGTAAACAAAATGCAAAATCTAAAGAAATTTTTATCTTAAGCAAGCAAAGAAAATAGATTTTCACCAAAATGTCTTGAATAATAACAATTTCTATTAGAAATGTGGTTGGAGAGCGAGCCTCCTAAAAGAAAACCACCATTCCTCTGCAGCTCAGCAGCTCCCCATGAAGGTTTCTGCATGCAGTGGGTTGTGCAGAGATGTGCAGAATGATCACCAGCCCCATGTTGTTCAGCTGCAGCTCTTCCCCCCTCACCTTGTGCTCCAGTTGACAGACAAGAGAACAGGACACCACAGCAATTAAATTTAAAAACAAAATCACAAGGGCACTCTCTCACCAGGTGCTGCAAGCAGGTAAAGTCAGGTAAAAACAGTCTCTAGTGTGACTTATTGAGCATTTCCATCTGCCTGATTGGACATTAGATTTGAATTTTGGTGGGTGAGGATGATAGCAGGGCCAACTCCAAGCTAGGTGATATCACCACTACTATTTTCCAAATCTAAGTCCTGCATCAGTGTTAGCTTTGCCAGGTGTCAACTGCAATGGAATCCTGGGGTGGCTGACGTAGAAAGGAGATAAAACAAACAGTATATTCTTCACACTGAAAAATTTACCCCAAGACAAGACTGGAAATAATTCTGGACCACACTGGACTGATGAAAATTAATATATCCTCCCCCACATTGTAACCATTAAAATAGATTTTTATCCACTATGGAAGAACAAGAGACAAAGTTTAAAAAGCTCAGGGCCAGCATCTTTTATTATCTAATTATTTGCATGAGCTTGGAAAAGTTACCCAGAAAAAGTGTAACTTTCCAAGGAGCACATGGTATCTCAAACAGTAAAGCCTCATTCTCCATCCCTGCTGACAAGGTTTTCTCAAATTGCAAAATTGTAAGTATTGCCCAAACTAGTATCCATCCTATTATTTTTCATTTAAAAAATAATTCAAATTGTAAATGACCAGTATTCATTAAAATATACTTTTCATGAACTGTAACCACATTTCAGAATGATGTCAGGTGAGGCAGTAAGGAACTGCTAAGGTTCCTGAAGAGAATATAAATAGCAAATAAAAGCTCTTTAAGAGTCTTCTTCCATAGGCACATCCTCTTGTAGCTTCTGCACCATTTTGTCCTCCAGCTGTTTTGGTGTACCTTCAAAAAGAACAAATCAAGTTCAACATGTTTCTCTAAACCCAAATAACTGTTTTTCTTTGAACAATATACACGTATATTCCAGGTGAAACAGCCTAAATATATTGCTTGAAGAGATGTTTATGAGCAAATCCATCAAGCTCAAAGGTATTTACTGCTAACCTCCACCATCTCTTAAACTTGTTTCAGCAGAAAAGCTGATGCTGTTGTTGTGCAAAATCTAAAAAAATCTAAAATGCAGTCAAACCTGTGTTTTCATCTGCTATGACAAACTGATACAGCTGCCAATACCTGGCAGAACCTTGTAAAGGACTACAAAAATTCATTACTTATTACAGATCAATGGCCTTCTCCCACTAGTTTTTAAATAAACATTTAAAGCCCTCCTGAATGCTGTGTTGTTCAGCAAGAATGCTAACTCCCAATAAGATGACCAAAAATGAAAACATGGAAAAAG